>NC_133752.1:16440000-17040000 GCF_036562045.2 Rhinolophus sinicus | reverse complement strand
CAATTCCATTTTTCAACCTACATGATGTCAGTATACTACTGTTTTCCTGGTGGCTTTATTTTCTCATCAGCTTTTCTTATTGATTTGTGGTTTTCCGGTAACAAAACTGAAAGAGACGTCTTGTTTGTCTCGTGTATGAGATAATACAGACTTCCCTTGGTGGCTAGGCTTATCACATTTCCTTTTTCTGACGAGAAAAGAAATCAGGTCAATCCTTCTTGCTTTCCTGAGAAGACTCTGAAATGTTAGCTGGGATTTTTTGTACGTTTCTTTCCTTAACGATGTGAGGTGACATAGCTGTGGTCCGTGTTTTAGCTTCTCATTTACATGAGGATTACGATGGCATTGAAGCTTGATCGCTGGTTTTCTCCTGAGGAGGTCGGCTCAGTACTATGTGGCACTTAGACAGGTATCAAGCCATCAGAGCCAATCACAGGTCTTATTTTGCACCTGCTGTATGCAAGGCACTGTGCTCAAGGAGCTTATAGACTATTTATGGAAATAGCATTAAATAGGTGAAGGGATGTCATAAGGCGAGCTTAATTGCCAAATGATTCATATTGATTCAGAGAAGAGAGACAGCACTTCATGCCGGGATGCTCAGGGAACGTTGCATAGAGAAGGTTCCAACGAATGGGCAGAAATGAGATAGAGGAGAGAGCTGGGGGCATTTTAGCACATCACTGAGGGTGAGCAGATACACCAGTTTGACTGGAGTAGAAATTTACAGACTGGAGAACGCTAAAAGAAGAAAAAACTATCTTTAGGGCTAGAATGTGGAGAATCTTGAATATCATGGAATTTAGATTTCTACTTGCAAAGCAGCAGGGCGTCATGGAAGATGTTCGAGCAGAAGAGGAGTAAATCAAAGTAGTTCTTTAATTAAAGAGATGAATTCAACGGCAGAGCACATGATAGGGTAAAGCAGGAGAGAAGAATTAGGAAGACCAGATGGGGTGGAAAGAAAAAAGAAGTCGTTTTTTTTTCTTTAGTAGACTTTTTGTCTTTTTTCTTTCCATCCCATCTGGGCTCCCTAATATACATAAGTCCCGAAACAATACTTAATTATTTTTCTACACAAAATCTACCTCTGTGGTGGGGCGGCTATATTCATTGCTTTGACTACATGGACAAACTGACTTAAAGTAAATGGTTTGTTTAGAGAACTGGTTTGAGTCATTTTCTTCATATTGTATATGGCTGAACTGGGTTGGGTTTTACAGATTAGTTTGTGTTTCATGTAAGTAGATACAGTGTTGTAGTCATTTCGAGAATCTAGTTAGGGCAGCATATGTTTGGTAAACATGCTTCTGTACTAGCACTGGGGACATAAAAGGAGCCCCTTAACTCCAGAGGTTTATGTTGTAATCTAAGACAGAAGAATACATGTCAGCTAATGACATCCATGACAAAAGCATTGTCACCATTGAAATGACGTTGACGATTCTCAGGGCTTAGGGAAAGAGTGTGAGGAACAGTCGTGCATGAAGACCGTTCAGCATCAATCTTGTCTTTCCCCCAAAGGCTGTCATGGAATCTGAGTAAAATTTCAAAATGTGATCTTACACATTCCCTTGTTTTTCAATGCTATTAATAAACTTTGAAGTGCAACTACACCAAATGAACCTTTGTCTTGTAGTTTGGAAATACCCGAAACCCGACTGGGAAAAATTGCACGATAGGCCTTTTTACCACATCAAATCATTTGGAGAAATTAAATTTCTTAAGTTTTAAGATAGACACAGGGCTCGTAAACTGTTCATTTTATTTTTGCAGTCACTGAGCAGGCAAAAGACGAGGCAACACATTTTATGAGTAATTGATACCCAAGACCTGTATTTGTGATGTGAAGTGTTGAGGCATAACTTGTGTATCTCTCCTACCACAGATAGTAGTAACCACCAGCATTGGACAGGATTTGAAAAGCTACCATAATCAGACCATTAGGTAAGTGCGATCTTTCATTTGATTCAAATTTTTGCTGGATGAGGGTTAAGAAATCTTCATGCCTTAGCCTAACCCTCAACCCTAATGTTATTCCCACACCTACTTAGTCAGCTTTTCCAAGCATGGACTAATCTGCCCTGTGGCTAGTCTTTGTACTTTTTTTTTTTTTTAATTGTCCATAAACTCTCCCCGTTTCCCCCACAACCTTTCTTCTAAGCAAAAGAAACTAGTTCTCCCTCCAGATCTCGTTGTAAATTCTTCCTTTCATGGCACTTTATATAATTCATTTTCTTGGAAAATTATCTTCTACGAAGGATTCTGAAACATAAATCCAAGTATTAATGTTGCTTATTGAGAATGGTTGGTGACTTTGGCCTAGTATAAGACATAAAAGCAGACAGTCTTCATATTTATGTTTATAATCTAAATTTGAAATGTATGCAACTATTGATATTGGTGTAACTTTTCATTTTTATAGAATTGTTCTCTACAAGAGTTACAGAAACTGAGAATTGGGTCCCTTGCCTTGTATTTTATAACTTTGTAAATTTGCTTCTCTATCCCTATATGACAGCAGGTTTTATAGTGGCAGAACCATGAGACAAAAAACTCAAGACATAGATTGATAATATAATATAAAGATCAACGTGTGTGGGGTCATTTCTTCATCCTTGAGTCATTTGGATGAGTCATTTGACTACACCAAGCGCAAAGCTGCCTTTCCAAACAGACTCTACACAACCGAGATTTTCTTGAAAACTAGTCATTACAGAAAGGAAAGCAAATGGGAGAAGATAGGAATAAAAGGGCCTATACTCTAGTCCCCCACCCCCACCCCCCACCCCTGCCTCCCCATCCCCCACCATTCCTGTTTACATTACTTAAGTCAAGCTGATTTCTTTCAGGCCTTGGGCACGTAGAACAATTCTTATTTTCATGGCCGGATTAAAGGATTGAAGTTATATAGAAAAGCTAAAGTAGTGTTATTCCATAGCCTGGAAAGAAAAGGTCAGTGCTGTTTTGATAGCTATATTGTAGCATAGATGATGAGCCGAAGACCAGAGCAGACGTCTTAAAGTGCACCACGTAGATTTCGACCAATCAGAAAGCAGTCGGCAGATAGGAGTCTGGTTGTATAACATATGGCTGTGGGCTCTCTTCTCAAGAGTTCAAGAATAAAAGGCCTGGGAGTTCGCTTTGGTGCAACAGGTGATTGTGGCTCCTTTGGAAGTCTCTTCGAGTGCCCTGTTCCGTGAAGGGGGCCCCAGAAATGAAGGGTTTGTGTTTCAGGATATGAAGTCTAAAATAATACCTTCCCTTCACTCCCTTGACACCCACCTGCAACCCCAGGACATTTTTGACAACCGATTGAATTGCATAGGGTCTTTTTCATTTTTTATACAAGGGCTTCCTTTCCTCTTAAATCCCAGAAATCTCAAGGCTGATGTGAGTGAATCGTAGACAGAGAGATCACATTATGATCCAGGGCTGGGACCAGAGTAAGGTGAGAGAGGATAAAACAAAACAAAAAACAAATCCCTCAGTAATTGCATAAGTTTATGGGGGCTGCCAGAACAAAGTACCACACACTGAGTGGCTTAAACAACAAAAATGTGTTGCCTCATAGTTCCAGAGGCCAGAGGTCTGCGATCAAGATGCTGGCAGGGTCATCGCCCTCTAGGGAAGGGTCTGTTCTAGGCCTCTCTCCAGCTTCTGATAGTTCCTTGGCTTGTGGCAGCAGAACTCCAGTCTTCACATGGCTTTCTCCCTGTGTGTGTGTGTCTGTCTTTGTCCAAATTTCCCCTGATTATGAGGACACCAGTCATATGGGGTTAAGGCCTCCCCCCGCCCCCAGTATGGTTTCACCTTAACTAACTACCATGTTTCCCGGAAAATAAAGCCTAGTCGGACAATCAGCTCTAATGCATCTTTTGGAGCAAAAATTAATATAAGACCCGGTTTTATTTTACTATAATATAAGACCCAGTTTAATATAATATAATATAATATAATATAATATAATATAATATAATATAATACTGGGTCTTATATTAATTTTTGCTCCAAGAGATGCATTAGAGCTGATTGTCCAGCTAGGTCTTATTTTCGGGGAAACAGTACATTTGCAATGATCCAATTTCTAAATGAGGTCACATTCTGAGGTATTGGGGATTCCGACTTCAACATGTGAATTTGGAGGGGAGACACAGTAACAGTAATCATGATAAATGACACTTAACACAGTATTTTTAAAAATCAAAATTAATGTAAAGAACCCATGATGAACAAACTATGAAAATGTTAAGAAGAGACAAAATCAGTATAGTCATATAAGATTCCAGAGATAAGGACTGATTTCCAGGTACATACCAAGTCAACATCCCAGTTAGAGCAATGAAATGATTCCTTACCTGGGTACACTGGCAGTGCCCAGACCCTTGCGTGCCCTCACCACCATCTCAGCTGCCCTCCTGTATTCCTGGAACCTCCCCCATCAATAGTACAACTGAAGAGTTGACACGACGTCCACTGGGGTCCCTTTGGTTTGATGTTTGGAATTCTGCTTTCAGAGTGGGCCAAGCCAGTAAGGTAAATATTTTAGATGTTTATAGGTGTTCCAAGGAAAGCCTCTTAACCTTCCTTTTTATTTGTTCCTGTAATTCAAACATAATGATAGCTGCTCTCCCACAAAGTTGGTATAGGAAGATCAGTAATTAAGTGCTCAGAAGTGCAGTGCTGCACCTGATGAAAGTCTCTCAGTAACACTTGATGACAAGTAACAACTGCAGACCTGTATAGTATTGAATCCATCCATCCATCCATCCATCCATCCATCCATCCATCCATCCAGTAGATATTCACTTATCCAACATATCTACCACATACCAGATACAGTGCTGGACTCTGGGAATAAATACAGTCTGTCCATGCCCTTCATGAAGCCAAAAAAATCTAGTTGGAGGAGACAGAACTTAAATAAATTCCTAAGTAAATTTATAATTACAAACTGTGGTGAATGCGGGGCAGAAAAGGAATAAGGCGGCTTGGGAGGATGACGAAGGGTCAGAATTTAGAGCAGGTCCTGAGGAAGAGACATTGACGGTGAGAATTATGCTAAGGGGTGAGCGGGGCAGTTAATCGGAATCTCTAAGGCCCCCTATGCAAGACCCCTCGAACTGGAGCTATGTCCCAATTCTGAGTGAGGTCTGCTTAGCAACGTGGGTCATTCTTTCGGGCCACCTTATGTCCAGATAAGAGTAAAGATAGCAGGCTAGTGTATCTGAGGAAAGGAACCGGCCTGGGCTTGGGAAGAGTCTGGCTCAGGTTTTATGTCAACGAAATTGATGACCATCAAACAGTGCCCTGTGCAAGGATCTCTTGCCGAGAAATGTTGGAGACCAGACTGGAGAGATGTCCTGTTTAGTTGTATTAACAATAATTGTATATATGTGTATATATTCTAGTACCATAGGGATCAAGTAATTTATTGGTCAGTTGAAAACTTCAGTGATAGCAAAGATCCATTTAAAAAGATACCTTAAATATTTTAATGAAAAAAAGAGAAATGTACATTCATTTGCCAGGTTTTCCTTTGAGTAGGAGTCTACTGATAGAAGTTCCCTGTGATCTTCTTGCATAAACAGCATCCAATTTGTTTCTTCCAATGAAAAGAAAACTAAGGTACTTATAAAACTATCAGAGCCCAAAGTTCATCTAGATTTCTTCAATTTCTTTTTCCAGACTTTTACCATTGTCCTAATTCCACAACAATTTTCTTAGTAACCATTCTTTACTGAGTCTACCCAAAGTATTGAACTTAATTTTTATGGAATGAATAATTCTTTCTGCCCCACCCATATTTTATTGGGTAGCATAATATTAAATTGTACGATTACAATGACCATACAACAGTCATTAACAGGTTTGGGAACAAACACGTCTTACTCTTTCTAAGCATGTAACTCAAGAGATGGCATGAAACATCCAACAGTGGACTAGGTCAACCATAATAAACGTAGTTAACAGCTTGGTGTCTGCTACGTGACAGGCACTGTCCTAAATGCTTTGCTTACATATTAGTTTATTTAATCCCCACAACAACCCTGTAGGTAGGTACTATTATCATCTCCATTTATAAAATAAGATGACTAAGGCTCCAGTAAGCAAGATCCAATATGTTGTAGGGATCGCCTCTCAGGAGAGCTGGTGGGTTGGTTGAGCGGCGTTCCATTACAACAGCTTCTGCTGCACCAACATTGCTTCATAGCCACCGAGTGCCAGACTGTGTCAGGAGGGTGGTTCAGGTCTTTCCAAGGTCTTGAAAAACAGAATCAATTCACAGCTCGCAGAGGTAATAACTTTGTGGTCCCACCTGAAAAGAGGGAGGAGACCATCATCATCTCGTGGTTTTTCAAGCCTGAGATGTTGTGAAGAGAAATATCAGGAGATGAAGCACTTTTTCCCCACTTGACTTGCCTTGGTGTAAAGCTCATTTCTGCGTACTCTGGCTGCCGTCAGTTGATGCTGTCCACAAGTGCCCATTTCTTCACTCTTTAGTCTTCCTCTCTAGCCGTGTGCACCTGCTAAGGGTCAGGTTCCTTGCTAACAGTCAGTCCATCTCCTCTCCTGGGATGACCCCGGCTTTCCTGGCTCACTGATCCAACCACTGGTAGCTTGCTCTGTCCCTCTGTGTGTCACTCTGGCTCATAGCCCTCATGGCTCACCGGGCTCCTGGACGCCTGCCTGACATTTTGTGTTCTTTCCTTCTGCTTCCATCTGCCCTCTGTGCTCCCTGCTTCTTTCCTGTTTGCCTGGCTTCTCACTCAACGCCTATCTTGACCCCCACCTTGCCGTTCACATATGCTCCGATCGCACCTTGTCCACCCATTCCTATTTTAATGTTTAAATAGATAATAAATGCACATGGTTTAAAAAATCAGAAGTATCTAAAAATGTATACAGTTAGGTGTCTTGCTTCTAGCTCTGCCCCCCATCCCTCCATCCCCTACTCCCCCCACACACCAGCGGGAAATACTTGTATTAGTTTCTTGTATATGCAAATACCAAAAAAAAAAAAAATCCATTCTCCTTTTTCTTAGATAAAAGATATACCCTTTGTTCTGCACTTTTATCTTTATTTTTTCCACTTAACAATGTATCTGTCTAGGTCAGTACACTGAGCCCCTTGTCCCATTTTTAAGCGATATAGTGGAATAGCTCACATCTAGGGCCCATTGGATGGATGTGGGCCCATCTTCACTGACAGACACCCAGAGTTTTCCCATCTTTGGTGAATATAATCAATGCTTCAAGGAATAACTTTGCACATTTTATTTGCGCCAACCCATTTTTCCTTCCTGATCCTTTTAAGTCTTTCAGGACAAAGTAGACTTACAGCGAGCGCGTCGCCTGTGCTGACTTCTCGTCTTTGGCCACGACCTTTGACCTTGTTGTGGCTGCCTCCTAACTCTGAATTTACTTCACTGGTTGTCTGATGGATATGTTTTTAGTCTTCGTCCACAACCACTTTCTATCCATTCAGCAAGTTTTTTTCTTTTAGAGCATAACATTTCTAATGGTGACCAGCAAGGCCAAATAATTTTAATGATTCCCAACAATTTCCCCAATCTCAATAGCCAGTACTTTTTGAGTATTTACGGTGAGCCAGGCACTCGGCTAGATGTTTTGTCTGTATAGTTCACTTAATCTTTTTAATAGTCATATAAGTGAGGAACTAATTTACTAATGAGAAAACTCAGTCTCCGAGAGGTTAAGGGACTGGCCCACGGTCACACAGCTGGTAAAGGGCGGAGTTGGGATCCTAGTCCAAATCTGCCTTACCCCACAATGGTCTCGCCTGCTAGCGCTCAGAATGAGAGGCTTGTGTCAATTTGGGTAAGTCAATGACGGTGAATGAAAGAGTTTCTTTAAAAAGCTGTTTCAGAAACTCATAGACACAGACAATAGTTTAGTGGTTACCAGAGGGTAAGGGGAGAGGGGGGTAGGAGATGAAGGTAAAGGAGATCAAATATATGGTGATGGAAGGAGAACTGACTCTGGGTGGTGTACACACAATGGGATTTATAGATGATGTAATACAGAATTGTACACCTGAAATCGATGTAATTTTACTAACAATTGTCACCCCAATAAATTTAAAAAATAAATTAAAAAAAAAAAAGCAGTTTCCGACTTGGAGCCTTTGTGTTTTTCTGTAGCTTCCAGGAAGATTTCCATTATAATGACACTGCTGGGTACTTCATCATTGGAGGTAGCAGGTATGTGGCCAGCATTGAAGGATTTTTTGGACCCCTGAAGTACTATCGCCTCCGCACTCTGCACCCTGCACAGGTGAGCCCGGGGGTTCTAGAAGTTTCAGGTGCTCGGGGTTGATGAGCATGTGGCTCAGAGGCCTGGAACCCAGTGTAAACAGAAGACTTTCCAAGCTGGATTTCTCCACGGCTCTGTCATCAAACATTATTAATATTGAGTCTTTCCCCCCAGCTAACGTGATAATAGATTTCTGTTAACATTTGGTTCATTTAGTACTCATAAAATGGAAACCATTTACTTCCTCTGTTTTAATAACTACCGGCTTAATTATAGAATAGATTTTTATCAGGCTGTTGCCTAGCCAGTGATTAAGCAAATGAAAGGAGAGAGTCTTAGTTATTTGGTAAAGCTTCTTTTATATGCCATTATTTAAAGTAGCGGAAGAAGAGACACTAGCAAATGAGAATCTTGGTTTCGTTCACTGCTCTCTTCAGAGACGCAGGCCTTCAGCTCACACTTGTGTGGTTGGTGCAGAGGGCTTTGTGTTCAGAACTGCATCTGCCATTGGATGGCTCTCACATCCAAACCCCACCCCCAGGTGGGACTGCCCACCTCTCCAGGCCAGCACCAGCAGGGCTGCTGGGGGGACAGGAGGGCTCCCCCAGAAGGGGGCCTTCGCAGTGGTGGTGCTTTCTGCCTGGGTAAGGAGATCACTGAATACCTGAGCAAAGAACATTCTTTCATTCCTATGACGCTGTGGGGTTTGTTCTGGGAAAAGCTGGAGTCACTAGGCAAAGTCAGTTAGGAAAAATGGGGAGCCCAACGGCGGTAGGGTGCATCTTAGAATTTCTATTGAGAGACCTCTAAGAAGAGGAATAAAATGAAATTTATTTATTCATTTGTGCAGCAAATACTTGTTGAGCACCTAATATGTGCCAGGCTCTGTGCTAGGTGCTGAGGCAGGCGTCCAAGATAAATTAAGATGATAGCTTTCAAAGCTTTTTTGAAGGTGGTCCACAATAAGAAATCTATTTAATATTACGAACAGTACATATGTGTGCCCATATATACACTTACACATACACACACACATATATAACACAAAACTGAAACAAATTTTACTAGGAATACTACTCTTGCTATGTTTAATGTAGTCTGATATTTTGGGTTCTACTTTATAAAAAACAAAAATCGCTGCTGGTTACAACCCACTGAAATAATTTCATGACCCTCTAATGGGTCACAACTTGCGTTTTGAAAACCACTGAGTTGAGATAAGGCCTCCGTTCTTGAGGAGCTCCTTTTTAACAGGTAAGTCATGAAAGAATGCGGTGTGTGTATTAATTCAGGTGTGAGCACAGTGTTTAGGAGCCCTGGGGTGGGAACATCGGTTGGCATCAGCAACCAGGTGAGGGTGGGGTAGGCTGTTCGGGAAGCCATCCTGAAGTGAGGACCTTGAATCTGGCCCTTGGAGGTTGTGTAGGAGCCCACCAAGCAGAAGAAAATGGCAGGAGGACTCCCCATTAGCTGGCATAGCAGGGGTAAACTTGGCATCCCTTGGGAACTGAAGGGGAGCTGAATATGATTTTCTTGGGACAGCACGCAGTGAGGGGGCAAGAAGAGGGTGGAGGCCTGGTCTCTGGGAAATTCTGACATTTACGAAGCCCTGCAGAGAAGATGCCACCAAAAGAAGCTAGAGGGAAGTGGCCAGAGCCAGCATGTCCTTGAATTACACCCTGCTTTTGCAAATCCAGAGCGGATGATCTGTGAACAAACAAGCCAGCTGGCGATATCCATGGGAGAAGGAAATCAGCCCGAACACAGCCTCCCTCATAGGTATCGATGGGTGTTTGATCACAATCGTTGTTCATTCGATTTTCTTGTCTTCCTGTAGATTTTTAATCCCCTCCTTGAGAAGCAACTTGCTGAACAAATCAAGTTATATTATGAAAGGTGTACAGAGGTTCAAGAAATAGTGTCTGTGTACACATCCACAGTACAGCAAGGGGGCAGGAGCCAAGAAGCATGTAAGTACTGAGCGTCAGGAGAGCAATCTTTAGCTCTGTGCCTTTGTGTTAACAGGACTGGCTTCCTTCTAAGGGGGTTAAAATAGAATACATGGCTTGACCAATGGGGACAAGTATGACCTCTGCAGATGGATGCAAGTGAAAGTGTGTGTTCCGCCTGGATTTCAACAAGACCGACGGCTGACCGCAGCCCAAACTGCCTTTAACCATATGATTTGGTCTAAGAACACCAATGAGAGTATTTTGAGCCTCGCATTTCATGATTCTCATTTATAGTGAATTCTTAGGCCAGTCTAAGAAAATAAAAATGAATCGGAAAATAAATTAATCCTTAGAAACATTTGCCCATCGGTGCACTTTTGCCTGGGACCATTGATATCCGGGTATTAGCTTTCAGAAATGTTGAACAATGATTTTGTTGTGTGGGGCTTGGTTTTGTTTTTGAAATCCTTGAAGTTGACTCATTCTGGAAGCTATTGGTAATTTGCCACAGATGGAATGAACTTCAAATAGACGGCTTTCATGCCTGCTCATATTTGCACGGACATCATCTCGCTCGTATGGGGTGTTTGTCAGTTATAAAACGTGGTCCTGTCTTATGTTCCAGTGTTCCAGCTTGGATCTGGCACTTATCAATTTCTCTGTGCTATGGATCTTCCTGCTTGATATGGTGGCACTAGACTTAGTTTCATATGCTCCTTCTAGAAGAGAAGTTCCTGTGGGTCCTTTGCCATCCACAAAAGCAAATTGAGAATGTCCGTTCTGCCCACATATCTGGCCATCTTCAGGGCTGGACTTCCACATTCCAGGCCATGGGGGGATGGATGTGTCTTGAACATACACCAGTCCGATGGAGTTTGCATGAAATAGTCCCAGGGAGTGATTAGAGATGGCGATAGGTAAAGGTGGAAAGGCAGCACTTCTGCAATTCAATTTAAGAACAGGCAGTACTGGTCCCCAGCTGCTGCTCTCACCTCTGAATCATCCAGAAAATACGGTGCTGTCAGGAGAGGGGGAAGATATATAGGAATAGTAATATCCCAAACAGGAAAAAGACTGATTTTGATAACTGATGAAACATGAGGAGAGGCAGCCTGAGTTAGAAGGCCAGGCTGGCATGCTGATCTGTGTGGGAGCACTGGGGAGACTTTCCTACCATCTACTGCCTTGCCTCCCTGGGGGTCCTTGGTCTTTGCTTCTCAGCTCACACTGCCAACAAAATGGCCTAGATATTGGCCTCCTGGGGACCAGTCTGAGACCAGCTGCTCATTCCGTAGAATTATTCAACAGCCATCAGCAACTTTGGCACATTTCCCTTGGACTTGGCATGGAATTTGTAACCTCCAGGCAAAGGCATCATACCAATTTCAAATCCCTAATGCACCCCAACCCATATCCAGTAACATTACATCTGACCCCTTATTTCTCGTTCCACTTAGGGAGAAGGGATTGAGAGAGGTGAGACTCACGCTTTCCTAAGGAGAGTGGTATCTTGTGCTTCTCTTTCCTGCAGGCGACCTGCGGAACTCCTACCTGGACCTGACCCGCAGGTACGGGAGACCCTCGATGTGCAGAGCCTTCCCCTGGGAGAAGGAGCTGAGAGCCCAGCACCCCAGCTTGTTCCAGGCCTTGCTGGAAATGGGTCTGTTGATGGGTAATTACGTGTTTGCTTTGCCTTTGGATGCCGGTCAGGAAGACTCCCTCTTTCCCCCGTTTCACTCTCCCTCTTTGGTGCTATAGGCCTCCAGTTATTTTTAACCCTAGTGTTTTAGCTTTACTTCAAATTTAAATTGCTGCCCTGTCCACAACTCAGTATATCTGTGCATGTTTCCAACACTAAATACGACAGCTTACATTTAGGAATCGCTTGAGCAATTCTTTGTTTAAAGCCAAGGCCACAAGTGGACAACTTACAGCCAGAGTTGGCCCCCAAATGTGGTTGATTTGACACACACATTGTTGTCAATTAAAAAAAAAAAAGTTGCCAGTATCAAAAACCTTATGTAAAAATGCAAACGTATAGCTTTTCTCAAAAAATTCAAAGACCTGGCAATGCTAGGCTTCCATTTCTACGTGGCGGCAGTCCTGGAGGTGAGGGGTTGGCACAGGCACGCTCAGTCGGTCCACAGCCTCTTCCCTCCGTATTTCAGCACCTCCTGCCGACCTCATTCATGGGTCTTACCTGCCTGAACCCATAGGCAGGCACTTGAACTTGAGACCCCAGATATAAAGTACTCTTGAAGCGTGTATACTTCTCGAAGGTTGTGAGCTTCTGCTTAGGCCCATCGTGATCTGGGTTTGCTTAGTACTTAACTACATCCTGGAGGGCCATGAGGGCTCTTGAAATCTTGTTGTTAGGAAGAGGAGAGAAGCTGGAGGTGTTCGGCGGTGGAGGGGATGCTAAGGGGGTGATGATAGCTACCTTAGTGGTCAGGGGCAGTCCGTGGTCTTCCTGAGCATACAGCACGACCCTGAGTCAAGGCATTGTGGAAACTGACTTCTGCTTCTTGTGAGAATTTCCTAAGAATGGCAGCGTTCAGTGGGACAGATATCCTTTGCCGATAGGGACCTCCTCTCCCCTGTCCTGAAAGAATTCAAGCCATATGGGATATTTCATTTTTCATTCATTTGATACTTGCTGAGTGACTGCTCAGTTACTTGGCTATATTTCAGAGGTTAAGTAAAATAACACTGGGTCCCTACCTTGAAAAGCAAAGAAAAGACTTGAAAGCAAAGAACAATAGTAATACATCAAGACTGTGGAAAGTAAATGGTAAGAGAAGGGAGTGGTCAGCTCTACCTGAAGGGCTAGGGTGTTCAGAGAAGGCTTCCTGGAGGAGATGACACTGGGACTGATTCTTGAAGGGTCAGTGGATGTTTGCCAGAGAAGCAAGGTGGGGGTGGGAGCAGCAGACAGAGTAGCCACAGGGAGGTGGGGACAGCACAGCATTATTAATGATGCCCAAGGGGTTTGGGAGGCAGGAAAAAGGCCTGGAGAGAGGTCGGACACCATCCTGAAGAATTTGGGCTTTACCTTGTAGGTCACAAGGGCCTGTTGAAGGGTTTCAAGCAGGGGTTAGAGGGGCGATCAGATTTAGGTGTTTGAGGTCAGTCTGGCAGCAGTGGGAGGTTGGGGGAGGTGAACTAGAGGGGTTTGCAGCTGGAAGCAGGAGTCCCTTGCTGTGGTTCAGGAGGAGAAGATGCAGGCCTGAATGGAACACAGTGGTAGAGGCGGAGCGAAAGGATATAAACAGGTTGACTCTGAAGGACCCCTTCGGGGTCAGGCAAGGGAGGCCTGTAGAGTCGTGTAACAGCATAGCCTCTGCACCCAGATAGTCTGCATCCAATTTTAACTTAGTACTTCCTAGCTGTATGGGTTTGGGCAAGTCGCTTCATTTCTCCAAGCCTCTGTTTCCTCATCTGAAAAATGGGGATGATAATGGTACCTCTCTCCTAGTGTTGGGTTAAATGAATGAATATACAAGTATGTAAAATACTTAGAACAGTATCAGTACAGTAAGTTCTTTGTAAGCACTATTGACATTTTGGGCTGGATAATTCCTTGTTGTGTGGGATCTGTCCCGTGCATTACAGGATGTGGAGCTACATTTCTGGCCTCTACCCACTAGGTACCAGTAGGACTATCTCCCCTCCCACAAGGCTCTTCTCGAGTGACAACCAAAAATGTCCTCAGACATTGCCAAATGTCCCCAAGGAGGCCAAATCACTGCTGGCTGAGAACCACTGTTATATAAATGTCATGACTATTATTATCGGGCAGAGACAATTCCCCAGGTTTCCGTTGGTCGTCGTGGAGGTGGTAAAGCACCCCCTTCCCCCTCCAGACAAGCGAACAGGAGTGGGGCATCCATGCTGGACAGTGAAGGTGAAATGAGCTAAGACCATGTCTACATCAAAATTAGTTTTATGAGATTTCTGATCATATTAAAATACAGTTTTCCTGGTTGGGAACAGGAGTGAATCATTTTCACAATGCTCTTTTAAGTAAATACTCTCAATGGCATGTTTTCATGTTATGTTTACAGCTCAGAAGTTTTGTTTACAAGAATTTAGAATGATGTCTTCTCCGCGGAGGTCTGACAGTGGAATTTAATTAAAAACTGAAATCATGAGCTCCCAAACCCTAAGACTTCCTGGGCTCTGGGGCTGCAGAGCTGTCATATTGCTGCCCGGCTCCGAGGACTGCTGACCTCAAGCCCCATTCTGCCTCCAGCCCCTGTTTTTCTAGGTTACATTGTCCCGTTCGTAAGCACTGAGGAGGCTTCTGCAGAGGCAGGGCATAGAGTCCTCATTAAAATTCATCTCCAGCTGGCACACTGCCCTCGCTTGGGGCTATTACAGCGTCCTCCCCCTAACCCTGGAGAGCTTGGTGTGATGTGTTCTGCCCATTTTCTAACAAGGCTGAGAGAAATGCAGAAAATCTGATTTCGTAAGTTGAGGGTAAAAAAATAAGTGTACATTTTTAACATATCTTTTCTCTGGTCTATAAAAAGAATAGTAGTAAGTCTTGGTGTGACTGTGTATCCATTCTTGGTTCTTTCTTCACATACTTTCCCTTCCAAGTTCTTCTTGCTTTCAGTGTCTAGCTGGCTTCGGACAACTCTAGTTAATAGGAACTATGTTAAAGGGTTTCAAGCAGGAGGTAGAAGCGTGATCAGATTTGGGTTTTTGAGGTCACTCATTTTTGAGGTCACAAAGCACTGGTTTTGGAGTGCTTTGGACAACTCTAGTTAATAGGACATACGAGGTGTGACAATTAAGTTCACGAACTTATTGCAATGCTCTTGCTAACCTTTTCTGATATCAGAGGAATTATTCATTATGAATTTGTACCAACTAGACAAACAGTTAACCAAGTTTACTATTTGGAAGTGCTGGAAAGGCTGCGTGAAAAAGTTAGATGACCTCAACTTTTCACCAACAATTCATGGCTCTTGCATCATGACAATGCACCAGCTCACACGGCACTGTCTGTGAGGGAGTTTTTAGCCAGTAAACAAATAACTGTATTGGAACACCCTCTCTACTCACCTGATCTGGCCCCCAATGACTTCTTTCTTTCCCTGAAGATAAAGGAAATATTGAAAGGAACACATTTTGATGACATTCAGTACATCAAGGGTAATGTGAGAACAGCTCTGATGGCCATTCCATAAAGAGTTCCAAAATTGCTTTGAAGGGTGGAGTAAGACTGGCATTGGTGCATAGCTTCCCAAGGGGAGTACTTTGAAAGTGACCATAGTGATATTCAGCAATGAGGCATGTAGCACTTTTTCTAGGATGAGTTCATGAACTTAATTGTCAGACCTCATATGTTTGCATTATGTTTTCTGTTGCTGCCCTGAGCTGTCCAGTCCTATTGACTAGTAGACTTTGTCAGAATATCCTCATCATATTACAATTTTCATATCTTAAATAAGCTACGAGAATGGACTCAAGTATCAGATGTTTAACGCTTGGAATTCGCGCTGTGGGAACTGAATAGGTGCAGTAACAAATATAAGGAATTTAACTGTGTGAGGAACTTCTTAAGTCACTCCTATCACAAGCTTCCATTTGTTCATTCACTAAACAAGTATTGACTAAGTTACCCCTGTGTGCCAGGATAAGACAAAAGCGGGGCTGTGTTTCGAACGAGAGTTATTTAGGTAAATACAAAGAAGAATATCAGTTCCCATAGTTTCTACAAAGGGGATTCATTTGTGGAATTTTCTTTTCCCGGGCATGTTTGAGAACGTAAGACAGTGTGAGACAATGGCCTATGCGTTCTGGTTCTCCGCGACAGTCATCTTTTTCTCTTGGCAGCATCTCCTCAGATAGACAGCCGATTCCACCTCCAGGCCACCACACATGCACATTTCAGAGTTGGGAGTGTTTTTTCCCCCCACACTGTATGATTTTCGGCAGATCATCTGCTCTCACTCTAAGCCAACAACACACTTCAAAGGAACTGTGAGAACATTTCAGGGAGTGGAGAGTCCGAGGTTTGGGCTTCATCAACCACCAGTAGAAAGAACATAATGGAGTGTCCTCTGCCTTCCCACCACGTGAGGCAGGCGTGCTCACCACCTGCCAGTTGTTCCCAAAAGACTGCGCTGTATTTTCCTACTACAAAAGAGAATCGCCAACTATTTACACCCTCCCCCTTTCACGAATGTAATTTTTATATATACCGGGGGTGCCAAAAAAATCGTATACACGTTTTAAGCAATGTTAACATTTTGGTCAACATTGCTCAAGCAGTAGTTCGCCGTCATCAGAAGTGTCTGGACGCTGATGGTAACCACTTGGAGCCCCTCTTGTCAGTGCAGAAGTCAAACGTGACTTGTATTCATCTTCTGTTATTGGTATATATTAATACAGTCTTTTGCTTTCTTAAAAATGTGTGTACATTTTTTGGGCACCTCTGTGTGCGTGTATTTTGTGTGTGGTAAAATACATATAACATAGAAGTCCCCATTGCAGCCATTTTTAAGTGTACTCTTCAGTACTGTTAAGAACATTCATACTGTTGTGTGTGTAATCTCTAGAACTTTCTCATATCGTAAAACAGAAACTCTGCACCCATTAAACAACAACGCCCTAGCCCCTCTCCCCCCAGGCCCTGGTAACCACTAGTCTACTTTGAACTTGACTATTTTAGATACCTCAGATAAGTGGAATCATGCAGTATTTGTCTCTTTGTGACTGGCTTATTTCACTTAGCATAAAGTCTTCAACGTTCGTCCATGTTGTAGTGTGTGTCAGAATCTCCTTCCTTCTTAAGGCTGAATATATTGCATTGTATGTATCCTACGTTTTGTTTATCCATCATCTGTGGATAGACACTTGGGTTGCTTCTGCCTCTTGGCTCTTGTGAGTGGTGCTGCTATGAACACGGGTGTGCAAATCTCTCTTCAAGACTCAGCTTTCAGTTCTTTTGTATATATACTCAGAGGTGGGATTGCTGGATCACAGGATAAGTCTGTGTTTAATTTTTTGAGGAACTATCATACTGGTTTTCATAGAGGCTATATCATTTTCTATTTTACAGCGCACAGGGATCCAATGTCTCCACATCCTCGCCAGCACTTGTATTTTCTGGTTTTTTGATAGTAGACTTTTCCTAGTATATAAACTACAAGCATAAATTACACCTCATACCTCGTGGGTGTGAGGTGTAATTTATGCTTGTAGTATATATACTGGGAAAAGTCTGGTTTAATAGCAATTAAGAATAATGCTCTTATAGAGTGACATAATGTCTACGAAAGGGTTTCTTGGATGATAAGGTGCCCCATGGATACGAGGAATGGGGTTGCCTAAATAGAGCTCACCTCACTCTGGCTGGAGGTACCACTGTTTGATCTTATATGTATCTCTATCGCTTTCTCAGTTACAAGCTTGTTGAAGGTGGTGTAAGCAGTGTAAATAGCCCACTTGCACATCCAGCCTGCAGTGTTAGGTGCTGTGCATGTGTTAGCTGCTTAGTTATCTATCCTCCTTCCATATGACCCTACACAGCACGTGTCTGCACCCTTCCCCTCAAGGAACATACCTCACCCACACACACTGCTCAGCTCGCCTGCCCTGCACACAGCCTTCAAGTTCCAACTCAGATGCAGCCTCCTCACGTCACCTTTCCTGTCCCCTTGGACAGATGGCTCCGTCCCTCATGCTGTCCTTGCCATTTTGTGGCTTTCCGCTCTATAGTACCTGTGTTCCTGTATTCGTAGGGTTGATTTGCCTGTCTGATTCCACAGTGGAGCGTAGGTGGGCATCTCCAAAGATAGGAATGGGAATGAGGTTTTCTTTGAAGACCCTTAACAAGCAGTTGTTGACGAGCTGGATGTACTTTAAATGAATAGTGATCACATCGTAAGTACCAAACACGCCTTTGTTGGGTCAGCGAATCACTGAAGAAACAAGGAGTTTGACTTCCGGGAGACAGAAGTTCAAGGTCTGCACTAACCACACTGTGGCACGAGTCCAGACTGGCAGAGTTCTGTGGGCTTATTTGCTTTTCCTCTACATTTTTTCTTGTTTCTCGCACACTCCCTTAGCCTGTTCCCTCTCAGGAGCTGCTTTCCTGGCTTGGAAAACACCTCGACAAACATAGTTCTGTTCCCCAGATCTGTCAAGACGTTGTTCATCCACTCTCCCCTGTCAACAAAAGGAGACCAGGATCCTTCTTAGTCTGTGCACACCCATTACAAAAGAATTCTCGAAATGCGGCCCTCAGTGTTCTTGCTTTCATGTGTCTATAATCTAGTTGCTGAGATAGAACCAGGTGCCCAGAGGTAGAACAGCCCCTAGGTACACGCAAACCCCATCCAGCACCCCTGTGTTGGGTACCTCCCAGCACTGTGCTGGGCCCTAGGGCAACCGTAATGAAAAGCATAGCCCAGCCCACACGCAAATCTCTGCCAAGTGCCAGGGGATGCGGGGGAGGGAGGCTTCTTAAATGTTGACAGCTGATGCGCTAACCTGGAATAAAATGCAGCTGTCCCCTCTGGTGACTCCCACTCTGAAGTATCACAGGACGTGTTTCTTGCCTTGCAGAGTTGGCATACCTTTGAATTAAAGATGGCAGCTCTCCTCAGGGCATGCAGCGATACGCAATGCATATAGATACGGCAGAATACCCTTCCTGCCTCCGGGCTTTCCAGGGCTGTGGAACCGGATGCTGATTGCCTTGGTTGGCTCGGGAGTTATCCTGGGCTCCTCTGCCCTGAAGTTCACCATTGTCCTGGCTCTGAATGGCATCCAACACTAGACCCCATGCTCAGGTCTTCACAAGGACCATTCCGATTGGTCAACCTCTGTGTTGTTTCCTGGGGAACCTCCATTTCCTAGGAAAATGACTTCTGTCAGAGCATAGAAATCGCCCTATTAGCATTTGGGATTCTGCTAATGCTGGGATGGTAATATTTTAGTATGCGTGCTTTTTCTCTAGTTAAGAGGTGTGCTGGCTATTTCTTTTGCTCTCCTGTCACTTTTGCTTGTCAAAACGGAACGCTTTGAACTCAAAAACCCTTTGAATGGGGCTCTGGCATCCAGGGAAAAGAAGTGATAGGCATAGAGCCTGGGCTAGGAGAGGCTGCAGGAATGACAATGGCAGGAGTGGCTCAAGGCCAAAGAGCTGGTTATGGAAGGAATGAGGAAAGTGCAGGTGGGATGTGGAGGCAGGGAGGGGCAGGTGCGTGAGTCAGGTGAGCTGGCCAGCACGCCCCCCCTGGACATCTGCTCCAAGGCTAGAACTGTTTGCTTCCTTCCCTCCTTTTATCCTGGACTGGGCACCTCTGAACCCACGGGAGTTGGTGATTGTGGCTTCAGGAAATCTGAGGTCTGCCAGCAAATGGTTCTCAGGAGGCGGCCGAGTCTAAGCTGGGCTCGCCCTCCAGGGCTGACACCATCTGCGTTGTTCCTTCAGGGCCCTAGCCTGACTGCTGTCCCAGGCTTTGCAATGCTGAGGGCAGGGGAAGAGGTGCCTCCTACAGTGTGCCGGAGCATTGCTGGCTGCACTAACGTCTCTCTAATTTGTTTTTAACTCTTATTTTTGCCAACAATTGCAGTGCTTATTTGGAGACTCTAAAATGCAGAGAATGGAAGTGGCAGAAATGCAATGAGGTTACTTAATAATGCCAGGGTACTGTGTCCTTAAGAGCTGATTTTCGCTATTGTTCATTACAGAACCATCATCTTTATTTTTTTTTAATTTAAGAAAGCATACATTATACAGGTTTTTTTTTTTTTTTTAAAGTACACAGAAGCACAAAGAAGGGGCCGTACTCTTTCTGCCCAGAGAATCCCTCGTGATGGTCCTGAAAGGAAGGGAGGGAGGAAGGGAGGGAAATTACATGTATAAAATTAGAAAATTTGCACAATACAGAAAAGTACAAATAGTTTACTTCTGAGATAGAAATTAGCCACCTCCTTAGGTCTTGGGAACCCAGCGGAGCTCACCTGATCAGAATGCAAACAAAATGCCCTGTTTTTTGTTGTTGTTTTTTAAAACTAGTAAACTTGGAGAAGATCTTTTTCTGGTTAAATAACATTTTCTCCTGTTACTTTTTTTTTTCTTCTTTTCACTTTCAAACTTCTACTTTGGATGCATTACACCTTTTGGAAGCTTGAAACTGAAAATGACTTTCCTATCGATGTCCCCATTCCTTGCACAAAAAATGAGTCTGTCTTTCTCCTTCTGAATTCTCAACTAAATGCTGACTCCAGCTCCGTCAGCAAGTGGCTACCTTCTCGTTTTCTTTTTGCCTCTTTTCACGATGGATGCACAAATAGTGATCCTATGGTGTTTCTGTAAAAAAAAAAAAAAGGAGGAAAATAAACAGTGCTGTTGCTGCTTGGAAAACAGTAAGGTTTAATTAACAGCGGCGATGCCTTTGGTTTCCTTAGCTTCTGGTGTAGGAAGAAGAAAATGGGAAAATGTCTCCCTTTTCTATTTTGTTTGTTTTTCATTACACCATTAATCTCCATAAACAAGGCATGTGGTTTTTTTTTTTCAGTTACAGATCAACTAGAAAAAATACATATGCTAAACCAGATGGGTGAAATTAACAGTTTCATTAAACTGATTTTAAAATTGCCAGTTTTGCAATATCACCAAGGACGTCATGGCTTTGACTGTGCTACAGTTAGAATTCGAACTTTAAAAAACGTGCAATAAGAGCAGTTTTACTTTAGACTTACTATCTATTTTTTTTTTTTTTATTGTATTCACTGGTGCAGAAAATTGTTTAGATTCATTTGCAGAGAAAATACTGATGGGTAATATTTGGGGGAGTTCATTTTAATATGTTAAAGAACTAATGAAGCCTTTTCAACCTGCCTATGTTTCAGTCTGCAAAGCTTTTTTTGTGCTAAGGATTAGAGCTTTGTGAAAGATTCCCCTTTTGTTCCTTACTCTCCAGCAATCCCAGCTACCTGGATACTCCCGCTAATGATTTCTGGGGTTCTGTGCCAAGGGGTCAGCAAGGCAAGTGTTTCATTTGGAATTTCATTTGGTTTGGAGTCTCTCCTGTCCTTTGAGCCCACAAAGCCCATGTCTGTGGGTACTCGAGCAAAACTCATCATCTTAGTTAAGGGCTTGGCAGAGCAGGTATAAATTGTTAACAACATGCTAATGTTGCTTTGCTCAGAAAGTGCACTCAGGGGCATCTGAGATGAGTACATATTTAAAAGTAAACATAGGTAGAAGTAGGATTTATTTTGCACCTCCATTTTGAGTGCTGCAGTGCACACTGCATCCAGTGAATGTCCGTATCCTAACAGTTGAGTAGGATGGAATTCTTCTCTCAATGATGCAAAGGGAAAATCCAAAATGAGATCTCCAGACTCATGGTGGAAAAGGGTGTTTTTATTCAGATATATCCCAACAGATGAGCAGAGGGAAATGTTCAAGGGTGTTCACTGCCGTGTTGTTGGTTACAACAAAACCCCTGGAAGCAGCCCAACAGTCCGAAATAGAGAACTGGTTAGAAAAATGGCACCGCTATAGAATGCAATACTATTGAAGCTTTAGAAAGAATGACCTTCTGACAGCCATGGACAGACGTCTCTCATGGTATGTGGTTAATTTTTCAAAGTTGAGGGTCAGAATCTATAACAGCTTTTTGAAAAGAAAATGTGCCTGTATATATGCAGAGGGGTGTGTATATGAATTATTGTCGGTGCAAAGGAAAAGTCTGAAAGCATCACATGCCAAGCTTTTAACGGTGTTTATCTTCACTATTAAAGACGGATTAGGAGAGAGGGAACTTCTGTTTCTTTAGAGATCAAAAAAATACAGAAAAAGGAGAAAATTATATTTGTTCAGCAAGGTGATTTTTTTCCACTTGGGATGGAGAGAGTAAATGCAGACCCAGCGGCTCGTTCTGGGAGCCAGAAGATGAGACTTCTTATACCGGGTGGAGGTGGTGGGCAGGCTCTTTCCCTACAGTTTGGCAGACAAAGGCACATGTCCCTTTCTCAAGGGCATCCAATCCAGCCCACCTGTTTGCCCAGAGGAGCTGGCACCAGCTCATAACCAACGGCTCCGGTTTCACAATTTCATCCATGGATCCCACTGGTTTCCATGTTTAGCTTGGACCTCTGCAAGGGAATTGCCCTTAAAGAAATCCAATCTCATCTCAGAGCTCACTAGCCAAGTTTTCCCACATTGGAAACTCACCTCTCTTCATTCCCTTACGGAATGCTAATGGAGTGAATATCTTGTTGCCTCCTGAAAGTTATTAGTAACATTTTAATTTTAGATAGAAGGAAGAAAACTGTTGGACACAATTTTTTAGGCAGATAAAATTTCAGTCTGAAATAAACTGATTCTATCTCTTTAAATATAAATAGTATCTGCAATCGTATGAGGTCTTTTGTCACAGCACAGAATAGAAAGTAAACATTCATTGTCTGAGTTAGTAAACAAGAGAGATGAATAATGTAGACAGACTTTAGAAGACTTTAACACTTACATGATACGGCCATATAACTTGCTAGTTTGGGCTTAAAAGTGTTTATCAGATTTATGGGAGGATTAGGTAAAAGGAAGTTAGCATATAGCTTAAAGCAGTTGTGTAAAGAAGTCTCTACCCTGGTGGGAAGGTACTTATTAAGAAGACTGGTTGCCTATTCATTAGGAGGTAGGTATAGCAGAGTGAGTGGGAACTCTGGCTTTTGTGACCAGCAAAGCTGGATTCGGAGCTTGGCTCCGTCACTGGCCGGCTTCTGTAACTTGAGACAGGTTAGCTGACCTCTCCAGGCTTCAATCTCCTCCTCTGAAAAAAAGGAGGATGCTAATAATAGTACGACCTCGTAACATTGTTCGGATTACATGACATAATTTGCATAACTCAGTATTTGGCATCTTGTAAGTCCTCAATAAAGGTTGATTCATTCTTGTGTTTGTACTTAGAAACCCATGAGAAAAACTGGAGGCAAAAGATAAGAAGAGAGCGTCTCAAAATAAGGTTCTTTTGCTCAACTTTGTAGAGCAGCACCCAGGAACGATTTCTGAAATAAAACATGTTCTTCTTCAGAGAGTCTTGGAGGGGAAAAAAGCCTCTCTGGAAGTTTCGGTGGTCCTGATTTGGTGCTGAGTTATAGTGAGTAAATTACTCTCCTGAGGCGCTGTGTCAGCTATATAAGGCACATGCTTTTCCCCAGGATACTAGGCTGTCATTTGGTGCCAAAGAAAAAGCTATTTACAGAATGACACCGTGGCATCCCCAAAGGGTTTGATTTACCTCCCCGGAAGGTGGTATATTTCAAGGCGCTGCAGAACCAACCATATTAATAACTCAGGTGGTTTAATTGGCTTTCCCTTCTTCTTTCGAAACCATGTCAATCCCCTGGTAATTAATTGCGTGGGCTGTGACTTGTGTGCTTTCCAGTGCCAACGAGCCAAAATGAATCTGTGTTAGGAATCGGCGGAAGGATGTTTGAGAAGGCCATAGAGAGACTCTCCCGTGTGGACGGTCTTCACCAAATGAGCTCTGTCGTCCCCTTGCTGATGGATTCCAGCTGCTGTGGATATCATAAAGCATCCTACTACCTCGCAGTCTTTTATGAAACCGGATTAAATGTCCCTCAGAATCAGCTGCAGGTAGAGTATTTCATGGGTTCCAGGAATGCCCGTCACCCACGTTCTATTTGCAGAGTGATACTCTCATACCCCGGGGGGAACTGGACAGATTCACGCTCCCTAGAATCCTTTAAAACCTTTACACTCAAGAAAAACATCCTAAGGCTGTGTGCAATACAGGGTCTCCTGCTTTCAGTTTCCCCTCCTAGGCTTGGGGACATGATTGGTGTACGCTAAGGAATAGCTTGGAAAGGGCTTACCAGAATCCCAACCCTTCAAGAACAGGAGCCTCTTACCCATTTCTTGTGACTACTCTGGCTGTGAGACCGTTATCCCGTGACTTTTTAGCTAAGTGAAGTCATTTGGACCTCTAAGCCAAGTATCATCACATCCAACCTTCTACAATCAAAATTAGAAGCCATGCTAGATGGTTTCATTTTTGGTTTCGGATCCAGATTTATTACACAACTTGCCTAACATGTGGAATCACATTTTTTTTTTTTTTATAAGTACTAAATAGCCCTGGACCACTTTTAGTTTTCAAATTCGCACACTGGTTTTGGAGGTTCACACTGTTCAGACATACCCAGGTGGCTCCCTGTGTCTTTTAAGTGACTTCTCAATGCATGTCTCTGGGTAAGGAAGCTTGTGATTGATGGCATGCGTTCCGGATTCTCTGCGGCAATCTCCACAAAGGTGGAGTCATGTAAAAGATTCTAGCCCTGTCTCTGCCACAAAGTGGCTTGTTGGCCATAGACAAAGGACTTCCCCTCTCTGGGCCTCTATTTCCTCAACGACAAAATGAAGGCGTTAGACCAGTCAATCTCAAAAGGCCCTTCCCAACACTAACGTCTGACTGAGGTTGGGACATGGCCCCCTATTCAGATTATCTGGCCAACAATGATGTAGCTGAAGCAGGCCAGGGAGCCTTAGAACAGTCAGATATACAAAGAAATACTGTAAGACAAGTCAGGGGAAGGCCGGAGGAAAGGGCAAAAGGCAAGGAATTTTAAGCTGAGACATTTAGAAGGACAGATCGCTGGGAATCTGTCGACTATTAGAAAGCTATTGTGCCTTCTGAAGTTTTTGTTTTTGTTGTTGTTGTTTTAAGGCGTGTGAGAATGTTTCTGGAATAACTAGACTCATAAAGAGATGGGGCCAGATACCCTTTCAATGTTTGGATTTTATGACCCTTATCTATATAATCTTGTGAATGAACAATGTCAATTTCCTCCAAACAGGGCATGTTGTATAGTTTGGTTGGAGGCCAGGGCAGTGAGAGGCTGTCTTCAATGAATCTTGGGTACAAACACTACCAAGGTGTGGATAACTACCCCCTGGATTGGGAGCTGTCCTATGCCTACTACAGCAACATCGCCACGAAGACACCCCTTGACCAGCACACACTACAAGGAGATCAGGTACAAAAGCGAAACAGGTCTGTTTCCCAGGACTTCCTGAATTTTCCTAAAGTGTCTACATCTGTGGCTGGTTTATTCCCTGGCCTCCAGAGGATGAACATAATCGAATGGAGAGAAAAGCTGTTTTACTTTTCTCCAATGCGTATTTCTTGACTGTGTTCTCAGGCTGAATGTAGACTCTTCCATCTATGCATGAAAAGCTTCTCATGAGTGGGTGGACTGGTATGCAAAGGGGAGAGCTGGCCCTGGACAGATTTTGATTTTGCAAAAAAGAGCGTGTACCAGAAACACAGGCATCTTGTCTTCTTTGTTCTCAGACCGTGTAAAGTGGTGGGGTCTGGAGATATTAGGGGGATTGAGTCAGATTGAGTGGAGGCAGTAATCCAAAGCCTCCTCTCAATACAGAATGAGCAAGGAGGGTCTATGATATAAGGAAGCAAGCTCCCTCCCTAGCTATGGTCCTAGGCTGGGCCCTTTGAGTAGCGTCTGTCCCTGTTACATGAGTCTTGCTAGCCCAGGGCTCCCAGGGCACCGACAGCATGTGCCATCTGAAGGCTGTCTCTACCCTATCCCAGTGTAAAGACTGGACAAAGGACGCTAACTCCAGCCCCTGCCTTTGCAGGCTCACAAATCTTTTTGGCTCATTGGGCAAAGAGATCAATGGCTCACATCTGCCCCAAAGCATCATGTGTTATGTTAGACAACTGATTTGTTTGTTTCCAGAATGTTTGGATAATGGCGAATAAAAGTGTATAAGTAAAGGGGATAGTGTCAGAATAAGAGGAAAGCTGCCTGTAGTGATGGAGCTCTATTTCCAGTGTGAGTAGACCATGACGTGGTTAGCTTCTTGGATGTATTTTTATATATCCTCTTTCTCCAGAAAGGATTTAAGATGTTTTGATGGTCATAGCACTTGAGTTGATCGAGTTGAGAGGAAGTACACATAATCTATACCAGGAGTCAGCAATCCTTTTTCTGTAAAGGGCCAGATAGTAAATATTTTAGGTTTTGTCTATACAGTGTCTCTTGCAACTACTCAACTTTGCCAGAGACAATATATAAATGAATGGGGTGCCTGGGTTTGTGCAGCCATAGACAATGCATAAACTGCTTTGCTGGATTTGGCCTTGGTTGAGGCCATAAACTCTTGATTGTCCTTGCTTATGCTTGGTGAGCCTCGGGGACAGCCCTGGCTAGGTCAGAACCATGGGATCTCAGGCTGAGCGGCTAATTGGGAACCAGACCACTCACTGTTCCCCAGGTCTGCTTCTGGTTTGCAGTCAGAAACCACAGTGCGGAAAACGTGTGCTTGGATGACTGGAATGGATGATTTCTAGAAAAGAAATCTACAGTGACTGCTGCACGGTTATGAAATAAATGACTCAAAGATATATGCTGTCAGTGAACATTAAACATGAGTCAAGCTATAAAACACCAAAAGGCTGTCTATATATATAGACTTTCTAATTCCTTTAGAAAATAATGATTTTAGCGTATATAAGCTATATGCAAAATTCGACCTCCATTTGACAAGAATTAATTTATTAAGATTTTTTTAAAAGAATGATTCTGAAAAAATTCGTACAAAATCAAGCTATGAAATGATATTGCCATTGTTCTACTAAGCCTGAATGTGTTATTGATGTCCTATATGTATATATTATACTTTTAAGAATTTTAATTCAGCATAAATTAGCAACCGGGAATGGTATGTTGCTAACAAGCTCCTTTTTTTTTTTGAAGACTTGGCACATGAAATGTTATGATTATGAAAGAAAATGTTTAATTGGTCAGAACCAGAGAAGATGAATAGAAAAGATCCATCTTGCAGCTGAAAAGTCGTATGATTAAGAATTCCAGATACGAATTACACAGTTAGAAGAGTTGTATCATAGCTCATTTTCTTAAGAATGTGTAATTAATGGCTTCTTGAGAATTTAAGCAGGTAGACTTAAATGTCCTTTTGTAGAGAACCCTATTAATTCACCAGCAGAACATAACAGATGAGGAGATACGGAAAGCCAGACCTCTAATTAACAAACCAAGGATCCGTCAGAAGTTCCTTTCTTGATTCTTGTTTCATTTTCTCTTTTATGTAACTCGTGGTTCACATAATTTCATCTTCTTTATTAGTAATCTTGCTTCACATCGCTTCTTTTTGATTTAGTGGGACTCTGCTCCAGGTTAAAGAGAAAGAAGATGCTCGGGTTTTTGTTTTGTGGCTCAATCGTAAATGAGTTCCTCTCAGTCTCTCCACTTTTCAGAACTTGCTTTCCTGAAAAGTTTGGTCCCCAACCTCCTCTCTCTACTCCTGCTGGCGGGGCGGGGTTCTGATCTCATCTACACCATGGTTTCAACTGACTTCATGTACTGATGATACTCAAACCTTTCTCTCTAGCTGAGATATTTCTTATAATCTGTATCCGGGAGCATAACGTACTGCAAAGGAAACCCACCATCTCCTCCGCTCCATTCCCCACAAACACTTTAACTGATGACACCATTGTCCTGAGACGGGGTGGAGCCTTCCCCGACACTGGGTCCAGGGGGTCTGAGGACTGCAGAGTCTCCAGACATTGGACCTCCTCTCACCTGGTCAACAGGTTTTAAACCCTGCAGTACAGGATATGAACTGATCCTTCTAGAGACCTTGACCTTATAACACAGCAACAACGACAACAACAACAACACACCCCAGAAGCTACATTAGAAGCCACTGGTCTGTCTGGGACGCTGGGTCCCTGCCAGTGCCTAGCAGCTCTGCCGCCATCCTCGCTCCCACTGTTACTTCTCACACTATGGTTTCTTCTCAGATGGGTCACTTTTCCAACTGAAGCATCATTCCTGGTCACAAATGTTGGAATGAATGAACTACCAAATGCTGTTCCCTTTTAGGGGTTGTCCCTTCATCAGGTGTCTTTGTAGGTGGTCAGCTTTCACAGAAGGCCCTGGGCACGTGGCACTGACATGGTTCTTGTTGCTATGGTGACCCCAGAACTATGGAGAAGCAATCGCCTGCCTGGGCGTGGCTCCTGGGACAGACTTGCCTGGGTCAGGTCTGAGGTCTGCTGTTCACTGAGTGTGAAATCTTAGACAAGTCTACTCATCTCCTGTCTCTGTACAGTGTTTCATCTTTAAAATGGGCACCATGGTGGTCTGCATGTCACATGGTTGTTACAACATGAATAAGTTCATCTACATGACACGTGCCAGGTGGAGCCCAGCCCACAGTAGGAGCTCTCTAATATGTTTCTGGCCCCAGCACTCCCTCCTCAAATTCTATGCCTTCCACATCGTAAGGCATACAATTATCTTAGATAGATCTTCATCCCCACGAGGTAAGGCTTCGGGCTGTACAAAACCATAAATACCAATAGGAGGGCTAACGTTCTAAACTGCTGTCAGCCTTTCATACTGTAGAATGAACTACGGACCTAAAAAATGATGAGTTGCCACTACTAATAGCTTACCGTGTACCAGGCGCTCTGCTAAAATCTTTCATAAACAATCTCATTTTATTCTCATGCAACCCCATGAGGCCAGTAAGAGTATTATTCCCATTTTACAGATGAGGCAACTGAGACTCAGAGAAGCTAAAGAACTTGCCCAGAGTCACACAGCAAATGAGTAATGGAGTCTGGATTTGAACCCAGGTCTTTCCAACTCTTCGCACTATAAAATATAGTGACTAATAGGTTGAGTGCTTTCCATATAGCAGGTACCATACTAAGCTCCGTTTTATGGATGCAGAAATGGAATCGCAGGTAAATAAAGTTAGTGGCCCAAGGCCCACAGGTAGGTAGTGGTGAGTTAGAATTCCTCGTGGTCTGATGTAAAAGGTTGTGCTCTTAACAGCCCTACCTGCTGCAAAGCTCTAGGGCACTGCCCAGGGGGCCGAGGTTGGGGAACGGGGTTACAAAAGATAAAAGTATTCCTTTTTCATTGTTACGCATGGTTGGCAGGTCCCCCGGAAACATGGCCTTTTCCAAGACCTCCTTCATGACACTGTTCGTGTTCATTATGTATAAGGGGAGGCAAGGAAACAGTCTGCTATTTGCTTCCTCTCATGCATAGTTCTCTGCAGGGTGGTGAGGTACATGGGGTCCGTGGGCCCCACAGCCAGCTGGCCTGGGGGACTCCTAAGATTGAAGAAAGAACTAAATATATGACCTTGAGTAAGTTATTTAACCTCTATGGGCCTCAGTTTTCACATCAGTGAAATGGGGATATCGACAGGGACTGTCTCATGAGGTTGCAAAGATTCAGTGAGTCATTCTGGGCAAAGCAGTTAGAACAGTGCCTGGCACACAGTGCATGCTGGTTATCATGATATATTATCACTGCCAGAGAGAGGCAGAAACTCCTAAGAGTATACATTCTGCAGGGTAGGAACTGTGTCTTCATATGTTGTGTCCTTCTTTCAAGTCCCATGACAAAGTTAAGGAGGAAAAGAAGAAAAACCAGCCAAAATCAAAACACCCAAAACTCTCCAGTGGAACAAAAAACTTCCAGCTCAGAATTCCATTATTTGAGCAGCCTGAGCTTCAGCCCAATGTAAGACTCATCCAGAGGCTCGTGTCCTCCGGAGTTTGAGCTGAAGCGCTCACTCATCGGCCATACACTTGGCAAAGAGTTAGCGAGATAGAGCGGCTTGTGTCCAGGCAGGATTCCAGGACCTTCTCACCAGAGGACGCCAGGGGGGAGCTGGTCACAGCCCTGTCTTTGGACTCAAGCCAACCTGGTTTCCAGGGCCAACTCTACAATGTGACCTTGAGTTCATGGTTTCACCTTCTGTACTTCGGTTTCTTTGCCTATAAATCGAGGACAGTGCTATTTGGGTCACAGCCCTGTTGTGAAGACTAAATGAAAAGAAAAAAAGTCACAGTTGTTAAATACCCAGCACAGAGTTGGTTTCAACAAAAGGTAGTGGGCCTGGTTATTCTAATTGTTGCTCTTTGCTTGGTAACCTGCCGAGGTTAGACATCCGGCCGGAATTGATACCTGCTGGGTTCTGAGTCCTAGCACTGTCCCCTAGTGCCCCTGCAAGGGACCTCGGGCTTTATGCAGCCACAGCGGAGGAGGCGGCTAAGAGACCTTCTCAGTCACGGGGTTGCCGCCTAAAGTTTGTGAATCTAAGTGCTTTTCTTAACTAACAAACAGAAAAGGTCAGAAGGGAAATCAGCTCCTTGTTCTCTGAGGCTTCTTCCCCAAACTCATCCAGATCCAATTTTGTCACCATCTGCCTATGGCTGCCCTGGCATGGGAAGCCATTTCCTGTCCCCCTCATGGCATTGTTAGATAGAATTCATTATGTATACGGGAGACCGTGAAACAACAGGACCGGTTTTTGATAAACAGCCAACATTTATACATCAAAATGAGTCTTATTTTCTTCAGAGGAGTCAGATATCTGGGAGGCTGTGCACAAATTCCGAACAGTTTGTGAACTTTCCCTGCGGGTTCATCTTTAGAGCCTCTAGCACAGTTTTGCTCTCATCGTCAAAATTAACATGCACTCTTCTTTTCAAGGTAGATTTAATTTTTGGAAATAGCCAAAAGATATTTGCAGCTGAGCCTGCTAAATAAAAATGGTTAGTCATGCAGGATAATAACACTTTGGGAATTAAAAAAAAAGAAAAAAGGTTATACTTAGAAAATATTGATTTACCTTTTCTGATGCTATGTGTAATCTGGCTCTGAAATCAGAGGCACAAAAATAAACTTCTGAACAAGCTTTAGCAACAGATATGGAAGTGGAATAAATTTTGTTCTCCCAAGGAAAATGCTTTGATAGGAAAAAAAAATACTCATTTAGATACATTAGATGTGACACACTCATTTAAAAAGAATTTGATCTTATGACATTGTGGACACACCTCATATTTCAATTATTCTTATAGTTTTTTTCCTTGAACGATTTTCTAGTTTAAGAATAATGTCATGTCTTTTGCATGCCCAGATCATTTGGATATTTTCTTTCTCCCTTTCTTCCTTTCCTTCTTCCCTCCCTCCTTCCTTCCCTTCCTTTCTTCTTTTTTAGGCATATGTTGAAGCAATCAGACTAAAAGATGATGAAATACTCAAGGTACAAACCAAAGAAGATGGAGACGTCTTTATGTGGTTGAAACATGAAGCTACCCGAGGCAATGCAGCAGCTCAGGTAAAAATGTGGTCCACTGTCTTAGAAATTCTCGGTGCTGGTAGACCAGGTTATGCCGTGGTAACAAAATATCCCAAACTTAAGTGGCTTCAAATAGCGCTGGTTTATTTCTTGCTCACACGGCCTGTCCAGTGAGGGCTGGCATGGGCTGTGCTCTCATAGTCCCCTAGGGACCCAAGCTAACAGAGCCTTTTTTTTTTTTTTTGGCAACACATGCTTCCAAAACTATTGCAGAAGGACGATGGCCATGGCACATCACAGGCTGGCTCTTAATGCTTCTGTTCAGAAGTGTCCCAAGTCACTTCTCACATTTCATTGGCCAAAGCAAATCCCTTGGTCACTCGTGACTTCAAGTGGGCTGGTCCCACCCCAAACACAGAAAAAGGGAGAGCCACTATATTTATGATCGATCTTAAAGACTACCATTTAGTGCATCAGACATTTTAGTGCATCAGATAGAAACAAAAAGAAGCATCCTGAGGTGCAGGAGACATTAGACAAGAATTGAGAAGAAGGCCTTGAATTCAGCTAGGAGAATAGAAAATCATGTGCGGCACATTAGACTGAAAGGGTTGACCCTGTCTTGAACATCTCTTATCTTTTAGATGGACTTTTAAGAGGCACTAGAAAGGGCAGAAGTCAGGGAGAATGTCCCCTATCTGCCTTCTTGCCTTGATTTCTCTACGAAAAAAAGCTCCTGAGGGGAGCCCGCTAAGGCTGATTGCACTGGGAGGGAGGAGGTCCCCGTCCCAAAGGATTTGTCTTTGGATTTGTGCTCCTTGTGAGCACACAGTGTTGGGAAGAGCCCCTGCCTCTGCTAAGCAGGCAGAAGACCAGAAATGGCAAGAGGAAAACACAAAAGAATAAACACACTGACAAGCACACATTTCAGATACTATGGTAACCAGTTTTCCACCCTCTGTAGAGGTCTTCCTAGCATTTCAGGAGACACTTCCAGGAAGTTATAAGTATTTGGTGGTGGGGGGCGGGGGGCTGGATGAACGAAAAGGAGATGAGAGAAGAAGAGGAAAGAATAAAAGACAGTTAGGGGCCTACATGGGGCCAGAACAAAAACAGACATTGCCTCTGGCTCTCTGGCTCCATTCTTGGGTGTCTGTCCCTAGCCTGCAATCTTTCCAGTGCAGGGAGGAATTCCAGTACATTGTTCTAGAAAAGCCACTGCCAGAGCCATTCCTGAGTACTGCAGAGCTTGCATGTGCTTTCTAGCAATGGACACGACTTCCTTCCTTCATGTAACATATCTTTGTTGAGCAGCTTCTGTGAGCTTCAGTTGAGCTCTGGTGGGTGGAAGCTGAAGGGATGAGGTCAGGCAAATAACATTTTGAGGTTTCTGCCCCCACATAGCTCCCAGCCTCGAATCTGACTGTGGAGCCAGCCATATGGACCAGTGCTGGGATAGGAGGACATAGTACTATAGAGACACCCGAACTGATTCACACGTGCACAGGCCTCCACACTGTTCACTGGGCCGAGAGAATGCGCAGCACCTCCCAAAGGAGGTGGCATTGGAGGACAGAAGACTTTGGCCCTAGGTGAAGTTTACATTGATTTGTTTACATGCACGCACGCACACAGAGACACACCATTCCCAACTTGTGTTAAGGACATATTAACACAAATCCACCTTCAGGGCTCTAGCCTCCAGTTGGAAGATAACCTGTATCTACCTCATTCTTGGTTCTCAGTATAAAAACACCCCTAGCTAGGTTTGTCCTCCTGAACCTTTCGAAACCTTACGTGAAGCATGACACAGGAAAGCACTGTTCTAAATTGCTACTGTCTTGAAGCAACGATTGGCCCAGATGTTGTTCTGGGGGCAGCAAGGTGTGGCCAAGAATCCGGAAGCCGCGATCGAGTGGTACGCCAAGGGCGCCCTGGAGACGGAGGACCCTGCGTTAATATACGACTATGCCATTGTGTTATTCAAGGTAAGAATCACTCCGTTTGTCCTGAAGTTGTGCAGTTCTTATCAGACTTCCGGAGCAGTTTCCTGTAGGTGTACAGGCGAACAGGGAATCTGTAACTGACAGAACTTAGTGTACGCTTCTGTCACTCTTGATGAAAAGAGATGTTTGCTGAAAAGGCAGAGTCAGAAGCAGTCCCCTGGTCTCGTTTTCAATCATTAGTTTACATTTGGCACCTGGATTCTCTTTGCTTTTGCAAGAGCTGTGACATTCTGAAGGAGACACCTGTATTTTATGGATTGGTACATGGCCGCCAACCCCCAAAGGGGCCACAAGTTTGCCACAAGGCAGAGTTGTCATTGAGTTATAGCTTAAGCAAAGTGCGTGTTTGGGCTGGACCCAACTGTCCCGTTGATCAAAGATCTTGGTTGTAAGCCAACAGGAGAATTGGGGAGACAGGTAGGGAGAGCATTAGCCCAAGAGACAGAGGTTAGACTTTAAGTCCCTCCTCTGCTGTGTCCTTGGAGTTCTCTGAGCTCATGGGACAGTGAGGATGACCACACATTGAATGAAATGGCGTAATGAATGGACTTTCAGAACCGTAAAATACCATGTGCCTTATACAAAATAATGGTCGTTCACAGTGATTGATGGAGCGCTTATTACCTGATTTACATGCATTGGCACGTTTAATCCTCGCAACAACCTTTCGACGTAGGCACTATGGTGTAATAGTATTGCTGTTTATGTGGTAACAGGGACACAGAAAGGCTTTGTAGGTCACTCAAGGTCGTACCACGGGTACTTTTCAAACCTGATACTGGGATCCAGGCAGTCTGGCTTCAGAGTCTCTGCTCTTCACTCCCAAACACAGAGACATCATTTCACTAATCCTGGAAAAATCAAAAGCTGTTGGCTCTGGTAAGGAAACCCTTAGACCCTATGCCCATGCCCAAAGAAAGCAGCTGCCCCCGGTTAGCAAGTGTCTTCAAACAAAGCCATCGATTCATGTGGCCAGGCCCGTCTCCAGAACCACAGCTATGGACACTCACTGAATAGCAATTGGGACTTTTGCTATGTTTCTAACCTTCCAAAGCCTGAAAACCTATTGGTTTATTATGGTTTCCAAATTGATAGCCTGGACTTTCTCTTTCCAGTTGTCAAATCAACATAGAAACAATTTGACTCTTAGCCATATGCCAGTGCATTCTTGTATTTATTCAATAAACACTCGTTCAGGGCTGACTCCGTGCCAGACGGGGTGCGAGATGAAAGGACATATGGCTGCATGAGCCATGTCCCTGACATCAGGGGGCTCATACAGTGATGGGGAGGACAGGAGACAGGCTCAGGAGAGAGGCACCTGTCCACCAGAGTTGGGCCTGGCCACTGCCCAAAGTGCAGAGAAGATAAAGGCATGATTGAAACATGGCTTCTGCCCACCAGGAGCTCGCACTCTACAGGGAGAGGCAAATGCATAAATAAATTCTTCTGGGGGTAACAAAAGGGTCTGATTTCCCAAACCTTAAAGCTTTTTGGGTTTTCCTGCATTCCAACTAAGTTATCCCTGAGTGGGATGCAGGATGCCCTCATCTCAAGGAACACTGTGTTTCACCTCTGGCCAACAGGTCTCTTTAAGTGTATTCCATGTGCAAGAACCCTATGCAGAAAACGGGCTTTTCAAATGTGAAGAACAGTAATGTGCATGTGGTTTATTGTGTGGGCATTTGGCTTATTGTATGTAAAGATGGCGCCACAGTGGTGGCTGTGGTTTGGCCAAGATGGTCAGGGCCACGCCCTTTTGTATGCATATCAGGATGGAGCTTTGACTTTTCCTGCAGCAACTGTCCTCCATGAATTCATTCAATGGATATTACTGAGCCCTTACTATGTACCAGGACTCTACGTTTCTCTCAACAACTTCCAGTACTACTCACATTTGTGCGTCGTGCATAGTCTTTGTGCAAGAAATTATCCCACGTGTGATTGATAACAAGTATACTGGAAAATCCCTGGCCTGAAAGTCAGAGTATCTGAGTTCTAGTAACAGATCTAACCGTGAGGTTTTGTGTAAGTCAATCTCTCCGAGCCCCAATTTTATTCCTTTACAGCAAAGAAGTTGGAGAAGATACACTCTGGGTTCAACCAGGTTCTAACACTATGATTCCAGTGCTTTTCCAGAAGTCTGAAATGTTTGTCCCATAGCCCCCCCCCCCCCCCCGTGATTCCAAGTAGACTCGTGTCCTTTGCTCTTTCCTCTCCCTCTCTCATTAAATGAAGTAATGGTGCACTTCTGAAAAATATTTTCATCTTCTACTCTGCTTCAGCTCATCGCTTTTATTAAAGAGATACTAAGTTAAAGTCTCATGGAAACTTGGTGTATGTAATTTAACCGTTAGCTGGATTCACAGTTTTATTTGGGTCCTGAAAAATATAGAAACAAACACATCCTGCATGTTTTCTATATTGTGCAAGGAGGTTATGAATCATTATATTTTCTCAGCATAGAACTGAAAGGTACAGGGGAAAATACAGCATGGTGGTTATAAGCTTGGGCTCTGGAGCCCGCCTGCCTGGGTCAAATCCTGCCTCTACTTCTCAGTCACGGTGTGACTCCGGGCAAGTTTCTCAGGTGGGAATGATAGCAGCACCTCAGCCAAGTTTGTTGGGAGGATTCAATATGATAGGACCGTGCATGGCCTACATTAATTAACACAGCAATATTTACTCCCCTGTTTTCCCGAAAATAAGACCTAGCCGGACAATCAGCTCTAATGCGTCTTTTGGAGCAAAAATTAAGACCTGGTATTATATTATGTTATGTTATGTTATGTTATGTTATATTATATTATATCGTTATATAAGACTCAGTCTTATATTATGTTAGATCAGACCCAGTCCTATATTATAGTAAAGTAAGACTGTTATGTTATGTTATGTTATGTTATGTTATGTTATGTTATATTATATCATTATATAAGACTCAGTCTTATATTATGTTAGATCAGACCCAGTCCTATATTATAGTAAAGTAAGACTGGGTCTTATATTAATTTTTGCTCCAAAAGACGCATTAGAGCTGATTGTCCAGCTAGGTCTTATTTTCAGGGAAACACGGCAGTGCTGTCCTCATTTATTATAGAACTAAGTATTGAGTTAGAGTTAAAAGCTGGCTTCATTGCAAAGCCATGGGACGTGTGTGTCCATAAGCAGCAGCGTTTGTCATCTGGCTCCTCTGCCTGCCATTGTCATTGTCAGACCTATGTCACGAGAGAACTCAGGGACCCCTCCCACCCCACTCTCAGACCCACCATTTCCCCACGTGGTCCTGCAGCCATCTCAGCGTGGTCCCATGGAGTTCCTCTCCTGTAACGAAAACCCCAGAGCCATCTTTCTCCATGGTGCACAAACCACTTCTGCTGGAAAAATTGGATTTTGCTGGAGGAACCTTGTCAGTGTGTCAGCATCTGACCCAAGTATTCCAAGTGTTCTTGAGCTGGTTCTGAAGCTGCAGCGTTCCATCCTGGGACTCGGGTGAGGACCCAGGATGGCTGCCAACGACAGTCTAATAACTCTTAACTGTCTGACACAGATAAAGTGCTTTATCTGACTCGCAAATTAGATAATCCCCAAAGAAATGCATCCAGGATGACCAAACTCATTTAACATTACTCATGGCTTCTCCCAACAGCATCCGTGGGTCCAGGAAGGGAAAGTGAGTCCCTTGGTGATGAATGGGGACTTTTGTATGGATGCTAAGCTGGGAGGCTGAAGTTTATTGCCTCTGCTCCACAAATATAAGCAAAATAATAATGACGATTGTGATAATGATATCTAATAGCACTGCTTATCGAAATCTTTAAGATTAGGTTTTTAATTACTGTGTTTCCCTGAAAATAAGATCTACCCTCAAAATAAGCCCCAGTTAAGATCGTCAGCCAGATGGATGCATTTAGTACATTACGACGATATTCCAGAAGATGACATGACTGTAATTGAATAAATGTAGATTGTTGTACATGAAAAAAATAAGACATCCTCTGAAAATAAACCCTAATGGAGCAAAAATGAAATAAGACCCGGTCTTATTTTCGGGGAAACACAGTAAGAAGGCTTGGAGTTTATTTTCAAGTATCTTATAACAAACACTGATGTATCTGTGTGATGTTTTTGAGTGCACGCTGGGTTTATTTTCTTCATAATCATTGCTGTTTATCATTGTTTAGGGTCAAGGGGTAAAAAAGAACAGACGGCTTGCCTTAGAGTTGATGAAGAAAGCAGCTTCTAAGGTAACACTTTGGCATTGCCAGTGGGAAACATTTGCACCACACACACTTGTATCTGTTTGTCTGTCTGTCTCTCTCTGTCTCTCTCTCTGTCTCTCTGTCTCTCTCACACACAAGTCTAAAGAGTAAATGGCCAGTGTCTCCCTGCAAAGCCTGAAGGTAGAAATGGAGTGTGTGTGTGGGGGGGGAGAGGGGTCGCCAGCTTTGCAGCATTAGTCATTTTTGAGCTACACACATACAGAAACCTGCCACAATGGGGACAGCAAAATGCAAAAGCTGAATTCACCTTCATTCAATAGAATTCAGGCCAATTTTGTTTGAAGGCTAAAATTATAATCACGGCTGCCCTGATAACAAGCAGCGGGGGCTCCTTGGAAGTGAATGGATATAAATGCCATTGAATTAGGAAAATCAAAAGCCTAATTCCTTTGAAGATTAACCCTGTCATATCCAATGCCTATTTGCTTTTCCTCCCTTGGATAATGGGGCTATTTGTCAACTTTATTGCTGGGTTTGGGAATTATTTTGCTTTTGTCACTATTTACCCTTCAATGTCATCTTCAAGCCAGCTAGTTTCAATATAGCACTACAGAATGGAAGTTATAATGTCGCTTGTGAGAGGAGATACACACACACACACAAGCACATGCACACACATGCATACATATCCCTGCATGTGCAGGCATACTCACTCACGTGCACACCGATTTGCAAATAAATAGATTTGTAGAAACCATTGTAATTTCACAACTTTAACAGGCCCTTTCTAGCCCTTCTGGCTCTTGAATGTTCCTCCATCTCCAAGGCTGCTTACGTTTGCTTTGTCACAAAGATGCTTAAAGTGACCAGGCTGGGCTCCCTCATTCCCTTTTTATAGGGAGCTCAGAGTGTCTTTTTCTCTGTGGAAGTGGAAGTTGGAGCCGGGAGTAAGAGAGCCAAGAGGCTTTCCTCCACCTATGTGGCGTCCAGAGGGCATATGGCCCTGAAGCGCACAACTCCTGACCCCAATGCAAATTATAGGGCAGAAATAGAAATCAGCTGAATGTTGGTCTTTGAAAGTGTTGGTTTCAGAGTACCCTGAAATCCAGCAGTGGTGGGGTTTCCTGGCAGGTGTGAAATTTGCATCTGTTTAGCCATTCTGGCCATGAATTGGTGTCTAATGTGCTTTATTTTGCATGTATTTTTAGCGGAGCTTAGATGAGTATTGGAGGAAATGCAATTTTATGGCCTGGAGTAGTCACATCCTTAGAAGTGTTATGTGATTTCTCACTCGTTCACTTGGCAGGGAGTTATTGAGCTCCTTGTCAGGCACTGTGGTGATGGCTGCACATAGTGTGATTTTTGGAATTAGCCAGAAGCCACTTGGAGGCAAATCTGGTGACCGAGCTGTAAATGTCCAAAACAAGAGATGAGTGTTAAGATAGAAAACAAGCTTTCTTGTGAGGTTTCTGAACTAGGTCCAAATACAGCTCCTAAAGGAGTTCTGCTGACGCTGTGAGTGATAACAGGTACATTTGAATAAACCTGTGGCCTCTGGAGGTAAGCACTGCAGAAGCCATTTGGATGTGTCCGTTCTGCAGGCTTGTTCCAGAGCTGACTCTGCCTCTTTATAGTGTGGCCTGGTCTAGTACGTCATTTAAATGCACTCATTCTGCAAGACCTATCGAGAGCCTACCTTGCACCTGGTACTGTGCAGGGCTCAAGAAGAATGCTTCTATGACAGCATCCATGGCACTGAGTCTTTCCCAAGGGTCAGATTTCTTGGGGGCCTGCAAATCTGAGCCCTACTCTGGATCCTCAGGGTATAGGATTTGGGTTCCATGTTGGTGAGCATCAACATTCAAAGGGTGGCTTTCATTCATTCATCAAGTATTTATTGAGCACTTACTCTATGCCGAGAACTAATATAGGTCCTTGGGATATAAAACAAAGATACCTGCCCTCATGGAGCTTCCATTCTAATTGGCTGTGCTAGTTTCTTTCTCTTAGTCTTCCTGACACCTGGGTTCCAATGTAAAGACTAGGAGGTGTAGCCCTTTAGGAGCCATGCAGCCTGGAAAGGCTGCAGGTTGGGATCTTAGCATCAGTGGTTAAGGGTCACCTGGTCTTCATCTGTGAAAGGGGAGGTGAAAGAGACTTGATTCCACACTTGGACTCTAACTTAACAAGTCTCACAGATGCAAGGGCATTGTTTGCCTCTTGAATCCTCTTTTCCCTGCTTGTTCATGGTTTTGTGGGTCTAGCAAGAAGGAAGGGATGAGAGCACTGGATGCCCAGGTTGGCCAAGGCACACACAGCCCTGCAGGGCACCTGAGCATCCAACAACCAGGCTGGAGGCTGCCAGTGGAAGCAGGTGGGAGCACCTGGAGGTGGGAGCAGAGGAGCCACCTGAGAGCATGAGTCAGCAAGAGCAAGGAGGCTTGAGACTAGATTCAAAGGAACCAACCCTTCCCTGCTACCAGCCCAGACACAGTTCTGGCAGACACAGTTCTGAAACCCTCGTCCCTGCTCCACCATCCTCCCCTTCTGCCTCAGCTCCAAACTGTGATGCTAAACAGTCACAAAGCACCTGTGCTTTGCAAGTAGGATGTTGCAGCTGCTTCCTTCAGAGGGTTTGTTGGTGTTCAGGGCCGAGTAATCAACAGATGGGCAGACAGGTCACCTAGAAACCGTCCCCACCAAGGCAGGTTTCAGACCTCCTGTTGCAGATGAGCGCTCATGGATTTCAAGGGCACTGTTGATACTGCAGGACAATGAGAGGCCTGTTGTAGACAACGGCGTCACGTAAGAGCCCAGAGGAGCTCAGTGATGATTTGGGGGCCAGCATCACTGCTGAGCTGAAAGGCAGGAATCCAGCAGCAGGCGCCTGAAATCCACCTGGGACGACTTTGAGGCCAGCTCATGTTTTCTAGCTCTTTGCTTTTCTTTAATGCCATCTGCCCCAAGAAAACAGACAGGAAACATTTTGCTCAGACTCAGGCAGAATGCTTTCACACCAACTGATTCTCTTTCGGTTTCTTTTTTCTTTTCTTTTCTTTTTTTGAAAGTAATTTCTTTCTTGTTGTTCTAAAATCCAGGGATTGCATCAGGCAGTCAATGGTCTTGGATGGTATTACCACAAATTCAAGAAAAATTATGTCAAAGCGGCAAGGTACTGGTTAAAAGCAGAAGAAATGGGGAACCCAGATGCATCATACAATCTTGGAGTCCTGCATTTAGATGGCATTTTCCCAGGTGTTCCTGGAAGGAATCAAGTGAGTAAGACTTGAGACTAACTGGTCAGCTGGTCAGTCACTTGATCATGAAACCTTTGTGAAGGTATACTGTGTACCCAGTCCAGACAAGGCCCCGTGGGTGGTACGGGCACCACCCAAGACACAGACTCCGTCCCCAAGGAACTCAAGAGTCTAGTTAGGAAGATAAGATAGTAAAGAGCAAAGGATGGCATTTAGCCAAGTGCCAAGTGGCTGCTTGTTGATCTGACCCAAACAGTTCTGGAAAGGGGAAATTTTGAAGGCCAAAGCAGCCAGGAAGGCTTCATGGAGGAGGGAGGCTTGAAGTAGGGAGGGAGGAGGAGATGATACAAGGTGAGAATGAGCGAGAGATCAAGAGACAGTGCAGATTCATCTTACTGTAAGCAAAGAAAGCTGGGTTCCCATAGGGTGGCCTGATATGAGAACAGCTTTAACCATAATGAAAACAGCAGGGACAATCTTTAGCATTTGTTGAGCACCTCCTCTGTGCCAGACAGTTACACATGCTTTACATGTGCAGCCCCATGCATCCTATCTACTCTCGGGAACAGTTACTAGTATTACATCCACTTTCCAGAATAAGCATCCGAGGCGCTGAAAGGTTCTATAATCCACTCAGAGTCATACACTTAGGGGAGTGAGGACCTGGATGCTCATGTAAAATGGAAGCTCCTCGTCATTAATAGTAATATTGATGATGGTAATAATAATCTGAGCACCATTACATTGAACAAAATTCATTCAACACCTACCCTATGTCAGGCCCTGTTCCAGGCACTGAGGATACAGCAACAGACAGACAGTCTCTGCTCTTGGGAAGCTTACATGCCAATGGGGGAGAAAGACAATAAACTATTAAATATATAATATGAGGGTGTTACGGGGAGAAATAAAGCAGGAGAGAGAGGACAGGGAGAGTGGAGATCGGGGATGCTATTTTTTAAGGGGGAGCAGAGGTCTCTCTAACGGGACATTGTGCAGACTCCTAAAGGAGTCTTGCAGATAGCAGGGAGAACATTCTAGAAATATGGGATAAAAGCCCTGAGAAGAAGATTGAGGAATAGCAGGGAGGCCGGAGTGGCAGGAGCAGAAAGCAAAGGAGATAGGGGAAGGAGGAGATAAGGTCCCGGAGGCCCAGGTCATTGTGACAACTCCGCTGCTCTGAGCAAGATGGGAAACCACAGACCAGCTTTGAGCAGGGCAGGTTATGCTGTGTTTTAAAAGGCTCCTCCCGGATACGAGCAGAAACCGGGCTTGAAGGAAACAAGAGCGCGAGCAGGGGGTTAATGCACTGAATCCAAGTGAGAAAGGATGGGCAGTATCAGAAGAGGGGCTGAGATGTGACTGGATTCTGGATATATTTTGAAGGTCAAGGTGACAGGATTTGCTGATGATTGGCTATGAGGTGTGAGCGGGGAGAGAAGTCAGGATAATGCTGGAGCATCTGGCATTTATTGAGATGGGAAAAATGGAGAGGGCATTTAGTGAGATGGGCAAGACTGTGGCAGCAGCAGATCTGGGGGTGGGGACTCAGAAGATTATTTTTTTTGCGAAGTACTGTGCCAAACCTTGAGAACATGTTTTCTTATTTAATCCCCGCAACAACCTTTCATGCTAGGTACTATCAGACACCGCATTTTTCAGTTGAAAAAATTGAGTTAATCTCTCAGTTGGAGAGAATAACTAACATGCCCAAGGTCACACAGCTACTGTGTTTCCCCGGAAACAAGACCTAACTGGACAATCAGCTCTAATGCGTCTTTTGGAGCAAAAATTAATAAGACCCGGTCTAAGACCGGGTCTTATATTATAGTAAAATAAGACCGGGTCTTATATTAATTTTTGCTCCAAAAGACGCATTAGAGCTGATTGTCTGGCTAAGTCTTATTTTCGGGGAAACACAGTAGTAAGGAGCAGAGTTGGGATTTGAACCCAAGTCTGTCTGACTCCAAAGCCCATGCTTAAAAACGTCAGTTAACTGCCTTAGAAAAATAATAGTTATCCGTGGAACATATACCCATCTGAGTGTTTTGTTTCCCTCTACTCTTTCTGACTACATCTGAGGCTGTATATTTCTATGTATTGCAAAAACCCTCCCACACATCAGGGAGCATGGATTTTTTTTCTTTTTAATTGTCGTTTTCTAATTCTCACCTTCCTACTACAAATAGTTTTTTGTGCATGAGTTTGAAGAAAGGTCTTAAGCAAGGTTAGGAAAGCAAATGCCTGAATTTTCACTTGGTGTGACTTCTGATATGGTCTTCTGTCCTGCTGGCAGGGGTTACATGAGGATCAAATGAGATGATGAAGATATTCCTCGTTACATGTTCCCTTATTTATTGGGTAAACCTAATCAACAGAATAACTGTGGTCAAGGTTATCACATCCAGAGGCCGGCTTCTGTGATTGGCTGTTTTCATGGAATTTGACTTGGTTTTCTCAAAGATATCAGAAGTTATAAGCCTGTGATAATATCAGGCCTTAACTAACTCACCACCTTGGCTCTGGTGAAACCAGCCCAGCTAGGAGGACTCCCCCCTCAGGAGAATGACCTTTGTTCATCTCTCTTTACAGACTTTAGCTGGTGAATATTTCCATAAGGCTGCACAAGGCGGACACATCGAAGGAACCTTGTGGTGTTCTCTCTACTACATGACAGGCAACCTGGAGACGTTCCCTAGAGACCCTGAGAAGGCCGTTGTGTAAGAATCTGTCAGATGTTGTGTATGAAGGGAAAGCCATCTACAGCCGTCCCCCCTTATGCTCGGGGGATATGTTCCAAGATCCCCGGTGGATGCCTGTAACTTCGGATAGTACCAAAGGCTATACTATGTTTTTTCCTATACATACGTATATATACCTTTTCACTTAAAGCACATTACGGCTTCTCTTTGGCATATCCGAATTGCCAGCATCACTACTCTTGTGTTTGGGGGTCGTTATTAAGTAAGAATTACTTAAACACAAGCACTGCAATATCGTGACAGTTGATCTGATAACTGAGACGGCTGTTAAATGCCTGATGGGCGGGAGACTGTACAGCGTGGAGACACTAGACCAAGGAATGGTTCACATCCTGAGAAGGACGGAGTGGGATGGCTCAAGATTTCACCGCACTAGTCAGAATACCACACAGTTTAAAACTTATAAATTGTTATTTCTGGCATTTTTTAATTTAATGTTTTTAGACCCCGGTTGACCTTTGGGTAACTGAAATCTCAGAAAGCAAAAGGGGACTACTTACAGTATTATATTCACCATGCCACCCCAAAAATGGAGGTTTTTTTCTTTTTTCACTTTTTAAATTTTATTTTTATAAGTTTACATAGTTTACGTAGTTTATGATATAGTTTACATAGTTTAAAGAACCAAATAATTTGACAAGATAAAAATAAAAGCAAAATTTTAGTTAAAAATAAAAAAATAACTTGGTAAGAAAAAAACACAGCAGGAAATCTCTGCCTATTCCACTCCAGGCTCCATTTTTTGCTTCCAAGAATAAATTGTTTTCAACTTTTTATTTCTTTTATATTTGCTTCTATCGCTAAATAACATGTTTATACCACTCTTTCTTTCTTCCTTCCTTCCTTCCTTCCTTCCTTCCTTCCTTCCTTCCTTCCTTCCTTCCTTCCTTCCTTCCTTCCTCTTCTCTTCTCTTCTCTTCTCTTTCTTTCCTTCTTCTTTCCTTCTGTCCTTCTTTTCCTTCCCTTCCCCTTCCTTCTTTCCTTCCCTCCCTCCCCTCTTCCCCCCTCCCATGTTATTAGCATTTATTTGATGCTGAATTTACTCCCAGGCCATGAGTTTTTGTTTCTTCAGTTTCTTCTAGGAGATCTTTTTCTTCTCCCAGAAGAAACTGAAGTGCATCCTCCTCTTCTGGTTTAGGAACAACCTGTTCTTTTTCAGTGAGGATCATCTCACTGTGGTGGCGTGAGCTCACGTAGGGGTTAACCCGCCCATGAGCTCTGCGCTGCATCTCGGGAGCTTTGCTCACCTGGCTGTGCTCAGTGACCAGAGAGTCTCCATCTAAACCCTTAAGTGCAGCATCACTCTGCTTTTTTAAGCATGCGCAGTAAAATTTCTGCACTCTTTTTGGGCCACTGACTCTGCATCCTACCCCACTGTTTGGCCTGGGCACACCTCCCAACTCCACCATTGTAACGACGGAATGGTACGCATGCTCCTGTAACGTGACATCCTTTAGATACTAGGTAGCTGTTCAGATCTGCATACCCTTGATGGCCTGGGCAGTGTCACAAGTGTTCTTAAAATGAACATGAAGATTTGAACCTCTCGATTTACATGATTGGATGAGGTTCTCTGGGTCAAGTGAATAGCGAACCGTTTTCAGAGGTCACCTCAGGCCACTCACTGGAAGAGGCTATACCAGTATTTCTTGATATTTTCCTTATAAGCATTGTCTAATGATGTCCCACTGTGGAAGATAAAGATGTAATCCTCTCTCACTCTGCCACCTCCTCCTACCCCACACATTCACATTTCCCGCCCTCTCCTACCTTCCCAATAATCATGTGATTATTTTAGTTAAATTCGGATCAGGGCTTACGTGATTATGATCATGTAAATGCTGTTCACAGCTCAGCCATGTAATAGTGCGATGACTGCTTTTTCTTTCTTGCATGACTTCTTGTTTTCTATGGCGTAATACTTACATTTCACTGTTCTTTGGTTGCTTAGCTTTCTATGTGCTCATCATTTTCTATGTACTTGATCTCCAAAGTCTCCTATAGCCGTCTAAACCTCTTCTCAGTATGTCCAGACCCACCAGGTATTCTGTGAGTTTAATCTTCGTGGTGGTGGTGTCTGTCCTGGAGTCTGTTCAGGACAGAGCAACCCTCCTGACGTCAACTTTGTCATTGTTGTGGGGTTTCCCTTTCCTTTCATCTCCATCTTTTTTGGTTCTCTTTGCTGGACCCTCTTTATTTCTTCCTCTGTATTGGTTTACTCCTACATTTTGGTAAAGCACATCCTACCATAGCTTCCTGAAGAACGGTGAACAGGAGGCACCTTTTCAAGGTCACACATATCTGATAATGTTTTATAGGGGCTGGCAAGCTATGGCCCAGAGATGATGTGGCTCATGGCCCCCAAGGACTAAGAATGCATTTTACATTTTCAAAGGGTTGTACAGCAAACAAAGAAGAATATGCAACAGAGACCTTATGTGGCCCACAAGGCTTAAAATGTTTACTATCTGCCCTTGGTAGAAAAAAAGTTTGCACACCTCTGCTTTAGGCCACCTCACACCTACAGTCTGGCTCCCCAAAAGGACGTTTGAGAGCAAATCCAACCTGACCTGAACTCAGTAACTTGCCTTAGACAGAGTTGACATTTTTTTATTATTGTTAATTAGGATATTTTGTGTGAACATTCTTATAGTTCATGGATTTTCTTGTTATCCGTTTGTTATTGATTTCTAGCTTAATTACACTGTGATCAGAGAATATATTCTGAAGGACTTCAGTCCTTTCAAATGTGTTGAGGCTTGCTTTATGACCAGCACATGGTCGATTTTGATAGATGCTTTATGGTCTTAAAAGAGTGTGTTTTCTGAACTTGCTGGGCACGATATTCTACGTATATTATAAATTACGTCAAGTTGGTTAATTGTGTTGGCCAGATCTTCTAGATGCTTTCTGATGTGTGTATTTTTTTTTTTTTTCCTGCTTGCTCTATCAGCTATTGAAAGAAGTTGTGTTAAAATCTCCCACTATGGGGACGGCTGGTTAGCTCAGTTGGTTAGAATGCGGTACTCTTAACAAGGTTGCCTGTTCGATCCCCACATAGGCCACTGTGAGCTGCGCCCTCCACAACTAGATTGAAACAGCTACTTGACTTGGAGCTGACGGGTCCTGGAAAAACACACTCAAAATAAATGAAAGATTTTTTTAAAAAAATCTCCCACTATGAATGTACACTTATCTATCTCTCCTTTCAGTTCTGTCAATTTTGCACTATATATTTTTAATCATCTTATTAAGTCATAGAGATTGAGAATTGTTTTGCTGTCCTAGTTGACCCTTTATCATTTTATAGTGTCCTTTTTATCTGTTGATGGTTGTGGCCTTATAGTCTACTCCTTTTGGTCTTATCATATATCCATTTTTTCTGATTGGAGTTTGCATGTTCTATTTTTTTCTTGGTCCTTTTACTTTCAATTTTTCTCTGTCCTTATTTTTATGTGTCTCTTGTAAGCAGCGTGTAATTGGGTTTTGTGTATCTTTTTATTCAGTCTGACAATTTTAGTATTTAATTGGTATATTTAGACCACTTCAATTTAGTGTAATCATGGATATATTTGGTTTTAAATCTACCATTTTACTATTTATTCCCTATTTGTCCCATCTGGTTTTTGTGCCTTTTTTTTTCTCTTTTCTTTGCTATTAATCAAGTATTTTTTAAAAAAATTATTCCATATCCCCCTTTCATTAGCTTATTGTTATGTATTCTTTAGTAATCTAAAGATTACAACAGACTAGTTCATTATTAATAAACTCCTCCAGGATAAATTAGGAAACAGAAACGGAATAGGGAAACCTTATAATAAATCAGTAAATATGTTGTAACGGAGAGAGTACTAGAACTTTTTGTAAAGATTGTCTTTTTCCATATCGGTGGATACTTTTCAGGAGGAACCTTTCATGTCTTTGTTTGACAACTACTCAGCATTCATAGGAAAGGACACAGAATGCAAAGCTGTCAAAATGCATCCCCCTTTACCTTCGTAACATGCAGTTCTGGCTTGTTGCTTTATAAAAATTCTAACAAGCAAAATATTCCCCAAGTGGGATTTATTGAGATCATATGGAGAACAAAGCAATTATTTAATTTGCCACAGTTTGGATATTTTCTCTTCCCTTTCCTTTTTAGGTGGGCAAAGCACGTAGCTGAGAAAAATGGCTACTTGGGCCACGTCATTCGCAAAGGCCTCAACGCCTACCTGGAGGGCTCATGGTAAGCTCAGGAACCCACGTAACTGCCAACTTTCTCAGCCCTTACCTTTCAATCTGTCACTGGAGTCCTATGAGATGGAGTCTTCAAATGCAACTGAAAAAGCAATTTGCAGGGAAATCATGGCCTCTCAGTAATACTGTTCAGAGTATCACAGACTGATTGGCTGTTGATTGAAAAACATTGCATTTCCATGTTTAATTATACACAAAAATTAGTTCTCTAGGGGGAGCATCCACAGTCATCAAGTTGAGAGACACACGAGTCTGTTGACTTCTCTTCCCTTCAAACTTGTTTCTCTTGGTTTCAGAGTCTGGAGACAGCACAGGGGATCTTAGCTAACCCTCTGCCTCTCACTGACAGGCCATAGAAAGTCAAGGATTTCCACCTCGTTCATGGGAAGAAAAGAAAGCAGTGTGTTCAGGGCTCAGGCTACATACGTCCTTCCATAGATATTTTACTGCATCTTGTGTGGCCAGGAGCCTGAATTGCTGGAAGTCACAAGACCTTGAGTGTCATAGCCAAACAGACTTATGGCGTTAGCAATTGTCGTTCAGGTATCTGTTGGATGAAGAACACCTCATGACCCCACACAGGAAGACTTCCAGTTCCCCGCATTGGCTTTTACTTGATTTTACAAAGAAGGGCACCCCTCTCCCAGCTCTACCTGGTTTCATCTTATTTTCTTCTGTCAGTCCTAACACTCCCTCTTACTTTTCCCTTGGGCTATGTGTTCTTGGCTGGTTTATTGCCTAAATGATCTGGGTATTTCAGTAATAACTAAAAAGGCTATGTAAATCAGCACATATCCCTTCGGTCCATTGCCTCATAGACATTAGACCAGACTTATCATCAATCATACTCTGATCTGAACCTTAATTAAAACATACTCATAGGTCCAAAAGAACGTCATTTTCACCTTTGGTCCTTGGGTGCCTGCGTGGTCAACATACAGCATCTCAGTGATGGAGATTCTGAAATTAGATAATGCAGGGGAAATGACGCCAGTGAAAAAAAGCAGCAAATAAAAATGTTTATTATTATCATCTGGTGAAAGTTTATTATCTGTGGCCTCACTTGGCACAACAGGAAAAAAATTTTTTTTTTACAAAATTATTATTTTCCAATTGATATACCTTACAATTTTGTGCTGTTTTATCTTGTTTCCCGAGTGAGCTTCAGTTCATAAAACTCCCAAATTTGACTTTAACTCATTTTCTACTCTTGCCCTTCAAACTTCCCACTCTTTGCTTCCCGTAAGCTTCTTAGGGGGAAGTAAGCGTTCAAATATCAGCATGTTTATATGTGGGGTTTTCCCAAAGGGAGAGCACATCTGTAAACACCCCCAATACAACACACACACACACACACACACACACACACACCAAGATGTCTGACACTTATTTCCATAAAGAGAGTATCTGACAGTAGCTTAGCTTTCTTGATTACTTTTGAATTTATCATCACAAAGCACTTTAACATTGAAAAATTTGCTATGAAGGTCAAGATAAATTAAGATTTTTGTGGCCTGCTGTCTTTGTTAGAATATTCAGCCACAAGAGATTGAATTTTTCTTTTGATAGAGGGGATGGGGAATTAAGTGTGTCTGACACTGTTTGTGAGTTTGGGCTCAGTTCAGCATATTTTACCTTGTGCTCCTTGGGCACCTTGCTGTAGCTGCAGGAGAGGCTACATGTGGGGCTTGGGGAAGTTTGTGGCCTCATCCCTCCCTCATGTTGGAGCACCTGCAGTTTTCCACATGACCCATGTTCTGTCTGACCTCTGGGCCTTTGCACTTGCTGTTCCCTATGCCCAGAAGTCCTGCCTAACTCCTTACTCCCTTTGGTCCTTCCATCATGGTTGCTCTTTACTTATGGATTGCCCCGTGATTTGTATCCCAGTGCCCGGCACCTAGTGGCACCTGGGAAGTGCTAAAAAACTAATGAGTGAATGAAGTAAGGCAAATAGAGGGAATAAACATAACTTAAGCGCCATGGGGGATTCTGAGGAAGAAGACGTGCTATCTGGTTTGGGAGACTCAGGTCAGCCTTTAGAATGTAGATAGCAGATGATACAGCCTTGAGGGATAGGTGGAATGTCCACTTTGCCATGCAGGGAAGAGCATTTCTGGTGAAGGGAATCACAGGAACAAAAGCAAAGAGAGAGGAAAATTCTGGGAGTGTCTAGAAAAATTTCAAGCCACCGAGTTTGCCTTGAGGGTAAGATATATAAAGGGGGTGATATATAACAAGACCAAAGGGGTGCTGCTTTGTTGAATTTTGAATGGCAGGTCATACACTTTTTACTTAATTTGTGGAGCAGGAGGGAGCCATTGATAGTTTTGAGCCAGGATAGTGAACTGACAGATCTGGGTTCTGAGATGATTAACCAAACAACTGTGAATGATGGTGAAGAGAAGGGAGAGTCTGAAAGGGCTGCTAGTTCAGAATCCAGGTGAAAGGAGCTGGGCATTTGAGTTAGAGAAGAGGCATGAGCCAGTTGAGTTGTTTTTCTCTTCTTATATCATATAATAGTTGATACATGTGAAATACTACGTGATATATGTGTAGGTTCTAAAGCATAACAATGAAAGGAACACCTACTACGCTACCTAAGAAAATGAACTATTGAGGCTCTGCATGTTCCTCTCAGATTAAACCCACCCCAGTACCCAGAAGTAACCGTCACCCTGCATCTTGCATACTTTAGTTTTTTGCTACATATTTGGATATATTTATCTAAGCAATAGATTTAGTTTGTCTTGTTTCTGAGCTGTATATTATTAGAATGTTATTATATATGATTCTTCAACTGCTTTTTTAAAATTAACATTACGTTCCTGAGATTCATATGTTTTGATGCATGTCCCTCCCTGTAGGTCATTCATTTTCGCTGCTGTCATATACCACTATTTACTTACCAACTCTCACATTAACACATATTTGGGTTGTTTTCCATTTTTTTTTTTTTTTTTTTAAGAACAATGTGCCAGGAACTGTTTTTATGGATATCCTGATACATAGAAAGAGTTTTTCTGGAATATAAGCTTAGGAGTAGGGTTGCAGGGCAGGCACATGTTGGACTTTACATGATAATGCCAATTGTTTTCCAAAATGATTTTATCGGTTTACTCTCCTGTCAACCATCTACGAATTTCTATTTCTCCATATCCTTGCCAATCTTGATGCTGATGCTAAGTATTGTTAAGGACAAGTCTTAATCTGAATTCAAGGATTTTTCGTATCAACAGAAAGAAACACCTAGTACCCATCACAATGGGAAAATCTTTGTGAAAATATATTCGAGGCAAAGTGCATCTATCTCTTCCTTTTCTCCAAGCCCCCAAACCTGCCACAGGGGTTAAATAAGAAATCTATGAATGTGGCCTCCCTCAAATGTGTCTTGTTTGGGTACCATCTATTTTGCTGTAACAGAACTAAATCATCCATCAATGTCCCAAGTCCACCCCCTTTTTACATTTTCTGTGAGTGAGTTTATTCTGGATGTTACTTTCAAATTACATGTGTCAGTTTGATGAGCTTGTGCTTTTCTGTGTTGTTCCAAGATTTATATGGGATCGCTTAAAAGAGGAGCGTGCCTGAGAGAAGGACGTTTTGCTGTCTAGGCGTAATACAGGAGATAATGTTGTCATGCCTGAGGCTGCCCTTGGACACCAGGGGACGTCTGCTAAGGGGAGGCCGGCTGTCATGTTTCATTTCTGTCTGCCTTACCCCTACATGTGTTTGATCTGTGAACCGTGTGTTTTATTGTCCTTTGTGTTTTATTGTCCCACATACTTACCCCAGGAGGTCAGCCCCACCATGGTGGGCTTGAGGCAAGATAAGGAGGCATGTTAAGTTCCAGTTGAAAGAGATTCACCTTTTTGCAGTAGAGCAGGGGTCCTGAATTCCACTCAGACTAGAGGATTGTTTTTCATCCTTCCAGTTTGAGCTGTTTCAGGCATTGGCAGAAAGGAGCACAGAGAAAATAATATAATTGTTTGAGAACCTGCTCAGAGGTAGTCAGATTCACAGCTAGCAACCCAAGGATTACCATTAGGAAAGTTTATAAACATACAGAGAGTGCCAAAAATATATACACATGTTAATAAAGGAAAAAACTATTAAAATTACGCTGATGGTAACCACTTTGAGCACCTCTTGTAATTGCAGAAGTCAGATGTGACTTGTATTCATCTTTTGTTATTGGTATATATTATTACAATTTTCATAGTTTTTTCCATCCTTAAAATGTGTATACATTTTTTGACACCCTCTGTAGGTGCCCACTTTGAAGTGGGAGGGTAGCAAATATGCCCCTAACCTCAATCTGTATCCACCCCTAACCCCACCCTCATCAGAATGACTGTCTTGGGGACAATTTCACTGTAGTTCATTGGAAATATCACTTGTACCTCTAATCAGCTTCCTAAACCTTGAGGAAATTTCTGGAAGGGCAGCACAGTTTTGTAGCTTGTCTTTGGGCTTCCCACACATGGCAGATGCCACGGAAATGTTTGTTTCATGAATATGAGTATAGAAATATCTGTAATTAATACTTTTGGGCAGTTTCTATTGAAACACAATTAAGTAAGAGCCAGGTGCCGAGAGGGAGACTAAATGTGGGTAGGATTTCTGCCGAGGCGGCCTGTCTCCGAGTCTTAATAAGCTGAGAAAGTCTGGTCTTCAGCGTCCTAACCCTCGCCTATCAGTTTGCTCTTTGTTACATGAAAATGGGTGGCGGTGGAATCAGAGACCACTGGCCTCTGAAGATTGCTTCTACGAGATGGAAGACAGAGGTGCAGTTCTGTTCAGTGCTTCTATTGACATTGATGTTTTTAGACGTCTCTTTTTGATGGATAACAGTGCTTCCTCAAAGGAAATCCTTGAGGATTCTATGAAATTTCCTCCCAATGATACAGTAATTGAACAATGGAAGTTTTCCTATAAAACTTCTTTCTCCCGTCCCTTCCACCACCACCAAAATACTTCAGACACAGGATATTATCTTTTTAGAGTTTATCATAGTGACTGTTTTACAGGGATTGTCAACCTCATACACTCCCCCTCTCCCCGCCACCTCCAGTTCTAATAGTCTGCCTGATTCTGTCTAAGAAAAACTCATTTTGTTACCTTTTAATAATGTGAGTCACATTCTATCCAGTTATGGCAGCAGAGGGAGCCAGCTCAATAGTTGACCTTGGGCTGGCAAGTGTACACCATTTCATCTCCTCATCCATCCCTGGGGGGAAACTGAGGCACTGGTATAAGCCCGAGTGTCTCTGAAGACATTTGAGATTATAAGACCTTTGGAACTTACTGCAGAATGGTGAGGACTTTTCTGCTGGGCCTCCCTCATATGCCCTCTCTCTGGTCTGAGGATGCACCAAACATGGTTTTTGCAGTCCATGTGAGAAAATGCATGGGCGTCTTTTGTGGTGGTTTTGCGGCTGCACTTGGGTCTTGTTAGCTGGCTTGCCTATGCAGGGGACACTGCTTAGCCAACCTTGTGTCTCTTTAGCATGAGTCATGGCTAATTGGTCAGCTGCCTTGGGTGTCTCAGAGACCAGCAATCAGCTCACACAGCAGCCACGTGGCCCGTGGCCTGCAATATGTCTGATTGAAGGTCTGCTGTCCTAATTTGACTCCCCAATCATCTCTCTCTCTATGTCCCCTAGGGATGGTCTGGCAGAAGCTGGTTTAGCAGTGTAGGAAAGATGATTTCAGATTTCGCTTCCCTTAAGCCCTCTAACCTAATCTCCCCCCACCCTTCCTTAAGCCACTTCCTACATAGGTGAAGCTAAAATTAAGAACGACTTCTTAACGTCAACTACTTAAAATGAAAAATAAGCTTTCAAAACAACTTTTTATGGTTAAAATAAATTTTCACTCATAAACTGGGTGACACAAAGAAAATGCAGGAAATCAGATATATCAAATGCAGAATGTAAAAATAACTCATTCTCACCACCAGAGATAAGTACTGTTACATTTTGGTACATAATTTTTAGATTTTTTTCTCTGCATACGAGATACGTATATGTATCTATGCGTGTATACATGTGTGTATTCAGTTTTATTTTTCTTTCACAAACTGGAATTGCACTGTTTTTTATACAGACTTTTTAAATCACTGAGTAAGAAATTTTTCATAGCCATCTTTCTGCCACAACATCATTTTTAATGGCTGCATTGGAAAGTGGCTGCACCATGGGTTAATTTAGTCACCAATTTTCAGATGTTTAAGTTGTTTTCAGTTTTTTTATTTTTCATTTATATAAACAACTCTGCCTTAAACTCTTGCCACAGAATTTTTGCAGATGTCTCTGATGGTTTCTTTAGAATAAACCCTCACAAGGGAGAACCATTTAGCCAAGTGGTCTATGTATTCTTAAGACTTCCCACGTTGAACCATTGCATTAATTGACCCTCCCACTAGCAGTGGTTGTAGAAATATGTCCATTTCCCTAAGCATTTCCCCTTACTCTGTATTATGAATCATGTGTCAGCCTTTCAACAAATGAGAAGTGGTCTCTCATTGTTTTGCAATTATTCGATTATAGTTGTGTTGAACTTTTTTTTTCCTTATGTTTCTGACCATTGCTATCATGCCCCAGGTAAACTGCCTCTCCTTTGCCAAACTTCTGATGCACCACAAAAGTTTAGCTTTAATTAAGCTTGTTCAGAATCCTAAGCCCCATAAAGCCTTTCAACCATGCAGAGAACTCGAAAGCACAGGACTTTTTCTTAATACTACTGTCTCCTCTAAGTGAGGATGGAAGAATTCAAGGACCAAAGGCTGATGGACAGACAACCCAACCCGTATTCCATATACCATTCGGCCAGTAGAGGTAGCTGTTGTATCAACTAGCTCCCCAACCTTATCTGTCAATTCAGCCTTTAAGATAGAAAATAAATCAGTGCTTGCAGTATTTTTAACAACAGTATTTATTTTTTTTAAAAAAACAACAAACTCATGGTTTTGTGGTTTAAAAAATGCTTATTTCATGCCCTTATGTTTGAATATCAAGCTCTCTGTGAATATTAGTAAGAGCCACTATATGAAATTTATTATTAATCATCTATTTTTAGGCACGAAGCTTTGCTGTATTATGTTTTAGCAGCAGAAACTGGAATTGAAGTGTCACAGACAAATTTAGCACACATCTGTGAGGAGAGGCCAGTAAGTAAATGTATTCTTCTCAGAATAGAAGCTCTAAGGTTAAGGATGATGAATTGGGTTTTAGGGAGGCAAAATTAGTCACTTGGCCAAAATATTAATGAATTAACTTTTTCTCCCCCTTCACCCCCTAGGACCTGGCCAAGAGATATTTGGGTGTTAATTGTGTTTGGAGATACTATAATTTCTCTGTTTTTCAAATCGATGCTCCTTCATTTGGTATGTATAGAAAAACGGGTGCTAAATTGAAGTATTGGAGGCTTTTAATCTTTAGTAACAGGGAACATCTAACAGCTTTGTGTGAAGTGTGATATTTCTAAACAATTAGGAAAGAGAATAAAAAATCTCTGTTGTTAAGATCATGACTAAACGCTGCTCTCAGCCTCATGCAATGTGTGTCTCCTCGTCCATTGTCCATTGTCTTCTTGGACCCATCATTTCTCCAGGGGTTGAGCACTCAAAAGAGAAAGGTATTACGGAGAGATTCTCTGAGCCAGTGGTTTGTCTTTTTGCCTTCAGGTGTATTACCTGTCTTCTTCTGCTCTGTATGGTACAGGGCTACTCCCAAACCTACCATCCCAGACTCTTTTGCTCTGGAACTTCTGATTAGTTTCAGCCAATGGGAGGCTCTGGCGGGAGATTGCAGGTCGGGAGGGGAGAAGTCCAAGTATTGCTCCTCTCTGCTTTGGGTTGTGTCTCTGGTAGAGGCTGTATTTCCATGGTCCTGGCTCCTGCCTGGCAGTCCATGCTGTGTGGTCTTAGCTGACCCCTCGCTCAGGGATGATAGTAGATTCCCGCATTACTAATGTCTGGGTTGCCATTTGCCTTTTCAGCTGTTCCAACACCCAGGTAACCCCTTCCCAGGGTTGAAATCCCACTTTTGAACTCCCTGGCATGGATTCTGTTTTTCTGAATGGACACTGAGTGATATATACACTCTTAAACAAAACTTTTTCCTCAGAGGAAAAATAAAATATATGGCTTAAATAGAGTAATTACCCATCGGTCATCAAACCCAGGCAGCAGAATTTCAGATAGGAAATAAAGTGCCCCCCCAAATCCTTGGCTGATTGGGCTGTGAGGTTGCAGGCTGCAATTCTCACAAACAGACCCATTCAGGAGAGCGACTAAGCAAAGCAAGAAAATGTGTCCGAAATGTGAGTACTCAGCATAAAAGCCTTTTTGTTTTCTCCTTTCACACCAAAAATACCCCTTAAAGATGTTCTGTTTTGGGATTCTGGTAGGAAAACCTCTCAGTCATGGGAATGGACCAATCATTTAAAATGTCAGTCTGAAATCACACCACTTGACAAATGGACTTGTGCTTTTTGTCCTGCAGCGTATTTGAAAATGGGAGACCTTTACTACTATGGCCACCAAAACCAGTCCCAAGATCTTGAGTTGTCTGTACAGATGTACGCCCAAGCAGCACTGGATGGAGACTCACAGGTAAAAAAACAACAGCAACAACAAAAATGAGTTGTTGGTGATGCCCATTTGTGAATTTGCAAGGCCAAGAGTCCTCCCCAGTCCTCCCCAGACAGTCCTCACCTGTCTGTATATGCTTCACAGATCATGAAGTCATTTCCTGTTCATTTCCACGAGTCCCTCACAAAGACTCTGTGAAGACACTAAGCATAATGGTGAACCCGTTATTGAGTGCCTACCACGTTTCCCACACCATTCTAACAGCAATTCCGTGGGGGTGGGGATTATTACACCCATTTTATAGTAGAGGATACCAAAACTCTCACAAGGTGATATATGGCTCACGGCTAAACAATCAGGTTGTAGGTGAAGCAGCCAGAGACTGAACCCAGGTCTTCTGGCTCTAAGCCCAGGAGTCTTTCTACCAGAGTCCATCAAACCAACTCACGACGTAGAAACTCAAGAAATTGGAATTGTGCTCAAAATGGTAAATGGTTTGTTTGTATAGTTGGGTCAACAACACTTTAGTGATAGGACTTTCCTCAGTGACTTTTATTTTGAAACTTGTTATTTTGGAATATTTTTAGATTTATAGAAAAGTAGCAGAAAGAGTATGGACCATTACAGTAGCCCCTTCATCCATCTTCCCCTAATGTGAATATCTTGTATAACCACAATACATTATCAAACTAAGAAATCAACACTGGTTCAGTGCCATTAAGTGCACTTCAGACTTTATTTGGACTTCACTGGTTTTTCCACTCATGTCCTCTTTCCATTTCAGGATCTCACATTGCATTTAGTTGTCATATTTCTTTAATCTTCTTCAATCCGTGACAGTTCCTCAGTCTTTCCTTGTCTTTCATGACCTTGATACTTTTGAAGAGTACTAGCCAAGTATTTTGTAGAATGTCCCCCGGTGTGGGCCTGGCTTCGGTTTTCTCATGAATAGATTGAGATTATACATTTGGGACAAAGATAGCACAGAAATGATGTGTCCCTCTCAGTGTATCGTATGAGGTGTACATGATGTCTTATTGCTAATCAGATTGCTCTCCATACTCGATTAAGGTGGTTACTGCTGCATTTCTCCCCTGTAAAGCTAATATTTTTCTCTTTCTAATTTAATAGATATTTTGGAGATAGTGTGTGACCATGCAAATATGCTATTTCTCCTCACACTGCTGCCCACTAATTTTAGTACCCTTCAGTAGATCTTGCAACAACTATTACTGTGGTGTGTTAATGATGAGTTTCTGTTTCCCTCATTCCTTCTACATTTGTCAGTCAGAATTCTCTTGTGAGGATCTCAGGTCATTTTCACAATGGAAGTTGTTACCCTGGTAGGCAACATGTTTCTGGTGTTGTGCTTTGGGATTTGATCACAGAACAAAAGTTGGGAATTCATCGCTATCTTAGTCTTTTTTATTTTTTATTTTAAAGGAGGTACCATATCAGAGCGGTTCTTTACTTTGGGTTCAAGTCCCGCATCTCTGTCACTTCATAACAATTTGTACATGGCAAGTCACTAAATCACTGAGTCTTTGTTTTTTCATTTGTGAACTGGGAATAATAATAGCACCAACCTCATAGTTTACGAGATGTTTGATGTAAAGTACTGAGCCCAGCACTGACTATACTCAATGGATACGATCTATTCTATTATTATTCCTTCTGGAATGGAATAAGAGTTGGTGCTAAAAGGATTTGCTATAGAGCCAAACTCCCTTATATGATATCTGTTGATACTCAAAATTAGGTCTGGACCATTTTTTTTTTAAATCTGATTTTATTTTTTGGAAAGATAATGTTATAAAAACATTAAATTATAATTTTAAAAGAAAAAAAAGGATGCACCCACAAGTCTGTGACAGAGGCTCTATTCTTTCATGTCTTCATGTTCCCTTCCGTTCCTTCCACAGGCAAGTGTGTCTCTGTAATGTTACCTAGAGTGTACGTGCCACTCTTTACACATATTGTAGGAATACGTAAATTTTAGTGCACAGTCTCTTAATTATTATTCTTAACTGTGGTCTCATCTTCTGTTGAGCTAATAGACTGTGATTTCTTCAACTTTATCTTATTGGTGGACGTTTATTTTTTGTCTGCTAATTTATTCATTATTTGACACATATTTATTCAGTCCTGCCATGTCTTAGACACTGCTTAGTGGTGGGGACATAAGATAAAAAAATAGACAATATTCTTGACTTCATGGGATTTATAGTCCATTAAGGAAGACGAGGAGGTCATTTCCAATTGTGCTGTAGTTTCAGCTAGTGCTACAATGAACATTTTCATATTTCCATCTTTTATCTCCACTTGAATAATTTCTTTATAATCTGAGAGGATAGTATTACTAAGTCAAACAATCTAAATGGTTTTATGGCTACCTAGTAATAGTTTATTGCCTATTTGTTTTCTGAAAGGGTTTTGCTAATAGATCACCAAGCAGTGGTTACGTGTAGGAGAATAACTGAAATCTTGTCCGCACTAGATGTTTTCATGACTTAATTTTGCTAACTGAATAATTTTAAGTTGATACTTCTTTATTGTTTTAAATTGTATTTATTTGATTACTAATGGGAATGGACACTTTTACATATATTTGTGATAATTTACTGTTAATGTTTTTGTGTGAATTCTCTGTTCTTAGTCTTTGCCTGTTTATCTATTGGAGTTTTGATACTGTTTGTTTTTAATTTAAATTAAATTAGTTTTTTATACATTTGCCCAGTAGATAATGAATCTTAAACTATTACATTTCATATAAATATTTTCCTAGTCTGTTTTCCCATTTATTTTAATCTTATTATTTTTCCATTCTTCAAAGACTTTAAATTTTTATATAGTAATTATTTTTCTTCTAATACGTCAATTTTTAAGAGTACCTTCTTCTCAAAGAGTGGAGGAATATTCTATTTTCTCTGTGTGTGTGTATCTTAAAGATAACCACTTTCATCTATTTAGAGGTTATTTGGCAGTATGGTGGAGGTTAAGATTAGAGACTCTGGACCCTGTCTGCTTGTGTTTGAATCCCAGCTGTGCCTCTTTCCAGCTGTGTGACCTTGATACAATTCCTTAACCTCTCTGTACCTCAGTTTCCTCAACTATAAAATGGGGATGATAGTAGTACCTATTTCAATTTGTTGTTATGAGGATTAAGTAACTGTATATGCAACAGAACAATGCTTCACATAGAGCAACCACTCAGAAAATGTTAGCTTCTGTTATTTTTATCATGATTATTGCATAGGATGCTTGTGAGGGTCCTGGCATATACAACCAAAGGGAATGGTGATTTTTATTTAGATTGTTGTCAGTGGCAACTAAAAGGAAGAGTAGAAAGGAGGATATAAGTCATTAAAACATGACCATGAATTCTTTGAAAGGCAGCAAGCCAGTGAAATTTATAAAGCCCTAATGGTAAGTAACACATTGATTTTTGTTTTTTTATCTTGTCTTGCCACATTCTCAGCTCATGATGGACAGTGCATCTCCTCCAGATAGTGTAATAGTTTCCATGAGTTTCCATGCTTGATGAAGCGTTTCTACCATCAGGCTCTTAACTATGCTTTTTTATTGGACCTGCAGAGGCTGACAAAGCAGGTCCTACCTTTGAGGGTCAAGAACAAGGTACACAAGGAAGAGGTAGGGAAACATACCTAAGTAGAGGTCTGTGCCAAGGAGTCATGAGAGGAGATTTCCCATACTGGCCTAGGAAAGCTGAGACAAACGCCCGTCCGTTATTCTGTGTATGAGACTCTCTGCATTAGAATATTAGTCATGAGTAGCATCCAAGCTGCAAAAACATTTTAGATTTCTGACATGCTGATGGTGACCCAGGGCATAGTCGTAAGTGATGGACATGGCCTTCCTCTCTGCATTCTGGTTTTGTTGATGACACACAAGGGCATGTTTTCCAGCAAGTTCTGTTTTGAGAGCGTGAGCAGGAAAGGACAGATTCCCCCGGTTGACTGGCTTCTGAGCAGATGGGACCCAGCATCCTCTGAAAGCCTCCTGGTTCTCCTGCAAATAAATTTCTCAGATGCATATATTTAGGGAAACAATTCATCAATGAAGATGACAAAACCATCTGGCTCTGGGGACTGAAAAAAAAAATCTAGAGGTTGTAAAAGTTTACATTCTGATGAAGGGTGTGTGTCTGGGTTTTATTATAAGGAGTTGATGAGGCTGGTTTGTGGCTTGTTTTCAGGGATTTTTTAACCTGGCCCTGCTAATTGAGGAAGGTGCTATAATCCCACATCACATTTTGGATTTCTTGGAAATTGACCAAACTATCCATTCAAGTAATGTCTCCATCCTCCAGGAACTGTACGAAAGGTGAGTTGAGGGCTTTTTTTAATACTGTGGAATCTGGGGGAACCCAAATGGGTGCCATTTGCTGTTTGGTTAAAGTGAGCCTTCCTTTTATTTTGTTATGTTATTTGTTACAAAAAGGGCTCAGGATTTGTTTCGATTATAGAACACTCAGCTGGACCCAAACTTACTTCCCTTTTCTAGTATCTGAGGCTTAAGATCCAGAAGGAGCCTGATCTGAAGTTAAAGTGCTGACCAAGGTTTTCCACAAGAGTGGAGAAAATAACGTGTCCTATTAGACCATGCTTTTCTGCAAGAAAGGGAGGTATTCTGAGGTCTGGCTTTTGGACAGACAGACACTTGGACAGAAGCATTGCTCTGGCAGCCTGGACAGACAGACACTCGGACAGAAGCATTGCTCTGGCAGCCTCCCATGCTTCTGGGTCCTCCTTGACCTGTCAGCTTTTTATTAAGGACAGGACTGCTCTTTTTCTGAGATTTCTGCCAGGATCCTAGAATTTTAGGGCAGGCCCCATCCCCTTAGCACTGGCTCTATTGCTTTGTCTCTCATCTCAAGTGTGCCCACTTGTCTGCAGGCAGAAGGAGGTGAGTTTGAGGATCTGACAATGCCGGTCATGAGTGATGCCACCAAAGTTTGCCGACATGTCACGATGCCCTGTGCTTTTTGTCTGCAGGTGCTGGAATCACAGTAGCGAGGAGTCCCTCAGCCCTTGCTCCCTGGCATGGCTCTACTTTCACCTCCGGCTCATTTGGGGCGCTGTCCTGCACTCCGCCCTGGTAGGTACCGTCTCCCCCAAGCCCTGCCGTCTTGGTCCCTGCCCCTTGTCAGTCATCTGACATGTGTTTCGGATGTTTGCAGACCTACTTTCTGGGAACCTTCCTGCTGTCCATATTGATTGCCTGGATCGTGCAGTATTTCCAGTCTGTATCAGGTAAAGGTTTATAAAAAGCTAAGGCAACATAAAAACGTAGTGATATTTTTGTCCCCTTCCAGAAAAATAACCCTCTCCCTCCTCATGCCCTTGTCCATGCGATTTCCTTTTGTTAGGATGGTCCTTCACGGGGTGTCTCTTCTCCGTGGGGTGTATTATAATATCTGGCTGATGGAAGGCCTCCAATTTTTGTTATGTTTTTCAAAGTAAGCAGGATTATTTTTTAAAATAAGAATCTTAAGAAATTGAACTAAAATATCTTCTCCCACTGAAAATACATCTGCTATCAAAATTCTACCTCTATGTGCCTTAAAACTCAGCTCTGAGGTCCCCCGCTTCCCAGCATGAAGTCTTGTCCTATTCACTCCAGTCAAAGGATAACACATCAGTGGGATGCTAAACAAGCACCCGTGATGAATAAAAATACCCAGCCACATGGATTCAGAGGAGGGGCCGAGGAGGAATGGAAAGTGAACATGTGTTTTAGTGTGGTTTCCACTACTCACTATTATTTTTCTGAGCTAGTGGAGGGCAATAGTTAAGGAGATGGACGCCTCTGTCATTTCTATTTGGGCTTAGAGTGCAGGCTTGGCTACTTATTAGCTGTGTGACTTATGGAGAATTATTTCACCTTCCTGATCCTCCAATTTCTTATCAATAAAATGAGGTTATAATAGTAGCTACTTCCCAGGGATGTTAGAAGTGTTCAGTGAAAAAAATGCACATGACACTCAGCAAATGACAACCATAGTTAAATCTTAGCTATTATATTTATCTGGCATATGAAACCCTCTCACTAAATGTTAGCTATTATGTTTATCTCCTCTATAAGATCATAAGCTGAGTCAGAGGAATGCCTCTCATTTGTGATCACACACTTAGTAGGTACTCAAATTTACAAACGTCTCTCACGGAGGATTATATTTTGCCACCCTATTGGATGGCTGTGAAAGAACATAATCACTCATGAAGACCAACAGGGACATTTACAAATGGATACATTAAGACTGGACATGGCATTTCAGCATTCACGCAGCCATTATTTGTGTAGCAGATAATGAAAAGTGAAAGGAGTACATTTCACCTCAGATTTGGTGGTGAGACAGAAGTCACTGTGACAGAGGCTAATATGGAATCATTTCCTTCTGATTTACCTGAGGAGATGAACGGGGAACCATCAAAAGCCCTTCCAGGTTTGATGCCCTGTGGTATGCCAGCTTATAAATTTTCCTCATGCAAATTGTGTCCCGTCCCTAAATTTGTTGCCAGGTATAGCACATTTATTTTGCATCTTGTCAGTGTTTTCCATTTCAAATTATCTTTGTCATTTTTACTCTGTAGAAATATTGTTATGATTATTACAAATGCAATTCCGTTAGAGAGGCTGAAAATTGTCTTTATGATTTTATGCCAGCTGGTAGCCATGAAAATTCATGGGCTGGTGGAATTGCTTTTATCAGAAGTTGCCTCCGTTTCCTTTCGTCATGTCTTTGTTATCAGCCACTCCATAGTCTCATCTTGTCCCTCCTGCCCTTTCGTAGAATATGTCCCCTTCCTACGTGTCCCTTGCTCCTTCACACGGTTTCTTCATTTCTTTCAAACTCCTGCACATACCTCTCTCCCTGTTGACCAGCCTTTGTGAAATCTGGATGGGATCTTACAAATAAGTTAATTCTCTGCCCTTCATTTTATGAAGATGAAGAATTGGGGCCACAGGGATGAAGTGGCCGTCCCAAAAATCACAAAGTAAAGTCCATGAAAGGATGCAGGGCCGCAGAATTGGGAACTTTTTACGTTTAAAGCCGTCATGATCATCCGTCTCCAATCTGTTGTCCCCTTTCGTAAGAAATATTTTGCAGCACATTTTCGGTATCCCGAAATGCATAATAATTAACCCGCCTACATACCTATTTTTTAAATAATGCCCTAACGGCAATATAAAAGAGAAACAAAAAGAAAGCAAATATCATAAAATAATATATATTTCAATATGTAAATTCTAACCCAGTCCTTCTTAATATTAACGTGCACGTGAGTCAGCCGGGGATCTTGTTAAAAGCAGATTCTGCTTCAGTGGGCCCAGGGGTGGGCTCTGAGCTTTGCCATCTCTAACAAGCTATTGGGTGGTATACACGCTGCTGTTCCACGGAGCACACTTTGAGTCGTGAGGGTCTAGAAGTACAAAAAGCAAAAAGTCTCCACCTATTTCCAAAATGTGCCCCCACAGTGGTGCCTGCCAGCCCTGTGAGAATTAGTGTTGAGTTCAAGTATATAGTAAATCATTTTAATGTTTTACGTCCTTAGCATACGCGCCAATTTGTCAATAACTTTGAAATAAGAAGGTATGCCATCCGCGATGGGGAGATGGGCGAGGGGTGATAGAGGCCCCGTGACTGGGGACAGAAGCCACTGCAAGGGGCTCTCAGAGGGCACAGTTTTTACCACCAGTGTCTCCCGGATAAAAGAGTGCCAAGGTCCCGCCCCCTGGGAAGGCGGAGGATATGGTCGATGCTGGTACTTCGCAGCCATGGCGGCATGAAACAAGCACAGGAATGAACAGGGCCCTGACCTGAGAGTCAGGAGCCTACCTTAGGAGCCTAGCTTTGTGTAGAGACGTTGCTGTTAGTTAGGGATCTTTGTCATTTCGTGATTTGCGTTTTTCCAGTCAGCTGTTTTTAAAAATTACTGAGTTAGGGTCAAAGCTTTAAATGGAGCTGTCCATCCATTTTGCGTTCAGCTTCAATACCTCCGTTTTCCCACTGCGTTTCTATGCTCTGTGATACATAGTTGACACTTCACCGCATTTGCCACACTAAATTGTCCCGAGCTCAGAAGGCTGGCAGTGCAGGACAGTAGCAGTTCACAGCACAGGCTTGGGAGTCGTGCTGCTATGCTTCTGGCCCTGCCACTAGCCGTGTGACCTCGGGCAAGAGAAGCAGCCTATCCTTGCCTCAGTTTCCCCTTCTGTAAAATAGCAGACATAGTGCAACTACCTCCTATCGTAGTAGGGAGAACCAAACAAGCTAAAAAAACGTAATGTGCTTAGAACTCTACAAATGTTAGCTGGTGGCTCCCCAGGAGTAATGTCCTCATGGCATTTTACTTACAATGAAAGCATGCTGACACACCAGGTAGCGCCTGCACCTGAATAGCTTGGCATACCTCAGAATGACACAGTTACCAGAGCCTAGCATGTTTTTCTGTTTGCTAGACTCTTTCTAAAACATAAGATGCTTTTTTAAAGTATCTAAACAAAAATATTGACTAGTCTATCAAGGGTACCAAAACAAGTACACAAAAGATATTGCGTGCTTCTTTTATTTCCTTTAAGGGAACTTGTTTTTGACTCTTAGCTCTCATTCTACCAGGCAGCTCAGTCTATCTTGAGGCCGATGCCTCCCAGGGCCGTGCAAAGGTCCCTGGGTAACACTAGGAACACTCATATGGTCACCAGTCTGATAACAGAACACACAGTGTCCCCTGGGCTTACACTGTCCCTCCAGGTCCACTGGCTTTGCAGCTTCTGGGTCACCTTGAAGTCTCATGATCCTTGCCAAAGCTTGAGCACCATTAGCCTTTTTCTTACCAGTCTTCCTTTCTCAGATTGCTGAAGGCTCAAGGTCAGGGCTCAGAGGATGGTACAACCCACAACCAGTGCTCAGCCACTTTCCCAGACTCCAAAAAAGCTCCTCTTCCTGCCTCATTGCATTTCAAATAAAGCACTCTCCCTGTCCCCTCCCTATCAGGAATGCCAAGCGTAATTGCCTTAATGGACCCAGGCTTTTGAAAAAACAGCCAATCTCCAAACAAAGTACGTCTAGAACCATTTCCATTTCTGCCCTCCCACAAATCTCCCAAGACAAAAAAATAAAATCAAATAAAAGCATGACGCCTGGCTGACTACCTGAAGGAAGGTAAAGGCAAGAAGACGGGGAGAAAATGTACATGACCATTTCAAAAGATTCCTGCCTTACTTATTAGTGCAAACTTAATACACAGTATAAACACACAGTATAGAGCAAGATTTGCAGCACTACCAGCTCCTAAGTATAAGTAGGTAACCTTTGAAACCAATGTCACCTTATTCAAAACATTCATAATTTAAGGCAACTCATCCTTTCTTTGTGCCTAAGTGGTTACCATAGTATGAGAGGACGATGATGTGTACAAGATTAATTAAACCTTTCCCTACTCTTTTCTTGTCCTCTGTATTTCCAATTAATGAGGTTTCTGCTAAAATTACAGTAAAATGTCACAAAGTGGTGCTCATAAAAAACAAACAAAAAACAGTAGTGTTAAAGTCAGAGTGATTTGACAGTGAGGTTTCGTTGTCTCCTGTCTCATTACCCTTGGTGCCCCCCCCCCCCCCCCCCCAGTATCTCTACTCACAAGCAATGTTTAAATGACATAGATCACATATGTGTACTGGGCGCTGCTAGATCCAAAGGCCCAAAGGAAATAGATTAGATTTCCAGGGCTTCCCCCTCACTCACCCCCTTACACCCCATTTTTGAAAACATTCTACTATTTTAGGATTAACCCAATAGTCTTCTCTGAGATTCTTCTTTCCTTTATGCTCCTGTCTGGTCAACTGGCCTTACAGATGTTTTTCCTACAACGGTGCAACAACATGGGTTGGCAAGCTTTTTCTGTAAAGGGCCAGATAAACATTTGGGTCTTTGTGGGCCATCTCTGTGACAATGACTCAACTTTCCTTATGGTGCGAAACCAGCCATTGATAATACATGATAACAAATGGTATTGCTGGTTTCCAATAAAATTTTACTATGGGCATGAAAATTTGAATCTTACATGTTTTTCACGAAACATGAAATTTTCATGAAATATTACTCTTCTTTTGATTTTTGTGCAGCCATTTAAAAATGAAAAAATCATTCTTAGATTGCGAGCCATGGAGAAACAGGCAGCAAAGCTCGTTTGGCCCGTGGGGTGCAGTCTGTCTGTACTACTCAGGGCCAGCTCTTGGTCATTCTCACTAATGCACAGAAAATGGTCCCCCAAGCAGCAAGGAATCCCCAAATCACTTATCTTTGGCTTTGGAATATACTCTGTAATTTTTTAAACACCACACATATTTTCCTGGTTACCTTGATTTTAACCCAGTAATCAAATTAGCACACATTCCAGGTGAGCAGAGAAAAGAGGCCTCTTGAAAATGATGATGGGCTGCAGGGAGCTTGTCCAGCGATTCCACAGCCTCAACATGAGGGGGAAGAGTTCTCACACGGGTAATAACAAGCTTACTGTAGAAACATCAAGCATTTTTATTATGCTCTGACAAGAAGATTTAAATTGTGGCAATGCTAATTATGCATTCCTTCTACAGTTACACACTGGCACTTTTTTTTTGTTTTAATCAGAAAACTGATTGCTGATTTATGGTGTTACCATGGTGATTTAAACATTTTTTTCCCCCTGAGCTTGAAAAGGAAAAATGCATGTCTTAGTATTTCATTAACTTCCTCAGAGATCATCAGAAAGATAAATGTTAGGGCCCAAAGGGGTCTTGGGACCATCTGATCTAAGCCCCTCTATTCACAGATAAGCAAACCAAGGCCTACAAGATTCCAGCATTTTAGAAGGGAAATGTCTGCCGTTTAATATCTACTTCAAAGTCATCTATTAGTGGTAGATAAATTAGACGTGACCAGACCAGGTGTCTGGACTCCAGCAAGTGGTCTTTATACCGTATCACCAGGCTTCCTACTCCCTGCCATGGTGACAGCACCTGCCAGAGCGATGGCTGAAACCTAGAAACATCCCATCATCGTGTAACAGCAAGGTCCCTCACCCCACCACTGTCCTGTTCTTTCAGAACAGTCTCTGGAGCCACAAGATATTCTGTAGGTACCGAAAGGGATTCCTAGGAGAATTATTTTATGTATCTTGAAAAGCCAGAGGCTTTGGAGCCCATTGTTGAATTTCTGAGAATGGCCCCTTAGTACTTGGAGGTGCAACTCGTGAAGGGTTTTTCTAGAAGTCAGAGTGTCAACATAGGGTGGCATCTTCTTAAAGTCAGTACATTTCAGGATGTATTGGGACATTTAAAAATGGTCCCACCTACTGAAAATTGTACAAGACTCAAGGATTGCTAAGCTTAATTAAGATCACTGCCTAAAAGCAAACTAGCAATGGTTTGCACAAACTATGACCACTGTGCTAGCCGTACATCACGCATCACTGCAAACTGCTACCCTCATTTTCCAGATGAAGAAATGAAAGCTCAGAGAAGTTAAGTAACTTGCCCAAGAGCACTCCACTGGTAAACATCAGAGCCATTAGCTTCCTGGTTTTTCTGGCTGCAAAGTTTCTGCTGTTTTCCTAGGTTATTGGGGTCTAAAAGAGAACTGTAGGCATTCCCAAAACAAATGCACCAACTCTGTTATCAATCCTGCAAACCATGCACTGAAATTAATAAATCCTAACACATTTGCACAGTAAACCAGGTCACCAGAAGGAATCAGTAGCATTTGTTGAGTACCCGTGCCCGCCAGACAGTGTTCTAAGCACTTTACGTACATTATCTCATTTGATCCTAACAGCTCAACAAGGTGTAGACACTTTTATTTTCCCCATATTTCAGAGGCAGAAGGAGAGTGGGAAACTTGTCCCAGGTCACATAACTGACAAAGGGCACAGCAACCAGGTTCCAGAGCCCACAATCTTATAACCAAGACACCTCTTGGCCTCAGTACATAAAGCAGGGTATGTCGGCCTCAGGACTATTGGCATTTGGAACTGGATCATTCTTTGTTGTAGGGAGCTGTCCCATGCATTGTAGAATGTTTAGCAGTCTCCCTGGCCTCTACCTACTATATGCCAATAGCACCGCCCCCTCAAGCTGTGACAGCCAAAAATGTCACCTGGCATTGCCAACAGTCCCCTGAAAGGTAAACTTGCCCTATTTGGAAACCATGGACATAAAGTATAAAACTTTATAAGCCTCCCTAACGTTTATGGTGGACCAACAACGTCCTACTAAAGGTAGATTGATAAATAACTAAACCTAGTAATTATGTTTTCCAAAACTTACATACATTTATTTAAATAAAATAATTGAAACCAATGTGGTACATCATCCAAGTGGAATAAGAAAGTGAATAAAACCAACACTCCTTTCTAATTGATTGGTATAATTCATAGCTTGCATTGCATGAATGCCATGGGTGTGCAAAAGAAATAGTACCCCAGGAAGCAGACCAGAGAGTTGTTTTCTTCTTTTAATTGAAATATTTACCTGGAAGTCACAGCATAAATGCAGAACTTAGAGTCCCAGGATATTGGAACCGTGAGAGATCTTTGCATATCTATTCCAAAGTGCCTTTTGAGAGTAGGGGACACCAAAGTCCAAAGAACCTAGGTAATGGGTCCAAAACTGCTTATCCTAGTTAGTGCCAGGGTCACTAGAATTATCTCTCTTGACCTACTAGTGTCTAGGTGTGGTGGCGTGTCCTGTTGTGAATACTCACCACCTGTTGTGTGTGTGTGTGTCTGCAGCCAACCGTTCCAGTCTGACACCAGCCGGGGCCTCCCCTGACCCCTCTACTCCCCCTGCAAGTCCAGCTGTGACTCCAGCTGCAGATGCCTCCGCTCAGGACCAGCCCACAGTCACGAATAACCCAGAGCCACGTGGGTGAACTGTGCACTCCAGGTCTCTCCAGATGAGGGAGAATCCTTTCAGCAGCTGGTATTGGAGAGCTGGGGCTGGGCATTATACTGATAAACACCTTAAATGTCTTGTCAACTGGGTGTGAATTTTGCACTTGGTGTTTTTTTTGTTTTTTGTTTTTTTTGTTTTTTATCAAATTACAAGGAAGTACCCAGAGCAGACAGTGGTACCAAAGGCTATCAAATATAAGGCACATCCTGATCATAGGGGTGTGTGTAGGAGGTTAGCTGGGTCATTGCAGAAGTCCATTCCTGGTGACTCTGTGTATTGAGAGTCACAGTTTGCCCTGCGGCATATCTGAATCCTTATACACTGGGATGCATTTTCCAAATCTTAGCCCTTGTTCATTTCCTTTTTATTACATAACAAAAAAAAATTGTGATTTTTCTACAAGTTGGACAATATTCCGGTACGTGTGTTTGCCACAGCCCTGCTCCTCGAAGTCCAGTCAACATTTCAATTTGACTTCCAACACCCAGCATTTCTAAGGCACCTTAAAATAAATAGCTTGTGGCTGGAAGTGTAGGGAAGGTGATAGCTTTGTAAATTGGTTTACATTTTTCTTCTTGAACTTTTCTAAGGTTGTAGTGCTTCCGAATCATTGAATGACATTGGTGGACATTGGTTACTTTTCAATTGCAATCCATAAAATAACGTTTAGAAAATTCTTAGTATTTAAGTGTAGCCTTCTCCATGAATTACCCATTAGAATAGACTGGCAGCAGTGGAATATGCAGGAAACAAGCCTTTAGCTCACAGTCTCATCCCCACCCACTATGCCTGCCTGAGTCTGTGTAGGGGTGTGTGTGTGTGTGTGTTTGTGTGTGTGTGTGTGTGAGAGGAAGAGCAGACTGTGTAAACTGTATGCTGCTAAGGTAGTAAATAAATCAGTAACGCAATATTGTGGATCCAAACTACTCTTTGCACTACTTTATTTACAGTAGTAAATAAAAATTATTTTTATACTGTTGACTCCCGGGAAGTGGCTTTCTTTGCTTTTTCATAGTTACTGTTGTTATCATACAAAGTCCTGAGGTTCATGCATTCCCCTCAGTAGGCAAAGAAACAAAACAAAAACAGTCCTTCTTATGAAAGGGATTATTCCTGGTAACCCATTATGTTCTGTATGGAGAGGTGCCAGGGTGCTCTCTCCAGGAATCCTGAGCTCAGGACCTGGCCCCCGAGATGTTTGCACAGGATCAGACATTGTTTCAGGGCTTCTGACTGTTCTGAAGTGGGATTTATATCAATTCCGGGGTAAGTCTGGGCCCACCCTCTGTCCCTTATGCGTACTGCTCTTGTAGCAAAGCTTGTCCTTCCTGCCTCCAAAAGAGCCAGACTTTGAAGCCCACAGCCCGGGGTTCAACCTGCGGTTCTGTAATTCACTAGCTCAGTAACTATGGGTGAGTGGTTTACCCTCTCTGAGTCTCGGATTATCGTTTTGTAAAATAGTAATAAAATCCACCTCGTGAGCTTTTCATTAGACTGAAATAAGATAATATATGTAAAACCCCCAAGTCAGTGCCTTGAACATGGTGGATTGTTATTGTGAATAAGAAGTCTGAAGGGCCAGATAAAGGGCTCTTTGCTCTGCCTGGATCCTCTGTCAATGGCAAACACTCCCATTCCTCAGTGGCTGGGAACATGGGCTCCTGGCGCCTCACAGCTATACCCCTTAGTGGAAATTGTCATCAGCTGCAGGGACCTGCCCAAGGTCACGTCCCTCTAAGAGCAGCTTGTGGCCAGTGCCTTGTTGATATAAGGTAGGCTTTCTCAATCTTGGAACTATTGACATTTGGGGCTGGATGGCTCTTTGTGATGGGAGGCTGTCTTATGTATTGTAGGATATTTAGCAGTAGCATTCCTGGTCTCTACCCACTGGATGCCAGTATTCCCCTCCCCCACCCCCACCATCCCCCAGTTATGGCAGCCAAAAAATATCTCCAAACATTGCCAAATGTTCCCTCAGAGCAAAATCACATCCCTCCCCTCATCTTGAGAAAGACCGACTGTACAAAAACAAAGGCCCTTTTCCTCAATTTGGAACAGTCCTGAAGGGCCATCCCAGCTCCAGAACCCCACCCTGGTGGCAACCTCATTGTAGTTCAATTTCTGACTCTGCCCAATTCTGCCTTCCTTGTTCTCAAATAGAATTTCCTGACACTGCTCCCCTAAACCTTCACACACAACTCTGTACTTCAGAGTCTGTTTTCAAAGAGCACACCCATATTAGTCTGCTAATGTTGTCATAACAAAGTACCATAGGCTGGGTGGCTTAAAAAACAGAAATTTCTTCCTCATAGTTTTGGAGATCAAAGAGTCAGCAGGCCTGGTTTCTTCTGAAGCCTCTCCCCTTGGCTTGTAGACGACTGCCTTCTTCTGGTATCTTCACAAGGTCCTCCCCTCTGTGTGTGTCTGTGTCCTAATCTCCTCCCCTTATAAGGACACCAGTCATATTGGGTTATAGCCCACTTTCATGACCTCATTTTATGTTAATTATCTCTTTAAAGGCCTTACCTTAATCACACTCAGGTACTAGGGGTTGACACTTCAACACATGAATTTGGGGATGACACAGCTTACCCCATAACACCAACCTAAGACACCATGGGAGACTGGTTCAGGTCCAGAATATGGACGCGTGGGAGCCGTCCTGATCTGAGACAGTGGTCGAAACATGCTCATCTCCAGGCGATGCTGGAGAGAGATGGAGTAGTTCCAGCACCAAACCACTTCACATGAAGCTGGTAGGCCGCCCATCAATTCGTGTCCCAGCTTAGGCTCCTGTTCTTTTGGGAGTTCTCAGGCGTATGGTCGTTCCAGCCCATACCTTCTCAAGTTCTAAGCTCAATTCCCCCAAGGCTGGTGTCCATACTAGCTGGAATAGAACTCTTCACAGTGAAGACAACATGGGGTAGAAGGGAAGGAAAAGAGGAATGGAAGGGTTGGATCCAGAGGTGATCTTCAGTTACTTCCCTATTGTCCCCTCACCTTGGGACATTCCTAGACCAGGAGGTGCAGACCAGTAGATCGTGAAACAAATCTAGCACACAGAAGTGATTTATTTGGCCTATCAAATATATTTTTAAATTTAGATTAGTTGCTAGAATCTTAAGATTAAGGATTTGAGGCTGCCAAATGTATATAAAGATGTGAAAAAACTGGGCTTACATTGCTGCATAGCAAGAATTAGCCAAGGCTGAGTAGGTCTGCTCCTTTGAGATAGAAATATGCTTTCTGGTTTGCCTCAGTCCCCACCGTTCCCTGCTGCTTTACACCTAGCCTACTGAGGCATTTGAGTTCACAACCCATGCTTGACACTTCCTTCTCTTTGTTCTTTTTTCTTTTTAATTTTTTTTTTTATTGGGGAACAGTGTGTTTTTCCAGGACCCATCAGCTCCAAGTCAAGTCCTCATTTTTTTTTTTTTTTTCCAATCTAGCTGTGGAAGGCTCTCAGCTCCCTGGCCCAAGTGGGAATCAAACTGGAGACCTTGGTATTATGAGCACTGCACTCTGACCAACTGAGCCAACCAGCCGCCCTCTTCATTCTTAATCACTTCATTTTGACAAGTCTGAGAGAGATCCCCAAATTCTACTGCTTAATCATTGCCAAGCCTCTGAGAGCTGGGATATGGTGGTCTTTCTTTGTACTCTTTGGTAGTAAGAGATGCCAAGGTATGAGTCATTTGGAATCCCAATAAAGTGCCCAAAAAAGTTGCAGAATAATATGTCAATTAAAAAAAGTAGTGTTGGGGCCAGCCCGGTGGCTCAGGCGGTTAGAGCTCCATGCTCCTAACTCCAAAGGCTGTCGGTTCGATTCCCACATGGGCCAGTGGGCTCCCAACCACAAGGTTGCCAGTTCAATTCCTCGAGTCCTGCAAGGGATGGTGGGCAGCGCCCCCTGCAACTAAAATTGAACATGGCATCTTGAGCTGAGCTGCCTCCCCGATGGCTCAGTTGGTTGGAATGCATCCTCTCGACCACCAGGTTGCTGGTTCAACTCACGCAAGGGATGGGGGGCTGCGCCCCCTGCAACTAGAAAATGGCAACTGGACCTGGAGCTGAGCTGCGCCCTCCACAACTAAGACTGAAAGGACAACAACTTGAAGCTGAACAGCACCCTCCACAACTAAGATTGAAAGGACAACAACTTGACTTGGAAAAAAGTCCTGGAAGTACACACTGTTCCCCAGTAAAATCCTGTTCCCCTTCCCCAATAAAAATCTTAAAAAAAAAAAAAGTAGTGTTTTCCTATACCAGCATAACAAAACAGTAAAATATTAAATAATTGATAGTTATTAAAGATAAATACTTAGTAAAATACATTGTAAATTAAATATTTCATTTACAATAGCAATACAGTAATAAAATGTCTAGTAATTAACCTAACAATGAACTCACTAGATCTTTACTGAGAAAGTTAAAAAATTTTAAAGTATGTAAAAGAAGATACAAAGTAACATACCATGTTCATGGACAGAATAACAATATATAAGTGTTAATTTTCTCAAAATTAATCTATAAATTGGGTGGTATTTTAACCAAAGTCCTGATTTTGTGAGGAACTGACAAACTGATTTTAAAATTTGTATGGAAGAATATGAGTCTATGCATAGCTAGAGAAAATTTGAAACAAGAAGACTAAAGAGAACTGACCTATCAAATTCGTTATACTACAAAGGCACAGTAACAAAAATACGGGGGTGGTAATACAGGAAAAGGAGTAGACAAATGCTTCAAAGGAAAAAATATAGAGCCCAGGAGCAGGCTAGATGTATATGCAAATTTGATGCACAAATTCGGACAATTAAGTTGGTGAACTCATCCTAGAAAAAGTGCTACATACCTAATTGCTGAATATCACTACAGTCACCTTCAAAGAACTCCCTTTGGGAAGCTATGCACTGACAACAGTGCCTAGTCCACCCTTCAAAGCAATTTTGGAACTCTTTTTCTGGAATGGCCATTAGTGCTTTCGTCATATTATCCTTGATGTCCTGAGTGTCATCAAAATGTCTTCCTTTCAATATTTCCTTTATCTTCGGGTAAAGAAATAAGTCATTGGGGACCAGATCAGGTGAGTAAGGAGGGTGCTCCAATACAGTTATTTGTTTACAGACTAAAACGTTCCCCCACAGACAGTGCTGTGTGATCTGGTGCATTGTTGTGATGCAAGAGCTCCTTTGGGACCACTTTTGCACACACCTTTCTCATGCCAAGATTTTCAGTTAAGATTTTCCTGTTTCTCTATCGATTTTTACTTGGTCTGCTGTGCTTCTCACAGTCAGCTGATGATTTTGACACACAAATCAACAAATTTTGCAATGTTTTCATTAGTTCTGCTCGTTACTGGCTACCCTGACCTCTCTTCGTCAGTGATGAGTTCTCTCCCCTCATAAAAATATTTAATCCATTTGTGCACTGTGTAGTCTTCATGGCATTATCCCCATAAACTTGGACTAACACGTCCCTGATTTCACTTCCACTCTTACCAAGTTGAACAAGAAATTTAAGGTGTGTTTGTTGCTCTAATTCAAGCTCAGCCATTCTCACGATTTCACACAAAAACATGCAGCAACAGTAATGAATGCCACTCAGCAAGACACCGCCACGCATCGACACGAACACAGCTGTGAGACACTGATGTACTAAGGTTATGAAACCTTCCCGTGCTGTTTGTACAGTGCTGCCAATGGACACACACACACACACACAAAGTAAGTTCGTGAACCTAATTGTCAGACCTCATATAGGTACATATTCGTGTGTGTGTGTGTGTGTGTGTGTGTGTGTGTGTGTGTTCTTTTTTCAGGATGCACACACATAGCTCTCAACCTTGGCAATATTCACATTTGGAACTAGACAGTTCTTTGTTGCAGGAGGCTGTCTTATGCATGGTAGGGGCTTTAGCAGCATCCCTAGCCTCTGTTTACTAGATGCCAGTAGCACCCCCTCAGTTGTGACAACCAGAAATTTCTCCAAATGTTCCCAAATGTCCCCTGGTGAGGTGTGGGGGTATGGGTGCAAAACTGCTCTGGTTGAGAAGCACTGCCTTAAATCACATGTCAAATATATTAGAATGGCTAGTTCGGTAGTCAGAGGCAGGGATTAGGAGAGGGACTGTGTGAGGAAAGGAAAAATATTACAATAGAAAAAAACAGGGTCTTACTCTCAATGGTGATGATGTGCCATTAACTGACAGCAGCGCCCTGCCTAATGCTGTTTTGAAGTAATTGCTAGTGTCAGGCACCCTTATCCCTCTCTCAGCATCCTGCAGCATGAATCTGCCTCAGTGTACCACTGAAATACACTGTTCAGGACGAGGCAGATATTTGTTAAGTAAGTCAATGAGTTCAGCTGTCCTGCATCATGAAGTTCAAGTTCTCTGATGTTTGTCGGTGACTTTCCCCTGCAGTCCACAAAACGGCCAGCCTGTGCCAATCAACAGATGCAGAACCCAAGCTTAGAGTGGAACCCTAGCAGAGTTGTGGGGAGCAGGGACTTGGGGGTGCACGCCCCAACACTGAGAAACATCAGGACTATTTATAGACCCTCTTCCAGGAAGGAAATTTCCTCATGACCAGAGGAGGTCTTGTGAGTCAAGTGCCAACATGAATGTGACCTCAGCTGTATTCTCAGGGTGTTGAAAACTGAGACAAGAGGTTTATGTTGCCTGTAATTCATACAATATCACTACAAGTAAGATACACATTTTTCCCATTTTACAGATGAATAGACTATTGTTGCAATCACATCGAGTAACAAGCAACCATAAAATCTCAATGGCACACGGCCATAAACATTTATTTCCCGCTCAGGCACCTGTGGGTTGGCTGTGGTTCAGCTGACCTAGGCTGGATTCAGCTGGACTTGGTTCCAGGCTGTAGGGTGGGTCCAGGCATGCTCAATGTGTCTTTCATTCTTCTGGGGTCAGCAGGCAATTGGGGCACGTTCACTGAATGGGATCCAGATATGCAACCTTTACATATGCGCCTTAGGCAGAAAGGTTACTGAGAGTCAGCAGATGCAACTCCTCTACCCTCCCCTTTTCTGCCTAAAAGTAGGACATACATTTCCCTTTGGGAAGGTGTCCCATCCTCTCCAGTACCAGGAAGACAAGAGCAACTCTTATCACCAGAGATGGAGAGTAGGCACCAAGAAGAGTCTGCATAAACAAACCTTACTAAGCTAGCCCTCGCTTCCATTTATTTCCCCATGTGTTCTCTACTTAGTTCCTCACAACTCATTATTCCTCAAATCTCTAACCCCCTTTCCTTTGTAAACATGGTCTGAGGTCGGACAGTTAAGTTCACGAATCATCCTAGAAAAAGTGCTACATACTGCTTTGCTGAATATCACTACGGTCACCTTAGAAGTACTCCCCTTGGGAAGCTATGCACCGACACCAGTACCTGGTCCACCCTTCAAAGCAATTCTTGAACTCTTTTTCTGGAATGGCCATCAGAGCTGTCATCAAAATGTCTTCCTTTCAGTATTTCCTTTATCTTCAGGTAAAGAAAGAAGTCATTGGGGGCCAGATCAGGTGAGTAGAGAGGGTGTTCCAATACGGTTATTTGTTTACTGGCTAAAAACTCCCTCACAGACAATGTTGTGTGAGCTGGTGCATTGTCGTGATGCAAAAGCCATGAATTGTTGGCAAAAAGTTCAGGTCATCTAATATTTTAACGCAGCCTTTTCAGCCCTTCCAAATAGTAAACTTGGTTAACTGTTTGTCCAGTTGGTACAAATTCATAATGAATAATCCCACTGATGTCAAAAAAGGTTAGCAAGGGGTGGATGGGTGGCTCAGTTGGTTAGAGCGGGAGCTCTGGGCAATGGGGCTGCCAGTTCGATTCTCACATGGGCCAGCGAGCCACGCCCTCCACAACTAGAATGAAGTAAATGAGCTGCCGCTCAGCTCCTGGGTGGGCCAGATGGTTCAGTTGGTTGGAATGTGTCCCCTCAACCACAAGGTTGCTGGTTCGACTCCCACAAGGGATGGTGCACTGTGTCCCCTGCAGCTAACAATGGCGACTGGACCTGGAGCTGAGCTGCACCCTCCACAACTAAGATTGAAAGGACAACAACTTGACTTGGAAAAAGTCCCGGAAGTACACACTATTCCCCAATAAAGTCCTGTTCCCCTTCCCCAATAAAAATTAAAAAAAAAAAAAATGTTAGCAACATTGTTGCAACAAGTTCATGAACTTAATTGTCAGACCTCATATGTAAGACCCTGAGTCTAATTACTTTGAGTTTCTCTTTTTCTGTGAACTCTTGTACATGTAAAATATTAATAAAATTTTTATGTCTTTCCTCTTGTTAATCTGTCATTTGTTAGTTTGATTTACAGCCTCCATTTCCCAAACATAAGAGGTGTGGGGACAGAGTCCCAGAGAGCAGTTTCCAGGCTCTCGGCCTCACGTGGAAAGGTGCTGGCCCGAGTAGTCGATGGCCATCAGCTGTGACTAGTTGGCCATCAGCTGTTACTGGTTAGCCATTGGCCACTGATATAACTGCTGTGGCTACATTGGTTGGTTGGTTAGTTGGCAGAGAAGCAGATGGCGGATTGCGGGTCGTGTGGATCCGACTTCCTGTGTCTTGCCCGGCCGCCAGTGAGACTGGGGTGCAGAAAGACCCCTCATTGGGGTACTGGTGGATGTTTACTTTTGTGTCTTGACCAGCTGCCAGCGAGACTATAGTGGTATGACTCCCCTATCTATGGCTCCGTTGGTGTTCCTTTTTGGCCTCACTATGGTGGAACACATCCGCCTGCGTTCTTGTGCTGGGAGCTAGACCAGAGACCCTGCCTGACGAGGGTAGAGAAGTTTATCCTCCTTAACAATCTCATGGCAAAAGTCTCAAAAACCCAACTGCATAAGCCTATTTGAAGCCTTCATTCACATTGCCTCTGCTAATGTCCCATTGGCTAAAGGAGGTCACATGGAGTAAGCCATATGGGCAGGCAGGGAAGCTTAGGCCTTCTGTGGGGGGTCGGGGTGGGGGTTGCTTTCAACTTCCATTTGTCTCACACCAAAGCTGGAGCTGCTTTCTTGCAGTGTTAGTTGACTGCCCCCTCCTACGAATTCTCTGACTTACTGTGTTTACCACTCAATAAAGTGATTAATTACATACTTTTGTCCATTGTTCAGGTCTTTGTTCTTTAGTATTTACTTTGTCTACCTAATGGGATTGTTGAGTTCTTAAAGCTGAGGCACTTCTGGGTCACTCAGGGCCCCTGCACAATGCTGGTACAGAGAAGTAGATGGTACAGTAAGTAATTGTACAAGGACTGGTCAAGTATATTGTTTCTAGCTTCCCACCAGGCAGCCTGTAGTAAGGGCCACTGTGGGTATGCTGGCAGATTACAGGAGCACAAGCCCAAAAAAGCTGAGCCCATAACTGTGGCTCCACAGAACTGGAAGAATTTGACAGTTCTTTATTTCAGGGGATCTTCCCCCAGCAGGTACAGCTGGATTAATCAGCACTACGTCTTCCTCGCAGACTTAATTAGCATCTCTTGTCAAAACTTAGCTTCTTGTTAAAGCCAGACTTTTAAAAAAAATCTGTTCCAAGCTCATATCCTTATTTTCAGTTAAGTTTCATCCAGATGTGAGACCGACATCACATTTCCTTTTATTTATTGTGCTGTAATTGACATATAACATTGTGGAATTTAAGGTGTACTGTGGGTTGATTAGATACACTTATACTGTATATTGTTATGTGATTATGGCCATAATCGCATAGAAGTTAATACTTCTATCACATCACATAATTACCATTTCCTTTTTGTGGTAAGAACCTTCAAGATCTAGTCTCTTAGTAACTTTCAAGTATACAATACAGTATTGTTAAAAAATTAAAAATTTGAACTACCATAGAATCCAACCATCTCACTTCTGAGTTTATATCCAAAGAAAATGAAAACAGGATCTCAGAATGTCTGAACTCTCATGTTTAGTGCGGCATTATTCACAATGTCCAAGATATGGAAACAGCCTACGTGTCCATCAACAGATAAATGCATAATGAAGAAGTGGTACATATGTACCATGGAATATAATTCAGCCATGACAAAGAAGGAAATCCTGCTATTTGTGTCAATAGGAATGAAACTCGAGGGCATTATGCTAAGTGAGATAAGTTAGAGAAAAACAAACACTGTATGATATCCCTTATATGTGGAATCTGAAAAAGCCGAACTCGGAGAAATGAAGAGTAGAATAGTGGCTGCCAGGGGCTGGGCACTAGGGGTCCTGAGATGTGGATCAAAGGGGACAAAGTTGCAGTTAGAAGATGAATAAGTTCTGGGGACCTAATACACAAAATCTCATTTTGTAAAAGTCAACAAATGAGAGTCACAGTGATTCAAGAATACCTTTCTCCGTGTTAAGTGGAGATGATAATACTGCTTAACCCCAAGCACTTACTACAAGTGTGCGCAAGGATTATGCCCTCATAAACTTGTTTAATTTTTACTTAGTCTTGTAGCTATTATAAGACCCTCAGTTTGCAGCTGGGGAAAAGGACGTTTAAAGAGATTATGGGACTTGCCCCGAGTTGCAGTGCTTACAGCTGGTGGAAGTAGGAAGTAAACCCTGACCAAAAAAATCTGTACTCTTTAATGGTCTGTGTTAAATCCCTACTATGTTCCTTTTTATTTTAATGAACCATTTCAAATATTAAAAAATGTAATTAGGAAATAATACTGTGTACTGCCAACTAGCTTTGTAAAATGTTACCTTTTTCTTTTCTTGTGTTAGATCTATTCTTTGGCATATTGTTGTTTGGTGGATATTGTGTATAAATTGTGCCCTTTTTCTCTTGCATATATACTAAGGAGAACATAATAATGATAAAGTATTACTGACACTACTACTAATAATATTAGTAGTAAATAGTTACCACTTATATAGTGAAGCACTATTCTATGGACTTTATGTATTTTAACCCATTTGATTTTCAGAAAAACCCTATTAAGCAGTTTTACTATTATTCCCATTTTATAAATGAAGAAACTGAAGCACTGGGAAATTATTGAACTTGCCCAATAATTCATTCAGTTGGTGGATGACGTTCATTCAGTTGGTGGATGGCAGTCTTGCTTTGGAGAATGAGTTTTTTAAAATTCTAAAACACCACACTTATTGATGATGAAACCTCTAAGAGAGGTTTAAAGGGAAGGAGACACTTAACACCAGCACTGAGACACAGATTGGGCCACATGTTTTCAATCTCACAGCAATCCTGGGCGATGATGATTATTATTTCTGTTTGTAAAAGGCAGAAACTGAGACCCAGATAGATGAGTGATTCACCCAAGGTTACGTTGCAAGCTGGACACAGAGCATGAGCTAAATGTGCGCTTGCCCACCTCCAAACCCCGTGTTGGGTGGTTACTGTTCTCACATACTTGAGAACCAATAGACTCACTCTCCTGCATGAGTTTTCAGGAGTAGGTGGTCTAAGAACACCAAACCAGGGCCAGTACCGTAATGCCAAATAGGAATACAAATGAAACATAAAAAAGAAAATGCCACCGCTTTGTGGTTTTAAAGGATCGTTACATCTTCACTATCTGCAGAAGTTAATGAAGAATGTGAAGGTCATGGATAGACCTCCCTCCTGGCTCTTGGAGGGACCACTGAAGAGAGCTGAGGAGCTTTATCAATTAACATGTCATAAATGGGATCGTGCACAAGACACTGGGCCCTTCCCATGCTAGGTGAACTGGCTGGTACCTGCCCTTTAGCTACTTAAGGGACATACCATTCACAGGCTCCTGATCCCGTAAGAAGTAAGCTGAGTGTAACTGGCATCAGTGGAATCTACGCTCTGGTACTTTGCAAATACAACCACAGTCATCCTTCCATCTTCTGGGTAGGTACACAGCCCCCATTTTGCAACTAGGGAAACTGAGGCTCAAACAGATTAAATAAATTGGCCAATCCTTCACAGAGGGTCAACGGTAGAGCCACAATTCAAACCCAGTCAGGCACTTACCAAAGCTCATAAGCTTTCTAGTTCATTGCTTTGCTCTGCCTGCTCAAAACCACTCTCTGGGCCAAGCTTGTGGAAGAACCACGAGAAAAAGGAAGGTCCTGCCGGGGTGTGCAAAGCTTGCTGCCTGGGATTCCCGGCACCACTGACTTTCTGGTTGGCCTTGGCCACATCCTGATTTCCATGATGCATTCGTCCCAAGCACCAGACTGGAGCCTGCCTGATATGGCTTCACCCCGTTATGTTAACCGGCTGATTTGGAAGGCGTTCTAAAATATGGGCCAGGGCAGATGCCTGGGAAATCTGAGACCTCTCTTTGTCCTCTACTCCCACCTCAGCCCTACTTCGCACCCACTGCATCACCTGGCTCTGGAAGAGAAGCCCCTACTCACGCTGGGTGTGAGGGGTTCAAAACAGAGATGTCTGCCCTGCTCACGCCTTGATAGGATGATGCATTGCCCCTGGCCACGGCCACCCCCAAGCCCCAATACCCTCCTGTCCGCTGGCTCCAATGTTGCCTATGTTATTAGCAATCTAAAGCTGGTCAGGACATGGAAGAATGGCCCCAGATAATCAGCCTGTGCTTTAGTAGCTTAGGGCTAGGACGAACCAAGAGGTGAGGCAGGGGACATTTCTCCCTTGCTGGAAGGTTAAGCTGGGGATGGGAGAAAGTACAGACACTTTAATACTGAAGTATAGTACTTTAGTACTGAAAGGTACCAGCCTATTAGCCAGCATGTGTCTACTCGGGGTTGATGGCAGATCTCTGTTCCTAGATAGTCCGGGTGCTTGGGACACTGACACGCTATTCCCCAATATTCCCATCATATGGTGTCACTGTAACCCTAAACCTCCCCTGGGCTCTCTGCTCTTCCTCCTACCACCCTGGGTCTTGGGGTACCTGGCAATCTGCATTGGAGCTTGCTTGCTATATTCACTAGGAGCTGGAGAGTCTGGTGCTCAAGGTAAGGGACCACTCAACTAGATGAAGGCAAAGCAGATTGTAACCTCACCTTTGCAACTAGGGCACAAAATTGAAGGAAGCCATGGCATGACCCCAACAGGAAGAGCCCCCTTAAATTTTGTGCCCCAGGCGCCTCTTTCGCCTCACCATCGTCTCACCCCTGTTGATCCTCAGCCACTCCGCTCAGCAACCTGCTCACAGATGGCACATTTGACTCTTGGGATAGGCGCTAATGAACCCAGTCCAGGAGGCTGGAGACTAACACCAGAAGGCCAATGTGTTCCCTTAAAATGTGGGGTATTTGGGGCAGCTATAAATTACAGGATGGGGGAGGGCAATAATAATTAATAATAATACCAAATCCTTATTGGACTTCTCTGTGCCACGCAGTATGGTAAGTGCTTTACAATCAGTATCTCACATCATCCCCACAACAACCCTAGGAGACAGATACACGAACACATCATCCCCATTTGACATGTGAGGAAACCGAGACATCGTGAGATGAAGGGATTTTGTTAGGCTCCTGTAGCTACCTATATATTTAAGAAGCCAGCTGGAACAAACAGGGAGCCAATTTTGGAGACCATTACAAAGCACCAGGCAAGAGATGAAAAGGCTGTAAACTACAAGGGCAGTGGGATGCAGAGGAGGGACAGGACTTGATCAGCATTGAAAAGAGGAAGTTGGGGGTGGCAGGGTGGCTCAGTTGGTTAGAGCGCGAGCTCTGGGCAACGGGGCTGCTGGTTCGATTCCCACATGGGCCAGTGAGCCGTGCCCTCTGCAACTAGAATGAAGTCAATGAGCTGCCACTCAGCTCCCGGGTGGCCAGATGGCTCAGTTGGTTGGAGCGCATCCTCTCAACCGTGAGGTTGCCGGTTGGACTCCTCGACTCCCGCAGGGATGGTGGGCTGTGCCGCCTGCAACTAACAATGGCAACTGGACCTGGAGCTGAGCTGCGCCCTCCACAACTAATATTGAAAGGACAACTTGACTTGGAAAAGTCCTGGAAGCACACACTGTTCTCTAATAAAGTCTTGTTTCCCTTCCCCAATGAAAAGAAAAAAATCTTAAAGAAAAAAAGGGGAAATTGACAGGCTGCTCACCTGCTCACCCTGGTAGTGGAGGGTGGGGCAGAGAAAGGAATTGAAGACAGCTCCCAGGTTTCTGGCTTTCATTACCAGGCAGGTGAATGCTACTCTTTGGGACAGTAGCAGCTGATATCAGAAACCAAGTGATCACTGCTGCTGAAACGAATTAATAGTTCCATATGGGCTGCTTTATTTGGAAGCCCCAGTTAGCGAAGGAAGGAATGAGAACTGGAAGCGTGAGAGGTGTTTTTACAGATTATTCAGGCAGCCTCGGTCCAGGCTAGTGGACCTTCAGTCTTAAGCCCCCCTAAATAATTCTGAGGTCTTCTGAGGCTATAAATAGGAACACGTGGCTCTCAATGTTTCACCATATCCATCAGGATTACGTTCAGACTCCTCAGAGAGCACGCAAGCGCTCTTTATCTGAGTCACTTCATCTATTGTTCCAGGCTCGTCTCAGATGCATCCTCTTACAGCTCAGCTTCACAGCCCTGCAGGCAATTCCTTGCTTATTCTAAGGCCCCGTTCTCCCTGGCTCAGGGGCTTTGTTCCCTTTTCTTGAAAAGCACCTCCCTTTCCCCTCCTCCCTTCTGTAAGCCCTTTCATCTGTCTGATGACAGCGCAGGCTTTAGCGCTGAGTTCAGGTATCACCCCCTTGGGGAGCCTTTCTCTCCTCTTGCCCTTTCCAAGGCATTGGGTCCTCTCACCTTCTCTGTGCTTACTTCTGAGAATCAACAAAATTTGTCTTTAAGCCTTACCACGCACCAAGCCATGTGCTCTAATTGTGAATCTCAGCATGTCCCTGAGTGTAGTATTTATACCCCTGGGGGACCTTGAAATGTTTCTAGGTAGACTTGAATGAACCTTTAAAGTTTTAAGTTATGCATTTGCTCTAATTTCATTAGGTGTGTGTGTGTGGGGGGGAAGCAGGCCTCACGTCAAACCCACGATTTCACATGTATTGCTGCTTAGGATGAAGCCAAAGTGGGTGGCAATGTTAATGAACTAGAGTGGACCCTTGAAGGACACAGGTGTCCGGGGCACCGACGTCCACATACAGAGGGCCCAGCAGTTCAAACCTGTGCTGTTCAAGGATCAATTATCTTGGGTCCGTGGTTGGGAATTGTATGCGGAGGGCCAACTTAAGTTACATGTGAATTTTCCACTTCCTGGAGGTAGCTCCCTAACACCCTCTGCCCCATTGTTCATGGGTCAATTATAATTATAGAGGCGGCAGGGAGGCGGAGCAAATATTTTAAAGGAGAGATGCTGACATCTAAGGTTTGGGGAAATCTCATTTAATCTGTGCAACAGTGCTGTGAAATAGATATCTTTACATTTCTGAGATTACAAGCCTGCAGGTCCCTGAGGTTGAATAACTTGCCCCAGGTCACAGAACTCCTAGGGAGGAGATAGGATTTGCTCTCAGGTTGGGTCAATTCCTCCTGTCCTATGAAACGCACACACCGGCTTTGCCTGTGTGTGTCTCTCTGGACCATGGAAGGTCCTTGGGAGCAGGAATGTGGCTCTGCTGTCTGCACACCTCAGGCCCAGTGCACTTCCCAATACACAGTTGAATTTACTAAGGTTCTGTGGAAAGAATGAACGACTGCAGGAGTGACTCCCAGGATACAGTGTGCAAAGCACGTTCACAAGCGTTTTCATTGAATTCTCCCAACACTCTTCGGAAGAAAGTGTTATGGGAATCTTGGTGCTTCTTGCCTACGCAGTGAAGAATCCAAGGTCAGCAAGCTGATTAATGCTCAAGTAAAAATACACAGTGACTTCAAACGGGAGTCAGCTGCCATCCCAGAGGAATTGCCTCGTACCTCCTCCTCCTCAAACCTTTGCAATGTTAAAATTGCGCAAAAGGACCTTTGGACCAGGCCTAAAGCAGCATTGTATTCCAAAATAACCATGGGACTGGTTGTTAAAGACAGCCTTTAGAATTTGCATCACTGTGTTAGACTATGTGCACCAGTAGAAATACCTTCCTTAGCTTCTTCTTAATAGGCATAGAAACTCCTTCCTTCGATGCTGGTAATTATTCTCTTTCCCTTTCTCATAAAAACCCTTTTTCTTCGCCTCCTAATTAGAACACTGTTTGGGTTTCTTCCTGAATCAATGCTTCCCAAATACCGTGTTTCCCCAAAAATAAGACCTACCTGGACCATCAGCTCTAATGCGTCTTTTGGAGCAAAAATTAATATAAGACCTGGTGATATTATATTATATTATATTATATTATATTATATTATATTATATTATATTATATTATATTATAAAAACCTGGTCTTATATTATAGTAAAATAAGACTGGGTCTTATATTAATTTTTGCTCCAATCAGTTGCATTAGAACTGATTATCCGGCTAGGTCTTATTTTCGGGGAAACACGGTAACTATGGCTCATCTGAAATAAACGCTTGTTGCCTCTTGCTTTGGCTTTTCATTTGTAGATTATCATACATATTAATATATAATTATAAATATATAATATACAAATATGTATTATACATATGATTTTTATAAATATTACCTACCACTCAGAAATGACAACATTTTGGGGGGCAGCCGGATGGCTCAGTTGGTTAGAGCCCGAGCTCTTAACAAGGTTGCCGGTTCAATTCCTGCATGGGATGGTGGGCTGTGCCCCCGAAACTAGATTGAAAAATGGCAACTGGACTTGGAGCTGAGCTGTACCCTCCACAACTAAGATTGAAGGACAACTTGACTTGGAGCTGATGGGTCCTGGGAAAAACACACTATTCCGCAATAAAGTCCTGGAAATACACACTGTTCCCCTTCCCCAATAAAATCTTTAAAAAAAAAAAATGAAAAAAGAAATTACAACTTTTTTTTATGAAGGAAAAGGGAGAAGTAGAAAGGAGGAAGAGGAGAAGTAGTAGCAGTGGGGAAGGATGGAAGGAGAGAGAAAGAGAAGGCCTGACAAATTATGTTGAGGCGGGGTTGAGGTTTTGCCCTTTGCTGGGGCAGAGCTCTTATAAAGCATGATTTGAGGGCCACCTGAATCAGAATCACTTGGGACATTTTCTAAAAATGCAGATTCCTAGCTCTCAACCTACTGAAATGCAGTGTCTGGGATGCGGCCTGGGGTTCAGCATCTTAACAGGTTCTGCAAAGTGGAGAACACTCCTGGGATGAGTGGCTCACAAGTCATCCTGCGAATACGGGGATTGAGGGAAGGGGCTGCTCTGCAGAGAAAAACCTCCTCAATGCTTATGCCAGGCTCTTTGAAGAAAGAGCTCCATCATTCTGCATAGACAAGGGTAAGTGTGCCACTTTGGCCTGCTAGGATGCTCACTGATTTGGGATTTCCTCTATGGACACCAGGATACAGGGAAGTTGGAGATCCCTGGGCCTGGGAGGAGGGGAAATTGAAATGAGGCTGAGATCTGAGAGGAAGGAGCTGGCTGAGCACCAGGGAGTTAGGCCGAGGAGAAAGCTGGACAGGAAGGGACTGTAGGTGACCGACCACATGTGGCCAACAAAATGAGTTGAGATTTAAGTTTTTCTTCTTGTGTTGTCCACCCTATGACATTTTCAAGATTTTAAGAAAGCCTGTGACTTTAAACAGCTCAGTCTCGGTGCTTGGCAGGCACAAAGGAAAGAGTCAAGTGGCACCAAATCAGTAAGTAGCAATGCAATGACCAGGAGCTATGGGCAGGAGACACAAGATGCAGCTTGGAGCGAAAGGTGACCAGTCACTAGCAGAGGGTGCAAGCACTCCAAAAGACCTTCGGAAGTAAACAAGGTGAACCAAACAGAGTCTCTGTTAACCTAGACAGAGGGTGAATGTTAAAGGAAATGTCTGGAGAGTACAGTGACACTTGGTTATCCACACACACTCACACACAGAAACACCTTACTGCTTTCTCTCCCTCCCTCTCCAGGTTGACCCTGGGAAGTACTATAACATTGAAAATCAAAGTTGGCCAGCCAAGATTCATTCTTGCCCTGGGCAAGCATTGGGCCAGAGGCCTACTGCCCCAGAAGCCCAACCTGCATGGCCCCTGGGCTTGAGGACTTTCACCAGTTTGGAAAACTTTATCACACAGCATTCTTGCCCTCTTTTTTTTTTTTTTTCCCCCAACCATCTAGTTGAAGGCAAGTTTCAGCTTGATTCCTGGAGCGATCCAACTCCATTTATTCTGAGACGTCACTTCGGCTCTGGATGACTAGAGACGAATTCAGGAAGTAGGATTTCCTAAGAAGTCACTGGGAGACGAGGGTATGCACCATGGTTCCGAGTCAATCCCTTTCCCAATTTCCCTCTCTCTGCAAACTCATCACATTTTTCATTCCAGCTCTCTAGGGATTTGTTTTTCTTTGTGGTTGCTGTGTATCTTTTTCTGATCATACAATTTATGTTCATGTTAAAATGAAAGTTTCAGAAAGTTTTTTAAAAAGCTGTGTCGACATAAGAAATGTCCAAATCTGTAGAGAATTTTTATAAGAGTTTGAGCCAAACTGATGACATATGCTGGGGAGCAAGATCTCAAATGCTCTGGAGAATAACAGTTTTGCTGTTTCTTTTGTGCATTTGAAATTAAGGAGGGGGTGGAAGGAAGATGGGAGAAAGCAAGGCCGGGATTGGATTTCAGAATAGTTAATAAGATTATTTGCTCTCTTCAGGTTAACATTCCCTTCAAGGGGTTAATTACTTCTGGTATTTCAAAGGTGTGTTAACCTGGATGCACAAGAACAATGGGCAGGGTGGCTTAAAACCTTTCACTAAAGAAGTTAGGTACTTGGGGTGTGACTACCCACCATGACCTGGCCAGTTAGGAATTTATGGTCAGATCAACTTATGAGGTTACTTTCCATAGAACCCATTTTTTTTCTTTCACAGTTGCTTATTGTCTACATATTTTTTTAAAATTTAGTAAAGATTATATATATATATTTACATATAATTTTGATTCCTTCTTTTTCCACATTTCTATCTAGGTTTATTCCGGAGTAGCTAATAGCATTGTTGCGACTGTGAATGATGTCTTTGCATTTTATTTAGGAATGGCTAAAACTTCTGGAACAATCGTAAATAACTGTGATAGTAACCTGAATCTTTGACGTATTCCTGACTTTAAAGGGAATGCTTTTGGTGTTTCACTTTTAAGTATGATGTTGATTCTTATGTATACCAGTTAGATGTCGGATGCTGAGAGATGCTCTTTATCATGAAAAGAAAGCCTGTTCTTTCAAATCAAAGTGTGCTCCTTAAAAATAAATCAGGGCAGCCAGTTGGCTCAGTGGTTAGAGCGCAGTGCTCATAACACCAACGTCACCGGTTCGATTCCCACATGGGCCAGTGAGCTGCAAGCCCCACAACTAGATTGAAAACAATGACTTGACTTGGAGCTGATGAGTCCCAGAAAAACACACTGTTCTCCAATATTCCCCAATAAAAAAAATTTTTTTTAATCAGAAATGAATATTAGAGTTCATCAAATTTAAAAAAATCTATCAAGAGGACAGGTATTGCTTTGAATTTTATGAGATTTCATTCATAATAAACCATCCTTACATAGCTGACATTATTTGGTATTTGATATACTGCTAGGCTTATTTAATGGAATTTTGTTTCTGTATGCATAAGTGAACATCAGCTATACTTTTAAACTCTGTCTGAATTAGCTTTATAAACTGAACTGTGATTCAGTCCACAGTTTCCTCTGTCCCTTGTCCTAGAATAATTTCTTTATCATGGGAATTATCTATTACTCAAAAGTCTTTGAAAATACAATTTTCTCTTGTAATCACTTAGCCCAGCATTTCATGGAGGCAATCAATTTTTCTTTTTTAAATTATTTTTTAATTTTTCAGTTATAGCCGACATACAGTATTATATTATTATAGTTTCAGGGGTACAACATAGTGGTGAGACATTTATATAACTGCAAGCGACTTTTCTTTCACGGTTATTGCTTTGTTTAGGTTATCTATTTCTTGATTCAAGTTGGATAATCTACATTTTACTCAAGAATTATACCTTCTGTAAAGATTTGCAAACGTATTAGCACCGAGTTGAACCCAGAATTTTAAAATTTTAGAATCTATTGTTGCAGAATCCAAGACCGGAAAGAACCCAAGCATCACTCAGAGAGTTAGGAGAGTCAGCTTTATTACGCCGACTGGCTCAACAGGATCCTTCCCAAAAGACTGAGCCCCTAGCAAGGTTTTGAGCATGTTTTTATGGGTTGGGGACTTTCTTGAGGCAGGGAAGGGGTAAGTGTCGTGTGGTGATTGGCTGGGGGAGTGGCTTGGAGGGGGTTATGCGGAAGTGGGCTGGGGCTTAGGCTGGGGACTTCTCTCTTTGCCTGGGCCACCGTCTTAGGTCAGTTCCACGTGGCAGGGAACCATTTTAAGGTCAGTTTCCCCATCACTATAACTTAATCCACTTCTCAGTACCATGCAGAGATTTCAAATGGCAGGCCGTAAGGTCTAGAGGACCTGGGTTCAAATCCCAATTTTACGACAACCTACTATTACTGGAGAGTGGACTCTTCTCGGCGCCCACTCTTGGCGTCTCGAGCAAAGAATTGAATGAGACACAGAAATAAAGTGGTGAAAGAGTACTTTATTAGAAGAGATTGTACACTTCAAAGAAATAGAAGCGGACCCAAGCAGCAGAGAATGGCTCAAGGGCCCAAAGTGGCATTATTAGGAGAAAAAGTACACCCCAAAGGATTTGGAGCGGGCCCCAAGCAAAGGCAAAGCTCAAGAAGCTCAAAAGGCTCGGACTGGCGAGGAGCTGGAGTTTTTATCCTTTTTTCCTCTAGCATGAGCTGTTCCTTTCCGGGTGTGGGACCACTTGATTGACACCTGTGATTGACAAGAGGCTATTACCTCATCTTTTGAGACTGTGCATGTTCCTTTCCAGAATTCAGTCCGTTGTAATAATATTAACGAACTTCCGAGCGTATTATAATGACGGTATAATGAGGCCCAGGTGAAATGAAGGTCGTTGTGGCCTTCATTGCGCAGGTGTGAGTGGTTGGTTTAATCTAGTTGGGTATTTTGTACCCATTTGTTCCTCATAGGGGTAGACAATTACAATGAAAAGGGGAAGTTTTGGGCGGAGAGGGGAGGTCTTTTGGGCGGTCGCATTCTCTGCAGGAATGCAGAGACCAGATGCTTATCTCTAACTGCCTGCCTTATTTTCCCCTTGAGAGACAAGATCCCCTTAAAATCTCTGTGGGAAGTTGAGGGACAGAAGGTCTGTTTTTCTGTATCTGCTTTATGCAGGACAGGGGCGTAACACTGTCCCTACCTATTGGGGGATTCACGGAACTCTTGCCTTCTCTGATCTTAGATGAGAGGAAGGGGTCCTGATATCTGCCTAGAAGACCGTGTTGGCTTATTTGGTTGCAACTGGCAATCTTGCTGGGTCATCCTCTGTATCCCCAAGGACCCTAAATGAGGAAAAATAGATTTTAATTAGTAAATCCGTTAGCTCTGTAGAGCCTGTGGCCATTCAGCCAGTCACTCAGGTGTCATTAATTGTCCAGGAGTTAGGCCCAGAACGGACAGGAGAGAACATTAGGCTTCAATGGTTACAGTCAACAAGTATGAATCACAAGTTTTAGGGGAATTATCTAAAGCAGGGGTAGGAGCTAAAAAACTGGGGGAAAGAAAACTTGAGAAGGAAACTTAAAATTTCTATGGGAAAGAAAACTTAAGTTTTTCATGGGGGAGGAGTGGTTACTCGTTGACCCGTATCATTACCCTTGAACGACAGGAGTTTGAATTGTGCGGGTTCACTTGTACTCAAATGTTTTTCAATAAACACAGTTGCATCCCCTGCTTTGGCATTAGTAGATTTAACCAACTGTGGATCAAAACCGTATTTTTGCATTCCCAACCACAGATTACTGTTTCTGCAGTCCGTGTTTGGTTAAATCTCCGGATGTGAAGAGCTGACTATGGTTAGGTTTCTGGGGAGTCAAAAGTTAATACACGAATTTGTGTGGGGATTGGTGCCCCTGAACCCGTATTGTCCAGGGGTCCACTGTACTTACTTCGGTGATGAGTTTAGATACGTCCCTTCAACGTCTCTGAGCCTGGCTCCTGAAATGTGAAAAATGAAAAATAGGGGTATGGGGAGGGATGGAGAAAATGACAGTGTCGATTGCTGTAAACACTCTAGAACTACTGAATTTTTAACCTTGACAAAAATAATGTAAAAGCCTAAAATCAGACTGGAAAGTGCATCTCTCCTTAGAGGAAAGCGCAGCAGTTTGTTTCCAAATGCTAAGTGTTCTTTGCATTCTGTTCTCGGACTATTTCTCCACGAAGACCTCAGACTGACCTTGAGTCCATTTGGAAATGAGTCACATGACACTTGTCCAGCTCATCCAAATAATGACTCCAAGGTCAATTTTGGCCTCTGTGGCTTAGGTCCATAGCAGCTTTCTTTTTTTCTTAATGGAATTTTTTTTTCTTTCTTTTTTTGTTTTGTTTCCCCCTTTCTTTTGCCTCCCCCACCCCCTCCAGTTCAAGCCATTGTTTCTCAGTCTAGTTGTGTAGGACAGCTCCCTGGCCCATGCTGGTATTATGAACCTTGCGTTCTCCCTGGGCTGAGGGAGTCGGTTGCACCAGTTGTTGGTCAGTGGCTCACAGCAGCTCACAGCAGCTCATGGCACCTGGCTGCCGGCCACTCACGCTGGCCACCGGCCACCCATGGGAACACACGGCAGCTCACAGCAGCTGGTTGCCGGCCACTCACGCTGGCCACCGGCCACCCATGGGAACACACAGTAGTCCACAGCAGCCCACGGCAGCTGGCGCCAACCTCAGGCCGCTCATGGTAGCCCAGCTCCAGGGAGAGCTGTTGTTCACAATCTTAGCTGTAGAGGGCGCAGCTCACTGGCCCATGTGGGAATGGAACCGCCGGGCCTTCAGCGTTAGGAGTACCGGGCTCCAACAGCCTGAACCACTGGGCTGGCCCGGATAGCAGATTTCTTGATGTGGCATTTTACTTTGGAAATACTTAAAGAAAAAAATGCAAACAAGCAAACACTCCCGAGTGTATCTTATACAACTGCCATGCATTTTGTCCCCTCTATTTTAAGACATGACTATACGAGTATGTTAAGCCCTTACAGTAAACCAACCCTTGGCTACATATTTGCATATATCACCTCATCTTAATAATCATAGGAAGCCAGGTGCTACTGTCCCATATGCCAGAGGAGGAAATTGACGTTGAGAAAGGTTTAACACTAACAGGTTTGTTAATAAATGACAGAGCCAAGAGTGGAACCCAACTCTCCAAGTGACCCCAAGCCCAAATTCAGCATCACTCTACAATGCTGACTCAGGCGTCTGTACATGCTTCACCTGCCCCAAAGAGGTGCTACCAGTTTATAGTCTTCCTGCACACATTTGTTAAGTTAAATCAGCTCTTAGCATTTTATTTTGACTAGCATGGGGTAGTGGGCAGGGCCAACTTCTTGGGCGTGCAGTCACACGGGACCCCACCCTCTGAAGGGCCTCACCATTGGCTGAAATGCTCTGCTGTCAGGCCCTGAAATCCTTAATAATTTTATCTTTTAACTTGTGTTTTGCAAGTGAAGTCCGTAACACAATGGAGCATGCGTGTGAGCAGAGAATGGGCAGTATATGCCCACAGTTCCTTGCCACCCCACTCAGATAGAACATTTGCAATGCCCCAAGAGTACAGAATTCCTGCAGACTCACATGTGTGGGAGTGCAGCAAGACTCAAAGCCAAGTACAAGGTGAATGTGTTACATCTGCAAATGAATGAGCTGGGGCATTGACAGCCCCCAGAGGCCATGCTTTCCATTGAAACCGGAACTTTCTTTGAATGCAACAAATGAAACTAAGGAACCCTATCATGTATTTCCTCACTCTTCCTTACTTTCCTGTATTAGTCATTGCGGGGACAGAGCCAGGACTGCAGTTTCCAGGCTCTCGGCCTCACGTGGAAAGGTGCTGGCTCGGGTAGTAAATGGCCATCAACTGTGATTGGATGGCCATCAGCTGTGGCTAGTTGGCCGTCAGCTGTCACCAGTGAGCCATTGGCCACTAATATAACTGCTGTGGCTACGCTAGCAGAAAATGGGGGCTAGCAAGAAGGTGGTGGCTGAGCTGCCAAGTGAGGATTGCAGTTAGCAAGTGAGGTTGGTTGGCAGAGACGTGGATGGCAGGTTACGGATTGTGTGGCTCCTGCTTCCGGTGTCTCCAACCCAGCCACCAGCGAGAATATAGTGGTATGGCTCCCCTATCTATGGCTTCGTGGGTGTTCTTTCGGCCTCACCATATCCTGCGTTCTTGTGAGGGGAGCGGGAGCAGAGAGCCTGCGTGACAGTCATCTCAGGCTGAAAATGAGAATGTCGAAGGAAACGGCAGCCATAATTCCTTTCACTTCTTCCTTGCTCGGTGGTAAGGTCAGTGAGTATTGGTACAATGTGCACACGCCAAGAAATGAAATAAAAAACAATTTGTTTTGTGCAGAGTTCCTGCTGTGCTGGTAGGAAATACATGTATGAGTTAGAAAATATGAATAGTGTAATTCCAGTGATTCCATATTTAGAACTGGCGTTACAGAATATGAACAGTAAAATTCATGTTAATTCATTGTACTTAGAATAGTCCTACAGATTTTCCCTAACTTAAAATGGTTTGACTTACGGTTTTTTTGACTTGATGGCTGTGCAAAAGTGATCTGCCTTCAGAAGAAACCACACTGAAGTCTGAGCTTTGATCTTTTTAACTGGGCCAGTGAAATGCAGGTTCCCAGGTGTTGTCAGGGAGCCCCAGCTCCCAGACAGCACCTGATCAGGAGGGTAAACAGATACAGTGTTGCCAACATTGTTTGGATATTGTGTTCTGAGCACATTTAAGGTAAGCTAGGCTAAGCTACGATGTTCAGCAGGTTAGATGTATTAAATGCATTTTAGACTAGTGTGGGGACAGAGCCCCAGAAAGTAGTTTACAGGCTCTCGGCCTCACATGGAAGGGTGCTGGCTCGGGTGGTGAATGGCCGTCGGCTGTGGCCGGTTAGCCGATTGGCCGCTGGTATAACTGCTGCGGCTACGAAGGATTGCCGAGGATTGCCGAGGAGCCGAGCAGAGCCGAAGAGAGCGGAAGAGGAGGGCCGAGGAGAGTGAAAGAGGAGAGCCGAGGGAGAGAAGAGTCGAGAGAGTGGAGAAGAGTCGTCGGTCAGTTGGCGGAAAAGCAGACGGCAGGTCGGTGTCTGATGGGCCCAGCCTCCAGTGAGACCATAGTGGTATGATTCCCCTACCTATGGCTCCGTGGGTGTTCCTTTTCGGCCTCACCATATCCTGCGTTCTTGTGTGGGGAGCGGGAGCAGAGACCCCGCAGGCCGCCCCACCTGAAAGATGGCGCAGCGAGAAGGCCTCCGCGCACGACAAATGGCGCAGCGAGCAGGGTCTCCCGCATGACAACTTAACAATATTGTGGGGACAGAGTCCCAGAGAAGTTTCCAGGCTTTCGGCATGGAAAGGTGCTGGCTTAGTTATTAGATGGCCATCCGCTGTGTCTGGGTGGCCATCAGCTGTTACTGGTTAGCCATTAGCTACTAATATAACTTCCACGGCTGAGATGGGGGGTTGGTTATTTGGCTGGCTGGCAGAGAAGCAGATGGTGGATTGCGGCTAGCAAGTGGGGTTAGCAAGCGTGGATGGCGGATTGCAGATCGTGTGGATCCTACTTCCTGTGTCTGGCCCGGCTGCCAGCGAGACTGGGGTGCAGAAAGACCCCCTGTTGTGGTACTGGCGGATGTTTGCTTTTGTGTCTCGACCAGCCTTCAGTGAGAATATAATGGTATGATTCCCTTACCTATGGCTCCGTGGGTGTTCCTTTTTGGCCTCACCATATCCTGCGTTTTTGTGTGGGGAGTAGAACCAGAGACCCTGCATTACAAATATTTTCAACATATAATGGGTTTATAGGGTTGTAACCCCACCGTAAGTCAAGCAGCATCTGTAAATTGCAAATTTTTAAAAAGACAGAGTGGAAGAAAGGAAAGCTTTTGTCTTTAATACCTGTAATGGCACTTTCCCCCTGCAAGAGGCCCCACAAATTAGGTAGCTGGCCTAGTGGTGAGCAGTGACATTGAGGGAAATGGCCTCAAATTTTTTAGGAAATAGATCCAGGAGACCCTTATTTCCCTGTATTGAAAGGAACACATTCCTTTTGGGTTTGATTAACTTTATTTCTCTCTTCCCACAACCAGTAAAAAAATACAATCAACGTGGGTACAAGGATTCAATTTTTTTAAATCAGAGTACAAAGAAGGCCACAGCCCCACCCAGATTTGGCTTACATATTTACAGAGTGAGCCGTGGGGTGTGACTAACAGGCATGTTTAAAAGGTGGCATTACAAAAAACGCAATGGTGGTCTTTCTTTCCTGTACATTGCATAGAATCCGGCCTCATTTCCAAATGAGCACTACAAAATAAGCCTCACTGCTATTTACTACATATGAAAAACGCTGTACAGGTGCACGGCTATAGATATGGAGTACAGTGGTACCTCCGTTTTCAAATGTGATCTGTTCCGGAAGACGGTTCGAGTTCTGAAACGTTCAAAAACAGCCGACAGCGAGGCCTCAGGATCTTGCACTTAGTGGAAGCCACACGACATGTTCAACTTCTGAGGCGTGTTCGAAAACTGAAGCATTTACTTCCTGGTTTATGGCGTTTGTAAACTGAAGTGTTCGTCAACGGAGACGTTCGAAAACCGAGGTACTACTGTATAAATGGCTGTTAGGGAACTGGTATCTACACAACGGAAGGCTCAGTTTGGTACCCTAACCTGTTGAGATGGATAAGCTAGGATGGGGGAGGGCAGGGTCTTGGAGAGGGGCACCACCAACCCCCCCGACACATTTCCCAGACTTGGTTGAAGCTCCCTCACACTCCGGGAGAGAACTGGGATTATTGGGGATGAGGAACAGCAGAAGGAGGGGGTGTAAATACAAGAGGGGGCTCTAGAAGTCAAAGGAGGCATCTGGGGCAGGAAGTGTGCCCCTCGGACCCGAAGACACACATGGATCCTGCCATTTCATGATCAGGGTTCTGTGGGCAGTCTAGCCAAGCCCTGGTTTCTACCCTCAGAGAAGTTTGGAATTTGCCGGCATGGAGAGAGGGCAAGAAATCAAAGCTCATCTATGGGAATACGGGAGAATGTTTGGCAAGTTTCAAACTCCAAAGCACATCTGGCTTGGAGGGATGAATGGATGGGTGGATGAATGGCAGCTGATCACCAAAAGCTGACCGGGCAGTCATCTTGCACAGAGAGCGAGGAGACAGAATTGTAGAACTGCTCTGTGCTCAGGTGCTTCCTGGGACTCAAGGTGGCAGCAGCGGAGGGGATTCAGAGGATGCTTTTCATCTGACTAAGGGTGGGACTAGGCTTTAGCTACTGCAATGGTCAATGAGGTTTCCAAAATAGCCAAATTAAGAAGAACCCTATACCCTTTGAGCATATAAACCATCTTCGTCCCCTCTTCCCCCCAATGCTGGTCATTGACTAGCTCTCATCTTCCATTTACCCAGCTCAGGAATAGGACCACTCTCCTCTTAGAAAGATGGAGCAACAGGTGAGCCTAAGTGCATCCTGAACCTCTATAGCTTCGATGTGGCTCCTGTCCTGGAAACTCGAGGACACAGCAGGTAGAATTCTTGGACTAGCCATACATGCCCAGATGGGGAAACCCTAACAGAGGATTTAAGGAGCAATGGGAAGAGGGAAAGGCCCACACCTGTGGTCTTCTCCAGCTCTCCAAATGATTGCACTCTTTTCCCTAAGCTGGGCTGCTCTGGGGCAAGGATGCTTGGGAGCAGCTGCTTTTAGTTGAAACCAGTCTTTAGTTGAGGAGAGATGTCTGAGTTTTATCACAATAAGAAAAGCGCGTGTGTGTGCACCTTTGAGAACCTCCCCTAAATTCCTCCCTTGGGACGTCACAAGAGAATGGTTTTAAGTATGAAAATAAGCCCTATTGGGCAACCCAGCTGTGTGCAGGGGTGGGTGGGCATGGTCGCCTCTCTGGTTGGGTTTCATTACCTAATTCTCCTGCAGTGTTCTTCCACACTATCCTGTGAGTGGAAGACCCAGGGAGCAGGGGCAGAGGTGAAGCTACGGTGCAGGCTGATACACTGCGAAGGGGAGTGACAGTCAGCACTGATGGCATTGACCTTTCTCAGCAAAGTGGAGAGAGACATGCAGAACCCGGGGGAGCAGGAGCATGTGAGACTCGGGGCTCGTCCTCCCACCTTGGGGCAGCCCCTACAAGGCTGTGTTGTTACAGGTGGTGTTTGTGTCCAGGGAATCCACTTGGGACTTGGGGGCCCCGTTCTGGGCCTCTCTGACCATGGCGATGTCACCGGAGGCCTCGGGGGCCTTGATGGGGATGTCCTGCACATCCCACCCCTCCTCCAGGTTCTCACAGCACTTGCTGCAGCGGCACTTGGGGCAGCACAGCACACAGCAGACGCGGCAGCAGACGCGGCAGCAGCAGCAGCAGCGTCTCTGGCAGTAGCTTCTGTAGAAGGAGACCAGGTAGTTCCAAACCTTCAGCAAGTGCAACCCCAAGGACAGGAAGTTCCAGGTCTGGAGCTTCTCGGGCAGGACGTGTGGGCAGCGGGACTGCAGGAGCGTCAGGATCACCACCAGCAGGAGCACGAAAATGATGGGCGCCCCCACGCCCACCAGCACCGGCCACCCCGCCAGCGAGAGACCAAACACCGTCAGTGGGAGCAGGAAGAACAAGATGACCAGGTAGATGATGGCAAACCAGCGGTACTTAGCTGAGATGGAACCCAGCCCCTTGGCCAGGCGGATGGGCAGGCGGGTGAATGGGATTGGGTACCACAGAAGGATGCCTGTGATGTTGAAGAAAAAGTGGCACAGGGCAATCTGCAACACAAGAGGTCAGACAGGTAAATGGGTCTGTGTCATGGTAAGGGTGGGGAGAAGGGGGTGTCCCCTAGCAGGCATCTGCAGCAGAGTCACAGGCCTTCCTTGTCTCCATAGCTCAGCCCAAGGGGGCCCTGCACTGCCTGAGGGCCTACTATGTGTCTAGGGGTGAGGAGTGGGAGGGCAGGGGAGGCAATCAGTTGAATTACAGCTGTATTCAGGGCCCAGAGTCCTTTAGAGAAAGCTTAACAATGAACGTCATGTATACACCCACTGCTAGCTATCCAATGAGGTGGCAATCATTGTCCCTATTTGATGGAAGAGGAAATTGAGGCACCATGAGGTTAAGCTATTTTCCCAAAGTCAAACAGGTGGGCGATGGATGACAGAGGTGGATTCAAACCCAGGCAGGTGGCCTGTTGGGTGTCAGGCATCATACCAGGGGCTTTGGACCAACCCTGTCCAATACATTAACCACTGTCCACGTGTGGCAACTGAGCACTCGAAATGTGGCTACTGCGCACTTGGAATGTTCTGTAAGTGTCAAATACACACTGGATTTCAAAGACTTGGTCCAAAAGAGAATGTAACATACCTCAATTCTTTTTATTGGTTACATGTTGAAATGATAATGGGTTACCTAAATACGTTAAAATTGATCTTCCTGTTTCTTTTCATTTTTGAAAAAACTGGCTACTAAAAAATTTCAAATTACACAGGCAACCAAAGTTTGTATTCTATGCTCACATTATATTTCTGTTGGACAGCATGGCTTTAGACAGTCTCATCAGATCTTTAGAAAACAATCCCAATGAGATAGGGATTAGGGTTCCCATTTGTCAGACGAGGGAATTGATGCTCAAAGGTTAGGTCACCTGTCTAAGGTCACTTAGAGTGTAAATGGTGAGACAAGAATTCAAATGCCAAAGGTCTTCTTGGCCAAGGTCACCAGGCAAGACAGGTAGGTCTACCTGATTCTTCTTAATGCCAGGCCTCAGGCCCCAGGCCACCTCCCAAGAGAGACGCAGAGATGGAAGTAGGGTCTATGCTTCCTGAATACTCTTTGCACCTCTATCACGTGGTCACCCCCTTTCTGGTGGTGGGAGTCTCACTATCTCCATGAGTAGGTGACTTTGACTGTTAAATCTACCTCCCTTTTGCTTCTCCACATCACAGTTTGGGATATAACAGAAAAGCTTGGCTCTTGTTAGAAACCACCTGCTCGCCACGACCATGGGTGGTCTTTTATCCCTCCCACAGAGCCCCTGCCCCACGCAACATTTCCTGACCTGGAGTGAGCTCTTCAGGGTACTGCCTGGACTGGCTAACGCAGCCATAATGGCGGTGGTGGTGGTGCCAATGTTGGCACCCAGCGTGAGTGGATACGCTCTCTCAATGGTTATCACACCGATGCCTGGGGGGGAAAATAGAAAGCCCATAACATCAGCCCCAGTGGACGATAGGAGGCGGTAATGGTGGCCACAGGGAGAAGCCAGGGAGAAACTCACCGATCAGTGGGGTCAGAGTAGATGTGAACACCGAGCTGCTCTGCACGATGAAGGTCATGACCGCCCCCACGAAGATGGCCAGGTAGCCAGTCAGCCAGGCAAAGGGAAAAGGGAAATCTGCAAGACAGAAGGAACAGACCAGTCACAGCCCTTCTAGGAAGGCATGGGTGGGAGGCCCAACTGGCACCTCCGTGGGACCGGGGGTGGGAGGGCGGGGGCTTTACAAACTAGGCTAGTGCCCCCACACCACAGCCTGAAAGCGCTCATTTTAAACATCCTTTCCCTCCGCATATTCAGATGGTGAAACCAAGGATGTGGGTACGTGAAGACAAAAACACATATTCACTGGAGGTCAGAGGTCACAGAAGCTGAACCCACCTGCCATGGACTGAATGTGTCACCCCCAACATTCGTGTTGAAACCCTGACACCCAATGGGATTGTATTAGGAAGTGGGGCCTTTGAGCTTGTGTCCTCTCCACTCTCTCTTCCACGTGAGGACAGTGAGAAGACAGCTATCAGGAAGAGGGGCCTCATCAGAACCTGACTGTGTCTGACCTCCCAGCCTCCCACACTCAAAGAAATTTCTGTTGTTTAAGTCACCCAGTCTATGGTAATTTGGTACAGCAGCCTGAACTCGGTGAGACATCACCCCCAAAACCATCCTCCTCCCACCAAGCTCTGGGGACACTTGGTCCTCTCCCTCCTATCCTGGTCTCCCAATACTGTGTACCCTCCACGTGTTTCCACCTAAAAAAGGAAATGCAGCAGCTGGGAAGCCTACCTACCAACCCAGCCCTCAGCACCAGGGATGAGGTCCTGCACACCCAGCACGCACCCAGCGTCACTCAGCTCACCCTGAGAGTCATAACGACCCTGGGAGATATTCTCGGCCCCATTTCACTTGGATTACATGGGGTGGTGACAATGGTGGCTGGGCACGCTTCCCTTGGCCGGGACACCATACTCAGCGGGAGCTCCCGTTGGCCACTGGAGCTGCAGAGGCGGCTTCAAGACGCAGATGTACTAATCCAGAAGCACCTTTTCTTCCCAAGAGTTGAAGGGAAGCGAGTACCAGAATGGGCATCTGCTACCCTTTGCCTAAGGGATCCTGACATATAGGAAACCTGCTAGGGAGGAAGGCCTATTTCACAGCTCTCTGGATTTCAGCTCTTTCTCGGACATCGAAAAGGTGTGCTTGTGCTTGCTCCCCAGGCCCCACCCAAGACACCAAGGAAGATTTCAAGGGTGACTGGTGTCTTAACTGCTGCAGCTTTTCAAGTCTAAGAGAAATTCCATGTAGAGGCCACTGCTAGATAAGAATCAAAAGGAGCCCCCCACCCCCGAGGTGGCAACAGTGATGCCATCCCCTAGAAAGCCCAAAATGGGACGCGGTGTACCTACCAGTGTTGATGGTCTTCTTGATGATAACGGCTACTTGTCCCTCGAGCACCGAGCCCAGGAGCTTGACAATCACGACGAGACAGCCACAGAGTACCAGCAGGGAGGCCACAAGCAGTATGATGCCAACAAAAAGATCCGAGAGGTTGGAATTCACAAAGATGTGTTGGCCTGAGGGGACCATGGAGAGTCCTCATTAGGAGGGCATGACGACCCCCAAGGCCACAGGTTGTTATTTCTTCCCCATTTATTCTAATCCATCTTATTCCTTCTGCTTCACAGTAAGGGAAGCTTGGTCGTTAGCCATCAGCTCCCCACACAGCCTGTCCCAGTGGCTGGTGCTTTGAGCCCTACTCACATTTGGCAATGTTCTCCTGGTGGGTCACGTTTTTGATGGTCCAGGTGTGGAAACCATCCATCCAACACAGGGTGGGGGAGGTGCAGTTCTCAGTCGAGGGGATGGTGACATTCATCTGAGTCTGGATGGCAAACATGAGAAATGGTCTGTATCATCCATAACACTCATGTCTGGTGTGGGTTAGGGGAGACATACATCGATGAGTGCAGCTGTAAGCGTGACACACTGTTTCCAAGGGTCCCTTCATAAATGGGAACAGAGGCAGCCAGAGATTCTCACTGGCCAGTGTTGATTTGTCAGGGGTCCTCAATTTTTCCTTTCCCTTCCTTTTATTTGCCCGTTTAGAATGAGAGGATGTGTTTAAAGCACAGGTGCAAGAGTTTACCCACCCAGCAATATTCGTAGGAACTTACCACGTTGGTTAAAGTTTTGCACCAAATCTTGATCAGACTCTTGTTTTGGGCTGCTGCGTCGTTTAGTGCAATTTGGCTGATAACTTTCGTATCCAGCTGAGGAAGGCAATTAGACAGAATAGGCACACCCTCAAAACTGATGTGGGAGGGACATGTAGGGGCTGCTATCAAGAGAGGCTTGGAGGACATACAGACGGTGAGCCCCTGTAAAGATGAGCTGAGACTCACTCTATCTGCGCTCCCAGGGGAGAGCCCTAGCCATCATCAAGTGCTTGATAAATAAACGAATGATTGTCTGAACAGTGAACTGGTATCTACAAAGCGTGTAGATACTCACTGGATGGCTAATGACAGAGAAAACCACACGGTAAAAGTGAAAGGACACGGTCCAAGCTGTCCATTTCTCCCTAAGGCAACATCCACAAAGCCTTCCTTCATTTTAATAATGTGGAGGTGCTGGGGTCAGTAGTGGGAACAAAGTGTCCCCAAGTGTCCAATGGCCAGTCCTTGACTCTTGAGAAGCACTTGCTACCCTCCTCCTCCTCCTCCATCCCCATAAAGATGACACACATGACGAAGTCAAGGAAACAAAAAGGGCCAACTACTCTGTCACGTGTTCCCCCAGTCCTGCCTTCCTTAGTTGCTTTCGGCGGCAGCCAAACAGCAGTGTTTATAGACCCATCTACCACAATGGAGTGGGGTCAAGGGGGAGGGGGAGGGGCTTAGCTCCTTTCCCTCAGATGGAAGCCAGGTTACCTGGATAATTTGCTTCGTGAAGGGATCCGTGATAACTTTCAGAAGTGCTGGGGCATCTTCTCCGTTCTTGAAGTGGAAGGACTCCACCACCAGGTTGGTCAGGACCTCCAGGTAATGGGTGGCGGCCTCCACGGGCAGGAGTATCAGCACGGAGAGCCAGTTGAAGAAGTCATGGACGGTGGCCCCTGCGAAAGCCCTACAGAAAGGACCCCCACCCAGATTAGTCAACGTTAGTGGGCATCAGTCTAGACAGGTCATTTACTTGTATGGTCTGCCAAGTGTCACCTATCTGTGTACATTCATGTGTATGATCTCATTTTTGTTCTCACAGCAATGCCCAAAGTGGGTGGTATTACATATCCCCATTTGACAGATGAGGAAACAGGGCCAGCAAGCCCTGTTTTGGGATTTGACCACCACTGTCTGGGCACTGGGCCCACTGCTAGGCGGGGCCTTTCCCACCCAATCAGACAGCATTCAGTTCTGTCCATTAGGGAACCAGACATGTTACAGCTGCAAAGAGTTCAGCAACCACTGTTTGAAAGACAGGCATCGAGACCACTTTTGAATCACACATATTGAAGACAAACTTCATTTGGAAAGGTAGGGAACAGCATGAAGGTAACAATCAAAGCCTTCCATACACAAGTGAATTCTTAACCTTTTTTTTTTTTTAAAGATCAACTTATTTTTGCCCCCTTTTTCCACCCCACCCCCCACTCTGGTTCAAGCCGTTGTTTCTCAATCTAGTTGTGTAGGACACAGCTCCCTGGCCCATGCTGGTATTATATGAGCCTTGGCTCCCCCCGGCTGAGGCAGTCGGTCACCAGTCATCGGTTGGCCACTCACAGCAGCTCTCCCTGGCTGCTGGCCACTCACACTGGCTGCCGGCCATTCACGCTGGCCACCGGCCACTCATGGCAGCACACCGTAGCCCACAGCAGCACACAGCATCCTGCGGCAGCTCACACCAACCTCCAGCTGCTCACTGCAGCCCAGCTCCAGGGAGAGCTGTTGTTCACAATCTTAGCTGTAGAGGGCGCAGCTCACTGGCCCATGTGGGAATCGAACCGACGACATTGGCGTTAGGAGCACTGGCACTCCAACCACCTGAGCCACCGGGTTGGCCCCAAGATCAACTTATTTGCAAGTACAAATTTTCACCTATCATATGAGCTAGTATTTTAAAAGGTAACTTATTCTTCCTGGAGAGGGTGATTTAAGACATTTTCGTACACTGTAAAGTGATAAATATTAGTAGTTTGGCAAATGTTTTCAGAGCCTTATATATGTTTGATATAGTAATTGCTGTTCTAGGAATCTATCTAAGGACATAACCTAAACCACTAGGTAAAGAAAGAATCCCCAAATTGTACAAGTGAAATCTATGTAACTTTACTGACAACTGTCACCCCAATAAGCTAATTAAAAAAAAAAAAGACAGAAAGAATCCCCAAAGATGTTATTGAAAGCAATCTATTTAAATATCCCAAATAGGGAGAGTGAGGTCAATTATATTCCTATGTGCCAGTACCATCATAGATTGTATGTTTATATTTCATAAGTTATCCAGAGGTAAAAATTCGTGTAATAGTAAAAAGAACTGGAATAAGAACTGTAAAAAATCTGGAATAAGAAAACCTGGAGTCCCAGCCATGGCCCTCAATGAAGTCATTTAATCTCTTTTCTATTAATACAGTGGGGTGTAGAAAAGCCTACTGGGCTTCAGGAGAAAACCAGATTAGCAAACACCCTGGATATTGTATATTGTGTGGACCCTCAGCACATTTCATCAGGGACCCAAGGAGAAGTGGGGACATTTGCTGGTCCCCCAAACAGCCTGTTGAAGGCCCTGTGGCTGACTCACACAGCAAGCACATCGTGTGACAAGTGGCTTCTCTATTTTAATAAGCAAAACAGTCTGTCACCTGTTAGAAGAGAGACTGGGAAATGTGCTCGGTTTTCACATTAACCTTCTGGAAGAAAAGGCTTCCCTTTGCCTGGATCCAACCCATCCCGTTTTTAGATCTTATGCATCCACAAAAGCCACATTTTGCCTTTCTTTTTTTTTTTTTGGCAGGCAAGTGAAGAACAAAAAGTGGCACGGGTTCAGCTGGCCAAAAACGAAAGCTTCAGGTTATGATGCTCTGAGTAGGCAGAGCAGTACATTCTAACCCACCTGGCCTTGTTTTAACGGCCCCATGCTGCAGGTTAAGCTCCGAGCCCTGGCTTGTGTTTAGGGAGCCCTGACTCTGTGCCAGGCACCTTGCGAAGCATTTACCTGTATGACTGTGTTTACTCCTTTAGACAACACAGTGGTGACACCACCATTACTCCCCCCATGCAGATCAGGGGGTTGGTTCGTATGTGATCCTCGCCCGTAGCTGCACTCAGCTGTGGCCAATGCTAAGCGCTCCAGGAATGACAAGCATGTTCTCATTGGCTAATGGTAGTTATGACAACCTGGCCCAAACGGATGGGCCTGAAGTTGGCAACGGCTGGTTCTGAGCTGCCTTACCTTCTGAACACATCCCGGTCTCCTGCCTGCATAAGTGCCACCAGGGTGTTGGTAATTGAGGTCCCGATGTTGGCTCCCATGATGATGGGGATGGCAGCCCGCACAGTCAGCACTGGAGTGTAGAAAACAGCAAGTCAGCAAGTTTCAGAAGGCAGCCTGGCTGTTCCAGACATGACCCAAGGCGGGCTGAACTCATCAGCTAGTAATCCCTAGAGCAGCACTCTTTAACCTCTTTGGGCTCTTCACCTCGCAGTGAATCTGAGGAAAGTGAGGGCGGTTCACCAGAGAAATAGACACGTCGACCCCAAAAAGTTTTTTTGCATATTTCAGGGAATCCACAGACCCCACGGGCCCTAGTTTAAAAGTGCCTTTCTGAATTCTTCGGATGCAAGGCCACCTTACAGGAGACCAGAAAATAATGTTTAAGGACTTGTGTGTTTATTATGGCAAATTCCTGGTGATATAATTTATCACCCTTTCTTCCATCTCCCCACCCCCTCTCCCCACTCTGGTTCAAGCCATTGTTTCTCAGTCTAGTTGTGTAGGACACAGCTCCCTGGCCTATTGCTCCCCCTGGCTGAGGCAATCAGTTGCTGGTCATCGGTCGGCCGCTCACAGCAGCTCACGGCAGCTCTCGCCGGCTGCCGGCCACGCTGGCCACTGGCCACTCATGGCAGCACACGGTAGCCCACGACAGCACTCAGCAGCCCATGGCAGCCCAGCTCCAGGGAGAGCCGTTATTCACAATCTTAGCTGTAGAGGGTGCAGCTCACTGGCCCATGTGGGAATCGAACTGGCAACCTCAGCATTAGGAGCATGGCGGTGCTCCAACCACCTGAGCCACCGGGCCAGCCCTATAATTTCTTTTTCTAACAAAATTAGTATATTGCCACCATGTTCTGACACCTGAAAATATTTTAAAGTAATACCTTTTTCTAATTTGGCCGAGAAAAGACTTTATTTAATTTTGGCTAAAAATGCTGGTTTGGGCTGAAAAGTCACCCTTTCAAACTGGTCCCACTTAGGGTGTCTGTCTTAGCTAAGCCAGAGCAAATATCAGGCAGGTTCAAGTTTGGAGCACCAGTTCCCCAAGCTCAGTTGTCCCAAAACCAATGTATGATATGATTAGATGTCTTTATACTTGGCACCAAGAGCAGTGAGCGATGGAAATGTCTTGTACCTGTGCTGTCCAATATGGCCACCGCCAGCCACATCTGACTGCTGACCCCTTGACATATAGCTAGTGCAACTGAGCAACTGGATTTTATATTTTAAATTAAAATCGATTAAGGCTAAATACAATTAAATAGCCACATATGGGTAGTGGCTGCTGGGCTGGACAGTGCGGTTCTAGATTATTCAACCTTCACACAGCAGGGTCTATTTTCAGACTCAGCTATGGAAATGAAAACAGGAAGCTGCCTGTGACTCAGAGTGGAACACATCACAGTCAGACAAGATGGGAAGATAATGGTGACAAGCCTGGACACATTCGGACTAAATCCCAGACTCCCTAGCTGCAAAGGGAAACGTCTGGACTGTCTGTGCTCACGAGTGCATAGACTCACGTGAGGAGGCAACCATGCTAACGACGATGGATGTGGAGGTACTAGAGCTCTGCACCATGACGGTCACCAGCACTCCGATCATCAGCCCTGCCACGGGGTTGGACATAATAGAGTCGTTGCTGAAGAACTGCCCGGCCATTTTTCCTGGAAAAAACAAACCCACGGTCACCTGATGGGGGATTAAGCAGGCACAGAGTGCTGACGTCTCCCCTAGCCCTGCTGGCACCTATGGCATCATGTTCCGTCGTGTGTTTTCCCAGGGCGGTCCTGATACCATGAGACATGCCCACCCACCCCCAGACCCTCGTTCCTCTTATCCCTTCACCCTCCCATCCTTCAACCCTTCCCTCTGTCAGCAAGACCTCCTCGAGCCTTTTGATCATGAACCTGGCCTCATCTGTGTACTTGGCCCAATGGGAGCCAGTGAATCTCCTGATGTCCCATTTCCTGTCTCTGGGACGTAGTTCCGATTCCTAAGAGTTATCCTCCAGGTGGATCTGTTCATTCTTCTCTATCCATCCCGCTGCCCCCAAACCCCCAGCACTAACTCTCACTTGAAATTAAAGGCTGGGAGTGTCATTTCTGAGCGTGTGCCTCTGAGACCACCACTCCATTCCCACTCCGTTTTATAAAGACGAGTCCCAGAGAGTGACTTGCCGGAGATACTCAGAGAGCAAAGCCTCTTACCGATGCCACCTCGGACCAGGCAGACCAGAAGCGGCACCCAGAAAGTCAGTGTGCCTCTGCTGTTCACCCCAAAAGTGCCTCCCTCCCCAATGCTCCCAGGTCACAAAGATGAGTTCTCAAGAGAGACACGAAGGGGTGCAGAAATGCAGGGTCTTCTGTGTCACCTGGATCTAGTCTGAATCTCGCTATGCCAATTATAGGCTGTGAACCTTAGGACTGCTGTCTTTGAACCTCTCCTCTATAAATGGCAAGGGCTTTGGGAAGAAAGGTTTAAGACAGTGCTCCTGAAAAAGCCTGTACCCAGGAGGCACTCAAAGTGCTAGCTATCAGTGTTGCCATCCATTTTGGGTACAGAGGTGACAAGCACATGGCGATTTCACTTCTGAGTCTCCCTCACACGGCACAGCCATACTCAGCCCTGGGAGATGTTTAGGCAACTGCTTGGGATGCAGGTTCCCCCAGGCCAGGGCCCCCCGCCGTCCTTCTCCATCGAAGGCTGAGCTTTGATTCCCATAGTTGCTCTGACCTAAGAGAAGATTCTTATCTAATATTCCCCTTAGATGGGGAGGCCTAAAGAAAGGACAGGTCTCTGAGATAAACCCTTATGTCAAACAGCATCCGGTCTAGGCTTTGTAGACAAACATAAGGATCGGAGAGCTCGGAACTGGCTCCCGCCCTGGCTCCTGGCCTAAGCCACCTCAGCCAGTCATAGCTCTTTCATAGGCCTCGGTTTTCTCTTCTGTAAAAGGGGTGCATGACTTCACAAGATAATCTGAGTGGCTTCCAGTCCTCGAATGCACCTAGAGAAGGCTTGCTGGGTTGTGAGAGTCTGGACCAAATAAGAACTCCCCGCACCCCCAGACCTTTGACCCTTTCATCCGTACCTCCAACCAGCTGGAAGGCACTGCTGAGAACATCCAAGGAGCACACAAACAAGTAGAGGAATCCCAGGAGCAGAATGAATTTCCCGATCCCTTGGAAGATACACAGAATCTTCCCTTTGGTGTCTCTCTCTGGGGCAAGGGAAAAGGTACAGTATGTTTTAGTGTCTGAAACACTGAGAAGTTTGGTAATGAGCTCAGAATTCCCCCACCCCCCTTCCAGCCAAGGGGGCTGCGAGGAAGGCCCCAAGGTGGTAGGCAGCCATGGTTGTAGTTTCAAAGCAATTACCACTATAGTCCATTTAGTCGAAACCCACGGTGAACTGTCTCTTCAAGATTTGCATTTGGAAGGAGGAGTCCCCTGTGGTCTGGGGACAGGCAAACCAGGCTCACGCTTAGCTGAGTGTCACTGAGTGAGGCAGTGAAGAGCACTTACCACCTCCTCAAATACAGGGTCAGAGATAACGGCTCTCCTAAGCACCTTTAGAACAGCACAGACTATTTTCTAGACTGGGGCTGCAAGGTAGCAACCACAGCCTCCATTTGGGGAGGGCTTGGGCAATGCTACATCCTTGATGGCTATTTTCTCCACTGACTTTTACAGTGGTTCTCACCTCCTCCCTCCCAGCTGTGTGATCCACACAGAGCCTGAACCTGGAAAAGGGCAGCATTTGTTTACACCCCGGCTATTCTGGCTGTATAGTCTGACTTCCAGAAGCCTTCTCTGGTGCCTGCATTTAGGTGAAGGGACCCCCCACCCAGGAGTTCTCAGAGCAAGGGACTGTCTGTTCACGGCTGCTCCCACAGCATCACAGCACTTGGGACCTGCTCAGCCCACAGCACCACGTCTGGCCTGGTTACAACCGTACTGCTGGCACGTTTGCTGAATGAATGAAAGAAAAGAACAACCATTGCCCCATCATCACACCATGCTTTGATTCTAAGCCTCAGAGACTGTCGGGTGACAATTGTAGCCAGGAACTTCGTGCAAAGGGCACCAGAACAATGGGAAGGGAGATGGTACTATAAAGACGATGGCCAGCCCTCTGGCCAGTGGGCAATCCCCCCCGCCTGCCAAGGCTGGCCTCTTTTTTACCTGACCACTTGATCCCCTTGTGTTTAAGCTCGGGCAGGTCCCAGGGGTCTTCCACCTCTGTGGGCTCCTCTATCAGTGCCATGGTGGACTGGGATGGCAGAAGTTCAATGTTGGTGATAGAGGTCCCGTTGTCATCTGCCCAAACAGACAGCAAAGGCCAGGAGGAGTGAGGAATCAGGCCTGAGACTCCTGGGCTCCCCATAGCAGGCCAGGCTGCAGCTATGAGATGAGAGGTACTTACTTTTGTCGGTCTCCTTGCCTTTCACAGCCGGGGTGGGCTGTTGGCTGTTGGCCCCTTCGATGTATTTATTGGGGTTGTGCTGGGCATTTTCCAGCTCAGGCCAAGGAGCCATGGTCTGTGGATGTAAAAAAAACAAACAAAAAAAACACACAGAGCTTAAAGAACAGCCACTGAAAGGAGGTGTAGTCAGTTGCCTTGACAGGGAAAACCAGTAGTTGCAAAGGTTTGGGGGAGTGGAGAGTGTCGTGCTTATGCCTTCTAAGTGTGAACTCTTAACCACCATATTATACTTCTGTGTAGGCCTCCTTCCACCCCTCCCCCAGGCTGTCACTCAATCAAACCACTTCTTTCAGTGTTCTTCCATGCTAGCCTCAAATCTATGTATCAGTCGACCCACCCTTCATTTCTCTAACTTCTGTCTCGGCCTCTGTCTTGACTGTCTCTTTAGTCAGAAATCAGATGCAAACCCATCCATCTTTATCAATTCATGGTATGCCAAGTCCTCCAAGGGGCCCCCAGTGGACTTAACATGGATGCTCACAGACATTCGCTCTGCTTTCCCTACCATTGGGTCTTCTGGGAGAAGCACAACACACTGGACCTGGTTCAAATCCGAGGTGCCACATATCAGTGGGTGTGTGTTCAGGCAAGTCCCTTTACGGCTCTGAGCATATAGTGTCAGTTTCCCCACATAGACAATGGGGATAATTCTTCATAGTTTGCAAGGCTAGGAGATGAATGATGATGCCTAGGGAAGTGCCTGGCACCAAGCAGGCATCCAATAAGCAGTCACAATTATTACTACGCCATGCTGCCTGGTTTGATGGCTCTTTGTCACAACCACATTGTTCTGCCCAGGCTTCAACAGAGACTTCCTCATGACCCATTTTCTCAGCAAAGCCTCTCAGTTACGTGGAGAGGAAGTGTGGCTCTTGACCCCACGGGAAGTCAACTCCTTACAGTCCCTGTCCTTTGACACGTTAGGCAAAGCAGTCCAAAGGACTGGCACGAACATTCACAGAAGAGGAAGCACCAGTGGCTACAAAATACTACAAAATAGAGTTCAGCCTCATTAGTAACCCACGGCACATTAAAAGTGTCAACGATCAAATGAGCAAAAACATTTTTTCACGTATAATATGCCATGCTGGAGAATATGCAGTGAGATGAGCACTGCGGAATGTTCCGGAAAACAGTTGGCATATGTTTACCATACATCTGACCCGGTTATTATACTTCTAGGAATTAGGAATCTAGGAACATTTTCCTCTCAGAAAACCAAAAATACCTGCCTTGGTCTAATCACCTCTTTGCAGAGGGTTTCCCAGAACTGGGTCTGCCCGATCCTTTCCATTCCTTAAACAGATCTATGTCCTGCCACCAGAATGCAAGTGCTACCAAAAAAGGGGATTTGTCTAGTTCGTCACTGTACCCTCTGGGTCTGCAGCTCTGCCTGGCACACTGGCGATGCCCAGTACATGTTGACTGAATGAATGGGTACAGACCGAAAAGACTTTTGCTGCACCGCATTAGAGTTGAAAAATAAAACTAGGGAGATTATATTAACTACAGTACATCCTTGCAGTGTAATAGCATGCCATTAAAAAGATGATAAAGAATCAGCAAAAAGTAAACAAAACCCAGGAAAATGCTTTAGATAAATTGTGAATAAAAAATTGTGAATAAAAAGCACTTTCTTGTCCCATTCACAGCAAGATCCAAAAGGATCCAGAAGTGTTCCATGGGGTTTGGAGTAAGTGGTGGGATTGTGGGTGATTTTTTTTTTTCTATCTGAAATTTCTAAATTATTTTAAGAGATGCAGCCCAATCCCCAAACCCACAAAGGTAAGAAGGTTCAGGGATACCTGTAGTGCTACCGTCTTTCATACTGACAAAGCTAGGAGTTAAAAGAAGCTGATTCTCTGAGTCCTCATCATGAGGGGTTTCATGAAATGGTTTCTTTAGCCCAAGGAACTTTCCTGACACAACCACAGAGCACGGCACATACTTCTGTCATCACAGGAAACGTCCTGCAGCCATTGGCTTCCATGAAGGCACAGGTCTTTCGCTTCAGCTTAGGCACCCAGCATGGGGCCTGGCACACAATAGACCTCAGGTGCTTTCTGAGTAGGATGCTGGGACCTGCCCAGCCAGTGAGAGCCAATATTTATTGAGCCAGGCTGCCCATTCAGGGAGCTGTTATTCTCCCATCACACAGAGCAAGAAACTCAAGCACAAGGAGGTAAGTGACTTGCTCGAGGTCCCAACTAGCAGAGCCTTGAATCCCAGTCAGTTTGAATCAGAGCCTTCTCCTGCAGCCGCTCTTGGGGGAGGTGTTCTCTGCACACCAGGGGCAGAGCTGCTTCTAACATCCTTCCTCCTGGAGCTGCCATGTCTGTCAGAGGTTGGACTCCTCCCTCAGGCTCAAAGAGAAGCCTTTCTGCAGCTGACACAATCAAAGTTGGGGCAAAGCCTGCTCTTCTCAAGGCCTGCTGTACAGGGCTCCTTCCTGGGGTGTGCTGAGAGGCAGCTACGAGGCTGGCTGGGTAGGGGAGGTGGGGAGGAGCTGGGGGGTTGGGAAGGAGACCAAGGCTGAGCTGGGAGAACTCCAACCTCAGCTCAAGGCTGCCACGTGGGTGAATGAGCTTAAGTTTGAAATGGTACAGAGGTTAAAAGGAAAATACACGGCTGGCCCAATTTGCCCTTTTTTGGACTTGTGTAGCTAAAATGTGTACCTCTGTGACTCTCTTAATGCAGGGATCCTTAGCCAGAATGTCTTGGGGAAAGAAACGAATAATCTTGGAGCTCAATTTCAATCAGACACTAGGCTGGGCATTTTATATAGCATGGAGGCTTAGAGCCAAACTCCAACTCTGACCCAGATACACTGTGACTTCGGGCAAGTCACTTGACTGCTCTGTGCCTCGGTCTCCCATATGTAGAATGAGGTGTATAGCTATAACCCATTGGGTTATTAGGCAGCTCTAATGAGTTCATCTCTTTGCAGTACTTAGAATAGTAATCTGTTCAATGGATTGGTTCTTGTCACCACCACCCTTAGCGACCCTGTGAGGGGTTAGTGTTCTTCTTATTTCATCGATGAGAAAACCGAAGCAGCCAGGGGAAAGCCATTTGGCCCACGGCTACAGGCACCACGAGAATTTCTGCTGACTCCAGAGTCTGTGCTTGTTCTCAATTACATGACCTGGGACACCGCTGGAAGGAGTGAGTCATGCCTTATTATCATCAAAAGTGAGATGGATCTGATAAATGGCCAAGTACTAGGCAAAGGGAGAAGATGCTTCAACGCTCTGGTGGAGGAAGTCAGTCCTTCACTTACTGTATCCAGGGAAATGAGGGTTCCAGGATCTCGGGCTCACGGTGCCTCTCAGCCCAAATATTTGTACCAAAGCATCCAACCTACACGCAAACCTCTAGGCCTCTTATCTGCACTGCTCATGGGGTATTTACAGCAGCCAGCACTTCCACATTACCCCACACCTGCCCCTCCAAAGAACTCTCCTGTTTGTGTGATTCCTGATGAATGGAGCAAATCAAGAAAACTCTTAACTTGGATGTCACCACCTGGCAGGGCCTGTAGCTGTCACCTGTGCCATTCGAGTGACCCTCCCAACCTAGGCATCTGCTCAAGGGACTTTCCTCCAGTGGTGATATGGGACAAGGGATGGACCTTTGGACCTGAGGGTACCGACACCTGTTCTGTCTGGGGTGTCAGCCTCATTTGGGAAACTTATCAGCACTCGGGTGTTAGGGAGGATGATTGTGTGCCTATTATTTAAATTGTTTTCAGTGACTGAACACAAAGTAGCTAGCGAATACATAAACAGACACCACCAGGGTCCAACTTCCAAGTGGTTTATCATAGTGCAGGCAGTGGAATGGGCAGGTTCCCATTTGTACTGAACTGAAAAGAAAGGAAAAGGATGTGATGGCAAGGGAGCCAACAGGTGAACCATCCTGCATCTCACTTCTACACTGTGAGGCTTGTGCTGCTTCATTCATCCCGAGACCCTCCTTCACTAGTAGGCAGCATCACCAAAGAGCAAAGGCAATTTTCTGCCCAATGTCTCTGCTCCTTCTTGGAAGTCTTGCTTTCTCTAATCTTGGGTTCAATCATTTGTCATAAGGTCATTTCCTCTTTACAAACACTTCCCCAATGAAGCAATCATTTTCCCTCACACAGCAACTCATTTTTTCGTACATTCATCTAACTCCACCAACATTTCCTGGGTGTTCACTGCACCTGCAGGTAAGGAAAGGAGGCGCAGGTCCACACACCTAAGCACTGCCTCCCCTAGGGGTAGGTAGGCAGCCAGGAGAGCCACCTGACTCAGCCCCAGAGCTCTCCACCTGCCGGCCACTCCCCTCCTGGCTCCCTCCACCCCAGAGCTGCTCCTCTCGGGACCTGGGAAGTGAGCAAAAGTAGAGTCCCCTGGCACCCAACCACTATACTCAGCAGTGCAAGCACACAGGCCGCATTCATCCCGCCCTGCTGGCCAGCAAAACCTCAACTTTCTGTGCAGGCTGACCCCACAGATCTGGGGTGAAGGCAAGACCTAGGACAGACTCCCCACAACCAGCCTGGAGCCTAGGCAGCTGGTCAGGGGCTCCTCCAGGTCCCTGGTGTTGCCACCTCTGCTGAAACCATAGTGCCTGACACACAGCACCAGGAGAGAAGCACACAGCGGGTGAGGCCGGCTTGCAGTCCTGCCGTGCACGGTGTGTGGCCCTGAGCCGCTCCAAGCCTCAGTTTCACCATCTCAAAAATGGTACAATACCATCTCCCTCACTTTTGTAGGATGAATAGACTCATGAGTGTAGGTGAGGCCCTCAGCACAGTACCCGGCAGAGTCGACACTCAGAACTTTGCGAAAGAACTGCAAATGCACTGCAAATGGGCGTAACCTCCACTTGGCCCTAAACCGTAAGCTCTTCATCTCAGTGGCCAGCACAGCAGTGGACCCTCAGTAAAGATCTGTGTGATAAATGACCCCAGAGCATGTGAAAAAGGGGCTGACATTTGTTTTGTGACAAGGAAGTGTCCTGGTTGATCTGTGACCTTATTGTTATAACAAGGAAGGAGTTCTGTCCAGTTTACCAGGAAACTGAGGTACAGAGAAATTAAGCCCCATAGCTACCTAGGGATGGAATCAGGATTTGAACGGAGGACTGCTGGTTCCAAAGCTGGGGGCCTTTCTATAGACCACACAGTCAGGTGCTGAGACAGAGGGAGGAGGCATCCTTGGGGCCCCAAAGCAGCAGGGCACCAGGGGGTCTCAGATCCAGGCTCAGGAAGGGCTCCAAGGGTTTCTGAGAGAACTCAGAGAACTCGTCCCTCTGCACAGGTCACTACTGCTTCAGATGGCTGAATGCACGCCCTGCATTCAGACGGCTAGAAATGCCAGCCAGGAATGCTATAATGACAGGCTGCTGAGTTCCCACAAAGCCTTCTGACATACCAGAGGCCTGGATTCCGCATATGCCAAGCCTTTTAAGAATCCCAGCTGAGCAGGACAGGAGACGAAGAACGGGCCAAAAGACAGGGCCAGCATCTGAGGCCACTACTCCTCTGGGCATGGCAGACATTGGCCGGCCTGGAAACTGCTTCCCTAGGGAGGGGCTCTGAGGACCAGCAGGGGCCCCTCCAAAGGCTTTCTTCCAGCTCACACCCCTGATCCTGCTGTTCCCTCTCCTCGCCTTCCCCAAGGCCTTACTCTAGCACACTCTGCCAGAAGGAGCAGAGAAGGAAGGTAAAAACATTCATCTGGGCAGTTTGGTTCTAATACACAGAAAGATGTTTTTAATGTCTAGGCACGAGGTTAGTGGTTACGATCACACATCTGCTCCCTGCTCCCCACCACTTGTCCCTACAGTCGAGCTGGCTGTGTAGAAGATACCCCTTCCCTTTTAGCTCAACTTCCTGCATCCACCTGTGTACCCGATGCCAAGAAGAACTCTTGCAGGCTAAGGAGAGGAATCGTCTTGGCTCTTCTCAGACCTGTGTAACAGGGAAAATAGGGCACCTGGCAGTCACCCAACTCCTACGCTCTGCATTGTTTGGGCCTCTCCAACCAGGACCTGTTCTGGGGCTGCCTATCCTCAGAGAAGCAGCAGCCCATGGTCATCTGAAAAAGTGGGGAGAGGAGCGGCACAGGGCAGTGTCCTGCAGACAGACACGCGAACATTCTCCTACCAGGCGGTGGCCTCCTGAACACAGGGAGGGTGGACCTGTAGCCCCAGCATGCAGGACAGTGCTTGGCAGAGGAGCCAGGCAAATGTTTATTGAACACGGTGTGCCAGCACTGCTGGAAGCCCTGCACCCAAATTAACCCATTGACTCTCATGTGCACTTTACATATTTCTGTAAATTTACTGTATTTCTCCTTTAGTCCCAATGTCATCCCCATTCTACAGGAAAAACACTGAGGCACACAAGGATTTCATTGCACACTACACCTTCAGAGACAATTCGGACTCAGGGAACCTGACTCCAGTTTTCCCAATATGCTCAAGGAGTATTTTCTTACGCTTTGAAACAATGACCAAGACTTCAGAAATTCCCAAGAGGGCAATGGCTACTTTTCTTCGGCTTCCTTTAGCCATCCCAAGGCCAAAGAATCCGCAAAGCCATGGTGGTGCTGGGAGGGAGGTGTGGGACAGGAGACAGGGAAGCAAGTGGCCTGGTTTTCATAGTGATGAATGGCTTAGTTTAGACTTTTGATATGTACTAATAGGTTTTTAAAAGACATTTCCCTCTCTTTAAACCAGGGCCCATCACCAAACCACACCCTCAGTGCACTTTGTATTTTTAAATAAGTCCTGCAATTAACTATAACTATATCAATTATTTTGTATTGTATTAGGGGCGCTAAAACGGCTAATTTATAAAAAGTAAACATTTTAAACATATTGCATTCTTTTTACAGCCCTCTTTTTGCACTTTTGCATTTTAAAAAGTTCATTGGGATGAATTAATTCCCTGGGATGTCCTGACTACCCCCTGCTGATATTGCCATTCTGTCCCCAGGATGGAGGTGAGAGAAGAAGGGGTGAGGAAGGTGGCTGATAATGGTATTAAGAGTTTATTCCAGATCACTGATCCCAAAAAGCTGTTTTCTTCATTAAATTGAATTTAGGCTATTTTTTTGTCAGCTTTGTGTCCAAGAGCAATAATCCAGATGTCTGTCTGTCTGTCCTCCCATCACTGGGGACTTCTTTCAATGAGATGGTTGAGTGATTTGGGGTGGACTTTGGAGGAGGCAATTCCTAAAACATCCAAATCTTTTACAAAGCCTGCCCTTCTTGCCACTCATTCCCAAAGTTACAAAAATAGAGACGAGATCATTATCAGCTGGCCGGCTGGCACAGACAGAGATGCAAACACTCTTAACGATCTGAAACAATGGTCGCTCCTGTGAGGCCCAACTTGTTCCAGAATACCCAATGAGGAACAGATTAAAGAACTCCAGCACAGGTTGCAGGAGGAGGAGGGGGCAAGAAAAGGGAACGAAAGACAAACAGCTCACACAGACCTCTCCGAGTGAACTTAAACAGGGAGAGGGGGGTGATTCCAAGTAATGAAATCCCCAAGCTGCCTCCATGAAACCCACACGTATGAGAAAGCTGCCACCTTGCTAAGGAAAAGGAAAGATTCTGATTCTCTTCAGTGCCAGTGACCCATGGCAGACATCTGCCCCAGGGTACCTGAAGACTGAATTGACTGTTCCACGTGCCACCCTCTTTCTGGCCTGGAGACGCTCAGTCCCCGCCAACACCCAAACTGCACCGATGCTCCTCTCCTTATAAGCCATTTCCCCAGCCAGCTGACCTAGTACCCCAAAAACAATGAAAAATTGTGGGCTGTTCTCCCCAGACAAGCTGAAGGACAGGCCAGCCCTTGGCTGATGGGACCAGCAAACTAGGACTGTATCTTGCAGTCACTTTATCTAAAGAACGCTACAAACAAAAAGGTAACACATGGAAGTCACGCTGGGGTGCGGGGTATAGGGCACTGGACAGTCACACAAACCTAGCATTTTCAGCTCAGGAGAAACTCTAAGATGGTTTTGTTCTTGTGTAAAGAGGGGCAAGCTGAAGCCCAGGGGCTCAGAGACCTGCCTTGGGTCACACCGCTGGTTGGTGACTAAAAAGAGAGCTCAGTCCTGAACTCCTAAGGGGGATGTCCACCATTCCTCCGTTTTTCCTCCCCCAACCAGGAATCCTGCGACACCTATAATTTCAGATACCCAAGTAAGTGTGGCTCATTAATAACGCTGCCAGTGGCAATAATCTAGTCATGGGAGTTGTATTAACAGCAATAGCAGTAACGTTAAGAAAAATAGTCTGAAAATTTGGAGGTTTTTTTTTTTCTCTTCAGCAGCCCAAAGCCGGCCAAGTTCCTTGAGGTGAGCACCGAGGGCTATCTAGAAGAATTAAGTAAGTTAAAAGTAAATCAAGGTTCTTCCAAGAGGGAGAAGGGAGCAGGAAGCGCCCTTGCCCCAGCGGCGGTACTCACCAGCGCTCCCTGCGCAGGTAGTGGACCCAAGAAGGCTCCTAGGTGGAGCGCAGCGGCCCGGGTATATATAGCCCAGGTGTTGCGCAAAGAGGCCGGCGGCAGCTGCTATCATCACGCCCCTCGCACATTCCAGGACCGCCTGCTGCGGCTGCCGCCGGGGCTCTGCCTACCTGCCGGCTTAACGAGCCCATCGTGACCTCACCCGCTGCGCCGAGCAAAGAAAGGCGGCCGGGATGAGGGAGAACCTCAGCCGGTCCCCGGGTCCGAAAGGCAGCGAATGGACCCGTGCCCCGTGCGCCCTGGCTCCGCCGGGCGCGCACCCTCCTCCGGCCCAACGGGAGCCACAAGACATCCCAGCACAAGCAGGATAGTGGGGCTCCCGGTCTCCACGTTCCTCCTCTCCCCGAGAACCTGAATCTTCTAGTTTAGCTTCCCTGGGGCTCAAGAGGTCAGGTAAAAGCCTACTGGAAACTCAGGGGCAAGACCTTCCAAAACAACGCCAGGATTGTTCAGCCTTAGTCTTTGGGATGCTTTAGTGACCTGTACTCAGACACTTGGCCACCTAGAGCTCTGGGTCTGGACAGGACAGGGATGAGGAGTCAGGCTGAGGAAGGGGAGGGGGTCTCTCTCACCAGGAAAACCGCTGCCCCAACAGCTCTTCCTGGCTTTGGAGACCACGGCCCTTATTTCACCTTCTGCCCTGCCCTGTGTGTTCCTGTGTGCGGCACATCTTTCTCCATCTGACCGTGAGACGACCTGTCTCAGGGAAAGCCCACTACCAGGCTTATAACAGCAACCCAGTTATTTGCTGGGCAGACTTGTTCTCCAATGCCACACAAACACCTTCCCTGGGCTCCTGGGCTAAGAGTCGCTCCCTTTCTAGTTGAGGCTTAGAAGGTGGGTGGGGCATGACATAGGATTATTCAGGATTTGCTAGGCGAGATCAAACCTTGGTCTTATTCCAAAACCCAGGTCTTATTCCCTCCCGCAAGGTTCTGGTTTTATAGCTGAGGAAAGTGAGGCATAGCAGCTTCCTAGTTGCCCAGCTGTCCACAATGAATGTGTAGTGGAACTAGGCTGGTTTCATTCCAAAACCAAGAGCTCTCTCTACCATCAAGGTAAGCCAGGCGTGCTGCTTCCAGGAACCTGCAGAGCCGGGCTCTCCCTGGGGCTTAGCAGGCAATGGTTACACATGGTATAACTCTGGGGTCACAGTGCCTGCAATCAGTTTCCTGTTTTGCCCCTTGCTTCCCGTGCCTTCTTTTGCTCACATGTAAAATGGGAATAATGGTCCCTGTCAGTTATAGTAAAATGAGCCAAAATATTTACAGCACGTAGAACAGTACCTGGCACACGATTAGTACCCCGTCCATTATTGTTTTCACCGGGAACCTCTGGTATTGGGAGATGAACGGAAAGCTTTGATTAGACTCATCCAGAACCTGGGGTCTCTGTTGTGATTACTCCAGTCTCAGATGCTGGTCACATCGGTCCAAAGGCCAGGACAGCTGCTTGGAGAGTGGGCATTAGAAGCCAAATCAGCCTGGGCTACTCTCTAATGAGGGATAATGGTTTTGCTAGTGGGTGCTAGACTTAAAAGCCAGCCCTTGGAGACAATGATCAACCATTGGCATTCACTGACACTGGTGTTCATTGAGCTCAGCTCCACTTCCAGCCCTGGGCAAGAGGGCTGCCATGGATGCCACCTCAGGGGCTCTCAGGAACGGTCTTAATTGGACATTCATTCAGACAAGCCTCCCCGCAGTAACTGTGGGCTTTGATGTAAGGCACAGACCTAGCTGCCTTCACATCACCTTTATATCACTTCCAACACGGAGCTAATAGATGGAAATTTCAAAAAACTTGGAAAAAGAAAGGTGTCTCTTTTATGTTCTGAGAGACAAGGCAAAACACTGGTTCAATCAGGAGACCTCTTTTTAAAAAATGTGTAAGGATCTTGGTAATAGATCAGGGCTGACATCTGTTTGATTCTCGTTTTGGATTGTAGTTTTTTTATAGTACTTTCTGTACAAATGTGAAGGAAAAGTAGGTGTGTGTGTGTGTGTGTGTGTGTCTGTGTGTGACTCTAGACTCTCTCCCTTTAGGGGGACAGTTTGCTGCAGAATATTTTCCTGTCTTCCTCCATCGCATCTCAGAGAACACGATCATCAGTTAGCATTTAGTACTGTAAACATGCGCTCTGTTTACACCCACTGCTAAAGTACTTTCATTCAGCAGTCTTTTGTTCCTACTGCTGTCCTAGAAGGTAGAATTGATTGGATTAGACGGTATCATTAATGTAATTTGAGGTCCCACCCAGACGCCACAGAATCTCACCCCAGGCTGCAAAACGATGATCTAATAATATAGGCCCACATCTCTTATGAGCCTGAGGCCAGATATGCTTCACAATTTAGAATTTTCCATTTTTAGAAAGTTTAAGAGGTAAACACTCCAAGTGGGAGCTGGACGGCAAGCTGTCATCAAACCCATTGGTATTTTTTGCTGTAAAAATGTATAAATATTGATACTAAGTAGAATAAATTTGATTTTATATGTCAATTCAGGTTAGAGTTTGGCACTACATGAGTTTTTAAATGGCAGATTTGAGAACATGACCACTGTTTATTGAGTGTTTACTATGTGCAAGTACTATTCTATACACTTCAGATATATTAAGTCATCAATCCTTATAATACTATGAGCTGGATGTAAAGGCCAGGAAAGGGGGGACAAAAGAAATTAAAATTTCTCCAATGTTACAGGACTAGTAAGTGGCAGAGTTAAGATCTTAACCCAGTTGCCAATTTCACCCACATAATCATTAGAGTTTTTCGCCACTGTCTTCTCTCCTTTTCCTTATATGAGTATTTGGTGGCCCAAAGGACTTGGATGATAAGTGAAATGAAACAGAATCATGAACCCAGAAACATATGGACACTTGATTCACAACAATATCACTGCAGAGCAGGAGGGTAAAGATAATGTTTAATAAATGGATCTCCAATGGGAACAAATGATACTTGACCCTTTACCTCAAAACACACACACACACACACACACAATCTAAATGTAAAAGGTTAGACAGTGGGACTTCTAGAAGACAATGTAGACAAATATTCATGAACTCAGGGTAGGGAAAGACTTCTTAAACAGCATACAAGATGCATTCCCCATAAAGAAAAGACACTTTTAAGAGAGGGAAAAGGCAAACCAGCATGGAGAAAGGGTCTGGAACACACATAAATGACGAAGAGCTTATTCCAGAATATATAAAGAATGGCTACACATTAATAAAGGGGGAAAAATCCAATTGAAAAATGGTCAAGAGATTAGAACAGACACCTCACAAATGAGTCAATGAACACCTTAAAAGGTGCTCAATATAACTATTGAAGCAAATGCAAAATAAACCACAGTGAGATTTAAGCCCAATTCACTCCCACTCATGTGTCTAAGAGACAAGTGCATATTTGCCAGATGATATACACAAATGCCATAGCAACCCAGCCCGTAAAACAGCTCAGATGTCCATTTCCATTACTAGTATGGAATATTAACTGTAAAACACTCATACAACAAACTTGAAATTGCCATTTTTGTAGTCAAAAGTGGTCACATAATATGTATCCATGAAAACAAACAATTTATTTCTGGTCAGATGAAACGAAACGGGTAAATCTTTAGTAAGACAGACAGAAGGGTTCATGCTGTGAGTCCACTGGGATAAAATTCTCAAACCAGCCAAAACTAAATCTTTAGTGTTCAGGAATGCATGCGTTAAGTAGTAAAACTATGAAGCAAAGAAGCAAAGACTTACCGTAGAAGTGGGGTTACTTTCTTGGGAAGGAGGGAGTAAGATTGAGGGAACATGAGAGGATTTCTGAGGTGTTGACAACGTTCTTGGTTGTAGCAGTTTGCTTGTGACAAATCCTTGAGTTGTACAGGACTAATCCTATGTATTTTTTTCTATGACTATCTCACAATTAAAAGGTTAAAAAACTGAGTGGTATTGGGAAGGGGTGGGGGGGGGGAAGAGAGTAGGCTCTGGGTTTTATCACTGAGTTTGAATTCTTTTGAAGCCAGTAAGTTTGAGCCACTTACTGGATCTGTCACATAAATGTTTACCGTAATTGTCATACCCAGCACTTACATATGGCTTGCTCTGTCCCACATGTTACTATGTGCAATTAAGCTTCTTCCTTTGCTGCCTGCGTTTCAGCAGTTAGGCCATTTGCAGGCACTTTCTGAGTTACGGTCACTATAACTACATACAACTAGCAGTGACTTCCCTGCTTGACCACCACCAGTCATTATATTGCTGTTTCTACCCTGTTGTGGATTAAGAAAATAGCTCACCTCATTCATTCATCCATTTAACTCACAGTCATGAAATTCTGTGTAAAGCAAGAGTAAGTGAGCCTGAAAGGCCCGATGGGTCTATTTCTGGGCATCTTTTGCTGCCCAGACTTTGGATAAGCAGAAAACTTTCTTACTACAAAACTTGCTTACTACATAGTACTGGGCTAGGTTCTAAATAAATGAGGCATTGGCACTAAACTCCCGCTTTACAAGGACATACCGTATTAGAAAGAAGACTAACAAGTTGCTGGCATGCAGACGTCCTGGAGTAACCAGTATGGACCAGGACAACCAGTATTGTCACTCTCGGTGCCATAGCCTGGGGTGGCCGGGAGTCCAGTGTAGAGAAAGGTGACTTCTCTGCCATGCAGGCCATCTTCCTGCTTCCATCACTCATCCCACCCCAGGGCCTTTGCTCTTGCTATCCCCTCTGCCTAGAACATTCTCCCTGATTTTCACATGGACACTGCTCAGCAGTGAGAGACCTTCACCGAGCATTGTTCTTGCCTGCAGCCATGGTCACCCTATTTTCATGTCCTTCATAGATGGTTGTATGACTTTTCCAACAACAGACCTCTAAAGAAAGGGTTTCTTCCTGGGTCGAGGGATTGCAATTTGCGTTCCAAATTGCTCCCTAAATATTTCACTTTCAACTTAAACATTCTTAACCAAGGGGATTTAAAGTTATTAGAATATAGATCTTTTGACCACATTATTTAAAATGAATTCTTCATTACTTAATTAACATCCAAAGAGAAAGTAATTTAGAGTGAAGGAGGAACTCACAGTTCTGAACTCCATCCCGGAGGCTTGAATCTCTCTTCTGTTCTCCGTTGAGTTTGGGTCCAACAGGCCTGTTAGAGATGGGAAGAGAAGACATCTGAGTGATTCCCAGGTAGCCCACCTGCACAGAAAGATTCCCGACAGCTCTTTAGGGCATCTCATATCCCCATCATGTGCAATGACCAAAAAAATAGGTGCAAGTTACAGAACCCAGCGTGAGTGGAGATGTAGAGGGGAAAGGGTGTGTGTGTAGTATCTCAGGAGACAACGTTGGCAGTGTAACAACGGTACTTAGAAACTTAGTCTTCCACTCTGCTTTAGCTCCTAGACTGCCTCATGACCCTCCCCCGAAATATTTTGTATTTAGATGTTTCTAAACGTGATGCTTATGGCGGCAAACAATTGGAAACCATTTAAATCAATAACAGCTTCAAGCTTCACAACCTTTCCCACACTGAGATTATTATGCTGTAAGGTAGGCTAAACAAAATATTTACTGTTCCATATATAACAAAATCCTTAGATCAAGCCAACTGTGAGCCAGTGGGGTACCACTGAAAGAGCAGAGAATAGCTATGGATAGAAAAAAGATTGGGAGACATCCACCAACCTTCACCGGGACAATCTGAGGGTAATCTTTAAAGTTGTATTGTTATGAATACTGATGTACATACTAATTTTGAAATTTAAAAAGTTGCATTTTTATCCATCCATCCATTTAGTTGTCACTCATTAACATGGACAAGTCACTTAATCTGAGCCTCAGTTTTCTCACCTGTTTAATGGGGGCAACATTTAGACCTGCCTTACACCTAACTCATAGATGATGAAAATTTAGTATGATAGTATAAGGAAAAGGCATTGTAATTGTAAGTTACACACATGTAGAATAGCTGGGCTGTATCAACACACTATATATATGCATACACATATATTGTTTTGTTAAATATGTAGGAAACAGGGTCCATCCACACTCCCAATAATTTCTCTACCAAATGTATATTTCTCCATTGACAAGGATTGGAATTGCATTTAAAACATTTTTCACTTGTATGTCCATTTGTTTACCTGAAAAGCTGTGAAATGCATTGTAAAGTGAAAACACTCCACCTCTTTGGGTACCTACTTTCATGGGCATAATAACCGAGGTTAGGTTGGTTATGGGGAGGCCCGGCCTGTACCAAGATGACACTTATCCACCTTACACCTCACAGCAGCTAACAGAGGAAGACTTTTAGACTTCTTGCCCATAAAAACAGTATCCTCTCTCACACTGTTTCCTTCTTGAAATATCTAGTTCCTGGAAATCCAGCAGCCTGAGAGCTTCCCCAAATGCTCCTTCGTTCCACCGTGCTCCATCCCCACCCCACTGTTCCTGCCTTTGGAGGGGCAAGACACACCAGGGGCAGAAGGAAACGTCTTGGAACAGTGCCACAGCCTTGAGAGCTCACTATCCATCCTGCTCAGCTGATGAGGAAATAGATAAAAGTGGCTGTGTAAAGAGTGGGGTAGGAGTTCCAGGCAGGAGACACCCCTAGGGAAGCCAGGCACGTGGAAGGCATGTATGTTCTATGTTAGTGTGGAGAGGAAATGCCCTGTCCAGGCTGAGCTCCAGATATTGCATGAAAAGACACAGACTGATCGATGGAATTTTCTGGAGAAGCCAGATATCCTGTTTTGTTTTGTTTTCAATGTAAAATGTACCACTAAAATAAATAAATAAATAAATAAATAAATAAATAAATAAATAAATAAATAAATAATAGGCAGGCCAAACTAAGCAGGTCTGCAGACCCCGTTTTCATCCTGACACCAGGGTATGTTCTCAGGTAATTACATAGCGTGTTCTCTGGGCCCTCTGGAGCTTCTTCCTGCCAGTCCCCTAATCCACTCTGCTCTTCACAAAGTAAAAATTGCAGAGAGGGTCCAGAGGAGAGGATGGCGTCCTTCCAGATGACAGGAGGTGGCTGTACCACAGGGAAGGGCACCGCCCAGGAGTCTAAGCTCTTGCTCAGTGGCCTCTCCTGAGTCCCCAGGCCCAGGAAAACCAAGGCGCTCAGGCTAACTGACAGGAAAACCCCCAACCTTGCCCATTGGCTGCTCGTAACCTCACTCCTTACGCCTGCCATCACTGCTTAGTTCTTCCTAGAACTTAGGTTTTTGATGACAATAGAATACAAGGTCTGACAATTAAGTTTGTGAACTTGTTGCAATGATGTTACTAACCATTTTTGATATCAGAGGGATTATTCATTATGAATTTGTACCAACTGGGCAAACAGTTAACCAAGTTTACTATTTGGAAGTGCTGAAAAGGCTGCGTGAAAGAGTTAGATGACCTGAACTTTTCACCAACAACTCATGGCTCTTGCATCATGACAATGCACCAGCTCACATGGCACTGTCTGTGAGGGAGTTTTTAGCCAGTTAACAAATAACTGTATTGGAACACCCTCCCTACTCACCTGATCTGGCCCCCAATGACTTTTTTACCTGAAGATAAAGGAAATATTGAAAGGAAGACATTTTGATGACATTTAGGACATCAAGGGTAATACAATGACAGCTCTGATGGCCATTCCAGAAAGAGTCCCAAAATTGCTTTGAAGGGTGGACTAGGTGCTGGAGTCAGTGCACCGCTTCCCAAGGGGAGTACTTCAAAGGTGACCATAGTGATATTCAGCAATGAGGTGTGGAGCACTTTTTCTAGGATGAGTTCATGAACTTAATTGTCAGGCCTCGTATATGCATGCAGAGATTTGTCTCTTACCAGTGTCTCCCAAACCTAGAGGTGTGCCTGACTCAGAGTAAGGCTCAGTTGACATTTGTGGAATGAATGAATGACAGAGGACGGTCCTAGGCCATCAACATCACGACCTGTCTTTGTGCCAATTTCTTTATCAGAACCTGGCTCATCTCAAGAAGGAAGGCCCCCAAGACCCCCCCCCCCATCACCAGCACCACACTCCCACCACCCCAGGGCTTTCTCACAATTGGTAACCCCTTTTCCTCTCTCCCAACAGAGAATGCCGAGGGTGAGGAAGGGTTCCCTGCCCTTATTGGTTCATATTTACACTAGGCAAGTGTCCAGAGGATTATATGCTGGGAACAGTTGCTAGTTGCCAGGAACAATAAAAGCTTTTGTCCCTACGGAAAGTCAATAAACAGATCTTTCCCCTCCCTTGCTAGAGGCTTTATAACCCCTGAGAAAAGTCAAGGTTTGTCATGTTTAACTGCTATCTCCTTTAACTGTTATTTATTCTTTCTGATCTTTGGGGAGTAGAACCCTTGACTATAACTCATAGAAAAATGCAGTGGGCAGCCAGAGTGGGGAAAACAGGACCTAGTCTCGTCTTATTTCAGGAAGTAGGCGTCTCCCAATTTTGGGTCACTGCACAAGTTACATAGTCCCTCCCCTTGATGGTAAGTCTGGCCAAATTTCACTTTTTTTCCAGCAGCTTCTGAAGTAACCCCTTGAGATGGCCTAAGGAAATGTTAATAGAATTGCTATCATTCTATACATAAGCTTTGATTTCCCTATTTCTCCCGTTATTAAAGCAGCATTTTTCTTTGTCATTAAATTTTCTTTGAAGTTAATTGATTCCATAACTTGCAAATGCCTCTTCCCAACCTCCTGCTGAGAAATGGGTGTGCATTTTCACCCTCCCTTCACCTTAGTCCCTCCCCAGAATGTCCTGCATCTAGCAAAGAATTGTTTATGGGGACCCAGGAACCAGGTGGTTCCCTCTTCATTAATAGGCGCTTTTGGGTATCTCCCTAAGGGTGAGATGGCCTCACCCACCCTCAGGGAGACTCTCCTCCCTCTCATCCTAAATGCCCAGAAGCAAGAGGAAACAAAAAACACGGCCACAGGGCTGTGGGTTGGCTCAGTTGGTTAGAGCGCAGTGCTCAAAACACCAAGGTCACCGGTTCAATTCCCACGTGGGCCAGTGAGCTGCACCCTCCACAACTAGATTGAAAACAATGACTTGGAGCTGATGGGTCCTGGAAAAACACACTATTCCTCAATATTCCCCTATAAAAGTTAACAAACAAACAAACAAACAAACAAAAAACCCACAAGGCCACATAATTTAGCTGGGAGGCCAACGCCAAGGACATCTTGAAGGCCCCAACTCCTCACACCCCCTTGCCCAGTGGGGGAGGGATCAGAGCCTCTCCTGAGTAAATGGAATACCCCCAGGGCTCTGGAAACCACTATATTTACCACTATTTACCACGAGGAGTTATATGACAGCCCAGGGTTAAACTTTTATGGGTTTGGGTTAATCTCATGCTGTCTTCACTATCACTTTATAAACTTGATCCCATCATTACCCACATTTGTGCAGACTACCTAAATCACACAGCTAGTGGGTGGCGAAGCAGAGAAACAGCCCAGGATATGAAAACTTACTGCTTTTCAGCTCTAAATTGTGCAGCAAGCTACAAGACTCATTAATTTTCACAACAATCCTAAACAATCTGGTCATTTAATCTCCAGTTTTATAGATAGGGAGCTTTGGCTCAGAAAGGCTTGTGATGTTTTGCTCAAAGTTACAAAGTTAGTTTCTGGTCTGATTAGCATTCTACTCGACACAACCTCTCACAGGGCTAAGCATGAATCTGCACCCATCTCTTAATGGGACCCAAGGTCTCCAACAAGTTCCCCCAGTAGGGAGCTCAGTGACACACAAGAACCTTCCCGTTACACTGGGCATGGGGACCCAACCCGTTGCTCTACTTCCAACACACAGAATCTGCTGGGGCTGGAAAACAGAGCCACTCTAACTTCCTTCGTCATTCCTTGCCAAGCAGGACCATCAGACACTCCACCCTCCACCACCTTCCCAGAGACCAGCTCTGTTCACCTAGGACTGGAGGAAACCAAGTATACTGTGGTGAAGGTACTAGGTCTCTGATCCCACATCAGTCTTCTTACCTGCGAAGGATGCAATCAAGAGCTGTATGCTGCTGCTGTCTGAGAAAGAAGGCACTAGGCCTTCCACAGGGCAAGCTGAGCTTCGGCCTAGACTGCAGAGCCTGCTGCCTCCTTAAGTGCACTCCACCTGGCTCCCACCTTAGGGAGGGACAGCTCCACCCATGCCAGCTCCCTCCCTAAACCTGATCATTGCCACTCACTCTCTAGGGCTGATTTTATCCTCTCTTGTATGGCTTAGAAATCCAGCCTTGGGGCTTGTTCCTGGGTTCTGCTTTTACAGACTGGGGCCCCTGGCTCAGATAATCCAGTCTGAGCAGGCTTGTCTGGCTCACGCTGGTGTGCTGTGGTGGCATTAGAGACCCAGGCCACTTGGGTCAGCCCATCCTGACCTCCCCCACCAGGAGAGAAGCTATGGATGTAAGCAAGACAATTCTAAAACTCATCTGGAAGAATAGAAGAGGCAAGAATATGGAAGAAAGTTCAAAAGAAAGAAATGAGGTGTGACAGGTACTGTAAGATATCCAAACACACTAAAAGACCGCAGTTACCAAAACAGTATAATAATATCCTAAAATCAACAAGATGAATTAATTGAACAAAATAGCTCAGAAACAGTCCCCTGCTAAAATTTGATGAAGAAGGCATCTCAAATCAACCTTAAAGTCTAGAATTATTGCTAGATTATGTACTATTTGCTATTACGGTGTAACTGATTAGCAAATTGAAAAAACAAAATAAAAACCCATGAACGTAGACATACTTCACATCATATATCAAAATTAATTCCATAGAGATAGTCTTTAAAACTCAGACCAGGTAAAAACAGTGAGTGAAGTAGACAAAAGAGCAATAGATTTGACATGTCGATACATAATTAAGCAAATACAGCGAAGAAAAAAAATTCCCATTCCATAATGAACAATGAGTAAGCCACACAGTAAGACTTCCATAAATAAAAGGAATAAGCAGAAAATCCACCAAGAAAGATAGAGATCTACTAATCTACATGTTTTTTTGAGGTGAGATTTTTTTTTTTTTTGTCCTCAGACAAAACACAAAGAAGAAGCAGCTCATCAGCCTTCGGCAACCAGCATTGTGTCACCCCTCTCCCCACCACTACCACCTCCACCCCCTTCCGCCCATTCCAGCTGAGCTGAGATCCCAGCTGGCCAGCCGAGAGGGCTGGCTATATGCCATCCCCACTGCAGACCCCTGGCTGGGTCATGGCTTCTAACATACTAATTGAAAAACGTCAATAAGTTTTTGGAATACATTGAAAGACTGTTCAAGGACACATCTCCCTTCCAGCAGTATTTGTTTGAAACATCAATGTCCTATGGTGGTGAGCAATGGAATACCAGGTAGTCTCCTGTGTGGATGATAATTCAAGTGGATACAGCTTCTGGGGACAAGTTGGAAACCTGTATTAAGAAACATAACATTATTTTCAGCCTTTGGTCTAGTAATTATACTTACAGAGACCCGCATCACGGAAAGATCCAAAATGCATATATGAAAATATTCATCATAATAGAAAGAATAAAGAAAGAAGGATACTACATGTCCAAAATGGGAGCAAGACAAGTAAATTATATTTTCACTAGATAGACTATTTGTGACCACTCTAAAAAATGGCATGTAGGAAAACAATGTAGTGAGATAAAAGTGTTTGTGATACAATATAACAAAGAAATGCTGAATTCAAAACAGAAATAGCTGGTAATTAAAAAAAAAAAACAAGAAAAAAATCAGCTAAGCAAAAAAGACAGCTGCTTCCAGATTTATAAGAATGGTTGTATGAGGGCGGTAGGATTAAAGGTGAGGAACGGAGCGAAGAAATAAAATGGAGTCACTGCAATCAAGCAGCTCAATTACTATTAAGTTGGTGCAAAAGTAATTGCAGTTTTTGCAATTATTTTTAACCTTTTAAACCACACGTACTTTTGCACCAACCTAATACAATCAAGTAGGTTGAGGTATGAGAAAACCATTCCATTCTTTTTTTTTTTTTAATTTTTTATTGGGGAATATTGGGGAACAGTATGTTCCTCCAGGACCCATCAGCTCCAAGCCAAGTTGCCGTCCCCAATCTAGTTGTGGAGGGCGCAGCCCACTGGCCCATGTGGGAATCGAACCAGCCACCCTGCCGCCCAGAGCCCGCACTCCAATAAACTGAGCCATCCGACTGCTCCAACCATTCCATTCTTGTTTTAACTAAACTGGGAACTTAAACTTTTAAGCTTTCAAGTCCCATGTCAATGCCTGGATATATATATATATCTCAAACCTCCAGAAAACCCTCTGGTTACCGCTGGAAGGAAAAAATGCTCATGTATTCAGACCACCTGTTGACTCATTATGCAGACCGCCGTCATCCAGAGTACTACCCCAGGACTGGGTCTTCTCAGGAATGTTCTTTCTACTCTAAGAACCTGTTCATACACACAGACCCAGGGAAAAGCCCAGAGACTGAAAATCTACCTCCCTAAGCACACGGGAAGGGGCAGATGAAAGGAGGCAGCAGGACACGCCAGTCTGGCAACTAACAGAATTTATTACGGGGAACGTACATAGGAAGCACCTCCCTGGGGCTGTATGATGAAGTGGATATTCTCTGCGTTGCTTGGCAGGGGTCAGAGAATTACATTGGGTTAAAGAGGGTGAATAATCATGGGTAGTGGATGCCACCAGGTGTGGAAATTAGTTGACATGTCTGACCAGGTCAGGAAACAACCTGTGCCAGGACCCACCACATAGCAAGCAGGAGGTAGGGGAGGGGTGCTGATGATGTCAGAGTGAACATCAATTACAAATCAGTCTCTATGGGGTTCGGGGGTAAACAACCTCCATTCTGGCCTGGTCCAGCTCACGGGCCGGACAGTGGTCACGCATGGAACAGTTTCTCCTCCACAGAGCTTTTCTTTCCTCTGTGGGACACTCTGGGTATTGTATTTCTGGTTTGCAAGCCCTAAGACCCTTGAATAAATCTTAATCACTCATTTCTAGCAAAGCCTCCAGATTCATTTCCAGTTTCTTTGACAAAGGGAAATTTGAAAATGCTCCTTATTTTTACAAATTTTCATTGATTGAGTTTTTGTTTTGAAATTTGATTTTTTTTTTTAAAAAGAAGATGTTATAAAATCTTTTATTTGGTAACTGTACGTCAGCAGTTAATGGAAGGGGAAAAAAAGGAGAGCAAGGAAAACAAAAGGCAAAGGGAGAAATAAAAAAGGATTGAGATGCTAAGAGATGGAAACAGGCAGAGAGGAGAATGCAAGCAGAGAAAGATGCCCAGACATCCCAAGGGAGCAAGACCAACTTGCAAAGCAGGGGAGATGCAGAAAGATCAGGTACAGTGATGGCGCCATTCAGAGTGGGAGAGACAGGAGGGATCCCAGGATGGAGATCAGAAGAAAGCAAAGCAGGGGAAGAAAGAGTTGATTCACCTATCTTACTTATAAATACGACTTAAAAAAAAAAAAAAAAAAAAAAATATATATATATATATATATATATATATATATATATATATATATATATATATATATATATATATATATATATATATATATGACCCTCCAGTGGAAAGAACTGGGAGTGGGTGGTTGCTATCAAATTTTAGCTATAATAATATATTCATTCCTATTTAAAGTTTGAAAACACTGGGGTTCTTTATGACTGCATTGTTCATCTTCCATGGAGACAACACTAAGATTCTGGTCTGAGGAGTGAAAGGTATTACAGTTCATTGTGCAGAGAGAAAAGGAGAAAAACGACTTCAAGAATCAGCACTAGCAAAATTCCAGATCTTGGTATCTGAACTGTAAGCACACGTGTTTCCTACCTGCCTGCCCTGCGATCTGGCTGGGTCCAGATGTGGCCCGTGGCTGGACATGGTCCTTAAAATTCTGTTCCTAAGAAGATAGGCCTTGCTATGGTACATTAGATCTACTACTACTACTACTGCTGCTACTACGAGTGTCATTTATAGTTCACCTGCAGTGTCCCTCACTGTACTCACTTTTCACACATGCTACTATTTAATCTTGACAATAATAAAAATAGTTCATGGAGGATGAGCCCCGATAGCACTAGGTCCAGCTGCCAGCACTTTAAATACATTTATTACAGATTTAAGCCTGACCACCGCCCTATGACCTAGGTCCTATTGTATTGCCATGGTGGGGAGATAGAGCATTAGGGTAACCACTCCGAGTAGCTATTATTCAGCATTTCCGAGATGGGGAAACCAGAGTGTAAAGAATTAAAATCACCTGCTGGAGAGCACCCAGCTGGTTAGAGGCAGAACCAAGGATTTGCAACCAGGTCTCTCTGACACTGACACAAAATCAAAGCCTTCCAATGTGGTTCTGAAAGCTCCTCAATCGTTGAATTAAACTCCTGTCTGTTTAAAATAGCTACTGGCATCTAGTGGTCAGAGGCTAGGGAAGCTGCTAACATCCTTCACTGCGCATGACGGCCCCCACCATCAATAAAGAATGAGCCAGCCCAAAATGTCATTAGCGCCGAGGTTGAGAACTCCTGAGCCAGTGTGTTTTTCTGTTTTCTTCCAAACTGATGGATGCTGCCACTTTGCAACTTGTGCCCTAAATCTGTGTTCTGTCTACTGGGTGGCACTGCTCTCAGTACTGCTTGGGACGCTCACAGTGCAAAGATTAATTCATTCCCCTCTCCAAGAGACACAGGGAAGTGACCCAAAGGCAAGTCACACGATAGATTTCTTCTTCCAGTCCCTAGAATAACAGATGAAGGGAGTCTCACAGAAATTTGAGGTTCCTGGTATGACGGAGAGTGTGGAGCCTGTGTGAAAATATACAGCTGCCTCTTTGACTCTAATATTACATGGGGGACCTAGAAATTCTAACACCTTTTAGGAAAAGAGAACACTCCACAAAAGAATGCTGTCCTTTGTGCCTGTATCAGAGAAGCTTCAGCTCGCGGTCAGGTTCAGAGACCAATCTCTTGTAATCCAAGTGATTTCTGGTCTTGCCCATGCCCTCATCCATCTCAGCCTTTCTGTAGTTTTGACATTTTTGATAAATGCTCCTTTCTGAACACGCTTTCTACCCTTGGCTTCTGTGACACTGCATAGTTCTGTTCCCTTCTCTGCTTTCTCTAAATTCAACTGTTAACAACACTTGAGGGTCATAACTCGGGGTCTGTGGGCCTCTCACCGCCTCGCTGCTGTCACGGGCATGGCTCAAGATGTATGTGACCACGGACTCAGGCAAAGCCTTGCGTGATCCCGTCAGCCATTATTGTAGTATCTGAGCTGTGGGTGACACCAGACGGGAACAACATAAAGGAAGAAAGAATTCCATCAAGTTCAAGGTCTTCAGGGTTAGACAAAAAAGGCATGTAAATATCCCAAGTACAAAAACAACAACGAAGCCCAGCAAAATCAAATCTAATTTTAAAAAATGTAATCTGATAATGTCGTAACCTGAGTGGAAACGCAGACTTCTGTGACTAGATTAGGGAACACTTCCTTTAAGAGTTTTGGAGCCCTTGACATAATGACCATGACAAGGAGGCTTAGTCCTAAAGGAATTTCTTTCCCTTTGATGAATAAGCAGGGGAGATAAAGAATTAAGCAGCACTACAAAGTCAATCAAACCTAGAATATTAACATTTTTGTGACAAATTTAGAAATAATCCGTACTTAGCTGTTATTTTAATTTTTTGAAATGTAAGGAAAATTTAGCATGTTAGTATTTATAATAGGTAAACTCAGTCATTTTAATTTGAAATAGGTAATTGCATAATTGACTTAAGACTTGTGAATTTAAACAGAAATTGTATTAAGTTTGTAAACCGTATTGGAACACTTGAGAGAACTCAAAATCCATCATTTAAAGGTTAAATTGTTAGATTTCTACAAATTATTTAGGTATCTTGGAAGTTTCATTAAATTTGACAATTGCAATAACTTAAAGAAACTAAATGTATGAAAAGCAGAAATGAAGTTTAAAATGCAAACAAAGTACTTTTTAAAATTGATCGTTTACACTTTGGTAGATTTATAAATAGTACAAAGATACTTGTAAACTGAATTTAAGAAAATGGTGAGAGAAGTAGAGTTTTAAAAAACTGGAACTTGAATACATTTGAAATGATATTTTAAAAATTGAACTATTTCCAGAATAATCCTTTCCCTGCCAAAAAGCCAATCTCAAGGACACACAAAAAATAAAACAAACAAACATAAAACACATCCTTTCAACAACTGGTTTGATCTTTTTTTTTTCTCTCCTTTCTTCCGCCTCCCCCCCCAACTCCAGTTCAAGCCGTTGTTTCTCAGTCTAGTTGTGTAGGACACAGCTCCCTGGCCCATGTTGGTATTATGAGCCTTGTGCTCCCCTCGGCCGAGGCAGTCGGTCACCAGTCATGGGTCAGCTGCTCACAGCAGCTCTCTAGCCACCGGCCACTCACACTGGCTGCCGGCCACTCATGGCAGCACATGGTAGCCCATGGCACACTCAGCAGCCCACAGCAGCTCATGCCAACCTCCAGCTGCTCATGGCAGCCCAGCTCCAGGGAGAGCTGTTGCTCACAGTCTTAGCTGTAGAGTGTGCAGCTCACCGGGCCCATGCGGGCATTGAACTGGCGACCTTGGTGTTAGGAGCACGGCGCTCCAACCACCTCAGCCACAGGGGCCAGCCCTGGTTTGATCTCGAATGCAAGTTTTTCTGAGTATGTGACCCAAAGAAACTTAAGAACCTTCTTTTATGGAAAGAGTGACTTGTATATCTCTGTCTCCATCCCCATATGTCCTAGTGGCTGCCAATTACCTGCATGTCCCATCAGCCTCCCCACCCCACCCCCCCACACACACAACAGTCTGCAAACCATTCTGTCTGAGTGACCCTCCCAAACAGATCCCTCACACAGAGATTCCCCCTCCACCCAGCAAACCAGACTGTCAGTTTTCACGTGTTTTCTGCTTTGCCAAAAACTAACCAACCAATTACCTAAGTCTATTGCTCTTTCTATTGAAGTTCCCAATTCTATTGATTTCTGCAATTGCCTACTCTATCGCTCAATTCTAATTGATTCTATTGGAAATCAATAGACTTAGGTAATTGGTTGGATAGTTCCTTTCCCTTTGCCACAAAGCTCTAAACTGTCACAAAACCCTACTAATCCTTCTGTCTGGATGTTCCCTGCATTTGACTCCTTTATCTGAGTTTGACCTTCTTCCTTTTACTAATGTTGACATTACAGCAGACGATGGTTCTCCTGCTCTCTTGAATGACTTTCCCCAAAATATCACTGGAGTGTGTGGCTCCCTCCTACACCCAGGGTAGATTTTACCACCAAGCCATTGATGACTTTATGCAAACTCCTCAAGCCACCCCAAGGGCAGACCCACCTGTGCATTGCTCATTCCTGCCTCCACCCCTCACATATGGGGAATTGAAGTGCCCTTGGCTTTGCCTCTGGAAATCCCATTTTCCTTCAGGACTCCCAACGTACTCTGAGGTCCTCTTCTCCTTTTGAACAATTCAAATAATATCTAATCACATATCCCGCCTGCCACTGCGTCCTCTACCCTTATATACTCAGAGCTCCTGGAGTATAGAAACCATTTTTTCTGCAGTTTTGAATCCTGTGAAGAGAGGCCTTGCTTCCACTCATTTATTAAACACCAACTGTGTGCCAGGCACTGTTCTAGGTGTTGGAGATTTAGTGGAGAATGAGGAAAAGAAAGTTTCTGCTGCAAGGGAGTTTATATTCTGGAGGGAGCAGAGAGGAGATGAAAGGCAATAAACAAAAACATACATAATCATTTTAGTAGCAACACATTCATAAGGAGAATAAAACAGAGTTGGGGGATAAAGAGTGACAGTTTGGGGGAGGTTAATTTAGGTCTGGGTGGGTGGTAAGAAAGCCCTTTCTGAGATGGTGACATTTGTGCAAAGCCCTGAATGATGAAAAGCAGCCCCTCATAAAGATCTGGGACAGTTGTGTTCCAGGAAGAAGGGACAGCAAGGGCAGACGAGGTGAGGGGACTTGACATGTTGAGATGGTGGCTCCAGTGTAGTGACAGTGGAAACGCTGTGCCAGACAGGCTGGAGTGAGGCCAGAGCCCATCACATAAGGCTTTGGGAGCATATGCTGAGGGTTCTCTGGGTTTAAGTGTATCAAAGGGTCTCAGACAGAGGATGCTAGCCCCTGATTCATTTGTCTAAAAGCATACTCTGCTGCTCACTCACTCATAACGTGGGGAATGGCTGTGGGTACAGAGAGAAACAGGGAGACCAGCTAGGAGGACATGTAGTACAGCAGTCCCCCCTTATCCATTGGGGGGGGTATGTTCCAGTTCCAAGGTCCCCAGTGGATATCTGAAGCCACGGATAGTACCAAACCCTATATAGACTGTGTTTTTTCCTATACATCCCTATGATAAAGTTTAATTTATAAATTAGACACAGAAAGAGACTGACATAACTAATAATAAAATACAACAATTATAACAATGTTCTGTACTAAAAGTTATATGAATGTGACATTACTAAGCAAAATAAGGGTGATTTGAACGTAAGCACTGCACTACCACCACAGTAGATCGGATAACCTAGCCCGCTCCTAGCAGGGAGTGTCTACAGCAGGGATATTCTGGGCAAAGGGGTGATTCACACCCCAGGGGGGACAGAGGGGGACAGTGTGAGATTGCATCACGCTACTCAGAGCAGCGTGCAATTTAGAACTTAAGAATTGTTTATTTCTGGAAGTTTCCATTTAATGTTTTCAGACCACAGTTGACCACAGGTAACTGAAACCAAGGAAAGTGAAACTTCGGATAAGGGGGAGACTATTGTCGTGCAAATTGGACTAGCCAGGCCATAGCATATTTGGGTGACTAATCACCCCAGGTTGCCTGGAACTAAGGGGCTTCCTGGAACGTGGGACCTTTGGTGTTAAAACAGGAAAACCCCTAGCAAGCCTGGGGCACCATGGGAGGAGACTGTATCCATCTGACTCACTGATTGATCGAGATGGAAGGAAAAGAAAGAAATCTACAGTGACTGCCAGGAATTTAGTTTGAACAATTAGGTGGATGATGGTGTCATTTATTGGGATGGGGGGAACAAGAGAGAAACAAGTTCAGGGAGAAAAAAATCAAGATTTATAGAACACGTTCTGAAAACCCCCAAATGTGCTTTATAAATCTCTCCAAGTGGCAATGCCACTACCATAACACTTGGGAGGCCACTACCATAACACTTGGGAGACACCTACCGGTATCCCAGATCTACAGAGATCTAAAGTGGATACAAAATAGGCATTTAATCAATAGCAAAATCACTCTGGAATCTCTTAATCACTGGCTAATAGTCACAAATGAGCCACCCTTCCCAGAAAGAGAGGATGCATCCATTTCCTGCAGATACGACGTGAGCGAAATCTGGAAATGCATTGGGGTCCTTGCTGACCCTGGCCTCTGCAGTCTTGCTTTAGACCTCACCCTTAGCAATTTGTGATGGTGGCAATTTTAATTCAAGATGAAGATAGAAGTCATAGAGAGAGGTCACATCAAGTGACTGCAGTAGCATCCTTCTCTGTGTCCACTTTCCCCTGCTAGACCTTTCCTCTACTCCAGCTCCACTTTAGCTCTCTTTCCTCTGTCATACAATAGCTTTCTCCCTCCTCTGACCTTGGCTGCCAGTGAAGCCCTGGGTCTGCAGCCTCTACAGCAAATGGACTTCTCGACAGCAAATGAAGCATTTCCCGACACAGTTGGTCCTGTCTCCTACTGACTAAGAGAAAAGCCTCCCTGGTTTCCTATTATGGCCTTTCTCCCACAGCCTTTCCCTTGTCATCCATACACTGCCCATGTTTCCTCCAACAAACCCAGCCTACTCTTTCTGCTTTGCAGCAACTATTCCCATGGTTTCCACAGATCCATGACCCACCTGCCCAAAGTTAAGGAAGACCAAAAGGCACAGGTCCCTGGGTCCCAACTCGAAGGAGAGAAGGAGGAGAGCCTGGCTTCCCTGACTCTGCTGCCTTGCCTGAGGCAGCTCATGCATTTCCATTGCCGTGTCTGGCCTCACTTCTCCCTCCCAAACAGGTTCTCGTGGCAGGAGCAGAAGAGTGACTTTCACTGGCCTTGATCATTTATTTAAATGTTGTTATTTTGTCCCTTAAGGACTTCTTTTGGCATTAATTTTGATTATTTTTAAAATATTGCATTAAAATCTTATGTCTCTTGATTACTGAGTTTTTTTGGCACCCCCTTAAATGTTGTGCCCGGGGCAAGTGCCTCATGTAGTTCACCCTAGCCTGGGATCTTCTGGTTTGCCCTTGCTGGAAAGTGGGTCTTTCGACTTTAAAACCAGGATAATGCTGGAAAAATCTGAAAGAGTTGGTCACCCTCGGAGTGCCCTGAGCTCCAAAGCTTGACGGCCAGAAATCAGATCGTGGCACTGCTGCTCTGCAGCTGGGGAAACCTCTCTGTGCCTCCACCGTCTCCTGTACGCAGCGGGAGTGGGAATAGCAACCACATCTGAGGGCAGCTCTTGTGAGCTCGTCTGGAGTGAGCTTGGTATAGTGCCTGGCGCAGAGCAAGTGCTTTCAAACATTAGCTGTGATGGTGGTTTATTATCTGCCAAGAGCTGGCCACGGACACAGCCTTGGCCTTGAGGAATCTGTGTTCTAGTGAGAAGTCAGACCATGAACAGGTAATGTTAAGAATTATTGTGTAATGCATGTGTCTGAGAATGTGACCGGAATGCATGTGGCCTCATGTAATTCTCCCAGGCAGCTTGTAAAGGAGCTTCTTTCACCCCTCCCCTTTCTGCAGATGGGGCCACGCAGCGAGAGGCCAGGACTTGCCTGTGATCCCAGAAGAAACGAGAAACAGAGTAGGGATCCCACATGGGCCCTCGGAGATGATCTTCTGCCCACTGTCTCTTGGCAGATCCGGAAGGTGCCTGGTGCAGCAGGGATTCCAGGAAAAGAAACTCCAGTGAAAGTTTGTCTTACAGAAACTTCCTTGCATCAACAACTACTGTGTTCATCAGGCAGGTCCTCCCCAAGAGGAAGCTTGGCAGAAAATTACCAGTTACCGCTGGCTGCTTTCACAAGATAGAGCTGGCTGCCTGGGGACCATAGGATGACAGAGGATCTCTTTACTGCACACCCTTTTGCACTGTTGGACTTTGAGCCATCTCAATATAATTATTACCTATTCAAAAATAAATGTTAACATTAAAGTTCAAAAAGAAAAAAGAAAAGAAGGTCTTACGAATTATCCTCAGGAGAACCCAAGTCAGTAAAATCTTGGTGAGTCCTCAGAATGGTGTTCCCTCTCTGGGGAGATAAGCCAACCTCTCCAGGGTTAATTCACTCCTTGGGCCCGAATTCCAGATTCCTTGGACGTAGGGCTTTTCCACTAATGACAGATAGGCGTGGAGCGACACGAGGCCTAGAACTTTTTCCGGGCAGGCCCAAATGAACAAGAACAAGCTTCACGGGACAGTTCCCGAAGAAGGTGGAGGAGCTGTAAGCGGCCTGCCTGATCACTCTTTCGGTTCATTGGAGGGGAAACGAATACCACAGCCATTAGCTCACGTCTGGGATTCACTGTGGAATCCCAGGGGACACCAAACCTGTAACCATTCTGACGGAAACTCACTTCCTTCCTTCTGGTTGGGCTACAAAACTCACAAGAAAGCATTGATTTAAAAATAAAACACGGGAGATGGTATTATGGAGTGAGAAGCACCCCGAGTGAAGAATTCAGAAACCTAAATGCAGGTCCCAGCTTTGTCACCATCTCGAGGTATTTGGGTAAAGCTCCATCTCTCTGAAACTCTGAATCTGTGAAATGGGGGAGACGGACTGATGTTCCCCCTGAGCTCTCATATTTCGATTCTGGGCTTGTCCTCTGACTTTCTCCTCCCCGCTCTCCTTCAGTCTCAGGCCCCAATAGCTAGACCCCCAGCTAATTGGCGGTGTGCAGGGAACGGGACCTCCATTCCCTTTATACATCTTCCCACAGAGCACAGAGTCCCAGATTCTGCACATGCTGCCTCCCCCTCACTCTACCCTCCTCCTTCAACATCTCCGGGCCTGCCTCAATCGATGATACTCACCTCTGCCTCTGGCGTCATGCTGACAAGGGTCTTGGTGTCATCTTTGTGCTGTTGACATGTTAGAATCTCTGAAGACTGTTCATACTGGGGTCACCCCAGGCTAGAGATTGGTCTGGCGACCCAGAGTGCTGAACTGCTTATTGAGAGATAGTTTAGTACAGCCAGGGACTTAAAAGCCCACAGACAGAGGCTCATACCTGATAAGGCCCCAAGCCTGAGCAAAGTGCCCCCCTGCCCCAAGCCACATTAGGAGATCATTCCAGGGACCTGCCTCACTGTGGCACGGGGGAGCCAGACCTTCTGCCCATCCCAGAGATCCCCATGTGCAGGAGTGTGTCCTGAGCTGGATGAATACAATGGCCTCTCCCAGGATGTGAATCTGGGCAAGTGACTGACGGGGGGCCATTCACCCCAGGGACGAAGGTGGTGAGTGCCTGCCCAGGCAGTCTCTGCTCGACCTCCTGGTTTGACCCCTCTAGGCTGCCGTGGGCCCTGCACCATCTACAGTTAACCACAGCTCTGTGTACCCCATCATTCTTCCTTAAGTTCCCTTTGTTTTAGCAAAACCAGAGTTGGTTTCTCTTGTTTGCAACTACTAAGAGGTCCTGACAGATATTCACAGTGACATCATCTGCTTGGGTTCCATGAGACAGCCTGTAGACAACCCCCTGAAGTGAGCTCAAGTGGGTGTCCATTTCTTATGATCGAGAGTCCTTATTAAGTCAGGGGTGGGCCTAACAAGTTCCTTTCCCTCTCTGAGTCTCTGTTTCCTCATCCTAATGCTACTGATTCCCACAGGGCAGAGAAACAGGAAGGATAAAATGCAGTGACACTACTACAGGTGAGAAAGAGCAAACCTTAGGTAGTGCTCACCTTGTTCCACGAACCGCTCCGAAACCCTACCTATAGGAACTCATTCACAGCCACCCTGTGAGCTAGGTACTTTTAGCCTCATTTTAAAGGTTAGGAAACTGAGAAACAGAGGGCGAAGTAATTTCCCCAAAGTCACACAGCAAACAAGTGCCAGAGTACCTCAAAAATGTTTTGTTCTTCAGTAAATGGTAGCTATTATGTGTTCTAGTTAAAAGGTTGAACAAGCCCAAAGAGTTATGATTTAGGCAACGTCCCACTTGTGAAGGAGTTCAGGCCTCCCCCCGAACAACAGCTAATTGACTGGAAAGTAGTTGCGACCTATGAAATCACTCAGCCTCCCTCCCTCTCCCTTTCCATAATCCTCCCCGAGATTTCACCACTGCCATGGCTTCAACTGTTCCCTCTATGCACAACTCTGCCTCCAGCTCAGGCCTCTCTCCTGAGCAACCAGCACATCCCCCCCACTGCCTGTTGGGAATTTCTGCTTCAATGACCCATGGGCGCCCCAAACTCAGCATGGCTTGAGATAAACACTGCCTCTACCCCACGCCGGCCCTGCCTCCAGAGCTCCCTGCTTCAGTGAATAGCAGTCATCTCCTATAAGCTTCCTAAACCAGCTGCCCAGGGGTCGCTTCACTTTCTCCCTCTGCCAAATCCAATCAATCCGCCACTAAACCCAATCTACTCTGCTTGGATACTCCTCATGTCTCCATTCCCTAGAGCAGACCATCACTCTTCCTCGATCACACAACCGCTGGTCTCCAGTCTATCACTCCCCTCCAGTCCAATCCTACAGCGCAGCCAGTCACGGCCCTGCCTAATTTTCAGTAACGTCCCCTTGACCCCAAGATAAAAATCCAAATTCCTTCTTATAGCTTTATGAGACTCCCCGAGTTAGGCTCTGCCTACCCCCCTGTTGTAAACCTTGAGATTTTCCCTCCGATACTCCCTGCTTCAGCCATGCTGCACATTCTCGTCGGTTTTTCATCGTTCATTTAACAAAAATTTACTGAGCCCCTGCCGTGAGCCAGGCACAGGGAGTACAATCAGACAAACAAGATTTCTGCTCTCATGACATCTACGCTGGGCTGGCTGACTATTTCATCTTTGAGATCTCAGCTTAAATATCAGTTCCTGAAGGAAATGCTCCCTGTCCCCTAAACCAGGTTAAGTCCCTTGGTGTGTGTGTTTAGATTTCCTGGTTCTTCTCTCCCATAATATATACCAACACCTTACTACTGTTTAACCTTTCTCTTGCCAGTCTCTCAACGTATGGGGATGGGCACTGTCTCTCTTGCTCACCTCTATCTTCAAGCCTGGTTCATAACAGACAAAAATTGTTGATGAATGAATAAATACATGAATGAATTGCATTATACTCAGCAAATACTCATACTTCTGGTTTTCCTACATGATTGTAAGCTTTCCTTTTTCAAAAACAAGAAACACCACATCATGTTTTGTTTTTCTCCCAATTGCTCCCATATTAGTACTTGATGAGTCTGAATGGATGGACAAGTGTGTCTCCATGTAGGAAAACAAGAGTTGGTAAGGATGGTCAAAGTAGGAAGGAAGCATCTCCAGGAGACTGAGACACATGTGAGGACCCCTGGAATTTACAATTCCCTGATCTGATCATTCTCCAGAGGTATATGGAGTTCCTTGAGCCTCAGTGCTTGCTGTATAGAGGAATCATGTGAGGATGTAGACAAGACATAGACACCCAGGCCTCTTCCCAGAGACTACAATTATCAGTCTGGGTTGAGGCTTGGGCAATAGAAAAGGTTTTTAAAAATTCCCAGGTGATTCTAATGTGCAACCACGTCTGGAAGGTGTAGAGCAGGGGTGTCCAAACTGCGGCCCGGGGATCCATTGTGAATCGGCCCGCAGCAAATTCCAAAAATACATTTAGTTTACTTAAATAAACCAGGTGAGGCAATACATACTTCACCTCGAGTGAGTGGCCCGGCTGTTTGTGTATTTTACCGCATATGGTCCTTGGTAAAAACCGTTGAAAAAAGTTTGGACACCTCTGGTGTAGAGCCTCCTGGAATTTATAAGGCCTTGGCCAGATCTAGATCTACAGATGTATTGATAATCTGTTAGGGATTCCCGGATATTGTATGCAGACCAAGACTTATGAGACAATCAGAGGTGGAACCAAGGGAATGAAGACAGAGAACAAAGCTAGGACCAATTAAACATCTCACCTAGCTATGCACTTATTGGGTGGATGGATAGATGGGTGGGTCTGTAATGAGCAACAGCAGATCCTTTCCTCTGTGAGTTCACTGGGAATAACTTTCTTTATGAGTAATCAACCTAGTACTTAGTCATAGGCAAGCATGAAAAAAATTCATGGAAAGATTAAACAACATTAAACCAGTAGAATCTGCTGATGATCCTTCCAGGGGCTGTGGGCCATCCACTCATCTTCCATTCACTCATTCAACAAGCATTTACTGAGCAGCGATTATGTGAAAAGTACTATTCTAGATGCTAGGGATGCTATCGCTAGCTTGGGGCTGAATTTTGTCCACCCAATATCCATATGTTAAAATTCTAACCCCAATAACTCAGAATGTGACTGTATTTGGAGATAGGGGTTTTAAATAGGTAATTAAGTTGAAATGAGTTCATGAGGGTTGACCCTAACCCAGGATAACCGGTGTCCTTATATGAAGACTTGATTAGGACACAGACATGTATAGAGGAGAGACCATGCGAAAACACAGGAAGAAGATGGCCATCTATACGCCAAGGAGAGAGGCCACAGCAGAAACCAACCTGCTGAGAGCTTGATTTCAGACTTCTAGCCTCCAGAGTTGTGAGAAAATAAATTTCTGTTATTTAAGCCACCCAGCCTGTGGTTTGTTTGACAGTCCTAGAAGTCTAGTAGAAGCTGTAAACAAGACCAAGTCCCTGTTTCCTAATGCGTGTATTCAATTTACCAAGCATTTCATTTTCTGAGGGCTGAGTGAGTGAGTACATTTTACACATCTATCTACTGCTATTTTTCAAAGCTATGCAGCCACTGTTGAGTTTAATAAAATTCACATTCATTGAAAGAGTACCTTAATTCTTTTTTTCCCCCCCTTTCTTGCATCTCTCCCTCCTCCCCACTCTGGTTCAAGCCGTTGTTCTCAGTCTAGTTGTGTAGGACACAGCTCCCTGGCCCATGCTGGTATTATGAGCCTTGTGCTCTCCCCCGGCTGAGGTAGTTGGTCACTGGTTGTCGGTCCAACTGGTGACCTCGGCGTTAGGAGCACGGCACTCCAACCACCTGAGCCACCAGGCGGCCCAAGTACCTTAATTCTAAGTGGCATTTTGTCATCACATATATTTTGTACTAGATAAACTGTCAGTTGGGTACTAGCCTGTCTTTAACATTTCTCTAATATTTGCTAAGCTCCCTTGTCTAAACAATAAAAAGGAGGCCTCAGGCTCTGAACCTTCCCTCAAACAGAAATATCTGGCTAGGACTGAATAACACTGCCGTTTTATTTTTCCCATTATATGTATTTTTAGGGTTACTTGTATTTAATGGTACTCAGAAAATATGTCAACATCTCTCAGTGGAGAAGGGTGTTTTATTCCCCCTGGTTTAGCAGTCAAGGCTCTGCCCAAACACACCCAGGAACTGATAACCAGTGACTGTCACTAATTCCGCAGAAGGTTTGAAGCTGGTTTATATTTGATGAACTCTACACCCAGTCATCCAGCAATTAGCTAGGGCCCAGGCTTGTCATGGCCTGACACTTGGACACAAAGCTGCATGATAGGCAACCTCTCGATGACCCTCCAGAGCTAGAAACAGTCCCACTCTGGCTCCAAAGTACATGCTGGGACTCCATTCATGCCCTTCGACTGCCAACCTTCCGGGAAGCTTACTTCTTTGTCCATCTGGACATCTGGCATCTTCCCCTAAAGGCCGGTTACTAAACTTCCATCTGCTTCCAGCAAAAATGTTGGAGCAGATTCCAGGTTTGCGTCACATGTCTCAGGAATGTGAGTAATCCCATTTAAGAAAATGCTTGATTAAGTTTTTAGAACCCAAATCAATTTGGTCATTCTTCAATCCCTAGAGCATAGCCTGTCATGAGATAGAAACATCCCTGATCAAATATTATCCTGGAGAGAAGTCTGGTTTGTCTGGTTCAAATCACACAGTGTTGGGTTCCTGTAAGAAATAATGACAGCATTTCCAACATAAGAAGTCTCTCAGGCCAGCTCAAACCCTTTGGCCAAAGGGGACACATGTGCCACTAGACACCTGGTCTGAGAGACGTCACCATGTACAAGGCAGAGAGAAAGGCGGAGTTATATCATCTGGCCTCAGCGTGTAATTCATTCCCAGCTGCCCAGCCTTGCAGGTGGAAGTACTTAAAGACCAAATCCACTGAGCAATTACTTATATAAAAAGTTATTTAACAGGTCAGTAGAAAAATCTCATTCTTGATCTCCCCCTGCCAAATGCCGACGGCAGAAGCAGGAGCTCTGAGGATGAAGTGTCTCAGTCATTGTACATTCCATGCCTGTCTCCCAAAGCCACGCCAAGAAAAGCACATGACTTAGGAGGTGACAACCCAAGGTATCCTCATCACAACATGGAAGGAAAGACCAAGTCTGGGTAACCTGAAAACTGCTATGTATTTCAACTAACAAGAACTCACCTGCTAAGTTCTAGCAAAGGAATATTTTTTTCCTGAGAGTACCTGGCATGATTTGGCATAAATGAATACCTGAATAGTTTCCCTCCATTACTGCTGAGGTAGAACTAAGGGATCTATAAAGTGTGAAATGAGAAATGGATGTGCTGTAGCTTAATGCTAATTACCACTCCCATGATATAGCTGGGGTTTCCGTATTCTTACAGCTCCTGAAGTCAGAATCTGATTGGCGACTATTTTAAGACTACATTATAGAACCTGCCCCAAAAGCTTTCTAACTAAGGGGAATGTTATGGGCTGCCACCAATCTTTTCCTCTGTTAATCATTTCAAGGATTTGTGCTGTGCACACAAGGTGATTCTTAAGAAATTAACCTGTTCAGGGTATTTTTTTGGTATATGTTTTGATCTTCCCAGGTTTTTTCTTCTTCTTTTTTAATTTTTAAAAATGTATTTTTCAGTTACTGTTGATGGACAATATTATATTAGTTCCAGGTGTACAAAACAACATAGTGATTAGACATTTACATAGTACCTCACAAAGTGATAACCCCAATAAGTCTATAACCCATCTGACACTGTACATAGTTATTACAATATTGTTGACTTATATTAAGGTGGGTTTTTTTTTTAATTTAAAGATTTGGCTGAACTTGAGAGGGATACTCTTTTCCCCTTCATGCCCACCTTTCACTTAAGTACCCTAATTCATCCATTACAGTCTGTTAAAGGTATAAATAAACAAGCCACTCAATTGTCTGGTGATGAAAGCCAGGGAAATTATTTCTATTATTTAAAAAGAATACTTTTATTAGGACGATTGTCTTTGATTACAGAACTACAGACAATTATAAACCCATAATTTCCTTTTCCCCAAGTCATGTTGCTTTCATTGCTTCAGAGGTGGAATAAACAACCAATCTATTCATTTCATTCCACTTCCTAGTTTTCCAACTCTGCATATTTCTACTAAAGACATAGGTGATTCTTTTGTGTTTTTGTTTATATGGTGACTTTTGTGGGGGAAGGTCATGGTGGAGAGGAAGGGGAGGTATGAGGCAAAAGTCAGAAAAGCATGTAGTGACACGTAACTCTCCCAATATCTTTACTGATTTGCAAAACCACTAATAATGTGCATAACCTTTCCCCCCACACTGGCTTTCTTTCTGTGTTCCTGTACCTGCCCAAAGTGAGAAGACAGTTAATGGTCTTAGGATTTTCTTTCAACTATAAAACCCATCCATCTGCAATCAATCACCAAACCCAGTTGATCCCATCTCTGAACTAACTCTTGAGCCCACCTCCTCCTCTCCAGGACAAGTTCCAGGCACCACTGCTGTCTTTCAGAACCCGGTTATGTCTCACCAGGACAGCAAGCAGTCCCGTGAATGGGCTCCCTAGTACCAGCTCGGCCTTCCACAATCCCAGCCTCCATCCTGTTTGGGCCAGTGTGACTGTCTGAAACACAGTGGGAACCCTGGCTCCCCAGGTCTGCAAAGTCCTTTGGAAGGAAGGGCTGTCATGCAGGGTTTCTGGTCCTGCTCCCCGCACAAGAATGCAGGATATGGTAAGGCCAAAAAGGAACACCCACGGAGCCATAGATAAGGAAGTCATACCACTATAGTCTCGCTGGAGGCTGGGTTGGAGACACAGGAAGCAGGAGCCACACGATCCACAACCTGCCGTCCACTTCTCTCTGCCAACCAACCTCACTCGCTAGCTGCAATCAGCCATGCTAACTGCAATCTGCGCTTGCTAGCCACCATCTTCTTGCTAGCTCCCATTTGCTGCTAACGTAGCCATGGCAGCTATATTAGTGGCCAATGGCTCACTGGTTACAGCTGACGGCCAACTAGCCACAGCTAATGGCCATCCAATCACAAATGATGGCCATTTACTACCTGAGTGAGCACCTTTCCACATGAGAGTGAGAGCCTGGAAACTGCACTCCTGGCTCTGTCCCCACAAGGACCCATGGAGGATCCTTTTTTGCCTGCCCCAGGCTGACCAGTGCCCCTTCTCCAAAATGTCCCTTCACACACCTCCTTTGTAAGGGATTATGAACAAAAAGGGGTTCTACAGAAAATAACCTCACAGGGTGATCTGATCATAAATTCCTAACTGGGTAGGTCATGGTGGATACGCCCCAGGCATGTAACATCTTCAGTAAAATGTTTGTCTTAAGCAAGCCCTGTCCATTGTCTCTTCTAGGTTAGCACCCTTTTGTTTTGATACAAATAACCACCCTCAAGAGAGCATGTAATTTTAACTATCCTAGAATCCAGTCCCCACCTTGCTTTCTCCCACCTTCCAATAACCTTGCTAAATTCTAAATGCCTAAAAGAAATGGCAAAATTGTTAGTCTCCTCTGTGGAGCATTTGAGATCTTGCTTCCTGGAAATTACCATGTTTGGCTCAAATACACTCATGAACGTCTCTCCAGGTTTGGACGTTTCTTACGTTGACAGAATCACACTATCTTGTAATTGTTTGCTTGTAAAACTGTCTCCTTCACTGGACTGTGACCATCCTGAAGGTTAGAACCATGTCTGTCCCAGTGCCCCCAACACTGAGAAAATGCTCAATAAATACTTGTAGGAAGGACAATGGGCGATCTTTGAGCTTCATGTGTGATGTTACCCCAGAAATCACATGTCACCCTGCTCAGCCAACTTCTTAGTATGAAAAAAGGGCATCCCAGCGGACAGACCACACAGCACTCAGCATACACACTGCTCTCCCATTTGGGGAGAATCCCACAGAGGCAGCACCCCACACTGCGAGTGTCTCCACACTGGCTTTCATAGTCTACTATCACTATGTTGAAATTCTTAATACATTTTTAATGAGGGACCCCATGTTTTTCTTTTGCACTTAGCCTTGCAAATTATGTAGCCAGTCCTGCCTGGTAGGTATGGAAGTCAGGAAGGCTGGGGGATCAGATCCTCCTGCTTCCCACCCCCTGGGAACAAGATAAAGACCAAAGTCCCTGTCCTCAGATGTCATATTTACCCAACATTCATTTTCTGAAGGCTGAATGAATATTTTTCACATAGCTATCCACTGTTACTCTTGAAAGCTATGTAGTCATTGATGAATTTAAGAAAATACACATTTATCTGAAAGTTCCGTAATTTAAAGTGGCGTTTTAGCAGTATGTATAGATTGTACAAGAGAAAGTCTCAGTGGGGTTCTAGCCTGTCTTTAACTTTAGTTGCAACACATGGCATGTTCCCTTTGTCCACGATAGAAAGGTGGTTGCAGGCTCAGAACCTTCCCCAGGCAGAAATATCTGGTTAGAATTCCCAGCCCTGGGGGCCAGGAGCCAGGACATTGGAATGCTTCCACCCAGGAGGGGAATGGCTGGTGAGAAGCTCTCCTGGAGGCAGGGGAGGGGGAAGTCATGCCAGTGGATTTCAGCAAAAGCAAAGGATATGGGTCTTCCTTCCAGGGTTCCTTCTCGGCTCCTGCCTGTTTTCCCAGCCTGCACTTTCTGGGCACCCACTAACTGTGAGAGCTCCCACAGATTTCCAATAGATTCCTGTTTTATTGAAGCAGTGGGGAGTCTTCTTTCTAAAGAACTATAAACATCACAATGACATTGGCTGTAGACACTTCTTCCTTTCACTGGCCCTGAGGTGGGGATTTACAGTGACAGATAACACACCTGACTCAGGGACACTCAGCCCAGCCAAGCCCTTGCTGCTGGTCTACATGGAGTCCATTTTGCCCTTTGGCCTAATTCAGCTCACCTCTCTCTATCTGCTCTCCTGGGTAATAATGGCTTCAGTCTCACCCAGTACTCTGTCTGTCCTGAGCCCTTTTTCTATCCTGAGGGCATCATCACAGAGCGATCATGCACACAGAGCCAGATTGTTGGGTTTGAAACTCAGTTGCCACATCTGTGAGCCGTGAAAAACAAAAGTACCCATCTCCAGCACTGTTGTGAAGTTCTATGAGATAAAGCATGTGTTATGCTAAGCTCAGTGCCTGGTAAGCAGTGTGTGTTTGCTATTATGTTATTTCTGTATCATTTCATCTTTACAACAGCCAGGTGAGGGAGATTTTACCATAGTCATCATCACCATCGCCATCGTCCCCATTTTGCTGATAAGAAAACTGAAGGGCAGAAAGATGAAAGAACTTGCCCAAGGTCACTCTTTAGTAAGTAGTGAGGCCATCAAAAATGGCCGGTATTGGTCTGAGTCCAGAGCCCAGTTCTTTTACCCCTAAGACTACCACCTTCCCCTTGGGACCACCTAGCTGACCGTGTGGTCCACTGTGACCCCAGATTTGTTGTTAGGCCTAATGCATTCTTTTCATCCTGTGCCTGTGTGCTGTATGCATAAACTTGCCATATTGTAACAGTGCCTACTGAATTGCAGCTCGTTTTTTCAGAGTCTTCTGACTGCCAATCCCCAGTATATCATAGAGGCTGGGGGGCAGGAGTTCCGAGTGTGAATGAAAGTGAGTTAAGCGCTGGGCCCAGGTGGTGTAGGGGCAGGAAGAGATTATCTGACGGAACAATATGGCTCCTGTGATGTGGTGGCTCAACATTTCCTACCTTCTCCTCACGTGTGTCCCTCCACCGCGGAGGCTGGGAAGTTAAGAGCCACAATTCCAAAATGCACATGAGATTCCACCAACCAGAAGGAAGCAGCGAAGGGGAGCCCACCCTTCTGTTGTCTCCACGGTTTCTCCCTGGCACGGGCCATTGCTATGCAGTCTGGTCTTTCTATCGTGTTCTTTCCAATGCTGCTGATTGTGCCCTGATCATAAGACAGAGGTGCCCTTGGGGCCCCCTCGTTCTGTAACGTGGCTCGCAAAGCTATTCCTGAAAGCTCAGGGTGGTACCCTTTAGCCTCCTGAATAATTCTGTCCACACTATTAAAGCTCTCTGGGCCTAAACCACCTAAGGAGCTAGAGTGGATTATGTCTCCGCCATTGAATCCTGACTAATGCAGCTTCTGAGAGGTAGAAAGTTGACTGTGATCGAGGGGGAACATGTCTCATTATCAATTTTTTTTTTTTTTTAAGTCTAGAGAATAATGTGACAAACATTTCTGTACCCACCACCCAGTTTCAGAAATAAAACATTACAAATAAAAATGATGATGCCTCTATCCTCTTGATCATTTGAAGTCCCTTCCTCTTACCCCAAGAAACTACCACCATGAAAAGCCTATGCGTATGTTTGTATCTTTACGTCCAATGCAGCTCTACACCAAAGGCAGCCTGATTTTACATGCATCCTTCTTCAACTTTTTTGTTGCTCAACATTACAGTTTTGAGATTTGCCAATACTGATCTTCGGTCACCTCATTTTCTTTTCAATGTCTGGATAGTATTCCATGTATGAATATATTTTGTGCATGAGTCCATCACAGTTTATTCTGCTATTGATAAGGAACATAGTTTAACTTTCTAAAGTCTATCTGGGGTGGCATTTAAAACGTCTTCAGACTAGACACGTTAGAGAAATATGTGAAATGCTCTACTGAGAATAGGAACAAGTGCCCACGATGACCAAAGCATTCCCACTGATGTCTGAAAACAGAGCAAAGGAAGAGCAAATCTCATCCCAGGAGTTGGATCACCACAGGGTTCCATGCTGCTGCCCCCAAGATGTACCACTGAGGTTGTCCGTGAGAGACAGGCCCCAGGACAGACAGTAGCAGACTTGTTACCAGGAAATGAAAATCGGGATGAAGTGGGTGACTGGTTTCTGAAGTCCCAGCAGCCATGCCCCTCAGGTTCTGGGAAGATGCTGATGAGTTGGTTGACCAGTCATGGAAGAATTCCAGCACCTTTGCCCGGAATTCTGAGTGAAACCTGTCACTTAGCTCAAAAAATTCAGGAGAGTTTATGAGTCACCAGGGCTTGAACTTAGTTACTTTGTCACCCAAAGTACTGAATCATACAAAGTGGAGATGAATTTGCGATGGATCAGTTCCGGTCAGCAGAATTCCCCTGGACACGGTGTGGGGTAAGAGAAAAGAACAGCTTTGCAATCCAGCCCACGTCAATGCCTGCCACTTTCTACATGTGTGACCTTGCACTAACAGCTTCCTGTCTGTGAGCTTTGGTGGCTTTGTCACTAAATGGAAGATTAAAATAATAATAAGTGCCCATGGCTGACTCGGTGCTTCATTCTCACTTCTTTGGGTATGTATAGGCCCATGACCCCCAAAATATTTCAAATTAACATCACTTGAGAAAGGGGAGAAGGTGCGTCCTCTGACTCCCCTCTGTCTCTAAGTGCATGAAATAACTCTTCACTATAGATACCCTCCCTACTCCTGAGGGCTGAGAGACTGCTTTATCACAAGAGTTAAAAAATGCTGGCTGGAAAAGCTTGTATAAACACACCCTGTAACTCACGCCTTTATGGATTTACTTCCTAAGCCCAACCCTTGTTTAGGTTCCTTTCTGAGGAGCACTCACTTTCCTTGTTCTGCCAATTTCTCACAAAGTTATTGTTTCTTTGGTCTAAAAAGTATAACATGGTACCTGTTTCGATCATTTCTTTGAGCCTCATTCTATGATCTGAGCATCATATTATCATTCTCCTGTGTGTACATATTAAATTGGTTGTTCTCCTGTGAAACTAGTCTTGCGTCAATTTTATAATTTTACAATTAGAACTAAAGAAGGATGGGGGCAATTCTTCCCTCCTGACAGGTAACAGTACCCAGATTTCTTTCTGGGGGACCACTCCTCCACCATTCACAGTCCATACATTTGGGGTGGTGCCTCTATCGTTAGTTTCAGAGGTGGATGGGGGTCTCAGGACTGCGTAACAAAATCACCCATGTTCCAGGCCCAACCATTGGCTCACAGGCAGGCACATGATGCAGTCAGAGCCAATGAGATGCAATCAGATTTTTATTGGAAGTTCAGGGGCTCTTTACTGCTGAACTTAAACTTGGGAGGATGTTATTTAACCTATGACAATGGAAGCAAGAATTTACATTGGGATAAAGACAGTCTATTTAATAAATGGTGCTGGAAAACCTGGACAGACACAAGCAAAAACATGAAGCTGGACCACCTTCTTATGTCACATACAAGAATAAATTAAAATTGGATCAAAGACTTAAATGTAAGACCTGAAACCATAAAACTCCTAGAAGAAAATATAGGAAGTAAATTTGCAGACATTACCTTTAGTAATATTTTTACAGATATTTTCCCTCAGGCAAGGGAAGTAAGAGAAAAAACAAACATATGGAATTACATAAAACTAAAAAGTTTTTTCACATCAAAGGAAACTATCATTAAAACAAAAAGGCATCCTACTGAATGGGAGAAGATATTTGCCAATGATACATCTGATAAGGGGTTAATATGAAAAGTTTATAAAAAGCTCATACAACTCAACACCAAAAAAAAAACCAAGGAACCCAATTAAAAAATCGGCAGAGGACATGAAGACACATTTCTCTATGGCCAACAGACATGAAAAAATGCTCAACATCACTAATAATTAGAGAAATGCAAATAAAAACTACAATGAAATACCACCTCACTTCAGTCAGAATGGCTATCATCAATAAATCAACAAAGAACAAGTGTTGGCGCGGATGTGGAGAAAAGGGAACCCTGGTGCACTGTTGGTGGGATTGCAGATTGGTACAGCCACTATGGAAATCAGTATGGAGGTATCTCAAAAAACTGGAAATGAAATTACCTTATGACCCAGCAATTCCACTCCTAGGTATCTATCCAAAGAAATCCAAAACACTAATTCGAAAAAATATATGCACCCCTATGTTTATTGCAGCACTATTCACAATAGCCAAGCTATGGAAACAACCAAAATGCCCACCAATAGACGATTGGATAATGAAACTGGAACATTTATACAATGGAGTATTACTTGGCCTTAAAGAAGAATGAAATCTTACCATTTGCAACGACATGGATGGACTTAGAGAATATTATGCTAAATGAAATGTCAGATGGAGAAAGACAAATACCACATGATCTCACTTATATGTGGAATCTAAAGAACAGAATAAACAAACAAGCAAACCAGAAATAGACTCAGAGATATAGGGGGGAAAAAACGTGATGGTTGCTAGATGGGAGGGGACTGGGGATGGGGGAGAAGGTAAAGAGATTAGAGAGTACAAATTAGTAGTCACAATATAGCCATGGGGATATGAAATACAGTTTGGGGCATATAATCAATAATGTTTCAAGATTCTGTGGGGTGCCAGTTGGGCACTGGACTTATTAGGGGGAACACTTCATAGACTGTGTAGACACCTGACCACTGCGCTATACACTTGAAGCTGAAGTTGAATAACACTGAATGTCAACTATAATTAAATATCTATAGATATAGATATACACAGTCACAGGATGTGGAGTACAACATAGGAAATATAGTCAATGGAATTGTAACAACTATGTTCGATGTCAAAGGGGTAGTAGATTGGGGGGGTTATCGCTCTGTGAGCGGTGTACATGTCCAACTATTACATTGTTTTGTACACCTGAAACAAAAATAAAATGAAATTTAAAAAAATAAAAAATAAACTTGGGAGGATGTGAGCTGGGAGTTGCAGGGAGTCACCAAATTTTCAACCAAGAATGAAGGCCATACAGAGACTGTATTTCTTTTTATGTTGCTGAGAGATGGGAAGAAACCAGGTCCTAGAGGCATCACTTAAATTCCTGGACCAAGTTGGCCTGAAGGCCAAGACTGACTCTTGGGATTTTCGGTTTCTTATTAATCTGTTTACTTATTTTACTTAAGCCAGTTTGAGCTGGTTGGTTTTTTTGTCACTAGTAAGTCTTGACCAACACTCTAGTTCACTGAGTCGTTATAAAGATTAATTGAGATGACTTGAAAGATACCTACTAGGAGCCAGATTCCCTTTGTGTTTGTTCTGAGCCAAAGAGATCTTCATTTAACTCCGCTTTTCATTTCACATCATCCCAATATCATTCTGAGCTTTTAGACACATCAGGAAACTATGATATATTAGAAACTTGAAAAAATAAAGATACTTCGCTGAGAAAAGATTGCTTGGCCAAATAATAGCTTCCTTGAAATATTGAAAAGGCTGTCATACAGAAAAGAATTAGACTTAACCTTAGAGAGCAGAACTGGGTGACTGGGTGGAAGTCAGCAGAGGACGCTTTGCTTCAATGTGAGAAAGAACTACTCAGTTCCGCGTTGGATCACTCCTCCATTCCCATCGCGGGGGACCTCTGTGTTGAGAACCGACAGTCACTGATTGTGACTTGTGGAGCGGATCCCTACTTAAAGGAGACAGTTACATGGCTGACCACCAAAGCCCTCTCACTTACAGACTCTTAGGATTCTAAATAAAGTGCAGATGGCAACTGGTATTTATGTCCCCACTACAGGAGTAACTTTCATTTGCTAGGGAAAAAGAACTTTGAACAATTTGAAGATAAAAATTTTTAGGAATGTCGATGAAATAGTCAAATGCCTGCTCATACCTTTAATTTATTGTATCAGCTACGTACATTTTTACATTTATTTATTATATAAAATTATCATATGTGCATTTAGAAAAGTTGCTTTTTTCATTCTCATATTTAGTGAAACAATAACATTCAAGCCCTTCACATGCACTCTGATAGTAGTTTCTTTTTTATTAGAGTCACGTTTGAAACATGTAATGTTGGATTTGTTCAGTGGTCAGAGCTGTGCCTTTATGTTATAAAAAACACTCTAAGATAGACATTCTGGCAGAAAAATACTTCTTTTTTTTATTGTGAGTCTAAAACTTTCTAGCCCCTGACTTCTCCAATCCCATTATAAGTGATTTTTTTTTTAAGAAAATGGATTTTCTTAGAAACTCAACTATTACAATATACCAGAATAAACCATATTCAGTAGCTAATAGAATGTCTTCTGGATATGGGAAGACACAAAACCACATATATGGTGTGATTTAAAATATGATAAAAACTTAGAAACGTAGATGCAAGTAAAATCTGAGAAGGAATATACCAGATTAACAGTAGTTACCTCTGAATTGTGGTTTTTATGCATGCTATTGTTTCATTTTTTAATACTTTTCTTTATTTCCAAGTTTTCTATAATCAGCATGAGTAATTTTTATAATGAAAAAACAACTAGTAATAAAAATAAATGCCCGAGTGGAAGTTAGAGAGTCTAACCCCCTCTTCCAGCCTCTGTGAGGTTTACAAGATGCAGTTAGACACAGGTCACAAACACAAACACTTCCACGGAACATAAATGATGGAAGTGGGTCAACTAAAATATAAGAGGCAGTGGTGAGGACTATGGTAAATTGAAGGCCAGTTGCCTAATTGAAACAGGGCAGCCAATTATTGTCACATAAGAATATGACCCCAGTGCTAGGAAATGGATATTTCTGTAAAATTCTTCCCACTCCTTATTTTTCAATAGTGAGGGCCAAACAAAAACCCATGTTCCAGTTTGCCCTGTCTGTGACCTCTAAGTTAGATAGGGTTTCTGTTCTTTCTGAACTGGTACTGAAACTTCTAGCTTTCACTGCCAAACTACAGATTTTTACGGGCCCATTCCTCTTCCGTCTGCCCAGCTCTCGATAACCCTATTTCACCATTAGCATTTAGGTTACTATTTCCCAAAGTGTGTTGCATAGAACATGAATCCCGTGAGTTGCTCTGTGACAAGAATAGGGAAGGGTTCATGGTGACATGCGTTTGAGAAACACCGCTTTTCTATTTCCCACCCAGAGGTTCACAGTGTACACTAGCATTTTAAAGTCTCTGAGAAGGCCTGCAGTCGACGAAGCAGGTAAACTTTACTTTGTCTAGCTTTTCCCAAACTCACTTGGCCATGGACTCCTTTGAGGGTATAACTGCTATTGACATATTACTACTAAAGATACAATGAACCAGGGAACACAGTTTGAGTAACACAACTCTAGGTGATTTTGAGTTTTTGGTGGAGAAAAGAAGCTAAATGAACGTCCATTTTCTTTCCTGGATGAGGACATTCTTGGAGTGTTACCAAAGAATAAGCAGAGAGAGCGAGCGAGTAAGATGCAGAGTATATTATGATTAGTCCATGCGCCACACTGTGACTGAAAGTGGTTCTCGAAGCCACTTCTTGGGTTCAAAGTCCAAGTTCTGCTACTTCTTAATAGTGTGACCTTGGGCAAGTTACTTAACTTCTCTGTGCGTCAGCTTCCTCAACACAAGATGGAAATAATTATAGTGACCATCTCGAGGCACTGTATAGAATGAATTGTGTGCAATGTAGAAACATTCCCTGACATATTATAGGTGCTCATTAAATGTTAGTTACAGTCATGCTCCCTTCCCTGCTCACCACATTTGCTAGTACACAGAGCATAATAATGGCTATTATTAATACATTATGATTATCTATTATGTTTTAATAGCTAACATGTACTGGGAGCTTACTATGGGCCAGGCACGATGCTAAATAAAAAGTGTAAAGGCAGATATTATTACTGTCCCCTGTTCTATACATGGGGAACTGAGCCTCGGAAAGGTGATGTGTCTTGCCCTAGGTTAAAGAACTAGCAACAAAAAAAGCCATGATAAACACCCCCTGGTTGGACTTGAAATCCTACCCCCACAATTTCTGCGCCCTGCTTCCTCAAAGGCCCAAGTCTTCACCTTTTAGGACAGGAAGAGCCCTCAGAGATGAGCTAGAGAAAATTCATGGGTGCCTCCATTTTACTGCAGCTCAGTCCGTGGGCTTACGTGACCCACCCAAGGTCAAGTAGATGGCGCAGAGCTGGGATGAAAGGAGAGGAAAGAAGGGGATAATGAGGGGCAGGGAAGGGAGATCCAGAGGGGAAAGAGGAAGATGAGACCAAGACTGCGACATTAGTCATGAAGGGGATTACATTGTGCCACCCCAAAATATGCCACTTTGGCAGAAGGATTATTTTGGGCTAAAGGCAATTGAGAAACAGCAGATGCGAGAAAAGCTCTTACCTTCTACCTTTCTGTCAAAAAGCAGGGCACACATTTCCCTTTGTGAAGGTGTCCCCACTCCCTCTCCTATACTAAAGCAGAGGAAATAACTTGTCACTAGAGGTGGTACAGACTTGACTCTGCATAAATAAACCTTATGGAAGAACCCTTATCTTCCCTTAGTTTCCCTTCCCACAATTTACCACCCCTAGAAGCCACAACCTTTTTCTTTTGTCTTATCACTGCTCCACAAAATTTTCATTCTTTATTAAAATGGTATATAAAGTCCCAGGCCTACCTGCCTTCCTCTTCTATGAGAACCTTGTGAACAGGTAAAAATTAAAATATTAATAGCAAATAAAAATTGTATGCCTTTCTTCCTGTTAATCTGTCTTTTGTCTGTTTAATTTGCAGGGCTGTAGTTTAATTTACAGTCTGTTTAATTTACAGGTAGTAAACCTCACAGGGTAGAGGAAAAAGATTTTCCTCCCTTACAGGCGCATCCAGTTGGAAAAACCTGTTAGTCATTTATAGAAATGATCAAGAAGTCAGTTGGGTCTTGAAGCCTGGAGCTCAGGTACCAGGTTAAATTGGGAGATGCATCTGTTGTCCTGGGCAACTGTATTGCCAGGTGCATCTCCTATCCCAGGGCCATTTTAGACACTGCCCTTCCTCACCCTTCATATCCTATGGACTCTCCAAGTCCTATAAGCCCTACCTCCATGAAGCTTCTGCAGTATGTCTACTTCTCTCTACGCCTTTGCCTCCTCTCTAAACAGGTCCACCATCATCTCTCACCTGGATGCCTAATTTCAGCCTTCAACTTGGTCTGACTCTAGGCTTGCCTCTTCCAATCCAACCTCCATACGATAGCCAGGACAAATTGTCATTTCCTTGTACTGTGTAAATACCGGTCTTCCTCTTAGAGACCCTTCCTTGACCCCCACCTCTAGACAAGTTTCCTCCAGGGACCTTATAACACCTGTACGTACCCTCATCAAAGAATTCATCTCATTGCATTGTAATTGCTTCACTCATCTGTGTTCCCCAACAGAATGGGTGCAAATGCAGGGGTCCATCTTTGCATACCCAATGCCTGGCACATAGTAGGTGGACAAGAAATACTTTTGGAATAACTTAATGAATGAGCAGGCAATTTAACTAATTTATACCCCTTGCAGTTTAGCTTCCCGTCACCTTGACTTCACTCGCAATTATTTTTATGAGATGGCATTAGTTGCTGGCTTATAGTGTGAATGCCAGCTACACATATTGAGTCAAGATCGCCTACAGCCAACTTTCTTAGAACGTGCGAGCTACGACATTTCTACTAAATTTTATATATAGCTGTTTGGCTCGTGTGGGTTGGACCCAGGAAAAACATCTTTCCATGTTCAAATTCTGGGCTCCCAGCTTCTAGTGGGACTGCGTCATTGGCACTGCCTGGTACCAGGGAGAGGAGAAACCGGCTTGCTCATTCACGTGAGACATATTCATGGAAAGCCGACTCTGCAGCCAAGAACAAGGAGGGTGTTGTGTCTGTGCATCTGGGGTGGTTTTAATAAAGGAACCTGAAAACCAATCCCTCTTAGCAGCCGCATCGGACAAAACTGGCTGCTGCACCCCAGGCCCAGACACCCTCACCTCAGATACCCTCATGTTGGGAGGCTTGGTGGCTGGGAATGAGAATCGGATTGCTAGATAAAATATAGGGCACCCAGTGCAACTTGAATCGCAGATAAACAAGGAATAAATGTGTAGTGTAAAGAGGCGCCACATACTGCATGGGACATCCTTATGCGACAAAAAATTTACTCATCGTTTATCTGAAATTCAGATTTAACAGGGCGTCCTGTGTTTTCATTTGCTGAATCTGGCACCCGTGATGGAGGTTGCAGGCTGGGATTCCAAATGTGCATGTCTTCTCAGCAGGTACCCTCTGCTACTAGGCTGCCAGGGGGCAATGGATGGATTCCAGGGCCTGGGAGGGGTGATTTGAGCCATCCAAAGGCGGTCTTTGTTCAGGGTACAGGGCTGTGTCTTGTTGTGGGGGAGACAGAAAGAGGTTCCCAATCTCAGCTGCACATTAGAATCCCTGGGGTGCTTTCAAAACATCTGAAAGCACAGGCCATATCCAGATCAGTTAAGTCAGAATCACCGGGGCTGGGACACCGGCGTGGGTATTTTTAAAGCTCCTGTAGCTGATTCCATTGTGCAGACAACGTTGAGAATCATTGGCCTTCGACCCCTTTCCTCCCTCGCACTAGTCCCATGCTAATCGTCTTCTCCCTTCACAGTGTGATAAGCTGTCATTCAACCAGCAACTAGTTATAGGACACTTGTGACCCTCCTCAGTGCAAATGGTATCTGATGCCAGAAGACTTGGAGCTGCAAGTCCCACCTTAGCTGCTTACTAGCTGTAGGTCCTTGAGCAAGAGGTGGCTTTATAGCTCTGAGCTCAGCCTCCTGTTTGTAAAACAGATGCACTAAAGCGAGGCTAGTGGTACCTGGCTTGCCGGCTTTGCAGGGCAGCACGAGGATGAAAGCGAGGCAAAATGTGACAAGTCACTGAAAGTGCCTGATGCGTTCCAACTCATTGCAGAAAAGTCAGTTATCGTCAAGCTGAGGACCTACTGGGTTCAGGAGCAGATGTCAGATTTAGCGCTTAGGAAGATCAAAAGCAGAATCAGAAACTACTACATTTTAACAAGATCCTCAGGTACAAGAATCGTGTAGGATACAAGTTTGGATTCAGTGGGACTTGAGGGCGTGAGGGGCGCGATAACCTATATGTCCAGCCAGTTTCCAGCTGCAGCCAGTGCTGCGGTGGGTGGGCCACCCTGGAGCAGGAGGGTTCAGAACAGTGAGCCTCAGCTCGGCTGTTCTCTAGGATCACATGGGGGACCATATCTGGCCCCACTCCAGGCCCATTGCATCCAAATCTGGGCTGGGCCCTGAGAATAAGTATTTTAATAAACCTCCTGAGGTGCAGACAAATGCACCCATTTCCCAGACCCCTGGAAAACCTGGCTCAAATCTGGGATGGCAACTAGCTTCCTTGTTGTCCACGTTCCCTGTATCCAATTGCCATGTTGCTTTATGATTGCTCTACAACTGCCTTCCTTTCCATTACCAAGTCCTAACACATCACATCCGGGTCACTCCAGGGCTACACCAGCACCTAGCACCCCCTTCTAGCACTCCCTTTTCAATCCATCTTACACATGGCTTTAATATCCATCGTCCTAAAGCACCATACTTCACTAACTTAGAAACGTCCAGTGTCTTTCAAGCAGTGTGTGCTGGGAAATGCTTAAAAATTGCCCTCAACCCTCACACACACAAAAGGCCCTGTGCTTTGTAACATGAGCCAGGAACTATGTTTATCACGTAGGAAGTACCTAACTCCTCGTAGCTCTCACAAGGATTACTATTACAAGTCGTATTCCATAGGCTTCTTCTCCATCCCTAAATCACTTCCCTGGGCGCTTCAGTGTCCAGTTACAATGTACACACTCAGCCCCCTGGGCCAGCCAATGGATTAGCAAATGGGCTACACATTCCAATATTCTAATCATGAGTCTTCTGCTTTGCCTCCTCTTTCCAGGACTGCAGAGTGGCAAGAACAGGTGTATCCTCCTCTGGGGCTTCTAATTAGTGTGTGGAAAGAGTCCTTTTGTGATCCACAGATGAAAGGCCACTCTCCATGAGATGTCATTATGATGACGAGTCTGCTCATCTGTAAAATGGGCTTTGATGAGGTACTTGTTTACAGAGCTCCTGAGATGAAAAGGCTGGTGATGGGGCAGGATGCTGACAGTCTGGCTCAGGGCCAGCTCCGTGTTCACTTTGGGGTGGGGGTAGGTGTGAACTAAGAAGGCTGGGGGGCGCTCCTCATTCCCCTTGCTTAGCTGAAATCCAATGCAATCCAGGAATGGGCGGGGGAGTGAGAGAAAGCAAAGGACTAAGCCTTTGTGTAAGTGTGTGTGAGAGAGTGTATTTCCGTGGGGGTGAGAGTATATTTGTGTGTGTGTGTGTGACTGTGTGTGTTGAGTGTGTATTTGTGCAGAGAAGAATGTGTGTCAGTGCAAATATGAGTGTGTGTGAGTGCAGAGGTGAGTGTGTGTGTCAGGTCTGTGTGTGTGTGTGTGTGTATTACCAGGGTGGAGAGATAAAGTCCCAGCCTTTGAGGTCAGGAGGAAATCACATGTTTCTGTCCCAAATTCCAAGAATTCCTTACGCCCAATTAGTTATCACTCAGGAGATAGTGCTGTTTTGCTTTTCCCTATGGAGATGCTCTGGGGTCCAGGTTCCACTTCTGGGGAAAAGGGAAGCAGAGGTGGCCAGACTGTGGTCCACAGCATCCCCCCTTCCTTTCTACCAAAACTGTTCCATGTGTACCTGTTTTTATGTTAGATTTCCTACAAGATTTCATTTGAAGGGCAGGGTCAAGGGCTTACAAATGCTTCAAAAACACAGTGAAAGGGAGGAAGGGAAAAGTAAGTGACAAGGGCTCCTCCCAATGTCAGCACAGTCTGCCAGCAAGGAACACAAACCTTGGGGACAGATGACCTGGGTCATAGCTGTGTGATGTTGGGCAAGTTGCTTCATATCTCTGTGCTATTTCCTGAACAGTAAAACGCGGATAATAAAAGCAGCTGCCTCACAGGGTTGCTGTGAGGATCAAATGGCTTTGTACATGCTAAGCACACGGGAAGTGCTCGGAAGTGTCTGCCTTTATCACAGGGAGCCACGATTTCCCCTTATCAAGCTTGTCAGATGCAGTGATACTTCCGCATACCTTTCTTTATGAAATCTTCTCAATGACCATCTAAACTAAAAACCCACATTGACTCATTTTACAGATCAGGACATCAAGCCTTGAGAGGTAATTGGGATATTCAGAACTGAAGACTCCGTCTTGGATCTCTATGCTTCCTGCTGCGGCAACCTAGACCAGAGAAAGGGGCTATTTCTCAGGCAGGTGTGGCCCCCCAACGTCGGGCCCTTCTTCAAACTCTGGCATTCTCCACCATACTCTGTCCTCCTGGGCAAGACGCCAGCTCCAGGGATGAGCTCGTCTTACCTGCCCCCCCACCTAACACCCACACACAGTCAGCAAGAACAAGTGAGCTTGGCTGCGCCAGCCTGTCTGGGTTTGGGTCCTGCGTCTAAATCTGCTCCTGCACACGATTTTCCCTTCCTCCCCCTTGCCAGGCTCAGCCCCTTCTCCCCCATCTCACCATAATAGCCCTTTTCTCATCGGGAAAGTGTAGGCATTGATCTTGGATTTCTCTAAGACCTCTTCTTACCAAATATTGAAGGAGTTGGGTAGCCCTTATTGGCTGTCCCCTTTCTAGATGTGGCACCCCCAACCCTCAGCACCATACCTGGGACTGGGATGGGGGGTGGAGGGAAGACAAGTGGGCACTGGAGGCAGATGTGTACCGGGGGACACAGGGAGGGACTTCCGGGAGCCAGACTGGCTGTCTCTCACATCAGAAGGTGCTGTGATCCTGACTGAAAAGGACCTCGAAAGTGGGCCAGGTGAGAAGATAATTCTAAAGAGAATGTGAGGAATATAAGATCTGAGAGGAATTTGTTGGGAGGTGTTTTGTAAAAGGAGAAAATGCAAAAGTGATCTTTATTTGGTAATTTGTTGTACAAGTTCTGACTAGAAGAGGAAAGTAGAATGTACCCCAAGTGAATATAGGTATAAGCCAGAGGTCTTCTTGGGGAAAGTGCAGGAAGCAGTGGAATGGAGTGAGCAAGGGCCTGGACTTTGGCGTTGGACCTGGGGCTCAAAGCAGGCCCATTACAAGCCGTGTGGCGTCAAGCAAGTTACTTAACTTCTCCGAGCCATGTGTTCCATTTGTAAAATGGTGACAGTCACAGCAGCACTTCATAGGTTTGCGGTGAAGACCAAACGAGGTCATGTATGTAGCATGTTTAGCCCAGTGAGTGGCACATACTACATTACATGTTCAAAGACGTATCCCAGGGACCATGATCCCCTGTCTTTCTGGACAGCTGAAAACTAAAGGGTAAGGGAAGGACAGAACTTCTAGACTGAGTCATTGGCTAAGAGACAATTGTAGGTTCTGGTTCTCCAGGTATGAAGAAGGAAAGTGAGACGTGACTGTGAATAATGATGATGTATTAAATATCTCATAATAATGCATTGTAAATAAATACCTACAGCCTGGACCTACACGCTTTCTCAATAAGCAGCTATTTTTATTCTGTTCAAATGGTCAAGCCCATTCTCATGGGAGGCCTCTAACACTGAGAAGCAGTCTTTCTCTCCACACGCTAATCTCATGGAGGATCATTTAATCATTTCACCAATAATACCAGCCATGTCAGTATTAATGACTACGAGGCCAGGTCCTACGCTAAGCAACGGGTGAGTGCTGTGTCATTTAATGCCCACAACCCTGTGAATCGGATGCTGTAACTCCCCGTCTCCAACAGGACACTGGTGTTTGGAGAGTATCTCACACACAGTCACACAGAACGTCTGTGGCACCTCCAGGATTCAAACACTGGCCTGAGCCAACACATCAGTCAAATAGTCAGAGGGAGAAATGCTGCTGGGGACAGGGAGAGAGGAAAGAGTCTAGAAAACACAGACTAGATAACAAACAACTACCCCTGACTCATTGACTCTGTCTCTGAAATGCAGAATCCTGGGTATATACCAAAAAACCTAAAACATTTATCCGTAAAGATATATGTGCTCCAATGTTCACTGCAGCTTTATTTACGGTGGCCAAGACATGGAAACAACCAAAATGTCCTTCGATAGATGAATGGGTAAAGAAGTTGTGGTACATATACACAATGGAATACTATTCGGCGGTAAGAAAAGATGAAATAGGACCATTTGCAACAACATGGATGGATCTTGAGATTATTATGCTGAGCAAAATAAGTCAGACAGAAAAAGCCGAGAACTTTTCTGATATGTGGGATATAAAAGTAACAAAGGAACAAGACAAACACATGAAAAAACAAAAACTCATAGACACAGATAATAGTCTAGTGGTTACCAGAGGGTAAGAGGGGTGGGATGGGTGTTAGATGAGGATAAATGGGGTCAAATACATGGTGATGGAAAGAGAACTGACTTTGGGTGGTGAGCACACAATGTGATATACAGATGATGTATTACAGAATTGTACACTTGAAACCTACGTAATTTTACTAACCATTGTCACCCCAATAAATTTTAATTAAAAAAAAAAAAAAGGATAGAAGCCACCAGAGAGGGCACAGGAAGCTTTGAGTCAGGGTCGGGGTGGGGGGTAATCTCCTCGGACATCCTGCTTTTTCACATGATCTTGTGACCTCTGACTCTCTCGAGAAGCCAAACATTTTGCAGTGACCACACCAAACCTTCTCCAGGCCTGGAGAAGGTGGAGCTGGCAAGGCTGGGGGATTAAAGTCAAACTCCCAGAGCAAAGCTTGACTGTGACAGCCTGTTTGTCCCCAGCCACTGGTGTGAGGCCAGCCCGGCGATGCGAGAACACGGCCAGGGCCCCCGGGCTTGTACAATCAGCAAAGGGCCTCCTGAGTGGGGAAGATGTGAGGGGCAGAAGACAGTGGCCGTGAACCTGAACCACGAAGGGTGACAGAAAACTCAAGTGACCTGGTAGGAAGGGGAAGGAGTTGCCCCAGATGAAAGTGGCAAGGATTGTAAGAAGCACGGCGGCACTTTCTGCAGAGAATGCAGGAATCAGCAATGGAGAGGGGAACCCAGTCTCTCCTGATCGCCTGCAGCCTGGGCACTAGACCCTCACACATGCTGCTTCTCTTCCACCTCCCGGGAGCCCCCCGACTTCTTCCTCTCAGGCCACGCTGAAGAAGGAAGGGGACTTTTACAGTATCAGGTAGGAAGAGGAAGAAAAGTGCTACAAGTTAAGATCTCCTGCAGTCTGGAAACCAGAGCTTAAAAAATGGAAGGAAGGAAGGAAGGGAAGGAGGGAGGGAGGGAGAAAGGAAGGAAGTCAGTCAGTCAGTTTCAAGTTTAGAAATCTTTTCAACAATAACAAAAACAAGGTGTTCAAATCTATCACAACTTTCTTTAACTAGAAACTACTCTGTTCCACTTAAGCATATGTTTAGAACTTATTAACCACATTGGAGAAGGGCAAAAGGGCAAATATCTGAAAATTCCAGGCAATTGGTCATCCACAAAAGACTGCTAAATCCCAAACCAACATAATGATGTGTAGGTTAATGGAAGGGAAAAATACTTGATGGTATAAACCAAGGGGAATTTTCTTTCAGGGCTAACTTAAAGAACTCACACATGTATACCCAAAACCCCTGGGGTGGTCAGCACCAAAAATATAAATCTGATAAGAAAGATTTTATCCATGGATCCTGGAATCCTTTATGCCTTGGGTGAAAACTGTCTTTCCACAAAACAATCTTCAGAGCATAACACACAGATGCTGAATACGCAACTTGCTTTGTGGTCAGATAGCACCAGGGACAAATTCCTGCACTTTCCTACTACCTTAGGTGACCTTGTGTGAGTCATTACTTTAATCTCTCTAAGGCTCAGTGTGCTGTGCTGTATGTAAAACAGGCTTCACCGAGTTGTAAGAGTCAGAGACATTTAAGTACTTAATGAACAGCTATAATGTCCCAAGCCCTATTCCAGGCAATGGGGATACAGAGTGAACAAAACAAAGGGCTGCTTTCATGGAGCTTATAACAAAGAGGGGTAAGATGAACAATAAACCTGTAAGCAAATAAAGGCAGAGTGTATCATATGGTGATGAGAAGGGGGCAGGGAGGGAGGTGAGGAGAGGGTGGGAGGGAGGCTACTATTTTATTTAGGATGTCAGGAAAGGTTCATGATAAGGGGACGTGAGGCGGTGAGGCATGTATGTGTCTGGGGGAAGAGGGTTCCTGGTAGAAGGACCTCGGCTCTACTGTGTTCACATAAAAGGAGACCAATATAACCGGAGCAAAGTGAGCCAAGTAGGATGAAGAAGGAGATCAAGTCAGACAGGTGTTTAAGTGGGAGGAAGCAAGAAAGAAGATCTGGATTTTACCATGAGTGGGCTGGGAAGCCAAAGAAAGGATATGATTGGCATAGAGTTACAAAAGATCACTTTGCCTGCTGCAAGGAGCACGAGCAGAAGTGACAAGAGCAGAAAGAGAGGCCACTCAGAAGCTACTGAAATAATGCAGGCAGGGCGTGTTGTTTCAGGTATTTGGGCTGAGCACCTGGAAGCAAGGAGTTGCCACTAAGTGAATTGAGAAAAACCACAGGAGGGGTAGGTTTTCAGAGAAGAAACCAGTTCAGTGTTGGCTATGTTGAAGTTTGAGAAGTCTACTGGACACCAAAAGGAAATGTTAACAGTTTTGTATATATGCCTGGAGTTCAGGGCTGTTTTAAAAACTCTCCTGTTTGGATATGCACAGCCAGGGACTAAGCACAAACAAAGAAGAGTTCAGGGACTCCAGGGCTTAGCGGTCAAAGAGGTGAGGAGAAGCAAAGGAAACTAGGAGTATCTAGAAGGAAAACCAGAGTCTCCAAGGAATCCATGCCAGGGGTTGGAAAGCTTTTCCATAAAGGGCCACATAGGAAATGTTTTGGGCTTTGCAGGCCATCTGGTCTCTGTTGCTGCCACTCAACTCTGCCACTGTAGCATGAAAGCAGCCATAGACAATATGTAAATGAATGGCCATCGCTGTGTTCCCATAAAGCTTTATTTACTAAAACAGGTGGTGGGCTGGATGTGGCCTTCAGGCTGCAGTTTGCCAAACTGTGGGGGAGGAAAATGACGCCCCAAGAGTCGTGCAGTTTGGAGAGAGAAAACGGAAGACATAGTGTTCTGGAAGCCAAGTGGACAAAGTGTCGCACGGGGGAATGATAAATGGTATCAAATGCTGCTGATAGGTTGAGTCAGATGATGAAAGAGAATCAGCCATTGGCTGTAGAAACACATTGGTCATCGATGGCCTCAACAAGAGCATTTTCACTGGAGTGATGAGGGCGAAAGCCTCATTGGAATGGGCTCAAAAGAGGATGGTCAGAGAACATGGACATAAATAACTCTTTTGGAGAGTTTTAGTTCCTGGCAAGAAGGAGGTAGTGTTCAATAAATGGTAATTCCTACTAGAAAGGATCCATGATACAGCAGTTATAAGTTATAAAGAACTGCAGAGATTACAAGGCATGTGTGCAATGTTGGGACCATTCGGTGATAGCAACTGAGCATTTTCATAGTGTTTTAAGTAACTCATGTTAATAGTTACTTGGATTCACACACACACAAAACAAAACCTCGGGGTTTGGAGTTGAGTTAGAAGCCACTAAAATATGGCTTGAATTTGATGGCGTGATCCTCAGGCACCGTTCAGACAGCCCACTGTACTACAGACCCAAACACAGGTGCCTGGCGTTTATATGCACCTTGCCTGTGATGAAAAGACTTGAGGCAGGGTATACACATCACGGTTATACACGTCGAGCCCGCACTTGGGTCAAAATATTCCATTCTGAACTCAGATAGCAGCTTGCACAGTCCAGAAGGCCAAGTGAGTTCTTCATTAATTGTGGTGAGTTATCGGCATGGGGTCCATTCAGTGAAAAAGGCTAAATTTATGTTATACTTTGTTTCCTGGGTAGCCAAGACTATTTCATATAAATGACCTCATTGATCCCCAAAGCCCTCGGCTGAGATTTAGAATTATTATTTCTGTTTCATCTTAACGCCCAGTCTATAGGACGGTAGTCAATAATACATTCAGAGTTTATGATGTGGGACTGAAGACGGTGTCAGTGAAATTCATACAGTGGCTTTTGCCTCTGAGAGGAGCCCTGGAGTGGGGAGAGGAGTGGAAGTTTGGTCTAACAGACTGTACCGGGTATGTTTCCTGGGCCCATCCACCTTCAGTTCCTGCCTGCATGGGGACCATGTTTGGTATCTTATGACCCTGCATCTTTCTGCATTCCCCCTCACCCACCACAGCTCATTAGACCAGGGATGGATTCCATCTCCAGGACAGTTGACCTGTTAGCTGACTTGAAGCCTATGTCTATGTTTGGCATGACATCACGAGTTGGGCCCCTGCCAGCCTCTCTTGGGAAGCATCCCCCTATCAGACACAAGGAAACAGAGAAGAGTGGGCACACAGAGAGCCCCATCACATTGAGGGTGCAAACCCTGAAGTGATGAGTCATGGATTTCTGGATGCAAGTGGTCCCTGGCGCCATCTTGGATATAGATAGATGCCTGACATCCATTCTCAGGGAGCCCAGACCCCGTTGTAGCTCCAGGTCTTACCTTTCCAGGAGATTCTGTCCCCATCATCCATCACTGCACAGATATCCCTAAGACCACCGCACTTTCTTTTGGGGTGAAATTCCAGAGGATCCTTGTTCCTTGAAGCTGAACACAAACCCTGAAAAAGCTGACCCACATAGGCCAAGGCTTGGGAATCGCAAATAAGAAATTATTCAAATACCCCATTGCTCTTAAACTTCTGTCTGCTTAAAAACAAACACCAAGTGAAGCGGGCAGAAGCAGGGCACCCAGGGCCCCCCTCCTTTTTGTCTTTCTTCTCTCCAAAGTTCTGCGCTGTTCTAGGCCATCTCTATGGCTTCAGGAGCAGAGACTCGCTCTGCTCAGGTCATTATTTGTTCACGCATTTAACAAACATTCACTGGGCACCTACTATGAGCTCACCACCATAGGCACTAGGGTTACAGGAATGAGTAAGACAGACCCAACTCCTGCCCTACACGGTGACAGTCTGGAAGGAAGAATAAGCAAGTAAGAACATATGATACTGTGTGGCCTGACAGGAAATTGTGAGTAGAGGGAACCACAGAGCAGAGGAAGCAACTTCTTGTCTTAAGGAAATCATGGGGGGCTTCCTGAAGAAAGTGGTGCCTAAGCAGAGGCTTGAATTTCAATACTGAGGGAACTGGGGTTACACAAGGAGGAGGCACAAAGGTGTTCGAGGCTGGAGAAGCCACACATGCAAAGGCCAGGCCAGGCCAGGGCCCTTGAGTAATCAGATGAAGGTGAAACAGAATCTAGAGTCCAGGGCTGCCCCAGTGGGACGCTGGATTAGGCACCCTCCCAGATCCTTCTCATCCATAGAGTCTTGGATTCTAGGTGTCCAGTCTGAGTCTACCACAGAGCAAACCTAAATTTCCATCCTGGGCCCAGAGAATCGTTCAGTCAGAAACTAAAGCAAACCCCAGTGAGACAACTCATGGGCCCCCAGTCATCCAGCACCTACAGCAGAGAACAGGGGCTGTGGCCCATAGACTCAGAGCATGAGAAAGCACACAAGGGCATGGCTTCCTTGCGGGCCTGGGGACACCAAGCGTCCCACAGAAGAAGGATAATGAGTCATTGCCCTCAGGGCCTTTTTCCACCAAGGGATGTCTCGCTGAGCTATCTCTAGGGTTTGATCCCATACATCCCACCAGCCCAGAATGGAGAGACACAAGATCTGCACTTCCTGTGTCCAGGGATGTACAAGGTCAGACAATTAAGTTCTCAAAATCATCATAGAAAAAGTGCTACATACCTCATTGCTGAATATCACTACAGTCACCTTTGAAGTACTCCCCTTGGGAAGCTATGCACCAACCCCAGCGCCTAGTCCACCCTTCAAAGCAATTTTGGAACTTTTTTTCTGGAATGGCCATCAGAGCTATTGTCATGTTACGCTTGATGTCCTGAATGTCATCAAAATGTCTTCCTTTCAATATTTCCTTTATCTTTAGGTAAAGAAAGAAGTCATTGGGGGCCAGATCAGGTGAGTAGGGAGGGTGTTCCAATACAGTTATTTGTTTACTGGCTAAAAACTCCCTCACAGACAGTGCCGTGTGGGCTGGTGCATTGTCGTGATGCAAGAGCCATGGATTGTTGGTGAAAAGTTCAGGTTGTTTTCATCTAACTTTTTCATGCAGCCTTTTCAGCACTTTCAAATAATAAACCTGTTTAACTGTTCAGTTGGTACAAATTCATAATGAATAATCCCACTGGTATCAAAAAAAGGTTAGCAACATCGTTGCATCAAGTTCGCGAACTTAATTGTCAGACCTATGTGGTAAAGAAAAATTCAGCTTTTTACTCTGCTCTGGTCTTTCCTGTCATGGTGCTAAAAATGAAGTGGTCTGAATCTATATTATAAAGCCTCCCTTCCTACTGTTGGTTGGTGAGGGGAAGATAGCCCAGGAGCCATGCTGGGCCACAGAATTCAACTCATGCCTAAAAAGTAAATGTGCCAAGCGGGCATTCTTGTTACAGTGGTACCACAGTTTTTGAACGTTCTCTGTTGACGAACATTTCGGTTTACGAACATCGTAAATTTTGTGGATCTATGGTATCATTAGACAGTAAAATTCATGCTAAATTTGTAGTTTTAGGGGTTGATTTTAAAGATCTGGAATGGATTAATCCATTTTGCTTTATTATCTATGGGGAAACTGCACCTTGGTTTTTTAACGTTTCAGAACTCGAGTGGTCTTCCGGAACGCATTACGTACGAAACCCGAAAACCGAGGTACCACTGTATTGTTATTGTTATTATCTCCTTTACAGGTGAGGAAACTGAAGCCCAGAGAGGTAAAGTAACTTGCCCAGAGTCACCAAGCTAAGAAGTGGGGAAGCTGAGATACAGATTTTGCTAATCTACTACTGGAGGTCAAGGGTTAGAGGTCAGGAGCTACACCTATTTAACTTCCTTTGTGTGGCCCTTGTCTTAGCACAGCTGGGATCTATACACGTACCTTGTAAGTGGATTGTAATGATTACTTTACATTAGATAGCTCTTTACTTCTGCATCTACAACTTTACCTTTGTGCGGCTGAGGCACTGAGCAAAATTTAACAGCTTAAATTGGAAATGTTTGTTGAATGAAATAATGAGTAAACAAGAGTTAGTTCTGGCTTCATTTTCCTTCACTTTCCACTTCTTCCATTGTCTCCTGTCTCAAAGCAGCTTATCCCCCACGACACATCTTACGTCAGCAGAAGTTCTTCATTTCCGCTTTCTGTCCAGTTCCACCATCCAACGGTTCTGCCTCTCTTCCACCTCTCCACCATTCCCCGCCTGTTGGACTCTGGATGAAGACCATGGCTTTGCCATTCACTAGCTCTGTGACTTTGTGCAAAATTTCTTCTGAGTTAGAAATTCCATTTTCTGATCTGGTAAAAAGGAGCTAGTAGCCTTAACCTCTTACAGTAGTGGAACAATAAGAGTAACGTAGAAAATCATTTGATAGGGCCTGGCTCATAGTAGGTGCTCAAAGCATATTTGTTCGTTTTCTCTTTCCCCTTCAAGCATACTAGCTTTGGACCTTTCCCCTATCACTCTCTCCAGTCAAAGATAATAATTCCTTGACTCAAAATGTCTGGAAGGCACACGATTCTTCGATCTGGGCTTAGAACCAGTCGAAGCCACCAAGCGTAGTTGCAAAGCCATAAAACAATTAGCAATAATTCTGCTATCAAACAAGTAATTATCACGGAGTATAAATATGTGCTCAGGCTGTCATTTATAGATTAATAGTAAGGTTTAAAAGGTTCCAGTTCTTTGAACGTTTGAACCAAATGGTTTCCTGGAAAGCCTAGAAGCTGGAAGCACAGCTGGAGGCTACTTCCACCTGGAGGCCATGCCACCAGGAAGTGGCCAACAGGATGGAGGCCTGAAAAAGTAGTGACTGAGTTCCAGTGATTGACCCCTGAGGCTGCTGATTTCTCACCAGGGATAAAAGCTCTCTAGAAAGTTGGAGGGGCAATGATTCGTAAATGGAAATCTGGAGAGATTAAAAGACCAATGCAAAATCAGGGTGGTCTTAAGGAATGAAACTTAAGAATTCTGTTTTTCAACCTTTGGCCCAAGCTTCATGACCGTAATTGGAAGTCAAAGAGTCTGAGTTCTTGGAACTGTATTTCTGGTTGGATGGCAAGATCTTCAGTTTTTCCTTCATTTCTCTGCCAACTAAGATTTTTCACATCAGCAGTAGAAATACTGGAAGGACTCTCTCCTCTCTATTTCTAAGCTGCTCCGGAGCACTTTAGCAAATGCTTTGATTCAGGTGATTTGCCAAGAAGGACTCTTTACTTTGGATTTCTCCAATGCAAATATTTGAATCAAGCCTGAAGAGAAAGTGAGATGTTTGGGAAGTTGAGAGAAAACTTCAGATGTTTTGGTTCCGTTCAATTTCTCTTGAGGGTCAACTCTGTGAATTATAAAACAAATACATCTGTATTTTGTAATATATTATTATTATGTAATCTCTCCAGACTTCCAGCCTTTAAGAAAAAAGTTTGGAGATAAGTTAAATGGTTTCTATTTACTATAATTCAATAATACAAAGTTTGACTAGAGAGTAATGTGGGTGACTTTTAGGGTAAACACTCCAAAACTTTCATAATAGAAGGAAGGTTGGCTTCAGAGAGTATGTTCCAATTGGAAAGTGTTGCTATAGCTCTAAACACATTCTACAATTCCTCTTTGAAGACTGCTTTCAAAGCCAATTTATAAGACACTCATAAAAATCTACTTTTGACCCCAAATAGCATTACATGACTTGTCGACTCTATATTAGTCTCCAGATTTGACCACAAATGGTTTGTGTCTATTGCCAAAAATCAAATTCACCTGCAAATGATTAACATTTGCCATCCCCAAGGATGCACTGAAATTGAAAATGCTCTGCAGGCTCCAAAGACAATTCTCAAGAAAGAGTTCCTAAAATGAGAACAAGAGAAGCACTGTTTGAAAGTGAAGCTTTCCGTTTCTACAGTGGTGACTTTCAAGACCACATACCTTATCTGTATGCAGCGCATCACAAGCTGCCAGACTTAGAAAAGGCCAAGGAGACGAGGCTGGGACTAGGGTGAGAGAATCCCCCAGAGGAAGCATCTCTTTGGAGTCTGTGTCCCAGGTCCTTCCTCTCCTCACCTTCGTCCCAGCCCTGCATGCGGATTTTCTAACATAAATTTAAGCTGCCTCCCCACTTTCCCTGCCAACCCTGTAGCTTTCTTAAATGTATCAATCATGTATTTGATATTCACGTCTTAGGAAAGGGGTTCTGAAACATTACAGCAGAAACTGACAGAGAAAGCCACTGTGCCGGCGTATGTTGGATGTAGGGCCTCCCATAGCCAGTCAATGTTCAACTATGTTGATGAAATGAAGCACTCAAGATGCAGTACTTAGACATACATGTTAACTAAGATGTATGCTATCCCTGCCACCATTGCCAGGGGTAGCCACTGGTCCCACCGTTCTGCAGTGCGGGGAGTGCTGAGAATTACAAATGCAATGCCATTAAACCATCCTAAATGGGTGCTTTGTGCATTTGTTTTTAAACGTAACCAGTCACTAGTATTGATCTGTCTGAATACCAGCCTAGGACCAAGAACTGTAAAGTATTCTGCTCTGTAGATCACCATTAAAATCCAATTCCTGCCAAGGTACAGGGACAAGAAATGAGACAATGTGCTTTGCCAGATGCTGATGGAAATTAGACAAAGTTTGGAACAAACTTGAGAAAGAGATGAGTTGATCAAAAGCAAAATTACCAACCTCGTGCAACAGTGAATTGGTGGCCTTACAAGTATTCGAGCAGAGATGGGAGGACCCCATTGGGAGACGGTATCGAGGGGCCTCTGCGGTGAGCTACAGAACCCCCAGTCCCTCACCAGTTTGGGGTTCCCAGGATTCTGTGACATCAGCCTGTGGAATGAAGGCGTTTGCAATATAGAGTTTGGCACATTCCTTGAATAAGTCAGTATCCTTTGTCTTTTTTCCCTGTTTTAATAGAGCAAATTTTCTTTGGCGTTTCTAAATTTAAAATTCTAATTTTAAATTAAAACTCTGCCAGGAGCCTTCCTGATTCACCCAGGGAGGTATTGACCTCATAGCCATTTCCCACCTAATCGGGACAGTCCTAGACTTCACATCAGAAAGTCTAAAGAGCAATAGGCATCAACAGGGCAAGGAACTAGCATCTCAGTAAGTCTTACAAATACTCTGTAAAGCAAACATTCAAAAACTAGTGTTCCGGAGGTCTTGCTGCTTGCTGAAGGTCTCATGGCTCACAAAAGGCAGCGCGCATTCCTATCCAGGTTGCATGGCCCCCAAGCACCTGTTCTTTCCATCACTCCAAGGTATACCTTGAGTATATGTGTGCATAAATACGGCACTGAGTCATCAATCTATGGATTGTTATTTCACTTGTTATATCACCAGTCTTCACAACACAATTCAACAAAACAACTCAAGCTTATCAAGTGGTAACTGGGTGCCAAGCACGGCTGTGGGAGCTTACCCATAAAAAGCTTCTGTTACCCTGGAAAGTAAGGACTGTTATTATTCCCTTTTAGTAGATAAAGAAACAGAGGTATAGGGGGTTTATGGGATTTGTACAAGTCACACAGCTAGTAAGTAGTAAAAGCGGGGTTTAAACCTAGACTTCCTGTCAGCGGTAAACACTCCCCACTACCCTTAACCACTAAGCCATACTGCCTCTAACCTACTCGAGAGTGAAGAGCCACTTTTCATTTCTCTAAGTCATTCAGAGCCATTAGCATAGTTCCGTGTTCACTGTAGGAAATTAATAAATATTGTATTAATTGGCAAATGTGGGAGGGATCATAGGAGGGGAGGAAATGACTGGCTACTAAGTGGGCAGTTAACTAGCATTGCCTGGCGGATGGTCAGAGATCAGAGATGTTTCTGGGCCATTGTAAGCCAATACCTCTGAGAAAAGGTTGTGGTTATCAAAAGGCAGTGCTGTCTTCTCATTCCAGAAACCTAGACGCAGGGGCTGGAAAGAGAAAAGAGTTCTTAAGCAAGCCCAGCAGATCTGAACTGTTGGCCCTGCCTGCGGTGATGTCCTTGCAGGATTAAATCAGCTCTTTTGTCACCTTAAGCATTCATTCAGTAAATATTTAATGAGAGATAACCCCATGCCAGTCACTGGGGACAAGCAAAGTCCCTGGCCTCATAGAGCTTACATTCTGGTGGAGAGGATCAGAGGAGCAAGGAGTAAAATGTGATATGTTAGGTGGTGCTAAATGCTATGAAGGAAAATAAAGCCTGATTGAAAGTGATGGATGGGCCATGGGGCAGGGTGGTGGGATGTATTTAAATGGAGGAGTCAGAGAAGCCTTCTCGAATAAGGAGAGCTTTGAGCAGAACCTGAACGAAATGAGAGGGCAAGTGATGCTAATGGGGGAAGAGTGATCAGGCAGCCGTGCAAAGGCCCTGGGGTTTGTTCAAGCAAAAGCAAGGGGGCCTATGATTCTGTAGCATGAGCACTATTTATTCTGCTGAGATCAAATCAGAGTCGTAAGGGATTTAAAAGTTCCTATGTGTCTCTCCAAACTGTGTCAGGGTGGACCCAGTCAACTTTTCTGTCTTACGAAAAAGACAAAAAAACATGGATGTAGTTAAAAACAGCTTATACTATATACAGGTTTATAGTCTTCAAGTGCTTCCATATACACAATCTCGCAGGTTCTCCCATGTTGCTTAGGTAAGCTCTGTGCTCCTTTCATACACAAAGGAAACTGAGGTAAAAGTTAAGGTTTTACCTTAAGGTGGCCGTAGGATCCCATGGCCACATCCACAGGGACTTTACCGTCTCAGGGGAACACATGTGGGTAAAGCCTGTGACTATCACTGTCTTTTGTCCTCAGGCAAGGTGTGCTGCAGTCTCAGTGTGCCCCTAGGAGGGAGAGGCCACACAATGCAGCAAGGGAAACAAACATGAGCACATTACAGTTAGGACTTCTTCTTTGTTTAGAAATCACTCTGCCTTAATTTGTGTGTTTCTGTAAAAGAACAGGGAGACCCTGGCTCCTTGATGTCTGAATGAGATAAGAGTTGTGACTGGATGTCCCCACAGGACAACAACTTCTGTCTCATGGTCAGCAATGAAGGAGGTTAGAACCCCAGTTGCTGTGGGAGTCATAGCCCCCTGGATATTAACAGGAAGTCAAGGTCCCTCCATCGTTGTCCCAGACGTTAAGGAGCAACGTCTGGGGGAAGGTGCTTCAGGTGGAAGGTTGAAGCAGTGAAGGTGCTGTTCGGGTATGAAAAGAAATGAAAGGAATGGAAGAAAGGTCTAACCTCAAGGGGAGAGAGCCATGGGTTGACAGAGCTTGGTCTGCCCAGGCTACAGGATTACAAATTGGGGGAGCTAAGATACTAGTCATATTTCCTGGGCTCTATAGCACCATACTTCACTGCCACTGAATCTTGAGATCCTGGAATAGTCTCCTCTAAAAGATGAGCCAAGTTCAGATGACAAACCTAAGCCTACCTCTTAGATATTATTTAAAATACACATAACATAAAATTTACCATCTTAACCACTTTTAAGTGTAGAGTTCAGTGTCATTAAGAACATTTACATTGTTTTACAACCATCCCCACCATCCATCTCCAGAACTCTTTTCATCTTGCAAAACTGAAACTCTGTACCCATTAAACAACAACTCCCCATTCTCTTCTTTTTGCTTTAGCCCCCTGACAACCACCATTCTCCTTTCTGTGTCTACGAATTTGACCACTTTAGGTATCTCATATAAATGAAATCATACAGTATCTGTCCTTTTGTGAGCAGCTTATTTCTTTTTTTTCATTTGTTTAAAATTAGTTTCAGGTGTACAAAGCAACATAATAGTTAGACATCTATACCCCCCATAAAGTGATAACCCCCCCCCCCAGTTTACTACCCTCTGACATCATAGTTATTATAATACCATTGACTATATCCCCTATGCTATAATTTACATCCTGTGACTATACACATGAAACATTTCCCAAGATAGTCCACACACTTGCTAGGCCACAAAACAAGTCTCAGTAAATTCAAGATGACTGAAATATCCAGCATCTTCTCTGACCACAGTGCTATAAAACTAGAAATCAACTATAAGAAGAAAACTGGAAAACACACAAACACATGGAGACTGAATAACATGATACTAAATAATGAATGGGTCAACAATGATATCAAAGAAGAAATCAAAAGATACCTTGAGACAAACAAAAATGAAAATGCAACAACCCAATATCTGTGGGATGCAGCAAAAGCAGTCCTAAGAGGGAAATTCATAGTAATGCAGGTCTACCTACAGAAACAAGAAAAATCTCAAAGCAACAGTCTATGTTTACACCTAAGTGAATTGGAAAAAGAACAGCAAAATAAGCTCAAAGTGAGTACAAGGAAGGAAATAATAAAGATCAGAGCAGAAATAAATAAAATAGAGACAAAAAAAAAAAAAAAAAGATCAATAAAACCAAGAGCTAGCTTTTTGAAAAGCTAAACAAAATTGACAAACCTTTAGCCAGACTCATCAAAAAAAATAAAATAAAGAGAGGACCCAAATTAATAAAATCAGAAATGAAAAATTAATAAAGTCAGCTTATTTCACTTAACATAACGTCTTTAAGTTTCATCCATGTTGCAGCATGTGTCAGAATTTCCTTCCCTTTTAAGGCTGAATAATATTCCATATATGTTGTGAGTGTGTGTGTGTATAGGAATATTATTTGGGATATATACCAGGGTGCCAAAAAATGTATGCAGGTGGACACTTTGGTCAACATTACTCAAGCAGTAGTTCGCCGTAATCAGAAGTGTCTGGATGCTGATGGTAACCACTTTTAGCACCTCTTGTAATTGCAGAAGTCAAATGTAACTTGTATTCATCTCTTCTTATTGGTATGTATTAAATATTACAATTTTAATACAATTTCCTTTCTTAATATGTATATACATTTTTTTTGGCACCCTCTATACATCCTTTTTTTAAAATTTTTATCCATTCATCTGTCAATGGACACTTGGGTTTCTTCCATTATTTGCTTATTGTGACTAATGCTGCTATGAACATGGGTGTACAAATATCTCTTTGAGTCCTTGTTTTCAACTCTTTTGGATATACACCCAGAAATGGAATTGCTGGATCATACGGTAATTCTAATTTTAATATTTTGAGGAACCACCATACTGTTTTTCATAGCAGCCGTACCATTTTCCATTCCCACCAGTAGTGTCCAAGGGTTCCAATTTCTCCACATCCTGGCCAACACTTGTATTTTCTGTTTTTTGAAAGCAGCCACCCTCATGGCTGTGACGTGGCTCTAGAGTACTTTTTAAACTGTTCTATAGACCTTGTTTTTTTAAGAGCAGTTTTAGATTCACAGCAGAATTGAGAGGAAGGTGCAAAGTGGCTGGGGGTACTGTTCAAGAATAAAGGAGATGAAAGAGATAAGACAACAAAATGCAATGCTTGATCCTTCATTGGATCCTGGATTTAAAATGTTTTGTTTTGTTTTTTTTTCCCTTAAAAACCTAACCAGCTATAAAAGACACCATTGGGACAATTGGAGAAATGGGATCATGGGCTATGTATTTGATAATGGCATTGTATCAATGTTAAATTCACTAATTGTGACAATCGTAGTGTGGTTATGAGGGAGAATGCCTCACTGGCTAAAGGCTTTAGGACAATGTCATGATGTCTGCAAGTAACTGTCAAATGGTTCGGCAAAAGTAAACAAACATAAGTAAGGGTATACACACATATACAGAGAGAGCCCAAATGCAGCAAAAATGTTAACAGTTGGTAAATCTAGGTGGAAGGTATAAGGGTGCTCATTGTCCTATTCATGAAATTTATTTGAAGATTTGAAAAAAAAAAAATTTTTTTTTTATTGGAGGAGCGGGAACTCTTGAACAAGTCTCCTTTGTGCCTGCAAGTCTTTGCAGTTGATTTTTAATCACTGTGTGATTTTATTGCTGCCTTATATCCTTTTTGGAATAAGAAGTGCGGAGTGTAAATAATTTTTAAATAGCAGCTTCTTTCCAGACATGTTTAGTGGAGACAGTGGAAAGTGTGATTAAAAACAAAAACAAAACCTCCAGCTGCCTTGTTATTTAAACATAAAACTACCTACGCTAAAAAAAGACAAAGCTATAGAGGCAAAAATTTGAACAGGGGTTGCCAGGGCCTGAGGGCAGGGGAGAAGACTGCCTTACAAAGGGGCACGTGGGAACTTCGGGGGTGATGAAAATATTCTATATCGCGGTGATAGTGGCACAACTGTATGTACTTGTCAAAAGCCTAGAACTGTATACCTAAAAAAAGATGAATGCTACTGTGTACAAACTATACCTCAACAAGCCTGACTAAAAACAAACAAAAGAAGAAAAAACCACTATTTTCAACCTCATACTCTTCCCACTCGCTTGCAGGGGTCATTCCCAGGAGCTTGTCTACTTGCCGCAAGCAGGGAAGAAAGGAGTGCAAATCAAGAAAGGCAGGCAGGGTAAAGCAAAAACACATTTAGGGAGAAAGATCAGAGGTGCTAAATCTAGGAGGAAAGTTAATTGTCCGCATGGTAGCCATGGTAGGAATGCTTCCCACACCTCGTGCCACATCGCCTCAGTTCTCAATGCAGGGACATTGGTTTCTGTGTGCCAGCGGAGCCAGAGCCTGTCCAGGCAGTGACACTGGAAGGTTTCCTCAGAGCCCCATTTGTAGCAAACTTCTGTCCACTAACTTCCCTTTGGGCCACTCTTCCCTCTCTCTCATCTGCACTCTAGGTCCCACCACTGGTCCCATTTTTGAACTGGACATAAAAACAAAGATCCCTTGTCAGGAATCCATTAGGAAGAGTGTTCATGGTTTTACTGGAAGTGGAAGATAGTTTCTTGCCTTTTTTTCTTACCTACATTCAATAAATATTTTCCAAGTATCTACCAGACACCGTGCTGTATACTCAGCATTGGAGATTAATGAGCAGAATCCGAATCATAATAGGTCAAGATTCAGCAGAATCATAGCATTGAGAGCTAAAAGGCTTTGGGGATCCTGCCGTTTGATACCTTTATTTCATAAGTGGGGAAACTAAGTCTTATAGACTGGATGTTTCTGTCCTCCCCCCAAAATTCATGTCTTGAAATCCTAAGCCCCAATGTGATGGTATTAGGGGGTGGGGCTTTGGGAGGTGATTAAGTCATGAGATGGAGCCCTCAGGAATGGGGTTAGTCCTACACGCAGGTCCTATTATGAACAGGACTGGTCCCATGAATAGGTTTTAGACGAGATCGGGCGCGTTCAGGGTGGTATGGCCGTAGACATGAATAGGTTTTAGAGTCCTTGATAAGAAGAGACAGAGTGAGATGATGTGTCTCTCTGATGATACAACGACAAAACAGGTGTCTATAAACCAGCAAGAGGTTCCTCACCAAGAGCCCAGCCATGTTTGACCCCCTGATCTCAGATGCTCTGCCTCCAAGACAGTGAGAAATAAATGTCTGCTGTGCAAGCCACCCAGCCCCTGGTATTGTTACAGCAGCCTGAACGGACTAAGGGGCTGAAGCCCAGAATGATGCAGGGACTTGCCCGAGGCCGCGTAGCAGATTAGCTGCTCAGTGAAGAGCCGAAGCCAGTTCTCACCAATTCACAGAACACCATCCACAAACTCATCGTGGGAGGCAGGACCACCTCAGGGTAAGAGTTGGAGCTTTAGAGCTGGACACAGTCAGATCTGAGCTCAGCCTCCCAGTTGGCTGACTGGCAGCGGGCCTTGGGTCCTGATCTGTACAGCGGGAATGACAGTCCCTTCATTGCAGGGTCTCTGGTAAGAACTAGAATAATTTACGCCAAGTCCCTGTCGTAGAGTAGGCTACTCTTCTGAGCCATTGAGGGAGACACAGGGAATGTGGACCAGTCAAGGGGCGAGAGTCCTCAGAAAGATTCTGAAAGGGCAGGATGAGGACACGTAGAGATCTCTGACGAACTGCACCGACCTCTCAGCTCTGCTTGGGGCCAGTCACAGGTATATTAATTACATGTGTTGAGGTAAAGCTGTATTAGAGACATGTTCCAAATGATGTTTTACAACCAGTACTCTTCTCTGAAAGGCAGAGAAGAGAGGGCAGGGGTTTCTGACAGAGTGTTCTGAATACTGGAAAAATGCATGCAGCATCGGCTAGACATTATTTAGGGTTACCTGGAAATCTAAATTAATGGAAAGCTCAGGTTCCAACCATGTGACACAGGCAAGGAGGTGCTTTCAGATCCCTAGATTCACTCTAACTGGGCTCCACTTGTCAGGTTGGAACCCTTTTGGGATCTGCTCTAAGGAAGAGATGGGACTGTGTTATTTACCAAAGCAACATGTCTGAATGTAAAAGAGGGCCTGGGCGGTGGCCAAGAACAGATTATTTCCCTAAAGATCAAAAAGGTCACTGGCAGCCTCCTTCAGACAGTCAGGCATTGCACACTTACGGAGCAGGCTGGATTCAAGAGTCCCTCACACCTCCTTCAGGACTACGCACGTGGAATACGCAGGCAATTGTCTTTCTTGACACCTTTGCTCAAAGCTGGAGCAGTTTGGCCCTGAACTGCAAGACCGTGAAGCAAAACAGGTTCTCCTTTCTCTATATACTGTCCCAAATGGACAAGGATTTGCTCTCGGCTCCATCCCGCGTCCTCCCTGGTCAGGCTCTCTGACCAGCTTAGCAGCTGTGGTCCTGGCATCTCTGAGCACATACCTGGCACCTCTATCACTCGCCAGCGAAATTGGCACCATGTCCCACCCCTTTGCATCCAGGTGACAGGTGCCTCTTCTAGTGGGTAGGGACCTGGTCCCTACATAATGTTCCCAAAAACATGGAAGGTGTTCCTCGTCATGGGTCAGAGGCTGGGCTTTCTTCAGTGTCTGGTTTGAGTCCTGGCTTAGCCTTCCACCAGCTTGAGTCCTTACGCGCAAGCTAACGTCCCTGCACCTGCCTGCTTTTCCCCCATCTGTGTAATGGAGAGAATGATCTGTATGATGGAGAAAATGATAATAATACTAGCAAACATCTGCACTTGTTTCTCTCCCGCAGACACAGTTCTGAGCACTTTGTGTATCTATCAACCAGCGAATCGTTGCACAGCAATAGTAGAACTCTCCTCCTCATCCCTGCCTCACAGTGAGGATTAAGCAAATGCAGACTCATGGAGGGATTGGAACAATTCCTGACCCACAGCCCTCAACAAATGACATGAAATAATTTTAGGGACCGATAAGTGTTTTTAAGCTCACAGCACACACTTATTATTATATAAAAAAGTGCATATTAGAAACCATATACTTTGCTCATGGTTTCATTGATATTATTGCCTAAATTGAGGATAAGAATAGTATTTAAGTCAAAATATAGAGTTTTTAAAAGATAAAGTAAACAACAGCATAGATAGTAATGAGATTCAGTGGAAATCACTAAGGTGGAATGCAAATACTCAAACATTAGGACCCTAAACTGCCAAAACAGTGCCTGCTGTTTGTAGCTGTCTTCCCGCTTCTCCTAGTTTACAAATGCCCACCTCTACCTGGCTCAGCCGTCAAGAAAGAAGTCGGCTGGCACTCGTCCCATTCCCTCCCTGACACCAGCCTGTCCTTTCTAGCTCATGCTATTTCCTGGGTCAAGGCCACACCCTCAGGAAGAGACAAAGAGTGTTTCCCACACCCTAATCTAGAGGTGAGCTGGAGGGAGTTCCCCCTAGACCTGTCTGCCGAGCCCACGGATGGTAACTGCGTGGGTGGCTAAGGAACCGGAGGAGGACAGTCCCACTAATGACAGGACCAGCACAGCCCAAAGCCCTAATTGCTCCTCTGGCCCTCACTGAAGTTCACTCCCCACTTAACCGTTAACAAGCCCCTTCTCAAGGAAATTGGGAGCCACTTGAGTTGTTGGTTAGAGCCCTTGAAGACCGAGGAAAGAGGGTGGCAGGGATGGCCACACCGATCTTGAAAACATTTCCAAATAGATAATTCTTTAGCTTTTCAATAAGATTTTGAACCATGAGGGACTTGTGGAGGCTCTGTCAGGGCTATGACAAGCCTTGGTGGAGGGTTTTTCTTTCCCCTGAAGAAAACCATGTGGATGTCCCATCAGCTCAGACTTCTGCATCAGCTGGGTTTTCACAGAACACTGCCTCACCTTGTAGCTGCCCAGGCTGCTATCTTTCCAACTCGCATCCAACCTCGCCCTCACAGATTTAGTTTCATTCCCAGAAGAAAACATGGATAGAAAAACAGAAATAACTTCCCTTTAAAGGGTTGCAAACCTTGTGCCACCAAAAACTAGAATTCCCGGTCTCTCGGGTTTGCAGTGTCCCAACGCTATTATTGTTTTCACTTCTTCCGGGGCCAAGAAGTGAGTCCCGCAGGTAATTACTCTGCCCACAGTAATCCCCGAGGCCTTTTGGTTCAGACTCAATGCTTGGCTGCTTACCAAGTACCAAAGACGCTGCTAAGTGCTTTTCGAACCTCATTTCATGCAAACCTCACAATAACCTTCTGAGTTTGGGTTCATTTTTCCCCCTGTGTTCGAGGAAATCTCTTCATCTGGAGTTAACATTCAGGACAGGTTCAATGACTCCACCTGCCTTCAATATGCCTGGTCCTCAATCTTTCCTCCTTGTCATTCTTTTCCAAGGAAACAGGGGTTCAAAGAGCTGAAGCCACTTGCCACAAATCATGAAGCTAGTGAAAGGAAGAGATGATATTTGAACCAAGACTGCTTGCCTCCAACACTCTGCCATGCCGGCTGGAATCTCTCTGTGGATGGAATGACAGACGGATGTGCCAGCTCAGCCTCAGGGGCCCCAGAAGTGCCCTCCACCACATCCCCTGTCTAAGTCTCATGCACAGGGAGGACTTGGACCAGTAACTAGGAATCTAGGACCCTGTTCTGGGCATCGGCTCACATCCCTGCCTGACGCAGTGCAGCGCCTACAGACTCCCCAACCCAGGACTTCAAACTCCAGACCCTCCTCACACAGCACTGTCAGATTTAGGGAGAAAACAAAACAGAACAAAACAGAACTCCCAGTTGCATGTGAACTTCAGATACAAAGGAAAATGTTTTAGTGTAAGTACAGACACCCATTCAATGAAATAATAGGCAGTTTAGAAAAGATGATTCATTAAAATAATATTATCACAGTGCTTTGATCTCCCAGGAAACAAACTAGGTAAGCATAAAACATTATGACTTTAATATACTATTATTCTTTTATGTTGTGAGATTAATCTAATCTTAATACACTAAAATGATATAGGTGTGAACCAAAGACATTAATGAACCTAGAGTGTGAGATTGTAAAGACTGTAACAGATAACTTATTGTGCAGTACCATGCTAAGAATCAATGTCAGCGTACAGTGTATATTAAATCTTTTTCTCATATGATTTACTGGAGCTGAAAGGAGAAAAGCAAGTCTTTGAAGCTATTTTATAAACCTGTTATAATATCAAAAACAGAAAAAAAGATGCTAAAAGTGATCGATCTCACTAATAATCAAAAAAGTAAAACAATAACATATTACTTTTCATTTACTAAATGAAAACATAAATTAAATCAATTCAATAAATAATGTTGACAATGGCTAGTATTGTGATGGAGGTGGGTAGAATGTGGTAGAGTATTCACATTCAGCACAAAAGAGTAAAAATCTGAACCTTCTCAAGAGCAATTTGATGAAATACATCAAAAGCCTTAGAAATGGGCATACGCTCTGACACAAAAATACTTCTAGGAATTCGTCCAAAGAAAATAATGCAAAGATTTTACTACAAAGATGTCCACTGCAGCATTGTTTATATATATATATGTGTGTGTATATATATATATGTATATGTATATGTATATATATATATATACACACACACACACACACATATATATATATACATATATATGTATATATATCATTATAGGTAATTACATGTTACTATTGGTAATATATACGCATATATGTGTGTTTATATGTTATACATCAGATATACACCATACATATATATATATGCATTATACATCACATATACACCGTATATACACTATACACTACACACACACACACACACACACACACACACGAAATATATACACATCCCAATGGGGGAAGAGGTAAATAAATTTTGGTACACCTATTCAAAGGTAAGCATTTCAACTGATGTTCTAGAAGAATATTTCCAGATATGAAACTGTTGACAAGTGCCTCCCTTCTTCCTTACATGGACCTGAGCCTGGAGGTGAAATAGCCATCCTGCAACCATGAGGTGGCAAGCACAACGACACAAGCCACATGCTAAGGATGGCGAGGAGGAAAGACGGACGACCAGACATACTGAGGACGCTGTGGAGCCAATGCACCGGTCCTGAACTGTAACTCCAGACTTCTTATCAAGTGATTTGGCTTTTCTCACTGGGAGCTTTTAGAATTTCCATTTCAAAACAATAGATAGAGCACACCGAAGCTATCCATTGCTTAAAAGATGCACAAGATCTATGTAAAGAAAAATATTGACTCTTGTTGACGGACACAAAGACTTGAACTTGTATTTTCTCCCAGTCCTCATAGCAATGCTTTGAGACGTATTACTTGATCTTTCTACATCCAGGAAGATTAATTAAGGGGCTCGAGTGCCCAGTGTCACAGGACTGAAATTCACACCTCTGTCTGCCAGTCTCGCATTTGTGTTTGTGTAGTAACCCACGCTAGCCCAAAGGAACTGATATAAATTAATGAGATGACACAATGTGACTTCAAGTGTTCCTTTACTCCGAGATTACTCCTTTATGCATGTTGACAATTACAGGCTCACAAACTACATGAGGTTTCTCTTTTGGTTGTAAAACAGTGTGAATTTTATATTGGTGACAAGAACCATCTAACAAGGAAAGGACATTTAGAGATGTGTGGAGTAAATGTTGATAAGACTCTAAAAATGATTGGTAAGGAAGTGCCTCAGTGTCTTTGCACTTGGTCCCTCTACCTGAAAAGCTCTTCCTCCCAGATACTGACATAGCTAGCTGCACCCTCACTTCTTCACGTATTTGTTTCAATATTACCTTCACCGAGTGTTCTTCCCTGACCACGCCATTCAAAATTGTCACCTCTCCTGACTTTATTGTTCTCCATAGCACCAATCAATCTCTACTATACTATATAATTTGCATGCTTATTTTACTTATGGTCTTCTCCCCAGCACACACCTCCCCCAAAAAAGGTTAACTCCAGGATGAAAACAGGATTTTTGTCTGTTTTGCCATCAGCATCAAGGACAGGGCCATGCATGGAGTTGGCCCTTGGAACTTATTGAATAAATGAATGAATGAATGAATGAATGAATGAACAAACAAATGACACCAGAAGCACACAGTGTAAGCACCACTCAGAGCAGGGCCTGTGCTACCAAATTAAGCCCTTGGCTCCAAGGTCATCTCAGAATGGCAACAGACAATAATGGAGAAAGAGGAACACAGAACTGATTGACTCTGAATATAGTTTAGTTCTACCTGCTTTTGCACTTTATATAAATAATTCATTCTTTACATGTCCTTTTGTGACTCGCTTCTGTCACTCACATTCTGACTGCAGGGTTTATACGTGCTGTCATGTGCAGCTGTAAATTATATTCATTTCTATTGCTGTATCAAATACCATTGCAAGAGGAGTATAAAATGTATTCTTCTGTTTCAGATATTTGGGTTGATTGCAGTTTGGGGCTGTTTTGACCCATTCTGGGGTGAGCGTTCTCGTCCAGTTTCAGGTGTGCATGTGTAAGAATTTCTCTAGAAGGGCGGTACTTCTGTTTTGCCAAATACTACACAACTGTGACTCAGAGTGGTTGTACTAATTAACACTCCCACCAGCAATGTATAGGAGTCACTGGTACGCCACATTCTTGCCAAGCTTGGTATTCTCAGATCCTTGCTCAAATTTTTGCCATTTTGATGAGAGTAAAGTGGCATCTCCCTGTAGTTTTATTTTGACTATTCCTGATTATAATGAGGTTCACAGACTCTTGGTAAGATGCAATTCTTTTTTAATTTTCTTTTTTTCTGTGTTCAGTATCATCATTACCTTACGTGCACCCAGGCATCTCTGTTTTCTTCATTCATATGCATTAGCAAAGAAACGGGCATGCAAGTAACTTAAACGCAATTTTAATTGAACTTCGGAATTATCAGTGTTTGGTCTCTACACTTCCCCTTTTTAAATCAATTCTGCTTAGTCAGTCATGACATCTGATTTAGAATCACAGATTTTAGAAGTGGAAATAGTGATAGCTAACATTTGTTGAGTGTTTACTATGTGTTAGCCACTGTGTTTGGGGCTTTGCATATATAAAGGAATGAGGAACTTGCTACTTAAAAAAACAACTTTCTTCTAAGGAGAGGGAGTCTTTTTTCTGGAAAGCCCTATTCTGCCAAGCACCTTGGTTCAAGTACACAAAGTGAGGGTTGGTGGAAGCAGATTTGATGCTCAAAGCTAGAGAGAGCTCAATGCTCTGCCTCACGAAGTGAGAAGAGTGTGGAATTCTTGTGTAATCACAGGGAGAAGGGATGAGGAGAGAGATGGGAGGTGGCAGAGGGAAGGGGAAGGTCAGTCAATATAGAGGTGGATGGATGTCAGGTTGCTGAAATGACCAAGAAATTCTTCAATTTTTAGTTTAACAACACTTTCTTTGTGTCTGTTATACAATGCACAGCTCCTTATGAGGAGTTTATGTTGTTTGTTTGCAAAATTTTCTCATCTGGGGTAACATAGTGTAGGAGACGAACAGCATGTTCAGGATTTAGAGGCAATTCTTAAACAGAACAAATTCATGGATGCTGAAACTCAGAAACAGAAGCGAGCAGAAGAATGTAAGCTCCCCCACCTGCCCATTCACGACATGTGGAATGGTGTTTGAAGACATTTTACCTAAACTTAAATGGGCAGCAAGACCCTAGCTGATATCTAGATAACACTTCCACTATCTCTTTTCTTTAATCTTCACAACAATCCCATTAGGTGGGTACTAATAAGAGTCCCACACACCATTACAGGTATCAAGGCTCAAAAAGGGAAGTAACAAGTACTGGTCTCTGAACAAAATTAGAATCATTTGTGACTGGATTTCTGATTAATTTTGCAGATTGGAAGACCCTTCTACTCCCGTCACATACAAATGCTGTATAAAATTTAGACCCTTCCCCCCAATTTTTAAATACATGTTCTATTAAAAAAAAAAAAAAAAAGAGAGAGAGAGAGAGAGAAAGAGAGAGAATATGCCCAGGTTCCAGAGCAGGGAGCAATGGGAGCAAGAGCTAAAAGGAAACAGTCCATGTGGGTTTCGGAATCTGGTAAACGTTGCAGAGACTGATGATGAAACAACTGCCCACAATCTCAGCCCATGAGAGGTGGGGAGCTGGAACTGAGCCCCCTCCTGCATAAAGGCAGGAGCAGGAAGGCGCTCTGTCTCTGAAACAGGCAGCAGAAGTCCTTTTATTGGCCAGGGATGCAAAAAGGAAGTGGATGGCATTTCAGGGCCAGGGAAGGTAGAAGAACCACTTCAAAGAAAGCAGAACATCAACACGCATCATGCACGGGCATCTCATCGTAATCCATGTCACCAATGAAGCACAAGAACCCCTTCTGCGCAACTTACATAAAACTGCTCTGGAATCTACAGGGTCCTGACCAAGTACTGTGCATTTCATGGAAAATCACTCCCACTGAAGATGTGCTCACAATATCAAATTACTAATCTCATAAAGTAAATAGCTACTGTGAGGGAAAATTAGCAAAGACAATAAATGCAACAAAATTTAGAACCAAAAACTACAGATATAAAACAATCTCAGTGACCTTAAAATTATATAATTCAAACATGCAATAATACAAAGGACTGAAATGCATGAAAGTAAGAAAGAAAATAAAATGAAAGAACATGACACCAAGAGAGGGACTATGAAATTTTTAACAAGCATTCAACCGAGCTTCTAGACAAAAAAAAAAAAAAGAGTCATTAAAGTTAAAAATTCAATGGACTCTCTTCTGAAGAGAGAATGAATACACTGAATGGTAAATTTGAGGAAATTATCCAGAATGCAGCTCATAGCAATAAAGAGGTGGAAAGAATGAAAGAAGTTAAGAGGTGTATAATATAGAATGAAAAGATTCAGCATACATTTAACAGGAGGCCTAGAGAAGGGAGAAGGATAATAGGAGATAGTATAATATTAGGCATCCAGGCCAAATCATTATGCAGGAGTGAACAGGTAAAGATATTTTAGACATATAAAAGTCGAAGATAATTTACTGTAACATTCCCTTACTAAAAGCAATACCAAAGGTGATAGCTCAGCAAGAAAGAAACTCAATCCAGAAGGGAGGGGTGGGATGCAAAAAGCAATGGTAAACCAAGAAATTGATGAGAAAGTTGATAAATCTAAATAATACTGACTGTAAAATTATAACAATGAAGATGACCAAAATGGGATTTTTTAAATAAAAAGGTGGATCTAAAATATTACCCAATAATAATATAGAAGATGGGAGAGGGTTTTAGGAGTTAAAGCATTCTGAGTTCCCTAGTGTTGTTTGAAAAAATATTGGGGATATTGATTAGATCTAAACCTTGAATCATGTGTGCTAACAAGTAAACACCAAATGAGTAGAAATCGAATGTTTAACTTCTAAACAATGAAGGGGAAAGAGGTGGATGGAGAAGCAAAAGAAAAAAAAAGTGAATAGAAAAAGAAACATAAAATAAGCTAGTAAAAATAAGTCAGTAATCATAAAAAATATACATGACCATAGAGAAACTCTCCCACGTATGCCCAAGAAAAAAATCTATTAGGAGGTTCATCACAGTATTGCTTGTAATAGAAAAAAATTGGAAATAACTCAAAGTTAGCATTCTTAGGAGACTTGATAAATACATTGTGGTCTATTTATAAATTGGAGCTCTCTAGAAGAGTTTAAAATGAATGAAATTAAATATCAATATGGATAGGGCCCAAAAATATGTTAATAAATGAAAAAAGCAAGTTTCAGAATGATATATACAGTATAATTTCATTTGTTTAAATTGAACGCTCAAGCAATGCTACATATTATTTATAGCTAGTGAACTACAAAAATATGGATGGAAAAGACACACATGCTTCTGGGAAAAGAGGGAGAGGGAAAAGAGGAGGGCTGTGAAGAAAACTTCAATTGTCTCTTTAATATTTTATTTCCTTAAAAATATATGAAGCAAATACAGCAAAAGGTTAACTAAGTGTGTATTCCAATCGGTGGTTCATAACACCCTCTGCTCTTTTCTGAATGTTTAAAATATGTGATAATAAAAAATGTATTCCTGACTCCAAATATTATAGAGCTGGGCTTTCCAATAATTACATTAAATTTGCTTTTAAATTGTAATTTAATTAAAATTCAGTTCCTCGGTCGCATTAGCTACATTTCAAGGGCTCAATAGGCAGAGGTGGCTACGGTAGTGGACAAAGCACTGTTAGAACATCTCCATCATCACAGAAAGTTCTACTGGGAAGTAATAGAGAGCCTTAAAACCACCCTGGTTCACGTCACTTCTCAGGGTTTTATACTATAAGTAGATATCAGAGATAGTCATATGCAAAATGTAGACCAAATGCACACTAAGCATAGAACATATCTACACACCCTTGTGGGAATTTGGTTAAGTTTTCTTTTTGTGTTATGTTGTGTTTCATCAAATTACTTGAAGTTTCTGGGAGGCTGATATTCAGTTAATTGAGATTTTCCTGTACTATTTCAATTGAAAACAGCCATAGTAATTTAGAGCTGGTAATAATAATAAGGTACTTCCAGCCACTAGATGTTTAATTCCCCAATTTATTCTAATTCCATCCAGTGCCTTCCCAAGATATAAAATCTAGTAAAATTAACACAAAAAAGACATTTCCCAGATTTTTTAAAAGATTTTTTTTTTTTAATTGGGGAAGGGGATCAGGACTTTATTGGGGAACAGTGTGTACTTCCAGGATTTTTTTCCAAGTCAAGTTGTTGTCCTTTCAGTCTTAGTTGTGGAGGGCGCAGTTCAGCTCCAGGTCCAGTTGTCATTGCTAGTTGCAGAGGGCACAGCCCACCATCCCTTGCAGGAGTCGAACCGGCAACCTTGTGGTTGAAAGGACGCGCTCCAACCAACTGAGCCATCGGGGAGCTCAGTGGCAGCTCAGCTCAAGGTGCTGTGTTCAATTTTAGTTGCAGGGGGTGCTGCCCACCAACCCTTGCGGGACTCGAGGAATTGAACTGGCAACCTTGTGGTTGAGAGCCCACTGGCCCATGTGGGAACCGAACCGGCAGCCTTCGGGAGTTAGGAGCATGGGGCGCTAACCGCCTGAGCCACCGGGCTGGCCCATCCCAGGTTTTTTTCATTTACTAAAGTTAAGTGATTTAAACAGTTATCTAAATGGCCAGTATTTCACTAGAATTTCAATATTAACAACAACAACAAAAACCCATTACAAAAGCATTAAGACAGTTGGAAAAAGCAACCATTGGCTTTAGGAAGGGAGAGACTTGAGTCTTTGCACTCAGAGCTCAGAATTAGTGCAGGTCATTAAATTCTTTCTACTGGGGCTTTAATTGATTTTCTCACTGGCACCAATTTTCTGGCATCTCCTCTAGCTGTCTAATCAAGGATGACCTATGAAATACACCAAAGCAAAAGTGAACTGTATATAGACAGGTAGCAAAATACAGTAGTTTTACAAGCTATTATCAGGTTATACATGGACAGTTCTTTGGGCTGCACAAGGCTTTGGGGGGGGATATAAACTCACCGATGATAGATGTCTAAGGAGCAAGTCAATTTCAATACAATGATTTCATGAATGGGTGAGATCTATTCATTCATGTGACAGTTCTATTTTGAGCATCTACTGGGCATCACACACTTGCTTAGGGAAATCAAAATATAGAGACAGACGTGGTCCCTGCCCCTTATGTAGCCAAGAATCCACAGAGACGAGCTGTCGTCCTGACCTACGGGCATTGGGGAACCCATGAGTTAAGCCTAGCCAACCAAAATGCTAACAGAGTGCTTTGAGGCCTGGCCTGTTGTGGAGTCAGGAGGTCTCTGTCAAGAGAACTGGGGTCTTTGTCAAAGGTGAAGATGAATTTCTTCCAAAATTCTAAGTCTCAGTGATTCTAAGTCGCAGTGAAGAAAACCTCACGCTGGCTCTGCCACCCTTTGAGCCTATGCACGGTTTTTATTCAACACCAAAATCTCCCTAAGCCTGCTGGGGTAAATATGCTGGTACCACCCTACAGACTGAGGAGGACTCAAATTCTAACCGAGGGATCTAATTACAAGGAGAAATGAGATGTTCTACTGTGGTTCAAGGCCAAAGACAATGGTTTTGAGAGAAGAAAGCACGGCAGACGTGTGTCCCTGTGGCGAGGGGGCTACTGTATTCTCTCCATGGTTTCAGTCATTCAATCCTCCAACAGTTCTGCAAAGTGGGCATTCTCAGGCCTCGCTTACCATTTGAAGAAAACAAGGTTCAGAGAGGTTCAGGGGCCACTCCAAAGCCACCAACTAGTGAAATAAGGTCAGAACCCAGCTTGGGCTTCATGTCCTTTAATCCACCTGCTCTGATTTACAGGTAAGGACAGCCTCTAAGTTTCCTTCCAGTGTCTCTGGGTCAATGACAGCATCCTGTTGTACAGCGGGAAGTCAGGAGCAGCCGTTAAGCTGCTGGTAATTAAGGGATTTGAACTGTAAACCAAATGAGCATTGTTTCGTGAGTCTCCTTTTATTACTTCCAAGTTTTATTCACTTGATAAAGTAATGGGAGAATAAAACCAATCAAAATGTCTTCGGTTCCCTCAGTACACAGGAAGCAGTGACATCTTCATTATTGTATTTTGTGGACAGATTAAGCATTAAATTATAAAACTAATCTGCTCTGATATCAGGAATAAGGTCAACTTTGATAGAGCGTTGCGTGCTATGAAGTTTGCTTTCAAAATGACCTGATCAGACTCAATGAATATTTAACAATTGATTTTCTGGCAGAAACACTAAAGAATAAAAGACAGCATCTCCCAAGATAATCTTGGGAGGAAAGATTTCCTTTTCCTTGAGACTTTTATTGCATCTTACGTTTGATGGGGAGATCCCACCATTTGTCCTCATTAGTGCCTGACAGATCTGAGATTTACAGCTTTTCAAGTAATTTTGAAAAGCTTACTTTGGTTTATTTTGGTGTGAAGATATATATCCAAATCCCTGTCCAGGGCGTCAAGAGAAGGGATGCTTCCAGTGGGCTCAAACCTGGCCCAGGGGCTAGGACTACAGACACAAAGGTGTATGGTCTCTACCCTGGCAGAAGTGAAGGTCTGGGGGCAGAAGCAGCAGACAGAGAAATGAATGTGGGGTGAGAAATGCTGTGGGAGCCCAGGAGAGGGGCTGTGACTTCACACTGGGGTGTCAGGGATGCTTCTGGGAGAAGTAGGGGAGGCATCGGGAGTGGCAAGTCTGTGAGGAGAGAGACAGCGTGGCTTCTGCAGGGAACTGCCTGGATCTGAGCCAGCCTGGAGCCCAGGATGTGAATCGGGCACAGGCCACGTTGAAGACAGGCCTCTGAACCTGGGAAGAAGAAGCTTCATCTTTCTCCCAAAGGTTTTGATTCAACAGGTTTGGGATGGGGCCCAGGAATCTGAATTTTTAAAAAAATCACCCTGTGAGAGAGGACTCCATTTTTCTGACCTCATGCTTCCATGAGGTCCTCCAATAGGACAGAAGTAGACCCAAACCTTCATTTTTATAAGATATAGTTTATAATACTACATTTGCTATTCTGAAATGGAACACACGGGCCATATTACCTACCCAAGAAAAAAATAGTTGAAAAATTATTATGCTACCTGAACTGTAACGTAAGGGAGAAAAAGAGAGTAACTTTTCATAAAAATGCTTTTCGATATGTAAATATCTGAGCACACGTTTCCTAGAAGCCAAAGAGGAGCAGTCAGTTATTTGTACCTACATGTGGAAATGCAGTGAATGCAACCACCACAGATACTGGCCAACACAGAAGTGACAGTCATATTGTTGTATTGAATTGGTGGTGAAAATACTACAGGAGTCATTATAATCACTGACATAATTTTCTGAAATATTAACACCCCTCAGATAAATTCTCAATCTGCCCAAGTGTCATCAATACTCAATTCCCTGATTATTTGCTTCTCTAGCACAGTCAGTGTAAATGTATATTAAAACCATCCAGAAAGCACTTCCACTACGTAAAACCAGGGCTATGATTCAGAGGCAGATGTTTAGGACCTGTAAGAATGTCTGGTGGGACGCTGGACATTCATGCAGGACCAGGGAGAGCTCTTTGAGGGGCAGAACAGAAGTGTTCCGTGTTCTGGAATGCCCAGCACCACTGTCCGCCATCCACTACCTGCCTGAACACCCCACAAAGTACAAAGCAGCCCAGGGAATGGAACTGCCCTGCTGGTGGAGGCTAACGTGCCTGGTCTCTGTCCCCAGCCCTTCCTGCCTTTTCCCCCTGGGAGAAGGAGTGATATTTTTAATTGGTGCGTTTGAGAGAATGTTATCCCTTCTGGCTTCTCTAGTGCACTACGCATACTGGAGGAATATGCCTTCTGGACTGTCCTCCATCTAGGCAGAAACACTTGCAAGAGTCCAGTGTAGCCCAGGATTGGTGAGTGAGTTCACTCTGGGAAGAACAGCAAGCCCATTTGGATGAAGATTTAAAGCCACGCTTCCTTAACCAGCCTTGTCAGTAACAAAGCTGACGTTTTGTTCTCTGTCTCCTGTATCTCATGTCTTAATTGCTTGAAAGAATTGGGGGGAGAAAAGGGTGTTGTTTGTGACCCTCCCCTCACACCACATGTGGCGAAAGGATAGTAATTGTTACTCCTAGGAAGGAGGAGACCATCCAGGGAGGGAAATGGGAAGAGGCCAAGTCAGAGGCCTGAAGAACCTCAACATGTAAGGCTGTGGTTCTCAGCCAACAGCACTTCTCAGAGCCTCAGGATCTGGAGAAGTGCCCTCAGGGCTTTTGGGAGAGGAGCCAGAGGAAGGGAAAGTGCCTCTCCTGGCACCGCCAGCCCCCAAGAACCACCATCAACCTCTATTCCAAACACAGTAGTTATGATTTTAGTTTTTTATGGGGCTTGAATATATATAAAATTTCACTTGTTAAAAAAAAAAGTTCTATCAAAAATAAAAAAAGAATGGGCAGAGAAAAGAGCAACTCACAAAGGAGAGCGAGAAGGATCTGGCAGAAAGCAAGAGGAAGACGAAGGTTTGCTGACCAGGAAGCCTAAGGAATGGAACTTTTCGAGAGGGAGGGACTGGTCAAAGGCACCGCAAGCCCAAGGGAGCTCGAGGGGGAGGAAGACAGAAGAGTGACCAGTGGGCCTACTGGCATTGTCATCTTGGCAGGAATAGGCTCAATGGACGGCTGAGGGCCAATCCCAAATGGCAGTGGATTAAGAGGCGAGTAAAAAAGATGATCAGGATTGCATGGTATCTGTTTCCCCAATGTCTTCGGATTGTCAAAAGAGTCCATACACAAGGACATTCAATCACTGCGATGTGCTGGACAATAGAGTATTATTCATGGTAGAAGTGGAGAAACCTTCTTTAAACAGTGTGGCAGAAATTGGAGAAGAAGGGGACAAGGTGTGTGGGCACGCCCTTGGCCTCTTTCCGGGAAGGGCTCTGTGGCTTGGATCTTTTTTTTCTTTTTTCATATTGGAGAGAACATGACTCTTTCTAGGAAGTCCATGTCTCAGACGGGAGCTGCAGTTAACAGTAAATGAACGTCGGACCAGCAGGACAGAAGGACTCCTCCCCCCAGAATCCGTAGTCTGCTGGCAGCGAGGACATAAATGTTGTTGGTTGGCTGCCTAATGGCCCACGGAAGTCACTGAGGTGACATTCTTAGTGTTGGAGACCTCCAAAGGGTTTGCTCCTTCATTCTTAGAGAAAAGTACTGGAAGGAAACAGAAAGCAATAGGGAGACAGAATGAAAACTCCCGAAGTTAAGAAACACTGGGAAAGTTACAGGGAAAATAATTAAGAATCTTAAGTGTCATTTTGCTAAGTACAGCTCTGGAATTCTAATACAAAGAGATGGGATTATAGATAATTTCTTCCTCTTTGTTTTCACACTTTCTCCTGTTTCCAAAAGTTCCTTCAATTAGCACTCATGATTTTTAGAATTAAAATATACGTCAACGGGCGGCCGGATGGCTCAGTGGGTTAGAGCACGAGCTCTGAACAACAGGGTTGCCGGTTCGATTCCCACATGGGCCAGTGAGCTGCGCCCTCCACAACTAGATTGATGACAACGAGCTGCTACTGAGCTTCCAGAGGGGCAGCCAGATGGCTCAGCTGGTTAGAGCGTAAGCTCTTAACAACAAGGTGCCAGTTCAATTCCCACATGAGATGGTGGGCTGTGCCCCCCTGCAACTGAAGATTGAAAACGGTGACTGGACTTGGAGCTGAGCTGCGCCCTCCACAACTAAATTGAAGGACAATGATTTGGAGCTGATGGGCCCTGGAGAAACACACTGTTCCTCAATATTTCCCAATGGAGTTAAATATACGTGTGTGTGTGTGTGTGTGTGTGTGTGTGTGTATGTGTGTGTATATATATGTGTATATATATATATATATATATATATATATATGTATACACACACACACACACGCACACAGATATATACCTCAAACTTCCCGTTGTTACTGAGTGCTTGCCAAAATCCACCCACCACAGCTAATCTTTCTGTAGGGCTCTGTGTGCTCAGAAACCTCAGGTGAGGTTCTCCATGGAAACCCTGGCTCCCTGGGGCACACCATTTACCTCGTCCCTTGAACAGACTGGCTAGAGGCTTGAAGCTCCCAGGCAGCACCACTAACATCCCCTTTCTTCCTGACTTGGTGCTTTGCAGAGTCGGGGCTTAGAACTAGGGGGTGAGGGCTCACTGCACAGAACGCAGCTACGGCCTCCCAGGGTGTGCTGGTTCCCTGAGGAAGCCCTGAGAGCCGGCTCCAGCGTCCATGAGACGGTCACTGCTCTCTCCTGCTGACCCCCACAGAACTGGAGTTAGAATTAACATCTACACGTGGTTTTACATTGTTCCCCTCCATGCCTCTTTGGAGCCTCTCAACAGCTCTTATCCTATTTAACTCAGGAGCAAACTGAGGCTCCAGAGGTCACATGACCTCCCCAAGTCCCATGATTAAAAAAGGGCAGAAGTAGAACCTGAACTTCAGATCTTCTGGTTCTATACATCCCTGTGCCTTCCAGTGCAGCACTCTGCTGCTCGGGGGGGTTCCTTTCAGGGACACATCCTGAGGGCTTCATGGACCACCAAGAGCCACCCTAGGCTAGTTTACAGATCTGTCATGCTGGTCACAAATAGCCACTTTGGTGACAGACAAGGTGTTAAGAAGGGTGTAATGCTCAATTTCCTTGGAAGGAGCCTAAATCTCAGAATAGCAACCAATACCTCTGGCAAAGCTGAGTAAGATCATCAATAACACCAGGAACAATTTCTAAAACCGAATTTATGCCTCTGAGATGGAGGTAAAAAACAATAGTCCAAACCCAATAACAACTCAATAGCAATACTTATCAGGGAAACGCAAATTAAAATCATCGTGAAATAATCCCTATACATCTACCAGAATGGCTACAATTTTAAAGACTGACAGTTCTAAGTGCTGACAAGGAAGTGGGGCAATAGAACTCTCAACCATTGCAGATAGAAGGGTATATTGGCTCAACCGCTTGGTAAAACTATTTGGCATAATCTGCTATAGACAAACATACCTCCTACCTACTATCCGGAAAATCCACTCCTAGGTATATATCCAAGAGAAACGAGGGCATATGTCCACTAAAATATATGTACATGAATGATCATAGTTGCTTTACTAACTAGTAGCAAAAAACAAACAAAAAAAAAAAAAAAGAAAGAAAGAAAAGAAAAAAGGGAAATAGCCCAAAGGCCATCAACAGAAAAATGAATAAATAAATTACAGTATATCCATGCAATGGACTACTACACAGTAATCCAAAAGAAGGAGGATGGGGGTGGGGAGGAGAGGAAGAGGAAGAAGAAAAAGAAGAAGAAGGAGAAGGAGGAAGAGGAGGAGGAGGAGGAGGAGGAGGAGGAGGTGATACACAGAATAAAAGGGATGAAACTCACAGACATTATATTGGTTGAAAGAACGAAGCCAGGTGCAAAAGATTAGAACACAGTGAATGATTCCGCTCATAGTATTAACAACTCATGAAAAATTACTGTTATATTTTCAGTAATCTTGCAAGCCAATTGTTAAATAGAGCCTTTGTTAAAACTTAAATTATATAAATTTACAATGACATAAATTATATTTAAAGCAAAGGTATTTCTTCAACTTTGAATTCTTTACTATTTTTCTGCTATTATCTATGCAGCTGAGGCTATTTACACCTACTGTATCTGTAAGGTGGAAGTGCCATATAATTGTGTTCTACTGCACGTCTGTCTAGTCCTGGCTCCATGTTCAAAGACCTCACCTAGTTAGCTTCACATCAGTGGTAGGGACTGCCAGAGAATTTGACAAAAGCTACAAATCAGGGTGTTTTGATTTCATTTTTCCTAATTTGGGGAGCTGGTTATCCAACATTTACCAACACAGTACAGATGTGATTCCAATTTTACGAATCTCAAGAATAGGAACAATTAATCTATGGTAGTAGAAGTCAGAAAGGAGATTACCTTGGGGGGTGGGGGGAGCCTCCTGCCTGGGACGTGATAAGGTCCCATCTACCTTTCCATCATGGTGGTGGTTCCATGAGTGTAAACGTATGTATGCACTTTTCTATATGTGTATGTAGGTGATACCTCAGTTTAAAAAATAAATTGAAAAAAGTTTTTTCCAAAACACCTACCCTCCAGGGCATGCCTCTGCAAGAAGGTGGGAGGTTTGACAGCCCCACAAGTATCTCCTGTTCCATCTCCATGGGACAACCTGAGTTATGAGAGACCCTAGAAAGAGAAAGAAACTCTAGTAACTATTTCCTGTGACTTCCAGAGAGTAGGATCTGCATTGGATTAAGCTTTATAACTGGCCATAAGTCGGTACATAGTACAGATAATAACTATGCTTCCTGAGCACTGTTCTAAAACCCTGAAGGGATTTTATGATCCCCATTTTTCAATTAAGGGAGTGAGGTTAAGGGCTCCAGGTCACAGAGCTGGGAGGTGGCAGTGTGAGGATTTCCAGGCTAGGAACCTCCCTTCAGGGCCTGGGTTAATCACTCTCCCTTCTGACAATAAATAATCAAAATAAGCTAGTACGTTGTTAACAGCACCTGGATAGCATGGCACGGTGCCCACGTCTGTGTCTGTATTACTTGTGTCTGTGAAAAGAGACAGGAGAAGGTCCAAACGTCTGGCCTCAGTGAGCTGCTTTCTTATCTGATGTGAAGTTAAACTAAGGGGCAGTAAACATGGCCAGTTGTAAACAACCCAAAAGGGGAACCACGACTGGCAGGTTCAGGGGAGCAATTTGGTTAGCTGTGCCCAGGGAGGCCACCTGTTCCATCAGGGAAATGGAAACTCAAAGATACCACATTATCACTGAACTTGCCCAGCTGAGTCCAGCCTCCCTGGCAAGAGAAATATCCAGATCTGAAGGTGTGGCCCATTGCCTCTGGAAATTAATGGCTCTGATTCCACCCTGTCTGAGCATTCGACCCTTCCAACACACAAATTAATCTGCACACCTGTGCACAATGAAATCCACTCACCTCTGAATTTGTCTGTTGATTTATGGAGCGATAGGTAAGCAGAGCTGGGAGGTGCTTTCAAACTCACAGGGCCCTTGCTTTCACTGGTGGAAGACCCCAGAGAGGGTTGTCCAAGAGACACTATGAAACTGGTGAAAGAACTCTCCATGCAGCCTGCTGCACCGTCTTATGTGATGGGGCCAGGAAGCACACCTCCAATGTCTGATGGCATGCCCTCTGTGGGCCGGCCTCACCAATGGCTGGATCCACCCTGGTCTCTTAGTTTCAGCGATGATGCTTGTTGAATGCCTACTTTGTGCCACCACTGTCCCTGGCTGGCTTGTCAGTTTCTGTATCCTGCCAATAAAATTGCCCTGTCTAGTGCCAGTTGCAAAGGGGGCTGTGGGGAGAATGTAGATGGGTCCAAAAAATCTGAGAAAGCAGACCAGAGCCAGTCTCAGGCTGCTGCTGGTGGTAGTGGGCTCAGCAGTGTGGCCGCAAGCAGGTTTGCATGGATCCAGCTCCTGGAACTTGAGCCAAAGCTGAGCGGAGGGCAGGGTAGAGTCTAGTAGCATTCTGGCAGGCTGAAAATGCCATCTCCTCTTAGTCTTCCTCCAAACCCTCATGCAACCTCTTATCTTCTTGGATCTTGTCTCTTCTCTTCATCTCTCTACTATTTCCCTTTCTCCTCCTGAGAGAACAGAAATAAATCAACGTGACATGCTGCAAAAGAGGCGGGCTCTGGTGTTACGTTAGACATGTATCTAAGACCCTGACCAGCTTACCTATTGTTCTCTAAGTGATCCTGAACTATAAGTTGGGGCCTTTTCTAGGGCTCTTAAAGGGTTGGAAAGACATTATAGACATGTAAATATATATATACACACACATATACACTATTCATTCTAATGTGATAGGCTCACCAGAGAAAAAAAATGCAACCTTCCCTTCTTATCTCTACCCTCGACCTTCCGCCATTCCCAGAAGGAAAAATTAAGTTTTCGATTCTGTAATTTTGCCCCTGGACCCACCTGAAGGGCATTTTGGACTTTCAGGGTCCTTGATCTCCTAGCTTTTACATAAAATGGTCCTTCAGCCTAGAACTACTTTTTCCTTCTCCTTCTTTAGTTGGTTAATTCTTACTAATATATTAAGACTCAGCTCAAGTGTCCCTTCTTCCTAGAATCCATTCCCTTATGTTCCCAGAGATACCTTCTTCCACCCAGAGTCCCTAAACTGACCTCTTTCTAGTCATGTCCTTAACCCCAAGAACACAGCCTCATAATTGGGAATTTCTGCTTCGCAGTTCCTTTCTGGACCTGTACCCACAGGTGTAGCAGGGTCCTGGCACACAGAGTGGGGACGTGCCTGTGAAAGAACGCCCCTCAAGTCAGTAACAAGGCAATAAAACGCACTGATTTACACTGAAGAGTTAGTGCCTTAAAATTGCCTTTCTCAGGTGACTTTGCTTAAAAGAGGACAAAGGAAAAGGCAACCGAGAAAGATAAACTGCTGGTGGTGGAATTTTAGGAGGAAGTGGTCCTTCCTAGGCTCCTAAGATTAGACCCAGAAATTTTCCAACAGAAAGGAACCTGAGAGAGCATTAGGGTTTGGACGTTTTCAAACAGTGCTCTGTGGATGCCTTGAGGTCCCTGGAAAGTGGGGAGGGAAGATAAGGTTTGGGGGATACAGCTCCAGATTCCCTCTGCCCAACCAAGGAAGGAAGCTCTGCTACTGTTTTCCATATTGGGAGTATGTGTGTGATTTTGCTTGAAAAAAGGGTTCTGCGAAAGGGGAAAAAAATGGATCTGGTCCAACTCACCTATTTTATAGATGAGGAGAGTGAAGCTCAGATAGTTAATGCCAGTTGCCCAAAACAACACCGTGGGTGGGCAGATGTTTTGACTCTGCCATTAGTGCTTATTTCAGTACCTGTCTTCGTTTCCCGCCTTGTCGGCTGGAAGGGCTTCCTGCGTACTCCTCACTCCCCAACCCCTTCCCAAATCACCTCCCTTAAAGGAGAGGGGAAAGCCGATATGGGGAAAGCAGAGGGATCTTGTGATTCCCTTTTTGAGATGACAAAAACCAGGGTTCCGATTCTGAAGCTCCTCCTTGGTAGACCCCAGGCTGATCCAAAGTGAAGAAAAACATGACAGCTGGAGTGAACTTCAGAATTGTAACAGCTCTTTCCTAAGACTGTAAAAACATTGCTGTGATCACTCGGACCTCCTGCCAAGATGATTTGGAACAGTCTCATTCTTTTGCTAAGTGTTAAAGTCCTTCTGGGTCCTTATATCAAATTAAATGTTGCCTACCGACTCAGGCCTGCCTGCAACTAAGCCGAATAAAAGGTACAAAGGGTCCTGTCCTGCTGGGGGATGTTCTTTTTATTTGTGTCTTTTGGAAACCACCTGACAGAAGACAATAGGCCTTTAAGGATTTAATACCCACTGGAACTGCAAATTACAGTAGGTGACTCTCGAAAGCCCAAGACGGAAACACCCCACAGGGAGAAAATGAACAAGAGCTATTTCATTTTATGATTTTATGTGTATTCTGACTCTTGATGGGCCCTTCCCTTCTAATAAGATTTTTTGCATTCCTCCCTCTCCCCCTCCCCATGCTTTCAATTTGTCTGCCTTATTGTTACTGTGGGAAACTTGGTCCTTTGATCTGAGCCCAAATCAGGAGCCAACTGAGGCATGTGTGGCATGCACAAAGAAAATAATCATAAAAGATTATTCATACTAAATGCGTGACGCATGCCAGATGCTCCTCCACATGATTTGAGGGTGAGAATGTATCTCATCCACACAGGAACTCGATGGAAGCAAATACTGTCATCATAGTCTTCATTTCACAGGGGAAGCGCTTGAGGCACAGAGAGGTTAAGCAACTTGCCCAAGGGCACACAGCTTGTTAAGCTTCAAACACAGGGAGTTCTGGGTCCAAAGACACAGCCTTAAGTGCTGTACTAATTTGCATCAGTATTTAGTAAAACTACGGATCAGGGTCTCGCTACTGGAACTTAGCAGAACACAAAATAGTGAGACATTTGGGCATTAGGAATTTGGCTGGCCTGATCAAGAAAGGTGAGCAAACATTCCTTTGGGGAGGGACTTATTTATTCTAAATCCTAGCACAGAGCCCTGGGGCGAGTCAGAGACTTAGGAGGATGGCAGGAGACTGATCATCCAGCCCGCTGCCTGGAGAGCAAGAGACCAAGAGAAAGAAGGACTCTGCACATAGGCAGACTGTACCCCCGTTTCTCCACTCACTAGTCATTCGCTTTTGGGAAATTGTGCAATTCTCTGTGTCTGGATTTTGTCACTTGCGAAGTGGGGTAACTATGAATCTCAAAGGGCTTCCATGCGAACTAAAGGAGAAGACACAGAGAGACGCCTAGGCCTCAGCGTGAGGCATCAGAAGGTGTGATGGCCTTTCCTTTCCCAGGGATGTGCCTGCTATCCAGCATACTCCACCTTGAACCAGGCATCAGCACCTTCGCCTTGAGGAGTCCCCCCCTCATAATCAGGATGCACTTTGTTACACTACCTCCCGGACTCCACGGGGCTTCATAGAAAACATGTGGACTTTGAAATCAAACCACTATAAATGGGAAGCCTGGCTTTGACATTTACTAGTGCGAGCAAGTGGCTTTCTCTCGCCGAGCCTCCCTTTCCTAATGGTGAAACGGAGATGCCAGGCTGGATGACTTAAACAACAGAAATTTATTGTCTCCCAGTTCCGGAGGCTGGAAGTCCGAGGTCAGGGTGTTGGTAGGGTCAGTTCCTCCCAAGGACTTTGGGGGAGAATCTGTCATGCCTCTGTCCTAGTTTCTGGGTGGCCTCAGGCTTTCTTTATAGATGATCACCTTCTCGTTGGGTCTTCCCTCCATGCATGTCTATCTTGGTGTCCGAATTTCCCCTTTTCGTAAGGACACCAATCATATTGGATATGGGTTCCCCCTAGTGAGCTCATCGTAACTTGATCAGCTGCAAAATCCTTATTTCCAAATAAGGCCATGTTTACAGCTAGCAGAAGTTAGCACTTCAACGCTTTTTAGGGGACATGCCCTATGGAATTATGCCAATTATCCAACTCTGTGTACTTACTATCCCCTCAATTACTATATAAATTTAACACTGTACTTAATAAAGTCCATTAATTTTTTTTAAGCTGTGGTCTGAACCCATGCAAAAATACAGAGTAAAGGAAAAGGGTACTTCTAGGAGGCTTGGAGTTGGGAAGTTCAAGAAGAAGACACAGTTGAGAGGAACGTGAGTCTAGGTGAAGCTGACTTCGGTCAGGTGGAAATGAATCCACGGGCCGATAGCATCAGGTGAAATAGTATTCTGCTTCTAGGAAGAAATATACGGGAATCAATTCCAAGAGATGCTGTGGGGCAATGAGAGCAGAGGAGCTCAAGGGCATTCATAGAAGTTTTGCAAAGAGCTTGCATCATAAAATAGAAAAGCCACAACAGTACAAGGAGGGGAAGGAAAGGGAACCAAGCTGTGACCAAATTTAAAAGGACGTTCCGGCCAGAAACAAGGGAGACGGTAATCAATGCACACAGCAGAATTTAGGAATCAGAAGTCGGGAGGCAGTGACATGCAATTTTTAATACCCTTCTCCCAGACACAACTAAGTAGAATTAGTTTTATGAGTTTTCCCAGCTATCCTGAACTAGGAAAAATAATAATGAAAAAAGGAACATTTTATTACACCTCAATTCATTATAGGTGTTCAAACAACGGATAAGTTTCTCACGTGAGGACTTTAAAAGCCACAGCTTGCAATGCACAGACGTGTGAGGAAAGAAATGTGTAAGTTGACAGCGAGAGTGACCTCATCGACCCAGGAGCCACACAAGTGGACTGAGTCTTATAGGTACAACATGCCTGAAAGAATCCAGATGCAAAAAAAAAAAAAAAAAAAAAATTTACTAAAGGATTCCATTGGTACAAAGCAAAGAACCAGCAAATTTGATGATGGTGGAGATCAAAAAAGGTTACTTTTGGGGTATTGACTGGGAAAGGCATAAAAGACACTTGGGGGGACCTAGTAATGTTCTACATAAGATCTGGGTGGTGGTGACTTGTACATAGGAAAATAATATGTAAAATGTAAAGAAAAAATGTCAAGTATAAAAATTAACCCACCTGTGCCCTTAATAGTTTTACTTCATTTTACTGCAAGCCAAACATACTTCAACCTTAAAAAGTAAGTAAAGTGAAAAAGCAACCTGGTCTTGCCCAAAATGTATAGTTTCAAGATATACATCGATAATGGCCAAAGGGAGGAAAGGAAGGTTAAGGGTGGAAGGGGAGCGGTCTTGACAGCTGCGTGGCTGTCCCCATCACGTCTCAGCCCCATGGAATCCGAGGCCACCCTCCATCTCTACCCCTAACCCACTGTCACATCCTCTTGTTTTTATTCTCTTTATTAGCACTTCCTAACAGAATGGGACATTATCCCATTTTCTGTCTGCTTACTGGTCTAACGTCTGCCTCCACTCCCATGAGATGGCGGCATCTACCGTAGTGACCCAGCCCAGCACATGCCTGGCTCACAATAAGCCCTAATCTATATTTATTGAGTACATGCGTAAGTGAATGAAGGAGAAAAGGCTCACATGTCTGATACTGGGTTGGAAAACGAGGAACGCATAGATGAATAAAAACCCATTTCTCTCCCACAAGGAGATTCTGGTGATCAATTCTGGTTGTTTCTACCTTAAAAGGGTCCTTAGGAACACTCCCTTCCATCTGATTCATTCTCCTGGACTTGTTCAGCAGCCCCCTACCTAGTCTTTCTGTTTGGGGGTTCTCCCACACCCATTCCCCCTCCCTGACAGACACATACACACCTCTGTATGGCCACCAGCTGACTTACTGAAAATGAATTCTGATTCTATTGCTCCACTGCGTCCAGCCTCCTTTGGCTCCTCTCTCCACATCTGAACTGCTCCAAACGCCACAGGCTGGCTCCCAGCTACCTGCCACCACTCACCTCCCAGCCCCATCAGCCCCCTCTTCATCTTGTCTCCAAGCCTCTTTCACTACATCCGGCCCCCCACACCACCCTCTGGTCCTCCTGGGTCCTTGGACTCTTTTTCAGCCCCAAACTCCTTGGGGGGCTGCCTCTCTGCCCAAGGAGCCCATGGCCTAAGGGCTGGAATGATTGCAGCAAGGCTGAAACCAGGGAGGCTCCTCTCCATTGGTTTCATCAACTTTTGTTGTTTTCTCCTGGTTTTTCTCAAAATGCCCACGCCTATTTTAGATTATTGAGAGAAGGGGGGGAAGAAGAAAAGAAAACAGGAGTCATATTTTACCACCCAGACATCACCACTGTTAATGTTTCAGTAACCAGAATAGCAATGAACAAATGACTCAGAGTCATCGTCTCTGTAGTTTTAGTTTCTTATGGTCACCTGAAGATTATAGTTGTCCACTCTGTTTTCTCTCTGCGTGTTTGTCTTGTTTTGTTTTACAAACAAAGAAAGAGAAGGAGAAGAAGAGAGAGTGGGAGGGAGGGAGAGAGGGAAGGAGGAAGGGAAGGTGGGAAGGAAGGAAGGAAGGAAGGAAGGAAGGAAGGAAGGAAGGAAGGAAGGAAGGAAGAAAGGAAGGAAAATGACCTTTCCTTGTCTTGTAAACATCTTGTCTTGTGAACTGCCTTTCTCCAAAATATGGACATTGTAAGTGTTTGATTTGAATGTAGAGTTGCGTGTAGCAGATGTACAGTCCAACCAGATCCTTGGAACTCAAACCATTAGACACCACATCTAGATCAAAAATGATGCATGAAAATACATTTCAGGGGCACTTCAAGAAGAATTAGTACTATCTCAAGACAGAGAGAGGAGGTCAAGTTTATTTAGGGTTTTACTCTTTAGTCTTTATTCCTTCAGTATGTACCCCAAGAGCTGAGTTCATAGAGTCAGGGTGATAGATAGTCTCATTCAATTTCAGCTGAGCACTTGCTATTCACCACGTACTGATACAGGGCTGGTACAGAGCAGCCATAAAAATGAATGTCAAGTTGACTAGGACCCCATTAACCTCAAGTTCAATCTGACGGTCCCTAACCTCTTTGTTCTTCATCTACTCAGACTAGAAAACTGTGACTCGTCCCTTTCCATTACTACCTTGACTCCGAAATCTAGTGATTCTTTCCTTCCCATAGCTCTTCATTCACCTCCCCTGTGTCCCTATCACCTTTACAAACCCTTAGGAACTCTGGCCCAGATTTCTGCCCCTGGTCCTGCCTGGCCCCTGGGCTCTCCAACCCCCGTCCACCACATATGTTCTTGCCACTTAACCTTTCCAAACCGAGGAGTTCTTCCCAGCATCCTCTGCGAAAGTCCATGAGTGTCCTCTTTGCCCAAGATACAGATCAAATTCCTTAGCTTGCAATCCAGAGTACTACAGAAACTAGATTCATAATCCCATGTGCAAGCCACAGGCCACGTGTGACTACTGAGCACCAGAGATGAGGCTGCTGAGAGACAGTCTCACCAGAGTGAGAAACGCTCGTGTTTTTCCGTTGACACGACTTTAGTGTTTTGCTAAAACTACACTTCATTTTAACCATTGCATCACATAAAGTATTATTGTAGTGTGCATGTAGGGTGCAAACTAGGCATTTCTAGTATTACTTAAACACGTCAATGAATTGTTTCAGTTCCAATGTTGTTTTCCTATGCATCTATGTAACATTGTACTGTTTATTTGCATATTATCTGCAGACAGATAATATTCTCTCTCTGTAGAGAGATCTGTGTAAATCATAATTGTAATTAAATTGAAATAGTATTTCAATTATAATGTAATGAAAATTTTCTCGTCTGAAAAAGGTAAAGGCAAATTTAAAAACTGCAAAGAAAAGTATACCAATGATGTAGAATTAGGTGGAGATGTAGAAGCTAGTACTATGCTAGGCAGAGTAAAGCAAACAAGGAGGAAGAAAAGCATTGCAACTTGCTACAGCAGATTGTGAAAGAAAAATTTAAGATGATAAAGTGGACAATATTAAGAAACATTTTCAGAAAATGCATAGTGGATTTGATAAGAAGTGTCCTTCCAATAGCCAAAAAAGAATCAATGAAATTAGTTGCCAGAAAACAGAATCAAATATTCAACAAAAAATTTTAAGTGGTTTTAATTTAAAGTATTTTTTAATTCAAAGAAAGTTTTGAATAAATTTAAGCAGGGTCTGCACTTATAAATTTGGTCACGTATAAAAGAGCATGGATTCTTGCACAAAAGAAAATCCCTGTTAGGTGAAGAAATGGTAAAACAAATTATTTTTAGTAATGGAAGTATTGTTAGGAAATTCCGAGGAAAAGACTAAAACAGATGTTTTACAAAAAGTGGAAGTTCTTCAAATACATCACCAAATAATTGCCCAAAACATACAAGACTTTTCTAACAATAGCAAAGATCCACCAATAAGCTTGAAAACTCACAAGTGCTTTTCTTTAACTTTAGAGGAGTCATGCAATATAATGTAATAGTCACGGCTCAGATGATGCTTTGGGTACATTTTGTCTCAAAGGACTTCCAGTTTGCAAAGAAATGTTGTCAATTCACAGCCTTAAAAAAAATCTAATACATGACAAACATACTTTTAGGGGCTGGCCCGGTGGCTCAGGCAGTTAGAGCTCCATGCTCCTAACTCCGAAGGCCGCAGGTTTGATTCCCACATGGGCCAGTGGGCTCTCAACCACAAGGCTGCCAGTTCAACTCCTCGAGTCCCGCAAAAAGATGGTGGGCAGCGCCCCCTGCAACTAAGATTGAACATGGCACCTTGAGCTGAGCGGCCACTGAGCTTCCGGATGGCTCAGTTGGTTGGAATGTGTCCTCTCAATCACAAGGTTGCCGGTTCCACTCTCACAAGGGATGTTGGGCTGTGCCCCCTGCAATTAGAAAACGGCAACTGGACCTGGAGCTGAGCTGTGCCCTCCATAACTAAGACTGAAAGGACAACTTAACTTGGAAAAAAAAAAAAAGGCCTGAAGTACACATTGTTCCCCAATAGAGTCCTGTTCCCCTTCCCCAATAAAATCTTAAAACAAAACAAAACAACAACAAAAAAACATACTTTTAAATCTTTTACATCTGCCAACAAAAAAATTCCAGCTGGATAAGAAAAAATTAATTTCTGTCACTTCACATGGTAATTATGTCATGCTAGGTCACAAATTCATATTAATAGGGAGGAATGTTCAAATAAGAAACTGATATTGCCCTCATTGCTTATTCCATTATATGATACATACTGAAAATATCTGTGCTTTGTTTTCTGCAGCACACTCTATGAAAACCATCACGGATATAGTTGTTAAAGTTGTGGTTATATACGCTTAAATACTATGAATCGTCTCCAGTTTATGGAGCTGAAAAAATAGAAGATGATGAATAATGTGACCTTGTATTCTTTGCCAGTGCTCTTTGGGTCATGCTCTTTGGGCCAGTGCATTTTTAACTCCAATTCAAGATTTTGATACAAAGGGAATGCTTGCCAAATATTCAGTAACCAAAGACAGAAAATGCCTGTATGATGTATGTTTTCTCATCGAAATCATACTGCGTATGAATGAGTTAAATGTGAAACTACAAGAGAAGCTGATTTGTGACATCACTAGGCAGGTATGAGAATTTATGTTGAAACGGATACTTTTATAATACAAATCAATAATAGTGATTTTACACCTTTTTCTAACATGAATCAATATGCAAGTTACTTTCATTGTAATTGATGGCTGCTATGTAAATTGGCTGCAAAGACTAAAAAAACAAGTCAAGGACATTTCATGGTCATTGGTCAATTTTGCGTTCCCTTTCAATTTATGCAAACCAAGAGTTGGTAAATTTACCTCACTTTACAGATATAGTATTGAAACTGATAGGCTTTGCTCCAAAGTCAAATCAATTCTTCTAGAATAGATGAACAAGTGTTGTCAATATAGATGCAAATATAAACAAAAAAATTGGGGGGTATTTTTTCAGTTACTGAAAATCTTTTAAGTATATTTGGAATATATTAAGTATATAAAACTACTTTTTCAGCTGTAAATCATATGAAATGCAGTACAGATCAAGTATATCCAAGGACAATTTTGTTTGAATCAAGATGTGCTGTAAAAAACACTAACCACTGAATTTCCAAGACTTAGTATGAAAACGTATATAAAATAGCTCATTAATAATTATTTATATCAGTCACATGTTGAAATAATATATTGGATATGTTAGGTTAAATAAAATATACTATTCAAGTCAATTTCACCTATTTCTTTTTACTTTTTTAATAATGTGGGTACTGGATATTTTAAAACTACACATGTGGCTCGCATTATATTTCATTGGATAATTCTGATCTAGAATGTAATTGCCATGATAATATGACAAAGGTGATATGGCCTTTGTCTTGTTTATTCTTGTATTCCCAGAGCTCAAAACCAGTGCCTGGCACATAGTAGGTGCTCAGAAAATACTGACTACATAAATGAATCTAACCATACCTCAGTAGTACCAGTACGGGCTCAGGAGCAGGAAACAGAAACCACTCAATTATTTCAAGCAGAAAGGGATTTAATCTGGGGAATTAGGAACTTACAAAAAATCATTGGAAAGGCTGGAGCAGGAGGTTCTTGACCAGGCCCCCAGGAATGGAGCCCAGGACAACACGATAGAACCATCCTGCCAGGAGAGCTGCCACCTCTGCCACCGTCAGGAAAACAGGACTAAACAAGCCATTCCTGGAGCTGTTGGCTTCAGGAACACACCTCTTCAAGCATCAAGTGTTAGATTTCATTAAGACGTCCAATCTAGTGAAACATAAATGGCTTGCACTCTCCCTCTTGACTCCCTCTTAGAAGCTGGTGCCTGGATGCTGGAACACACTGCAGAAAAACTAGCAATGCTATACCATGCATGGCACATGCAAATACCTGCTCAGGCAGGTGCATCTAATTTATGAAGCCTAAATCACATCCAAAAACCACTTCCAAAAAATCTCTCCCATCTCCACACCAGGCAAATGCCTTCAAATTAAACATCCCTTCCTCCAGGAAGCTTTCCCTGACTATCCCAAGACTATGTTATGTTGGCTCTCCATGTACTTTATGTGCATTCTTGGCTCACTTCATTAAATTTATTTTTTTCTAAGTGTTTATTGTCTTTCTCTTTGATAGGTCATTAGCTCCATGGTCAGGGCTGTGTCTGCTTATTCACTATTGTATTCTCCCCACCTAGTGGTTAGAAGCTAAATTCACGCGTTGAATGAATGAATGAACACGGCACAAAGCATCAGGGATTTGCACTCATCTTTCCCCATGCCACAAACCCTCTCATAATCCACCCATGTGCCCTCATAGATATTTAGCACCTGCTAGAGGAAGACCGTGGTTGGCACACCCATCACTAAGACACAAATTTGCGCTCTCAAGGAGGATGGCCTGGGCTGTTTCTAAGAAACAGGAAGGGACTACAGTCTGGGCAACGACTTTCAAGAAAATGCTGGGCCTGGAGGGGCTGGGCCTGAGCCCAGGCTGCAGACCAGCCAAGGAAAGATGGGACCAAAGTGTTACGGTGCACGCTGCACAGAACTTGCCAGCCATGCTCCTCTCAACAAGGAAGACTTGTGGGCACTTAAGTGAGGGACCCGGAAGAGGATCGGGGTCACGCAATGACACGTACACAAAAGCATTTTCACAGTGTATGAAACTCCTCACATGCATTCATCATTATCACTCCTCCTCCCCCCATTTTATAGATGAGGAAGCCAAAGCACAGCAAGGTTAGCAACTTTTCCAAGGGCAAGTGTCAAATCCAGGTCTCAAGCCCAAGCAGCACAGGGCTGTGGTGACAACACACGCTGCAGCACCAGACAGAGCCAAGTTCAAAGTCATCTCTCGCCACACACCGGCCAGATGTTATTGGGTAAGTCACTCTCCGAGTTTCTGTTTCCTCATACATAAGATGAAGATGGTACCATCTAACTCACAGGGGTGTTGTGAAAATTAAATGAAATGCTTTTGCAAAGAACCGAGCTCAGCCCTTTGTGCAGAATAAGGATTCAGCAATTCGTATCGCTTTACTGTTATTGTTGCTATTCAAAGTTTAAGACTTTTGCTGGTATCTCAGCTTGCCCTTTAGTTGTACAAATCTTGTAATAACCTTAATAATTTTCTTTAAAGTAGTCCAGGAAAGCCAGTAGAATATGAATGCGGGAAGGGCGTTCATGAGCATTCACAAGAGGCCTTTAGTTACCTAGATTAGGCAGCATACTCCAGGCCTGGTGAGCTGTCATGAAATCCCAAAGATCTCACCCCAGAGGACAGTACCAGAAGCACGCCCTCTATGTCCAATCGTGATCCCCAGAGGCTTTGCTAATCCACATAATAAATGTGAAACATGAGCTTCTATTAGGGTACTTAGTGACTTGTTAATCACATAATGGACGCACCAAACGGGCTCCATTGATAAAAATAGTGGTAATTCAATCCACAGAGTGAAGTTCAAGATGAAATATCCTAGAGACACTTCCTGCCTTTACTTGATCCTTAACCCTTCACCCTCAGGGGTGGCACACAGGGGGGAGGTGGCACCATAGGGTAGGACTTCTGCCTTTTTTAGCTCCAACTCCGGTGCTCAGGCCACTCAAGCAAGCTATTCTGGCTCACTTGGGGAACTTTTTGAAAATATAGATTCTTGAGCGTTATCCCAGACCTACCGGGTCCAAACCTGCAGAGACGGTTTTTATTTTTTAAGTTTTCCCTATTTGGAATGATAATCACCAAATTCCAGATAAAGTTACATTTGGGTTGGGGGGAGAGGCACCCAAGAACTTCAGCTGCCCTGGGAAAACTTGCCTTCTTAAGCTGGGTGAAATGTACAGAGACGTAATTCTACTAGCCCTTACGCTGTCTTACATGTCTGAACTCATTCATCATAAAATTTTAAAGCCCCCTATCGACACTGTAAGCAGCCACTAGATGGTCTGTAGGGCATTTCCACTCTAAAATGATCTGACCTAACGCCGTTGGAATTTGGAGGCAACGTCTGCAGACCCACTGAGCGCTCTTGTCAGTAACTAGACCCAGTTGCCACCTGGTTTACCAATGACGGTCGTTCATGCCGTGTCCACCAGGCTCTTCCCAGGACAGAGTCAAGTCTTTTTTGTTTTTTGTTTTATTTATTTTTTTTCAGAGTCAAGTTTTAACTGACACTTTTGACATGCCACTCATTCCACCCGTTCTGAGGAAGCCAGTTGCTTTCAGCATTTCCAGGATTCTGGAGCATCTGAGGGGATCTACATAGTCTCCAGGGGTTGGCCCCATGTCAAGAAGAGCAGCTGTTGGCAGCAAAGGATTCAGGCGATGTGAGCATGCTTTAGGTAGTTGTGCTCTAATCCGCTGTTAGCATGCTTGATTAAAATGATGACTGGTTTCAGAGCACAGCCTGGCCTGCAGCTGTCCCGTCTCCCTGGCTTTGAGCTGGGTGGGAGTTGCTTCAGCCTGTGGTGGCAAATGCAACGCAAGGAGAAAAGCCCAGGCACCGGTCCATCCTGTATAATGACTGGGCAGGATTGACCAGGAGGCCACACACTCAGCGGCCTGACATCCAGCCTGATCTGATTATTGTTTACAAGCAATGAATTTACGTTTGTGTAGAAATGAGAGTGCACATCATCCGGGTATGGGGGCAGCCCTCCCGGCTTTACAACGTACCTCAAGAATCAGAATACTTAGGGACATGGGGTATTCCTGTCATTGCCGAAGCCAGGCAATCTTCAAAGTGGGGGGGGTGAATGTACCCCAGGGTTCACAAGATAATCCATGAGTGTTAAGGAGCATATAAGACCTTTTATTTCTATTTGCTTTTTATCTCAATCTTAAAATTTTGTATTTTTTTATATTTTATAATACACCTATTTTATTGCATACTAAACATAATAGATAATGTCACTGAGTTCTTCCTCTATTCCAGGCACTATTCTAAGAGCTTACATATATCATTTTATTTAACTTCTACAACAACCCTATGAGGTAGGTATTATTAGTTCTACTTCACAGGCACAGAGCAGTCAAGTGATTCTTCCAATGTCATACAGCTGGCAAGTGGCAGAGCTGGGATTTGAACCCTAGTCTGTCTACAGTTTATATTCATAACTACTACGCTATTCTGTCTCTCACAGAGAAATATAACATTTAAACAAACATAAATTGGGGTTGAATGCTCAAGTTTTTGTTTTGTTTTTAACTGAAGAAGTTGTTCATTAAAAAAAAAAAAACTTTGGAGAATACTGGTAAGTTCAGATAAAACAAAAACAAAAACTTAAACTACTTCCACGGGAGCTCTGGGCAAGGAGGGATATTTGTCAGGATGTTCAAATCTTAGGGTGTCACCATGAGCTCAAGTGCTACTCGACCTGTGTCTTCCAAGACCAATCATTTGTATGCCATCTTCACAATTTCTGCCACGTTTTTCAGCACTTTTTCTAATTCTGATTTTTCTTTAAATCATCTCACTGTCTAAAACTTAATGAATTTTCAAAATAAACACTGTGTCACCACTACAAATGGGAAACCAGTATCCCTTGCAGAAAACCATTTCATTATAAAGTATTATAAAAATTCTCCTCAAAAGACCTTGTTTTTATAAAAATAATAATAGCTAATATTTTATAATGCTAGGTATTTTATAGTGCCAGGTACTACTCCAAGTTTTGGAAACATATTGAGCTGCCAACAGCCCCACTAGTCAAGCGTTTATATTATCCCCATTTTACAAATGTGGAGCCGGGATTTTCAGCAGCTTGTAAAACTTGACATAGCTGTTGAGGTGGAGGTAGGATTTGAACCCAGGCAGCCCAGCGGCCATCTCAATGTGGTTGCCCACTATGTACACAGTGATACTGCCTGTAGCTCTTGGTGCACCAAGTTAGAGGGTTAGAAGCGAGAACCCTCCTACTCTTAGCTCACTAATGAAGCATCTACTCGACCTCTCAGAAAGTGGGGAGCCTCTGCAGGTGGGCCTCCATGGACTGTCTAACTTTCTAAGGCCAAATCAGGGAAGTCACTGCACTCTCCTCCTCCAAAGATGGGTCAAAAGCATGACTGAACTCCCCTCTAACACCAGGAACAGACAACAACTTGCAATAGGAATGTTTGCCTGGGTTGGTTTAGAAGGGCTTCTCCAAAGAGGGCGGCCTACAGCTGGAGAGGACACTGGTAGTAAGAGGTGGTGGCAGTAACTATGGAGGGAGATACTGAGGTGGGTGGGGAGCAAGACACAGGAAGTGTCTGGCATCCCAAGTCTCAGGGGGTTAGCTCTCCCCCCCACCTCCTGCTTCCAGCCTGAGGGAGAGGAGGCTTCCAGATTGAGAAGCTGGCTGCCACTGCTCCTTCCCAGACCAGAGGTCTGAAGACAGGGAGAGATGTCATGACTTCATCCTCATTCAGAGGACAGGGGAAGGAAAATCCCACATGACACTTTTAGACGGACTTTTATGATTACATCCAAAGAATCACCCCAGTATCATTAGTCAAATAGGTCAGCCATTTCCCAGTGACTTAAGTTACAGTCTCCATACGTGCCGAGCTGTATTTCCAGATTCTCTATTCAGGTCCAGTTGCTTTATTTGATCATCCCTGTAACAATACCATAGTGTTATAACTACAATAATCTTGGAGAAAGTTTTGCTATGTCTAGGGCAAATTCTCGACCCCTTCATTATACTTCTTTTCCAATAACTTACTAGAGTTCTTCGAATCTTCTCTTCTAGATGAATTTTTGAATCCATTTATTGAGTTCCATGAAAAATTGCATTGGCTTTTTTTATTGAGATGACAGTGAGTTTATATATTATTTATAGAGAACTGATTTATTAACAATATTAAATGTTCCCATCCTGCAGCATAAGATGTCTCTCTGTTTATTCAAGTGTCCTTTGTGTACTTATACATTTTTTTTTTTTAGGTATATTCTTAGGGTTTTTGTTTGTTTTGGTTTGGTTTAGACACTTTTGTGAATGGGATTTTAAAATTTTTTACAATTGATTATTGGTGGTATAGAAAAACCTATCAATATTTTTAACACTGATGTTATATCCAGCAATCTTACTCAATTTTCATTAGTTTTAATAGGCTTTAAAAAATTAAGTACCTTGGATTCTTAGCAAATAGTGATATCATCTGCAAATAATGTCAATTTTGAGTCACATGAAATTATATATTTTACATAATTTTATGTATTTATATATAATTTTATGTAATATTTATATATATTATACACTTTATTTTATATGAAGTTTTGACTTCACAGTTTCACATCCTCTCATTTAAGCGCCACCGTAATCATCTCCCATTAGATCTAAATGAACTCTTTTGTGTTTTACATTATGCATCACATTTAGATTTAACATTATCTTTACATGTTACTTGGCTTACTAGTATTTCTCATAACCCTCGTCTTAGTGTCTCTTGTATTTATTTTTGCCTTTACTGGAACATATCCCTAAGTAGTCTTTTCAAAGAGTCTGTGGGTGCTAAATTTTCTGCTCTTACATGTCTCAAAGTATCTGCTTTGCTTTTCTAACTGAAAGCCAGTTTACCTGAGTTTAGAATGCCAAACTCAAGGTACTTTTTCTCAGAAATTTGAAAATATTTCACTGTTGTCTTCTAGTCTTTGGAGCTGCCACTATGAAGCCTGATGTCAGTCTGATTCTTCCTTACTTGTAAGGAGGTTGCATTTTACTCTTGGAGCTTTAAGAATTTTCTCTTACTCTTTGGAATTTTGAAATTTCATCAGGATAATAATCCATTTGTGCTTATATATCTTCTTTCATCATGGGCCCAGGTATTACTGCCTGTTCATGAATTTTTTAACAAAAACTGTAAGTTCTCCTCCTCCCTCTCACAGTATCCTACTTTCTTTCTGCTTTAAGATGCAAATTCCTCATAAAGGAAGGTAGTCTGTTCTTATGGAAGCAAAGAGAAGATGAATCTACATCCCAGGCATCTGCTTGCCACCAGCGCCTAACAGGGTGCCTGCTACCAGACATGAATAAATATTTAAAGAATTAATGAATGGATTATGTTGGGGCAGCCTGGATATCCTGAAGCATCCTCTTGCTATTAAAAACAAACAAACATCAATAAATCAAGAAACAAGTACTGGCGAGGATGTGGAGTAAAGGGAACCCTTGTGCAGTGTTGGTGGGATTGCAGATTGGTGCAGCCACTATGGAAAACAGTATGGAGGTAGCTCAAAAAACTGAAATGGAACTACCTTATGACCCAGCAATTCCACTCCTAGGTATCTATCCAGAGAAATCCAAAACTCTAATTCGAAAAAATTTATGCACCCTTATGTTTATTGCAGCAGTATACACAATAGCCAAGACATGGAAACAACTGAAATGCCCATTGGTAGACGACTGGATTAAGAAACTGTGGTACATTTATACAATGGAGTATTACACAGCCATAAAGAAGAATGAAATCTTACCATTTGCAACAATATGGATGGACCTAGAGAACATTATGCTAAGTGAAATAAGTCAGACAGAGAAAGACAATACCATACGATCTCACTTATATGTAGAGTCAGAAACAGTCTCAGAAACATAAAGGAAAAATTGAGAGTTGCTAGATGGGAGGAGAGGTGGAGATAAGGGGGAAGGTGAGGGGATTAGAAAGCGCAATCGGTAACCACAAGATTGCCATGGGGGTGCGAAAGTCAATTTGGGGAATGTAATCAATAATGTAAGGATTGCGTAGGGTATCCGATGGACACTTGTCTCGTTAGGGAGACCACCTCAGGGATGATGTAGATGCCTGATCACTGCACTGTACACCTGAAGCTGAAGATGAAATATATATATATATATATATATATATATATATGAAGTAGAGTACAGCATTAAGAATAGAGACAGTGGAAATGTAATGGCTGTATGTGATGTCAGAGGGGTAGTAGATGGGGGGAGGGGTGTTATCACTCTGTGAGGGATACAAATGATAAATGTCTAACTATTACATTGTTTTATACAACTGAAACTAAAAAAAAAATCTTTAAGAACAAATAAAAACTTAAAAGTGATACGAGTATATATATGTTTTAAATTTCAGTATTTTTAAAATTCATGACTGAGATGGGCAGAAATTAAGACAGATACCCAGAATCCAAAGATGAGATGGGAGCCAGAATCCAAATAAGTCAGCAAGAGCTGGAAGCAGAGGTATCTTCTGCTTCCCTGTGACCTAGAGCAAAAGTTTTAACTGGTTTCATGAGGGAGAAGAGGCATAGTGTAGGGGTTCAGCAAGGTGAAGGTCAAATTGAAGACCACTGCACAAAGCTCAGAGCCCCAACATTTAGACTCTCAGTAAAAGGATGATCTGTAAAAATATACCTCTGCTAAACAGAGATATATTTATCTGCCACAAGCTTGATTTATGGATAGTGTCCTCTGAGACTGAATATCCACAGCCAGACTTCATCCACGTCTTTACAGAACAATATATACTACCTTTGTAGATTTTTCTTTAAAAAAGAAAAAAATTGACTTTGCAAAGCAGAAGTAACTTCTCTCAGGGAGGATCCAGACTTTCAAGAATTCCAACAAAGTTCCTCAAAAATCAAAGATCACACCGTACGGTAGTCTCCCCTTATCCACAGTTTTGCTTTCCATGGTTTCAGTTACCCACGGTCAACCATGGTCTAAAAACATTAAAGGGGAAAATTACAGACATAAACAATTCATAAGTTTTAAATTGCACACCATTCTGAGTAGCGTGATGAAATCTTGTGCCATCTTGTCCAGCGTATCTGCACTGTACATGCTCCCTGCCTATTAGTCATTTAGTAGCCATCTCAGTTATCAGATTGATTGTAGTGGTATCACCGTGCTTGCGTTTAAGTAATTCTTACTTTACTTGATAATGGCCCCCAAATGCAAGAGTAGTGATGCTGGCAACTCAGATATACCACAGAGAAGCTGTAAATTGCTTCAAGTGAAAAGGCACATATGCATTGGAAAAAACATAGTACATATAGGGCTTGGTGAGACTCACGGTTTCAGGCATTCACTAGGGGTCATGGAACATGTCCCTGTGGATAAGGGGGAGAGGGGACTACTGTACACAAAAAAACGAGGTGCCAAGAACAGCATCAACACAGTTGAAGAGAAAGTGAGTTAGAAAACAAATCTGAGGACAGAACATAAAGATGAAAATGAAAAACATCAGAGATTATAAAGCTGGGAGGCTGGGCTGATAAGGTTTAAAACATATTAAACTGGAGTTCCACAAGGAAAGAATAGAGAAGACACAATATTTGAAGAGATGACATATTAAACTGGAGTTCCACAAGGAAAGAATAGAGAAGACACAATATTTGAAGAGATGACATCTGAGATTTTTCTGGAAAAAGACAAATTCTCAAGCAGATAAATGAAAAAAAAATGTATACGAGTATAGCAACAAAATGAGAGAACTTCAAAACGAAGAGAATCATCTTAAAAAACAACCAGAGAGAAAAACCAGATTATTTTCTATATAGCCAGAAGATAATTAAACAATATTTTCAAAATTATGAGAGACAATAACTGCCAATCTAGGATTGTATACACAACAAAGTCACCTTTTATAAAGAGGGAAAATAATTTTTAATTTCCAGATTAAAAAACAAACAGACTCCTAGAACTAAAAGAACTTCTAGACTGTACATCAGATGCAAAAGTGAGCGATGAGCAAACAATGAATGAAGAACTTAATGGGTTGGTAAGGGCGGAGACAATTGATTGCCATGAATTCCAATGGCCCTGTACAAATTCCACTTTGTCTTATTCTTTCCTTATCTCTTTTTACTAATGACTTACTTTTACTGAGCACTTCACTAAGTATGAAACTGTGCTAAGCCCTTGATACACATCATGTTACTGAGCTTTAGACAACACTATGAGGAAAAGGTTATTGTCCCCACCTTACAGATAAGGAAATGGGGGCTTATTTTGCCTGATGTCAGAGAATATCTGACTGATGTATAACCAGTCCAGAGGGACAGACAGTCAAGGCATATAAGCACAGGCTAAAGTTGTAATTTGGTCCAAACTCACTTGGAATCAAAGGCAATAAGATTTAATCCCCAAATACAATGAAAATCCTTTATTTAAATATTCTTCTGAGGAGAGGAACCAAGAGAGAATAGTAGAGGACCAGGAAACGTAAACATAGAATACCAGACATGACTTCCATTTCTGAATATAATGAAGTAGACTGTACCAGACCAATCTTCCCATAAAGAACAACTAGAAAAGCCAAATAAAGTGTAAAAAACTTGAAGCATTAGAAAGATGTTGAGGGACGAGGACTTAATGGGTAAAACTTCTGGGGAAAAAAGGAGCTGCAGAAGGGTGAGTTAACGTTCTGCAGTCTTTTTTTTCCCCCTCAAAGTATTTACAAATTCTAATTATAGAGCAGGAGGCAAAAAAATCCTGGTCACACCAGTCACAGGGCTCCTGTTAAGAGACAAAGAAAGCAGCAAATCTTTTGGCAGTCTGTGGGGAGAGAGAGACCAAATTAGAGGCACAGGGACCAGAACCCCAGTGAGAAAGAAGGAGCAGAGAACTGAGCCCAATACTACCAGTTTTCCCAGAAGACATCTGTTACATTCTGAAGCTGTCTGGGCAGGAAGCTAAGAAGACGAACAGAAAGCCCCAGAAACTAAAAGCAGGGTTTTAGCAGTCTCACAATGGCAAGGACACAAGTATGAGAGTTCATGCCCTACCAAAAGAGAGACTCCCTGGTTAATACCTCACAGTTGGTACTTCTGGAAAGATCTACCCTAAAACTGGAGGAATGGGCTATAAGAGGCTTTGCAAAACTGCAACCCAGCCTAAAGTTGGCTTAGTCTCTGACTGTCTTAAGACAATCAGTCCTCATTCTTCTTGAACAGCTAAGGAAAATAGAACTCCCTCTAGAGGAAGACAACATCATTTACAGTCTTGACATTTTGTTTTCATACAAAATGTCCATCATTCACCTAAAAATTACCAGACACATTAAGAGACAAGTCCAAATAACCAAAAACCAAGAGGAGAAAAAAGAGAGTAGAAAAAGACATACAAATGACTCAGTTATTGGAGTTCTTTTAAACAGCTAATGTTTTATTTTTAAATAGCAAAATAAATAAAAAAATAAAAAAGATAAATAGATGAAAGACAGTTTCACCAGATACTTAGAATCTATAAACAGAATCAAATCAAAATGCTAGGACTGAAAATTTGAAATTCAATTGATGGGTTTAAGAGTACATTTAGACACTGATTAGTGAGCTGGATTAGTTAACTTGGATTAGCAACTGGATTAGTGAAATAGAGACAACAGAAAATATCTAGACTAAAGACAAAGAGAAGAATGGATGAAAAATATAGGAAAAAAGTGTAAGGGACAAAAGGAACACAGTGAAAAGGTATATGTATAATTCGAGATATGGAAAGATAAATTAGGGCAGAAGCAATATTTGAAAAAGTAATAGACAAGAATTTTCTGATGAAATATGGTATAACTCTGATTCAAAAAGTTCACTAAATTCAATCACAATGAAAACAAAGAAAACCACATTGAAGCATATTGTAGGAAAACTGCTCTCAAACTGCTGAAAAAAACCCACAGGCAAAGATAAAAGCTTTAAAGTAGAGAGAAACTTCAATGGAGCCATATTAAGACTGAGAAGTGATTTTCAACAGAAACAATAAAACTCAGAAGACAAGGTGCTGAAAGAAAATAACTGCCACTTAGGATCATGTACTCAGTGAAATTATCCTTTGAAACTAAAGGTCAAAAGACAAGCAAAACCAAGAAAATTCTCAGCCAGCAGAGCTACACTAAAAGAAACACTGAAGGGAGTTATTCAGATAGAAGGAAAATTGTTCCCAGTAGGAATACAGAAATGCAGAAAGGAATGAAAAACCCACAGAAAAAGTAAATAAAAATGAATACTGACTTACAAAACAATAATAAAGATACATAGGCCTTTCAGGCAGCAATTCCACTTCTAGAAATTCCCATATACTATACATATGCTCCACTCCACCCCAGATCCATTTTCTGTTGTTCTCTGCCCAGATCTGTGCCAGAACAGTGACCACTATGGTCATCTGTGTCCCTTGCCATCTGGCCTCTGTGGTTGGGTTTGGCTAATAGAAAGCACCGGCAGGAGATTGCAGGGCAAGCAGAGAGAGTGGTGGAGGCATTTTTGTTTTCCTGCTCCCTCTATCCTTTGTGATGTTTCTGGAAATACACAGCTCCTGCTAGGTGGCCCTTCCTTTGTGCACCTGCTCTCCAGAGGCTCCAGTGGCACCATTTTCCCCTTCAGTCCTGGGGGTAGTAACAGCTTCTTGTTGTTGTCAGTTCCTCAACATCCAGGGATGGCTCCTGAACCCTGCTCACACCTCTGGAAAGGAGCCCCTTTCATAAGTCTCATCGTTTCAACCTTCTGAGTTTCAGAACTGCTTCCTTCCAGAACCCTAGCTGATGCAGACTCAAATTTTATTGATTTCGTCAATACATTGTTTGTAACAGCAAAACGCTGGAGATGGCCTAACATCTTTTAGCTGGGAAACTGGATACATAAATGATGGCACTCATATAACAGAATGCCATTCCACATTTTCAAAGAATAAAGTAGCTTAACAGGAACTCAGAGGGAATGTTCTCCAAGATGCATTAAGTGAAAAAAAGCAAGGGAAGAGTTTGTATCAGAAATTCTCATTTATATAACGAAAAATATTTATGTCTGTATACAAGTATTAATATCTCTGCAATAATATACAAAAATGTGGCATTATTGGTTGACTCTTCTTGCCCTGTTTGAATTTTGTTTTACCATGTGGAAGAATTACTTTTTCAAAAATCCTTTTAAACATCTTTTAAAGAAGGAAATCCTTTACTAGAGTCAAAGCCACCTCTTGATTGTTTGGCAAATCAGCTTCCTCTCCACTTCTCACCTAATTTCATGCTCTTAAAAATACACCATCAGCCAAACTAAACTTCTCACTTAAGTGGTACCTCAAAGAAACTTGAATAAGTCAAAGAAAGAGAGACAAACAGAGGATGCAGATTTCAATGACCTTTGCCAGATTTCTTTGTAACTTTCCTCTTTAGCAGTGGAGATAAGACTTAAAGATTGATAAAGGTTCTGGAGAGGGCAGAAGGACAGGAACTGACTATGTTACATTCCTCTCCCACCTAATTCTGCCCTTGAGTTGAGTGTCCCGTAACCTGTAACTAGTGGCTTCTGGTTTGGATAAATTTCTGGTCACCTCTGGTAGTAGATGAGTGAAGCTTCGCACAAAATCAAGTTCCCTCAAAAATAACTAAGGGGTTACCAAGTAGTCCCCCTACCAAGCAGCATGAAGACAAAGCAGGTGGCTTCAGTGTCATCTTTGTCCTTGAAAAAGAACCAGGGGTTCTTCTGAGAAATTGGCATGTCTTTGTCTAATGACCTGGGTGGGTCTCATAACTGGCCGTGTTCCGCTCTTTGTGTTGGCTCCCAGGGAGCTCAGACATGAATTTGCTGCCCACCTTCAAAATTTTAATGCAGGCTTTGTGCCAGCCACATCTGCATACTGATTCTCTGTGCTTTATCATCCTATTCAATTCTCTTTTCCTTTCAATCTGATTTATTGCTGTTCTTTTTAAATCATTCTGCAGTGTATATATTTCTGGAGCCACCTCAAATACTGTTTTAGAAAAAAGTAAATTTGATCCATAAATGCAAACAGGAGCTGACTGACCATATTGCTCAGGTGATTTACATAGTCCATGAGAAGGAGCTCAAACTTATTTTATTTATTGATTTTTAGCTTAGCAAATATGTATCGAGCACCTACTATATACCAGATATTATTCTGGCTCCAAGGATGTAACAAAGAAAAAAACAAAGCCCTGCCTTCATGGAACTTCCATTCTAGTGGGGAAATAGATAATAAGCACATAAAATGTAAATATATACTATGACAGATGGCAATAATGCTAAAGAGAAAAATATAGCAAGTGAAGATAGGAGAGTGGGTGGGGGATGGGAATATTTTATATAGAGTGGTCAAGCCAGGTCTCTTCAATAAGGTGACATTACTGATGAGGAGGACGTTTTAATCTCTCTTCTTCTCTCCGTTCCACGTGCCATCGTCCTCACTTAGTCTGCCCTAGTCTTCCCTGGGTGAATACAATAAACATCAATAACTGATCTCCCCATGTCCTACTTCTTCTTAAAGTCTATTCCATTGTCCATACTGAAGCCAGAAGGATCTGCTTACGTCAAATCCCTGATAAACTTCCTATTTTTCATCTGCACTTAAGATCCTTCAAGGTCTGGCTCCAACGTGCCTTACTCTGAACGCACAGTTCGCCACACATGCCCTAGCCTTCCACTTCCGTGGTCCTGCTCATGCCATTTCCTCTGCATCCTTCAGGATCCAGCTCAAACATCACCACCTCTGGGCAGCCTTCCGCAGTGCCCCAAGCAGAATGAATCTGCCTTGCCTTTGCTTTCCTAGAACCTTGTTCAGATAACTACGTATTAACAGCTCTATAGACATCATCTAGTGGTCAGTTATGTAGATACGTAACACGTATGTGTGTCTGTTTTCCTTCAGGATTATGAGTTTCTGGAAGGTCTTGCACATAGCGGGCATTGAATAAGTTGTGACTGAATTCATAATTAAAAATCATTTGAAATTGTGTCGTTCCCTAACACCACCTCTAGCTCACAGAGCTCCAGCTGAAGGAGAAGGAGGGTAAGTAGGAAAATCTTTCTCCCATGGCTGATACAAAGCCGACTGCGCACAAATCAACCTGGGTAAAGCACGGAGGAAGCAACTACCAAAGCCACTCGCAAGAGTGCGCCCTCTACTGGAGAGGTGAAGAGACCGCATGGTATCAGAAGTCCACTGAACTGATTCACAAACCTCCCTTCAGCGCCTGGTGTGAGGGAGAAATTGCTCAGGACTTCAAAATACGTCTGCACGTCCAGAGTGCAGCTATCGATGCTTTACAGGAGGCAAGTGAGTCCTATCTGGCTGACCTTTTTGAAGACACCAACCTGTGTGCTATCCATGCCAAATGTGTAACAATTATGCCAAAGGACATCCAGCTAGCACGCCGCATACATGGAGAATATGCTCAAGAATCTATGATGGGAAACATTTCATTGTTTTAAAATAATTTTCTTTTCTTCCTGTTGTTGCGCGTGCTAAACGTTAGATTTATCCCGCCATGGGATCAAAAGGTACCTACGTATATAATTGCAAGTAGAAAAATAGGGGACAGAAATCAGGTATTGGCAGTTTTTTTTCATTTTCATTTGTGTGTGAATTTTTAATATAAATTCAGGGACATAAAGCATTAATGCAAGTCAAAATGTTTCAGTGAACAAGTTTCAGCCGTTCAACTTTACAACAATTATAAATAAACCTGCTACATTTTTCTCCACAATGCCAGCATTGGGAATTTTTTAAAACAAGTAAATCTCTTATTGATGGCAACTAAATGGTGTTTGTAGCATTTTTATCGTCCAGTAGATTCCATCCATTCGCTTAACTTTTCTAACTGAATTGTCCTACATGCAAGTACATGTTGTTAATAACTGTCTTCAGTGTTGCTCCTGTAAGTTTGTTATTAAAATACATTAAACTATTAAAAAAATCATTTGAGTTAAGTATGGTCATATGATTAAGTTCTAACTGATGACTTATAAATAAACATCTCATGTTTAACTTTCTAGAAGAGGGTTTGCCCTCCTCTTATTCCCCCTTCTCTTTCCTTTTAGCTGGAACACTTCTTTCACACACTTGACAGGGAAATAAACTTTTATTTTATTTAAGCCACTGTTATTTTGAGTATTTACTGTCACTCAAAATTAAAGAACTAGATTGAAAAAAATAACAAAGCCATTTTCACTTTAGGTAAGAGAAAATACATAGAAGCAAATAACTTTTAAATTTTGTTAAAAGCATATTTTTGGATCCTACAATTCTACCTTTTTTGGTTTATTATCTAAAATGCTTAAATTTATTAGTCACTGCTGATATGACTCAGTTAATAATTATAATAGCATATCAGAGGCTTCATTTTACATAACTCCTGAAAGGCACGTTTGTTGCATTATTTAAGAATATTCAACTTCAAAAGTTAGTAACTTCACAGTTCACAGATATCTCTTTACATTCTCACATTAACCCTCTGAAATAGTAAAGGTGTCTATTTTTCTATTTGCCGGATAAGGAAACTGAGGGTCAGATAGGCTATGGAATTTGTGGCTAATAACTGCAGAGCTCAGTCTAAGAATCTGAATCTACTTCCTGGACCACACAGGCTGGCTCAGCTTAAGCACAACATTGCCAAGAAGCAGGAAGGGCAAACCACAAAAGAATTCCAAACATTGCCCACATAATAGCAAGAAGTGCAGAGGTACTAGAACGGTTAAAAGAAAATGGTCTTAAAAATGAACCAACCAACCAACCAACCAACCAACCAACCAACCAACCAACCAACCAATGAAGAAGCCTACTGCAACATGTGCAATAAAACCAATGTTGTCTTTCAGTAGTAATGTTAGGAGCCTGTACCAATGGGACGTAAGCTGGAAGGAGAAACCCTCGGATTATTGTCACAGGGACAGGATCAAAGTCTTGTCAGCTGGAGGAATATGCCTGCCTCATAAGAGGATGACCAATCATCCTGGTTTGCCCAGGACTGGAGACTTTCTTTTTTTTTTAAGTCTTTGTGGGTTTTTTTTAACTTTTATTTATTTTAAGTGTGTTTTTCCAGGACCCATCAGCTCTAAGTCAAGTAGTTGTTTTAATCTAGTTGTGGAGGGCACAGCTCACAGTGGCCCATGTGGGGATCCAACCAGCAACCTTGTTGTTAAGAGCACTGTGTTCTAACCAACTGAGGTAACTGGACGCCCCCTGGGCCTGGAGACTTTCAGTGCTAAAACAGAAAACATTCTAGCAAACCAGGACAGGTTGGTCACCTGCAAAGAAGACTCCCTGTTTCTAGGAAAAAATAATGTTCACCTTGGGAAATGCGCTTTAGAATTCCTCTCTAAAGTTTGCCATCCAAGCCAGTTTATGGCCCAAGCAAGAAAAATAGCCTTGTTATTTGAGTGACACTTTGCTTTTGAACAACAATGACATTATCTCAATGAAATCTGAATGACTTTCATGTCTTTAAAAATAAAAAAAGTGTATCCCCTTTAAAAAAGATTTTTCACCAATAAGGATATCTGAAAGAATGTGCCAAGAACTAGGAAGGCAAGTCCCCAAAACATGTCCCAAAGTGTTTGGGGACTCCCCAAGGATGCCAGAGTGGCTTTTCTGAAGGGCTCCCTCATTCGAATGCTTGTCTCTGGAATATTTATTTATTAAAATAAAAAAAGATCCGCTTCATTATCTTATAGCCACCCTTTGCAAATATTCAGTAGATATGAAAAGACCTTCGAGTTACATTCAATTATTAAAGCAATAAGCAGGCTCGCTTCGGTGGCACATATACTAAAAAAGCAATAAGCAAAGATGGCAGGCCGCCAGAGGCTCAGTCACATTGCTGGTGTCCTATGAATACCAATATTTTAATATGCACACGAGAGATCCTGTCCGAGGCATCCTTAGAAAGGAAGAGCTGTGGCCAAATTCGTTTATCATGACTGATTTATCTGACCACAAGCAAAACCAATATTTTGTGTGTTTTTACATGTAAAGTAATCGATCTTGAGTCACAGGTAAATAAAAATGTTTGAGGCATTTGCATTTCCATTGGCATGCTTCATTTTCACAGATCTTACATTTCAAAGAAGAGACCCTTGGATGTGGGCAACACTTTCATGTGCTGAAACTTGTTTTTAATGGCAGAGATCTTCAGTCAATGAATAACTATTCTTCATATAGGAACCTTGTGCATTCAAATGCTAATTTACCTTCCAGGATGCTACATAAGCCCATGTTTGGTGTTTGATTGTAAACTTTATGTGGCGCAATAGCAAGCCAAATAAATAAATGGAGGAAAGCTGCTATGATGAGCCTCCAAAGACACAAACCCTTATGATTCACCTTCTAATTTTAAGAACAGCTATTTATTGAGTGCTTACTGTGTGCCAGGCAGGATTCTAAGCGTTCCATGCTTATGACTTCATTTACTTTCCCTAACAACCCAATGAAGTAGATTCTGGTTTTTATCCCTGATTTTACACAGGGGAACACGGAGGCACAGAGATCAAGCAACACGGCCAACGTCAATGAATTTGAGGGCAGGCAGTCAAATGCTGTACTCTGGCTCTCAAGGCTGGGGTCTGCCCTTCTCTTTTTCAGGGATTTGAGTCCCTCCGTCAACCCGAGCCATTACCACCACCTACCTCTTCCCCCACACAAATTACTCCCAAAGCTTTCCCTTTGTCCATCTTGACCGGCATCTCAAGGCATCTTCATTCAACTCAACATGGCCCAAAATGAACACATCCCCTTTGCCCCCAGATGTGCAGCTCCTCTTTGTCCCATGCATCTGGCATTGTGGTTTACAATTTCCCATCACCCACCTCTCCATTCCAAGTGACGTTATGTCACGTGGACTCTCCCTCTACTACGAAATTATTCCTATCCACCCTTCCTGTCCTCCTCAGCAGTCCTCGTCTATGATCATGGCAACCGCCTGCCAGCAGGTCACCCCAGTCCCCCTGGCTCCCCGCTCCAACCCAGCTTACACCCCTTTGCCTGGTTAATCTTTCCAAAAGGGAACTCTGATGGGTGAGAGCGCCAAAAACAGTCTTACCATTTATGAACTAGTCCAGAACACAGGACTTCCCAACCTTCCCAAATACAGCTTGTGTAAGATGTACTATGCTCGTTCTACAAAGAAGTCTGGTGTCAGACTGAAGGCCACACTGCTAAGGAGACCCCAGACTCCTTCCACTGCAATATATGCTGCCTCCCACTCAGCAAAAATGCATGTGTACGCATTTTCCAACGTGTACGGAATTAAGGAGAAACTCACGCTGGCATCCGAGGTCCTTCCACAGCTTGGTCCCAACGGGCCTTTCCGATGTCATCTCCCACCTAGTCTCTGCTCAATGCCCTTAACATGTTCTGAGCTAAAAAAAAAAAAAGAGTGGAGAGAGAGGAGGGAAGTTAAAGAGACATTAAGTTGAAAGGCTAGTATTTTACCCTAATACAAGGACATTTTAAGCCAAAATTCAATATTATTTTTCCTCCTAGTGAAGAAATATATCTTAAAGGCTATTCTCTCTGGCTCTATAAACAGGCTAAGAAAATGGATGCTTCAGCTGTATTTCCTGTTCCCCTTGTTTTTTCTAGAATGATTCCTTAATCAGTCCATTAAATGAGACGTCCGCCACATCCTTTTTATGAAAAAAATGTACAAAATCTCTCCTCAAGGAGCCCCCCAATGAGAGACTTCCTGCATGTGTATGAAGTTACCCAGGGCTACTGGACATTTCCTTCTCCAAGGTCAGGGGTGAGGTTCCGGCAAGTGTTAGGTGAACAAAACTGTACACTCCAGGGCGTTGATTCCCAGTCAAGGTTGTGTTTCTTCTTTATTATAGTGAAAAAGTATTCATTAAGTTTTTTTAAATGGATATAGATTCCTCTAAATTCTGCTATCCCTAGAATATAAATTTCAAATGTTTGTTCAGTGAGGGAATAATTGCATTCCATGCTCAGCTGAAGCAAGCCAGCTCTTGTTCCTAATTGAGCAATTCCGCCTTCAGGTAATGGTCACTTCCCTTTCTCAGTGCCACAAATCACCTGCTTAATAATCCTTTCTAGAGTTTTGCTGAGCACATGGCAAAATTTTTTCCATGCATTTTTGGTGTTGTTGTTGATAAGAATAATAGCCACAGACCTCATCCATTTAATTCCATAACAACACAAGGAAGGCTGTTTTAATCCCATTTTACAGTTGAGAAAACTGAGTCAAAGGTGGGAGGCAGCTTGCCCAAAATTCCACAGCTGCCAAATGCTGGAGCTGGGGTAGTCTGACTCCGAGGTCTTACGTTTGAAGTTCCATTATGCAAGAGATGTTTTTTGTGTGTGCGCATGTTTTTTTAACCCCAAAGATGTTAAGTGCCTCCTGGTCACATGAATAGGTATCTTGTTGTTCATTGCCAGCACCCAAGCCAGGACATAGCTTGTTAAATGATAAATTAGCGTTCCCCACGATGGTGTCCAAAATATCTTAAATTCTGCTTGATTCAGAATCCATACTGGAATCTTATATCATGTCTCTTATAAATGTTGAAAATGCTCATGTTGATTCAAAATACCTGCTATGGACCGAAATGTGTTCCTCTAAAATTCATGTGTTAAAGCTCTAACCCCACTGTGTCTCTATTTGTAGTAAAGAAGTCATTAAGGTTAAATGGGGCCATAAGGGTGGAGCAGTGATCCAATAGGATTAGTGTCCCTACAAGAAGAGACCCCAGAGAGGTCATCCCTCCTCTCTCTCCCTCTGCCATGTGAGGACACAGTGAGAAGGCGGCCATCTGCAAGCCAGGGAGAGAGCCCTCACCAGGAACTGAATCAGCAGGTACCTTGACCTTGGACTTCCAGCCTCCAGAACTGTGAGAAATAAACTTCTATTGTGTAGTCACCCAATCTGTGGTATTTTACGGCAGCCCAAGCAGACTGAGACAATACTCAAACACTTTTTCTCAGCTATTCTTCTTAAAATGTCATGTCTCCAATCCTGAGATGTGAGATCATCACTTTTACAGCAAAGACCTTCAGGGATGCTCTTAGAAATGGTTCACAGAAACCACCATTTTACAAACACCAACTCAGCATAAATCTAATTAATGAGTCCCGTTAACAGAATTTGAGCCCATCCAACTGTCTCTTTATGCTCAATGGGTGGTCAATACATTTTTACTCACTCCTGCTTTCCTCTTCCTCTGAGATGGATACATGGTGCTGAGAGCCACAATGACTTCAGTTAAACGTCCTATATACTTAGCAAATGGATTTCCAATGTATTCCAGCTTTAATGCTTGCTTAACCTAGAAGTTTTTAAAAGAATTATTATTTTTTTTCTTTGCAAACATGAACTTTGCTTTATTTCACAAAGGCTATATTTTTCTTTTTTTAAAAACATCATGTCCACCCAGAACCTTACAATATGACATTACTTGGAAATACAGTCTTTGAAACCGTAATTTAGTTAAGGATCTTGAGATGGAACCATCCTTGATTTAGGATGAGCCCTAAATCCAATGACTGGTGTCCTTGTAAGACGTGAAGACAAAGAACCCCAGAGGAGAAAACAATGTGAAGAAGAGTTAGAGGTTGGAATGATGTCATCTGTAAACCAGTGAGCACCAGGAGCCACCACAAGTGGGAAGCGGAGAGGAAAACTTCTCCCCTCGAGCTTCAGAAGGAGCCCGGCCCTGCCAGCGCCTGGCCTCCAGAACTGAGAGAGAATAAATGCCAGTTGTTTCAAAGCACCACGTTTGTGGTCATTTGTCAGAGCAGCCCTAGGAAACTAAGACAAATAGTTAATACATGCACATGGTTAAATGATGGCAGGTGAAAAGGCTCCCTCTCATGCCTAGCTCCAGGTACCTGATACCCAACTTCCTTCTCTCTCTCTCTCTCTCTCTACACACACACACACACACACACACACACACACGTGGTCTGACATTTAAGTTCATGAACTCATCCTAGAACAAGTGCTACATATCTCATGGCTGAATATCACTATAGTCGCCTTCGAAGTACTTTGGAAATGAAAAGGCTAACATTAGAAACCCAGCTGTGCATTCAGCAGCTGAGGGGCCTGCTATGATCTCATCATTTCTCCACGAGCAAGTTTCCTTGTCTATTGTACTTATTGCAGGCGTGGCTGTGACAATTACATGAGATGAGCATGGGGTAGAGAGAGAGGGGGAGCCCTAAGGAAACAGACAAGCCAGTCCTAAGTCAAGGTGGAGGCCAAGCTGACGGAGGGTACTTGTGACCATGCTCACATCCCCTCCTGGACCTGACACCAAAGGCAACAGCTCTGCAATATCCCACCCACCCCACCCCACCCCACCCCAGGCTTCATGAAACACCTGGAACTGGTTTTGCAAGAATTTTTCCTCCAACACTCAGATGTCAATTAACATTAATATTTGGCTGAAAAAATTTGGCCAACTCTTCCTGCTCCAGATTCAGCTGGGCTTAGGCAACCCCAGTGTCTGGACCTGCCGAGCCCACTCACACCCCCTCTGACATCAAATGCAGAACAATTCAACGAGCAGAGAAGCCCATCCCTGGTGGTGGAGGGGCGGAGCATCAGTCTTGTACACAAATCAAATCTGTATTTGATCATTCATCCATCCAACAAATATTTTTCTAAACCCTCGATGTGTGGGGTGTTGCTAGGCTAGGTACAAAAATGGCAACGAGTCACTGTGTTTTTCACATACTAGCTCCTTCCCCTGGAACGTCCTATGGCTCCCACCACCCTCACCACCAACCCATCTGCCTACCTGCTGTCATCTGGTGAATTTCATTCCTCAAGGCTAAGTTCAGCTACATCTCCTCTTGGCCTCCTCTCCCACTCTCCCAGTCCCTGCCAGATGCCCCTCTGCGATGTTCCCACATGACCCCACCCTGTGATTAGCTCTGTCCTGCACTTGGCCTGCTGTGTGGCAACCACCTGCCTCTTGGTCTTCCATTTTCATTACACTGTGACATTCTAGAGGGCAGGTAATGGCTTTTACTCTCTCTATACCCAATGCCACCCTAGTGCCTCGCAATGTAGTTGAAGCTTGCTAAGTATGTGTTGAGTGGGTATTTTTGAACCAATTTCTCCATTACAGATTCAAAAAGTGCTATATCTGAATAATTGGTCCATAATGTATAGAAAAGAACCCCTGATATCTGTCCTGAAAGTTTTCAGCCACAATGCTTGTAAAGGCTGTGTATGTAAAATACCCCACAATGCGAAGCACGTGGCAGGAACTGAGAAGCTGTTATGTTACCGTTGTTGTTATCCCGTTGACGATGTTAATGATATTCATGATAAAAGATACCTACATTTGGCTGCAGAAGGGACTGAAGGCCAAGAGACCATGACTTTCAAACCAGCCCTGTAGCCTTGGACAAGTCCTTGGCAATGAGTCACTGTGTTTTTCACATACTAGCTCCTTCCCCTGCAGTATCGTCATCTGTAAATAGGAAGCAGAGCTCTAGTTCATGTCTGAGGCCTTTCCAAGTCCCTCTGAGTTTGTGACAGGTAACACCGTCTAAAACGGTAGCCCTCATCATTCTTCCCTTCTAGGCCCAAGCACCAATTTAACTCAGTTTTGAGCCAGGTCAACAGCACACCCTACATCTCAGGTTCTACAAAGCTATATCCATGACGACATCCTGCTCCTCTTCTGGTGTGTTTGTCCAGACACCTGTTTTCCCATCTTGCATTTCTCAAGGCACATGGCTGGGGACGAGCCTACCATGGCTCTGAAAGCCACCCAGAAAAAGTCACTGCTGTCACTGATGCTTGAATTGTTGTTGGGTGTCCTTTGAAGAGCCCTAAACTGGGTCACAGTGAGGAGCTACATGGAGTGACCCAGCCAGCCAGCCAGCATGGTGCAGGCAGCAAAATATAGGCTGTTACATGCTGAAAAGCAAGGACTATAGACTTTGGGGGAAGTAGTGATACCACACCCACCATGCTACAGCCCAAGTTTTCTGGGGGCATTCAGAACAATGCTCCGAGGACCTGGTGTCATCCCACTCTGTTCTTCCATCCGGAAACTTGGGGCTTGGGTGAAGTGTCTGAGACATTTGGGGGTAAAGTTCTTTGGTGGAAACCAGTAAAGCCATCGTGGTTCTATTGAGGAATCTACTGACCCACGTTGCCCTCTGGGTCTCCCAGGCCGGCCCCTCAGAGGAGCTCTAAAGCTCCCAGAACAGTCCTATGTCAGAAGAGGCAGGGAAAATGAAGAAGAAACAGGAGGGATTTGAAGGCCCAGAGCCCCCATAGTAGACCTAGAGGCCAAGCCAACCTGCCCTCGCCACCTGACCTTGGAACTAAACTTCTCTAGAAAATCTGCATTACTCTCCACAGATCTCCCTGCAGGGCCAGGATGTCGCTTCTTCCAGGAAGCCCTCGCTGACCTGCTTGCATAAGCTTCCTTGGTTTCAGTGTCTACCCTCCGGCTCCCCACATCACCTGTGCAGTCATGTCACAGAATCACAAGTGCCCACTTGCGAGTTCATTCCCCACACTAGTCTGGGAGCTCTAGCAGGTAAGAACTTTCTTTTAATCATCTAAACAAAGATAAACAGAGTAAGAAATAGAGTCAAGCCAGAGAAATGGCCTGGCCTGGGGCACAGCTGGCAGAGTTGAAAAGCCATGCACAACGGAAATGAGAGGTGCTAGGAGAAAATGTACTTACTGAATGGTGAGACTGTCCTTCTCTTATGCCCCTATGACACCACATACCCTCAGCTTCCAAAACACTGGCAGCCAGGCTTTATGTGCCCCAGGCCAAAGTCTGGGGGTGACTTTACTGGAGGAATCGAGCTAAGAAAAGAGCCTAGGAGAAAAGACCCACAGATAGTGCATTTGGAGTTTTCACAACGAAAAACCCTGGCCACCGGGCAGTTGTCCTATAGTGAGTGTCTCCCACTGGTGCACCATCAGCTTGTTAGTGCCTTGTTCTTAGAGCTGGGTAGGCAACCAAGGAGACATGTGAGGAAGGCCTCCCACCAGAAAGACGGAGACAAACACATGCCAAGAAGAAACTCAAAGAAGCAGACAGCACAGGAAGCAGAAGGAATCTTTGGAAAGGCCACCAGTAGAACCTCACAAATGAAAGAACACAGGCTGCACCCAAACATCAAGAACAGGATGCTTGAAAAAGGGACACTCAGAAAACAGAAAAAGACCCTTGGAAGTGAAAATTATAGTAACAGAAGTAAAAAAAAATCAATAATTAGTAGAAGAGAGTACAGAAAATTGGAGAAAAGACAATTATGAAAGAAATGACAAAATTGTTCCCAAAGTGAAAAACAACATTGTCATGAAATTTCAGAACAAAAGCGTTAAAAAAATTTTAAAGCACCCTAAATGGGAATGTTGGGGAGCAGGGGAGAACTCCCCACCCCTATACCCTTCTTATGTCTGGACTAGTTATAAAATTGACAATTGACACAAAACTAGATTAACAGGAGAAAAAAAACAAGTACGTATGTGCACATGGAGAATCACAATGTGATGCTTCAGATCACTAAACGAGGCTCCAAGAAATGATGGAACCAGGTACCTTTTAATATTTTTAGACAAAGAATACATTTGTGAGAAACTGCCGGGACAAAGAAAGTTAGTGCTCACTAGAAAGGAATTGAAGCAAGGGTTGGGTGTTCGTTAGTGAAGAATCTCAGCCAAGTTTGGGCTTGGATAGTAAATTAGTAAAGGCATTAAAACGGGGGTGCACACAAGCTTTTCAGCTCTGGAGTTTACAACTCTTGTGATAAGAGGTGGGGAGGGCACCTACTCGGGAGCATTATTTCCTGCTTTTAGTGGTGCAGAGGCGAGTCAGAGAGCTCTTCCTGCTCCTGCTGATTTGTAGGGAATTTGAAATAATCAATATACCACTGTGGGGTATCTTGGGGCGGCCTGCCCTGGACCCCGACTGGAGCCAGACCTGAATCATGGGACTTCTCAATGATGAACCGGAAGCCAGAAGATAACGGGCAAAGCCTTCAAACTTCTGATGGGAAATTACCTGTAACCCAGATCCCATATCCAGTCAAACAATCAAAAAAGTGACAGGATGGACTACAGATAGTTTCAGACGAGCACGATGCCATCCATTCCTCCCGTGCTTTCCTCTATCCCACAACTGGGCTGAGCCCTGAGGGCTATTTCCCAGGTCTCCACTGCACTTGGCTTCCAGCTTGCTATTTTCTATCCATTCTCAACTGGGGCCTGCTAACCTCCAAACAGGCAAACAATGGTTCTAGGGGGTCAAAAAAATCCTAATTTTAATATAAAGCACAGCTATATCAATACATAAACAGCTATGCAGTATTATCCATGGTATGAAACTCTGGTTTAGTCAATGGAAGACACAGGTAGGCGATTGGAGAGAGAAGCCATTGGAGAAGAAAGCCCTTTCTCCCCTCTGCCTCTTGCTTCCCTCCCCCTCTCCTCCCTTCCATCCTGGCAGCAGCCCCGGAAATGGCCACATCTCTGCCTGGGATCTAGCTGATGCTGGAGCTACCCAGCCCCTGGCTCCAGCTGCACTGTCTCCCGTCTGTCTCTTCAGACTGGGGGTGGCAGCAGCACCCTCTTATTGCTAATCCAAGTTGCCTCACCAACCTGCTTCGCTTCTTAGCTGTTCCATCACTTCCATAATCGTTCCCTTGATTAAATTCCCTCTGTTAATAATGGAAGGGACATGAAGCAGCCCTATTTGACTTCATAAGCTCTGTATATTATTGTAAAAAAAAGAACATTAAAAAATTTTAATTAAAACATTTTAAAACTCCCAGAAGGAATAGTGGATCACATTTTAAATTAAAATAATAATAGGTGGCCCAAAACAAAAGGGGTGGGAGGGAGAGTGGAATGAAGACAATGAATAAGCCATGTTTTCAGTTCCTGAGGACAGAGACCATGTGTCACTTCACTGGGTCTCCTGGAGCCCAGCACAATGTCTACAGAGCACATGGCAGGTTCTAATTAACACATAGTGGGTGACACGAGGTGGTGCAGGTGGGTCAGAGGTCTAAGATCTGGCGACACAGACCAGTGGCTTCCCGGTACTAACACACTCTTCTTGGGACCAAGAGCCTTTCCATTCAATTGGCACGGTGCCCCCATAGATAAACTGCGTGTTTCCCACTCATGAACCCTTTTCCCATTTCCTTCCACCCAATCTTCCTGGACAGATGCATGAAGGTAGTTAAAAGAATTTGAGGTGGTTGTATTCTTTCTTGTTTAAGACAATGACAAGAAGTTCTGCTTCTCCTTTTTAAACATAAGGAAACTACATAATTTCCCAGGGCAAGGTAAGCTTATCCTTCATTGATGAATCCATCCCCTCCTCCGAGGATTTCTTTTTTAAAAGAGGGGAAAAGGTCCTTTCAAAAAACTATTCTTGTTCTTACAGTGAGTGGCAAGACTCAGTTTGGCTCCATACTCTTTCCTCGCTTCTATTACCCGAGCTGGTAACCATGTGAAAAGCAAGATGGGATGTCCCCTTGCTCCACCTACTTACCCAATCGTTCCCATTTGTTTAAGAAAAATAAGAAGAAAAGAAAGAGAGAGTGAGAGGGAAGGAAAGATACAGACTTAGAACTATGGGCTTAGAAACAGACCTGGCAGTTGTGGATCATTTTTATCTTCTTTCTTTTTATTTGTATTCATTTATTTGCTTATGTGTATTTTCTAATTTAGTCCAAAATTAAGGGGGAAAGGGAAGAGCCCCAGTGGGACTAAAAACCCCAATGGGAAGCATAAAGAGTATACACCAACAGTCCCTGAAGAGAAATAACTCATGCAGACACAGGAATTCTCCTTCCCTTCCTGGGGTACAGGAGGGGAGTTTCCAAAAATGCACATGGGTCAAGAAATTAGCAAAAAGAGAGGGCAGCAAACAGTGAGGGTGACTGGTTCAGCATTCCATCAGGTGTCAAGATGGGACTTATTTTCACATATACTTCTGGGTTTAAATACCCCCGCCCCTGCCCTCTGTCTCCTCAGTATAGCCAGGATTGTCAGTGTCTGAAGCTCATTTGCATCCACTACCCTTATTCCAAATCACTGAGCCCCTGGGGCCACCCAGGCCTTCGTGGCTCTCAGTGCAGGCCATGTGCATGATGCTGCCTTTCCCTGGCCAAGCCCTGGTGAAGAAGACCCACAAGCATCACAAGAGAAACAATAATTCTTCCCTAGGCTGCTGTTTGGGTGCCAGATTTCTGGTTTTATCATCAAAACCCAGGTGGCCTCTTCACTGCCTGACCAGATGCTGAAATTCAGGACGAGCGCTAGCCATGGTTTACAGTCTTTTAAGAGGCTTTGGAAAGAACTGCCCCTGGGTGGGTGTCTGCACCCCACGCTTAGATAAGGTTGTGCTGTCACTGTCACTGCTCTGCAGGGTGAGGAGAATCAAGTGGCATAAGCTGTTGGAGGGCTCAGAGGAGTCAGGATGAGCAAGAACCAAAAACGGGGAGGCCCATCCTTCACGCTGCAAGAACACCCAGGCTTTGGAATGGGGGACTTGAGTTCAAATCCTGACTCTGCCACAGCTGTGATTTTGAGCAATGACCTAGCCCTGCTGAGCACCACTTTCCTGGCCTTCAACACGGCATGTTACCAGCACTCACCTACTCGCCGTTTAGGGGCTTGTATGGATTTCATTGCTAAGACAAGCCAAGTTTCAGACACCAAGGAGCGCTGCTCGATCAATGTCAGTCTCCATTCCTTTCCCGGTGAGGTTGGTATTTATGATGAGTCTAAACATCGCTGATGGAATTCCAGGCCCAACCAAGCTGGAATCAGGTTTAATATAAATCGAGTCCCTGTCTCCCATCTGCCACCCTGGAACAGAGGAAACAGGAAAGGAGACAATGAGAGGAACAGCTCTCCCGACCCCTCAGGGATCTTCTGGCAGGCAATCAAGGTCCTTCAAGATCTGCCAGGGCCTCCTCTGAGGACCTAAACATCCTCATTGCTCCCATGCACTAACTAAGTGGGTTCTCCTAAAGGTCGATGCTCTTTAAGGCCTCTGGGCCTTTGCACATGCTGTTCCCTCTGCCTAGAAAACCCTTCCTCTTCTTCACCTGGACATCCCTTAGAACTAAGTTCAGGGGGCTGACTTTCCTCCAGGAAGACTCCCCAGCCCCACTGCGGCTGGGCTGGGTGATCGCCCTGTGTTCACCAGTATCCTGGCACTCAGGGGACAGGGCTGTAAATATATGCTTGCTTGTGTCTCCTGGCTGGACCAGGAGCCTGGAGCCAGGGACTAGCTTCCATTGCTAGAATAACATCTCCAGGGTCTGGCACATAGAAAACACCCAACAGATGTTTGATTCATTCATGCAAGTATTTACTGAGCACCTGCTATGTGCCTGGCATCTGGACACTACACTTAACAAAAAGTCCAACTCCCTGCCATCATGCAGCCAAGAGACAGACAATAACAAAATTAATCAAATAAGAATATTACAAGTCAAGTCATAATAAGTGCCAAGAAGAAAAGCTAAAGCAGGTAACAGGAATGGGGAGTGTGCTAGGAAGAGGCGACTGCTGTGTTATGCACTGTTGAACCATCAGCCACTAGCACAGCGTCTAGTACACAGGAGGTGCTCAATATTTGCTGACTGGCTGGGTGAATGAATGAATGAATGAATGACTCCTCCTCCCCAGACAGAAGAAACCTCCCCTACGGTTCTTGATGTGAAGCTTGCCTATAATGACTCCCAAGTGGCCACATAGTGAAGTTATTTCTTTAATTGTGGTAAAATACACATAACATAAAATTTACCAATTTATCCATTTTTAAGAGTACCGTTGAGTGGCATTAAATACATTCACACTGTTGTGCAACCATCACCACTATCCATCTCCAAGAACTGCTTGTCTCGCAAAACTGAAACTCGATACCAATTAAACAAAAACACCCCATTCGCTTCTTCCCCTACCTTCTGGCAACTATCATTCTACTTTCTGTCTCTATGAATTTGACTATTCTACGTACTTCATGTAACTGGATTCGTATAATATGTCTTTTTATGACTGGCTTATTTCACTTAGCATAATGTCCTCAAGGTTCCTTCATATTGTAGTATGTGTCAGAATGTCCTTCCTTTTCAAGGCTGAATAAAATCCCATGTATGTACCACATTTTGTTTATCTATTGATCCATTGATCGACACTTGGATTTCTTCCACCTTTTGGCTACTTGTGAATAATGCTGCTATCGACACGGGTGTACAAATATCTCTTCAAGTCCCTGCTTTCAAGTTTTTAGGTATATACCCAGAATTGGAAGTGCTGGATCATATAGTAATTCTAGTTTTAATTTTCTGAAACTACCATACTATGTTCCATAGCGACTGCACCATTTTACATTGCTACCAACAATGCACAAGGGTTCCAGTTACTCCATATCCTCACAAGCACTTACTACTTTCTGGGGTTTTTGACAGTGGCCATACTAATGGGTGTGACGTGGTCCCACATCACGGTTTGGGTTTGCACTGCCTTAACTTGTGACACTGGGCATCTTTTCATGGGCGTATTGGCCATTTGTATGTTTTTGGAGATGTCTATGTAAACCTTTCGACCATTTTTTAACCTGATTGTCTGGTTTTTGTTGTTGTTGATTTGTAGGAATTCTTTATCTCTTCTACATATTAACCCTTATCATATATGCAATTTACACATATTTTCTCCCATTCCATGGGTTGCTTTTTCACTCTTTTGATTGTGTCCTTTGATATACCTAAGTTTTGAATTTTGATGTTACCCAGTTTATCTTCTTTTGTTGTTATCTGTGCTTTTGGGTCATAGCCAAGAAACAACTGCCAAATCCAATGTCGTCAAGTTTTCCCCTGTGTTTCCTTGGAAGAGTTTCATAGTTTTAACTCTCAGGTTTAGTTAGGACTTTTCCATATCTGCAGTGCTTTTTGCACTTGACCTTTTGTGCTACACTGTTTTCTCCCTGAGGCAGGGATCGGGTCTGTATCCCCCACAATATCTAGGACACGACCTGATGCATAGATGGCACTAATCATCACTGCTGATGATGGCGGTGATTCTCAGCCGGCAGGCATGCTGTCTGCAACTTCCTCACAAGAGGACAGGACTAATAAAACCATCCATGGTTAAACCAACCCCCTCCTTCATTTTTCAATCAGCATTTCCTCCCTTGATTAATTAAAAAGCTGAGCCAGACAGGAAGTCAAAGACCAGTAGGTGGGCCTCACGCTGGGCTGGCTTCTCAGGCAGCTGCAGAACCAGTCCCGACCTGAGTCTACCATGAGGGATGCGCTTTAAAGTGGAAAAGGTCCAAGGAGTCCCAGAACACCGACCCTGCTGCTGTCACTGACCAGCTGCCTGCTAAGCTGCCCATCAGCTCTCCCCACTCAGTCTCCAGCTCTGGGCAGAAATAACTGTCCAATCTCAGCAACAGCAGTCGGGAGAGGTAGGGAGGGTGATGGGCATGAGCAAACCAACACACTCCCACAGGGAAAAATCTCACAGTAATCTTCTGGGGTGAGGCAGAGGGCTCAGCTTTCAGACAGAACAAAGAAGGTACAATAGTCTAAAAATAGGACCTGGGAGGAACAAGGCGGGGAGAGAAGGCGATTAGACTGAAAAGTCAAAGTAGAAAGGGAATACCAGGGCAGCCCAACCAGCTGCCCGGACCCACTCCTGTGTTTTGGTTTTCAAGGGGGTAACTTAAAAGAACATGGAACCCCCTCGGCCAAACCACATGGAGGGCTATTACTGCCCAAATAATGCCCACTCCATTGCTGGAGTCAGGCATGTCCCAGGCCACGGAGGACAGACAAGAGAAGCTGTCACACTTCCACAGAGATCTTCAAGTTCCCATACTACAGTGTGTTCTCAATCTCCTCCCCAATCTCCTATCACCACGGCAACCAAATCCTGGGACAAAAGGGGGTGGGAAGAGATGATTCTATCTCATCCAGTGGCTTTGTCCATGGATAGTTCAAGATTTATGACAACATCAGTTGTTCTGCACTGCATTTGGAAGACCCCAAAGCACCTAAATGTTCATATCAGTGGAGTTACTTTTCCATCCATAGGGCTCCAGAAGGAGCAGTCTATTCTAAAGCTGTCCATTGCAATATGTGTCTGCTCATTCCCAATCAAGGACCTTGAGGAAACTTAACAAAGAACAAAGAGAGAGGTTGAAAGGAAACTGGGATCTGTTCCTATCCCTCTGATTTCACTTATAAACCAAGTTTTATATTAGATCACCTTTATATTACTTTAAGTACCATATTCCTTTATAACTTTAAATCTTAAGTTATTAAAAATTAATAGCATTAATATTCTCAACAATGATGAGCAGGAAGTCCATAACTCTTGACTGTACCTTGCAAATGTTGGAACCATTAACTCTTGAGTTGAAACCTCTGGGTAAATGCAGAAAGCTGGGGCCAGGGCTAGCCAAGGGGTATAACTCTATCCTGGTGCCACCTTCTCATGGCATATTCTGCCATTGTCCTCCTTCAACTGCTAAAAGCCAACACACAGCAGTTAGCCAATAACTGAACGGACACAAGGATGACAAAAGTGTGCCTCAGTTTCCTCATAAGGGGAAACCAATACCATGACCTCATAGAGTGTTTTGGAGCACAACACGAGTTGTGGGTACAGCTGTCAGAGCTAAGTATGGGGCACCTGTTAGCTGCCACCATTAGTACATATCAATATATATTCGGTTGGTGCCCACTCACCATACATCAACATGGCAAGATTTCCCAAAGAGAAAATGGCCTTCCACTTGGTGGAGTGCCTTAAGATTATTATCCCCATGTCTTCCATTTCCTCCTGGAAGGAAAGGAGGAAGAGGGAGGAGGGGGAAGGGAAAACAAGTCATTCTCGGTGCCTACGAAGCAACGTCCTCCTGCATCACTTTATTGCTTTTACTTCTCATGGAAGCCACACAGATTACATTTCATGTTTTGTTTTTCCCACTTACGATGAAACTCCCAAGTAAACCTGCAGCCTAGAAAGTTTAAGTAATTCGTCCAACGTCACAGAGTTTGCATAATCTGAACAAAGCAAGGAACACAACAGAGCTGGGAACCAGACCTTTTCCTAGCTACATTCAGTGCCTTGGGGGGGTTAGTGAGAATAAAGGAGGGGGTTTTGAGTCCCTGTCTAGGAACATCTGAAATCACCTTCTGTATGTCTTCCTCATCTTCCACCCTTTAGGTGACCCAGGCCTCCATGTAACTGACACGTGCCACTCCGGCTCCTGTTTTCACCCATCCACTCTGGGGCAGTTCTTTGTCAGCAGTAATGCTCTTTAGATCTGTGAATAGTAACCCAGATCTTGTTGTAAAAGCCAAGCCTTAATGCTATGTACATAAAGTGACATTTTATGCTATTTAATGCCATTTGTTGTCCATCTGTGAGCAAGGAGAAGATTCTTATACACATACACATCCCAAGTAAAAGCATCAAAATTATCCCCTCTGCTAAGGGTTGAACTCCACCCCCCACCCAAATAAAAAATAAGATATGTTGGAGTCCTAACCCCTAATTGGTACCTGAGAATGTGACCTTATTTGGAAGTAGAGTCTTTACAGCTGTAATTAGTTGCAAGTTAAGATGAATTCATACTGGAGTAGAAGGGGCATTAAATCTAACAAGACTGGTGTCCTTAGAAGAAGAGCGAGACACAGGGAGAGGACAGCCACATGACAACAAAGAGAGACTGGAGTGGTGCATCAATAAGCAAAGGCATGCCAAGGATTGACAGCAAACAATCCTAGAAGCTACAAGAGACAAGGAAAGAGTCTTCCCTACAAGCTTAGGAGGGAGCACGACCCCGCTGACATCTTGATTTCAGACTGTTAACCTCCTATGAGACAGAATACATTTCTGTTGTGATGCTACTTTGTTTGTGGTACTTTGTCCCTAGGATACACCCTCTATCAGTCAGCAGCCTGTCCACACACTGTCACTTAGGCCAAAGGGTACTGGCTACTCTACTTCCGGAAATGCCCAGCCCCACCACTGGCCACCCCACCCATCTCCCACCACAGCTCCAACTTCTGTTGCGACTATCAGGGCTTTGACTTGAGGGGTCCCCTCGGGTATTCCCCTGGAGGCCCAGCATTGTGCCCAAATCCACACTACAATACACAGTTGGGAGCAACGGTTCTCAATCTGTGGTATCCCTCAGACCAGAATCACTTCAGACAATTGTGTAAAATGTCTCCAAGACAATCGACTCAATATCTGGGGCCCAGGAATCTGAATTTTAATAGACATCTCATGGGCCTCTTATGTACAAAAAAGTTTGAGCGAGGATGAGCTCAGATATATTTTCGGAAGGTGCCCATCTCCCTCCCCCAAAATGCACCGTGGCCGTGAATACGGGTCTGTCCGCCAGGCAGGGAGTAAGGAAACGTCAACACAGCCTGCTCAGAGCTTTGTAAAGGAGGGAATAGGCCAGGAACAGATATGTCAGGGCTGGGAGGGAGCAAACAGGACACGGGTGATAGGTAAAATGCGGACTGCTTCAGAGGGTGGGACTGGGGGCCTCAGGCAAGAGCCATGAGAAGATTATGAACACAGGGCAGAGGACTGTAAAGTAAGACAAGCAGACGCTTGCTGTGGGGAGGATCCACTGCTGGGAGTTACCACCCAGAGGGCCCAGGGAGACGGGCGGCGTGGAGCAGGGGGACCCAACTTAAACTCCAGCTGCTGGGCTTCCCAGCTGTGCAGCACTGGGGACCTCACGGTCCCTCCGGGAGCCTGCAGCTCCCCCTCTGTGAACAGGAGGTGACAATGCCGCCTGTCTGCCTACTTCACAGAGCACCAAGTGAGATGAAGGCTATGAAGTAGTAAAGGGCTTTGGCAACTCTAACTCTAGGGAAGAGAAGGAAAATGGTGAGATGTGGGGAAACCAGAGGCCAAGGGGCCACCCACAAAATGGTCAGCGGCCCAGACTCTACAGTTGGAGGACATCACAGCGTCTCTACTTACTGTGTCTTCTGGGACAAGTCATTGAACCTCTCTCTGTGCCTTTGTTTCTTCTGCAAAAACAAAGCTAACAATAGTTCTGACTTCACAGGGTTGTTGGGAGAATTAAATGGGTTACTGTTGATAATAGATTCCGGGTCTGATGCACAGGAGCGCTTGTTATTAGGTTGGTGCAAAAGTAACTGCGTGTTTTTTGCAATTTTTTTTAACCTTTTAAACTGCAATTACTTTTGCACCAACCCAGTAAAATATATTGTGGAACAGAGGAGTTAGGGCAGAGGAGCCAATTGTCAAGGAAGCCATGGTGGGGGCATGGATAGGGGCGGGGCTCCCAGGAGGAGAAACCAGCCAACATTCGCAGCTCTTGCTGTACTTTTCTCCAGCTTCTCGGTAATTGCTCAGTAATTAATCCCCTTCTCAGTAATTGCGCAGGGTTAATGCTGTTACCACCGCTGACCCCTAGAGGGCGCGACTTCTTCCCGTGTCTCCGCCACTGCTCTTCTCCCTCTCCCTGTCCCTCTCCTTTTCTCTGACAAAGCTTCTTTGGAAAATACTCATCTTTCTTCTTAGCAAACCCACATAGCTTTGATCTTTCTAAAGCAGTCCTCACCAAGAAACCAAGCCATCTTTTTGATCCCACAAGTTCAAACCCAAGGTTAGAGTTTGGGGGCTCCCCCGTGCCCAGATGCCATGCTGAGCCAAACCAGCCACCCCACCAGGAGGGACCCCAGAGGTTGGCCTGGTAATTCCTTGTGTCCTCTCAGAGCTCTGCCCCTCCCCCCACTGACACCTGTTCTGGGAGGAGAAAATGTATTTTGGGTACTGGAGACGGGGACACTCTCCTGACCTCCTGGCCATCTCTTCCTCCTCCCCCAAACTCCCTCTTTTGGAGAGACTGGGGAGACCTCAGGTCCATTAATGGGCCAAGAGTTACTTCCTTCAAGGAGAGCAAAGAGGCTACAAGGCCACCCAGCAGACAGGGGCACGACTCTACGCCAGAGAACCTTCGCATGTTGCTCTGAGGTGATTTTCCTCCTCGGAAATCCTCCTGCTGTGACCATCCAAGGTGAGGTAGCAATCCAGTGAGACCAGCAATGTGGGGTTTTCCCCCTTTACACAGAGGTCCCCCCTGTGAATGACCCTCTGTCAAGCCCAGCAGGCAACTGTCCCCTCCGGTGACCTGTCACTAACCTTGTTGGGCACTGGGTCGGTCATGTGAGATTGAAATTCTGAAGTGCTCTGGGCTCCTGGGGTGGGGCTGGTTATCCTCTGTCCCTGGCACCCAGCACTGGGTCTGTGGCTCACGGGCCATTTAGAAGAGAAGAGGAATGGAGGAAGGGGAGGAGGAGGAGGAGAAAAGAGGAAGGAGGGAAGAGAGAGGGAGGGAAAACAGAGGGAAGGAGGGAGGGAGAGAAGAAAAGAAGGAGGGAGAGGGAAGAGGAGAGGAGGATTGCAGGGTTACGTGCTATGCTATTCTGCTTGCTGTCGTCGGGCATCAACTCTCAAGGCCTCTAATATTTCATGAATTTCATTCTGGGACCATTGGGCTCAATATTTCCAATCAGTCCTTTAATTGACTAACCTCACTCTCGTGTCCCGAAACACTTCCAACCTGCTTGAAAACCCCACCCTCTCAGCTCTGGAGAGACACTCTTGGTCCTCACCCCACTGCCCTGGAATCTCAGCGAGAACACTGCTGTGAGGTCCAGTGTTTGCTTTGGTCTGTTTTGAGGATCCTCTGATACTCAGGCAGCTCCCAAGAACCCTTGACTGACTTCTGCTTCATCCCTGAGAGGCTTTGAGCAAACACCGCGAAAGGACCGGGAAAACACTGTCTTCCTCCCCTGGGAACCCGTCCCCCTCCCAGGTACCAGGAAACCTGAGGACACAGGCCAGAAGCAATGGCTTTTCTAGTAACTGTCACACCCAGAAGGCTTGGTTTTCCTCAGAGCCCTCAGCTTATCTTATACCCTCAGGAGGCTTCTGGGGGGTGTTGGCTGCCTTTGCCAAAAGCAGAAACCAACTAGGGTTTCAAGAATTTCAGTGTGGGCAGAGAATAATACTGCTCCGAGTTACTTCCTGAAATCCACACTGAAAAGGCATTTAAGAAAATATCAGTCAGCTTGGCCTTGCGTCCTGACAAGAAAAACCAAAATCATCTTTCATTTTACCACATCGGAACTCCCCACTCCCACACACATGCATTCTCCTCTGCCTCCTCCAAACCCTTCTAAAAATAAATGAGAACTCGGTAACTCCCTGTGGCATTCAGGGAAGACAAGACACAGCCCTGTGAATGTGGGAAGGTGGGCGAGCCTGTCCTGGTCTTGAGGTCATTCATTCATCACTGTGTGCCATGTGGGCGCCTTTGCAAAGGTTGCTACCGCCCTACTGCGTGCCCCCCCCCCGCCCCCGTGCAAGAAGGGGGCCGCTATACATGCTGGCCAGGAGCCTATCAGTCAGGCCAAGAAACCCTGCCCTGGGGGGCCTTCCATTCTACTGGGGGAGGCAGGATGTTTACAGTAAACAAGTAGTCACATCAGGTAACTGCAGGTGGAGACACATGTTGGGTGCAGAAGCGAAGTGGGAGAACGGGAGAAGGCATGAGTGGGGTGGGGGAGACCAATATCTCACCCATAGGATCCGGAGGCCTCCTGGGGAGGCAACTTCTGGGCACAGTGGACATATGAACATGTGGTGGTGGGAGCCAGGCTTGGAGACATCTGAGGGGGGAATGGGTCCAAGAAGAGGGACCCGCAAGGAGGTGACGGGAGATGCAGGCGGCAGCGAGATAGCCAGGGGCACATCTCTTCACAGTGCTGTGAGAGCACTGTCATGGCTGCCATTTTACAGATGAAGAAACAGAGTGTCTAGGTTACAAGGCTTGCTAAGGTTATGCAGCTAACAAACCAGGCTGTCTGATTCTGAGAGGCATTACTCTCCACTGTCTCCTGTCATAGGACACACACAGAGCCATGTCCCATAATCCAAACCCTGGGCCAGCTGTGGGTCGAAATCCAGAAGGATCTAAGATTGTTCCTGCAGTGTAATGTGGCATGGTCTGTGACACACCTGGGGGAGCTGGGACAGCACACAACAACTGAACGTGTGAGATCTGACAATTAAGTTCACAATCTCATCTTAGAGAAAGTGCTACATACCTCATTGCTGAATATCACTATGGTCACTTTCAAAGTACTCCCCTTGGGAAGCTATGCACGGATGCGAGCACCTAGTCCACCCTTCAAAGCAATTTTGGAACTCTTTTTTCTGGAATGGCCATCAGAGCTGTCGACACATTTCCCTTGATGTCCTGAATGTCATAAAAATGTCTTCCTTTCAATATTTCCTTGATCTTCGTGAAAGAGTCATTGAGAGCCAGATTAGGTGAGTAGGGAGGGTGTTCCAATATAGTTATTTGTTTACTGGCTGAAAACTCCCTCACAGACAGTGCCTTGTGAACTGGTGCATTGTCGTGATGCAAGAGCCACGATTTGTTGGCGAAAAGCTCAGGTCGTCTAACTTTTTCATGCAGCCTTTTCAGCACTTCCAAATGGTAAACTTGGTTAACTGTTTGTCCAGTTGGTGGTACAAATTCGTAATGAATAATCCCTCTGACATAAAAAAAAAAAAAAGGTTAGCAACATCGTTGCAACAAGTTCACAAACTTAATTGTCACACCTTGTATTAACGTAACATGATACAATTAAATATATGTATATTTCTGCAGCAAAACAGACTAATATTTATGCTTAGAGGGCTAAATAAAGAACTATTACTAGGCTCAGCTCAGATGAGGTTTTATCACCAAATTCAGTCATTTTTTCATGCAAAATCAGTTCTCAGAATAAACAACAACTTTTAGTTTTAGAGCCTTTAGGATTTCTGCTAAAAGCATGTGTGCGTGGGGCACAGTGTTATAACTTACAGAAATGACAGCTCTGTGAGACAGGCAGTATAAGCCAGCTGGAAAAGAGGTCCCGCCATTTACCTCTCGGCCGGAGCCCAGACCTCAGGATTTGCATGCAGCCAAGGGGATGGACGCCCAGGGTGCAAACTTCCTCCTTGGCAAAGGAGCCAATGGCAGCTCGAGAGCAGCTGGCAACATGCAGGAGAAAGGTGATGCGCAAGTCCAAATCCATGGCCAGGTGAGACAAGATGGTGGTAACACCCAGCTTGATCGAAATGCCCAGCCACCAAAATGAAGGTGTTCGTTTCGGCTCTTACCGCGCCCTTCCTAGAGCAGGGTTGGGTTGGAAAACGTGGCCAGAGCCGGAGAAGTTAAAGATGGGAGAAACAGAAACTAATTTTTCTTTAAAAAAAAGAAAAAAATCCCCCTCGTGCCTGAGTCTTGGTCCTCCTGCCTCCATGCCCACTGAGACGTGGGCTCCTCCTCCCCGTGGGCTCCTCCTCCCCGTGGGCTCCTCCTCCCCGTGGGCTCCTCCTCCACGTGGGCTCCTCCTCCCCGTGGGCTCCTCCTCCCCGTGGGCTCCTCCTCCCCGTGGGCTCCTCCTCCACGTGGGCTCCTCCTCCACGTGGGCTCCTCCTCCACGTGGGCTCCTCCTCCCCGTGGGCTCCTCCTCTCACATGGGCTCCTCCTCCCCGTGGGCTCCTCCTCCCCGTGGGCTCCTCCTCCCCGTGGGCTCCTCCTCCCCGTGGGCGCCTCCTCCACGTGGGCTCCTCCTCCCACGTGGGCTCCTCCTCCACGTGGGCTCCTCCTCCACGTGGGCTCCTCCTCCACGTGGGCTCCTCCTCCCCGTGGGCTCCTCCTCCACGTGGGCTCCTCCTCCCCCGTGGGCTCCTCCTCCCCGTGGGCTCCTCCTCCCCGTGGGCTCCTCCTCCCCGTGGGCTCCTCCTCCCCGTGGGCTCCTCCTCCACGTGGGCTCCTCCTCCCCGTGGGCTCCTCCTCCACGTGGGCTCCTCCTCCACGTGGGCTCCTCCTCCACGTGGGCTCCTCCTCCCCGTGGGCTCCTCCTCCACGTGGGCTCCTCCTCCCCCGTGGGCTCCTCCTCCCCGTGGGCTCCTCCTCCCCGTGGGCTCCTCCTCCACGTGGGCTCCTCCTCCACGTGGGCTCCTCCTCCACGTGGGCGCCTCCTCCACGCTCTGCCTCAGCTCCTGTCTCATCTGCTCAGCTCCTTGGAAAGGCCAGAGCCAGAACTAGGCTGAGGGCACTGTGCAAAGGCGCCAGGCTTGGAGACACCATTTCTTCGTCTGCCACTCAGCGCGGGCAAGAGGCTTGGCTGTCATCTGCACCCAAGGTCAGGTTGAAACTCACAGGCTACAGCTTCTTCCACTTCTGCCCTAATTAGCTTTAAGATTCACTGAGAATCAAATGGCAGCAGAGGCAAGAAGAAGGAAATGATACAACCCCAGGTTTTCCTTGGAAAATTGGGAAAATAGTTATTCATTCATTCAACAAATGTTTACTCAGCCCCTATGTGTCGGGGTTGGGACACATCAGTGAACAAAACAGGGGAAGTCCTCGTCCTCACTAGAGACAGGAATCCCACTTAGATTCAGAATATCATTATGTGATATGTGCCTTGGGGGGGTTGGGGGGGATAGCGGAGTAAGGGAGGTCAGAGTGCCTGGGGAAGGTTTTAAGCAGGATGTCAAATTGAACAGCGAGTGGAAGAAGCAGGGAGCCATCCCGACAGTCTGAGGGGAGTGTGCCTGGCTAGTTCCAAGCACAGGAGGGAGGCTGGCGCTGAGTGAGTGAAGGGGAAGAAGATGAGTAAGTGGGTGTGGGTGTGGGGGATAGGAGACAGATTCACTCAGGGGCTGGTGACTTAGGGCTTTGTCTTTCACTCTGAATCAGAAAAGAAGACTTTGGACAGTGCTGAGAAAAGCCCACCAGTGTGTTGGTTAGAAGAATTACTCTGGTGTCCCCATCAGACTTGGGGAACTGAGTTAAGCGCTAAGCTTCTAAGTGAAGAGGTCCACTATGACCCCAAGATTTTACTACAGTAAGTATGGTTTGGAGAAGAGCTGGGAACCTGGAAGCCCCCTGAGGTGGCTGCTGGCAGTTCTGGCCTGCCGCAACCAGATGGTGGCACTATGAATGGGGGAACAGGGCATGAAACCCAGGGAATATTTTCTACGCATAATCCAGATGGGATACAGCGGATCAATAAAAAACAAAACAGCAAGGGCGAGCCATGACTTTCTGATCTGGGGATCTGGACTGTGGTGCATATCCATAAAATTCCAGATGTTCATCGACTGACAGAAACACTTCTTAGATGACCCACCCTCCACACTCATGCCAAGTGTCAAGTCCAGTTCTTACACAAAGCACAGTGCTGAGGAGTTCAGGCCTGGATTCATTCTCCCTGAGCCTGAAATCTGGCTGCCTCACAGTGTGGGGGTTTTATTTGCTATCTAAAATTTTTCTTTAAAAAAAATTTTTTAATTGCAAACACATACACACACACACCCAGTATCAAACAAAATGTGCACTCGTACACATTTTAAGAAAGGAAAACTGTATTAAAATTGTAATAATATATACCGATAATAAAAGATGAATACAAGTCACATTTGACTTCTGCAATTACAAGAGGTGCTCAAAGTGGTTACCATCAGTGTCCAGATACTTCTGATTACGGCGAACTACTGCTTGAGCAACATTGACCAAAGCGTCCACTTGGATACATTTTTTTTTGGCACCCCCCGGTACATAGATGAGTATGTATGTAACATAAAAGTTGCCATTTTCACCATTTTCAAGCATTCAACTCAGTGACATTAATTACATTCACAGAGTTGTGAGTGCTGTGCTTCTGTTTCTTTAACTTCAATAAGCCTCAGTTTCCTCATCTGTTATGGACGAATAATAATAAAACCTATGCCTGAGGGCAGGTGCAAGAATTAAACAGGATAATCCAAGTGAAACAGCACAGTGTCCATAACGGACACTCAACTCTTGCTTTACGCCTGACTGCTTGTCGCCTGCCTCCTGTGTCCTGCCAGTCACACTGGCCCTCGTGGTTTCCTCATCACCTCTTGCTGATTGACAGGCCCCCCACTCTTCCCTCTACAGTGCCACCGGAAGCAATTTGAAGTTGCCCAAGTTGGAATTTCCCAAAGAAGCTACTAGTAACATTAGTATCAGTAAAGCGGATTTATTGAACAGCCTTTTTAGCTTCCCTCCCCCCGACCCCCGTTTATGGCCTCATCAGAAACTCCAAAAATAAACAGATTCTTTCTCAAGCCGGACTCTTACCATGGCCTTGGTGCTCCCTTCTGCAGAAATCAAATGCAGCGATGGAAACTCCTTCACAGCCTGGCCCCACCATTTACCTCCAAGTGAGTCGGTCCTTCTGCAGGACATGGGTGGACCAGCCAACTTACAGTTCAAAAGTTGGCATCTCACCTAATTTTACTACAGGAAAAAGATGTCTTGGTTGGCAGACACAGGTTTCTGGATTGCTAGGAAACTGTATTTTCCTTGTAAACCATGACTTTTAAAGACAATTTCTTCACTCCTGAAAGAGCAAGGAGATAACAAGATGTTGGGCAGGTGGAAAGGGCCCGGGTTAAGGTGATGATGGTGGTGCTGATGACCCTGGAGAAGATGATGGTCTTTAAAAGGCATGAGAAGTAACATCAGGCTTAGTGCTTCTCTCAGACCTACAAGTATGAAACGTAAGCTGCAGACACCTTGAGGGTTTAGCTAAATACCAGACACTCAACCCAATTTATGCCTCCCTCCAGGGGTCAGAAGAATTTCTATCAGTTTATTCAGCCTCCTGCTTCTGCTGCGAGCCAGCCAGGAATGGAAATTTGGTCACTGGCTCCCCAGAGTCTGCTTTATGTCACTCTTACCTCCTTCCCCCCGGTCCCTGGCCTCTGGCCCCCAAGGCCTACCCTTTGCCAAGGTGCCCTCTCGTAGGTTTGCATGACCAAATATAACAAGTCCAAACTTATAAATAATAATTTATACTTGTCCGGTAACCTAAGGTTCATGGTTTGCTTTTGCATAAATTATCTGACTGATTCCTATCCTTGTGAGATGGATATACCCACTTGATAGGTGAGCAGATTGAGTGGCAAAAAGGTAAAGTGACTTCCTCAAAATCACACTGAGACATAGCACTGGAAGCTTTTCCATCTATACTGTAGCAGACTCGAAAGGGGGAAATTATCTGGTTAATTCAAAATACTGAGAAGAAGAGAGGCATTGAATTTCATCATTTTTATAAACATTGCCATGTGGGAAAGGTACTTAAATGAGATTCAGTATAAGTGGAGAGGATTATGCTGCCTGTAACCAACTACTGGGCCATGCGGGGCTGATTCATATAGGTTCAGTAGTGCTATGGCCTGTGGCTTAGAGGGTATTGTAGAGTCAACCCTGCCAGATACTGGTGATGGGGCTAGGAATTCCAATGGCCTGGGGCAAACAACAGCCTTTCCAGGAGTCAGGATGGGACACAGTTCCTAATAAGCTATAGTATTTCTTATGTATTCCAGCTCACTTGAGAGACAGAGAGAGCCTCTTGGCACGCAATATGTCATAAAAAGGAGTTTTGCAGCTATGGACTTCTCAGAAACAAGGTATTGTTACCCAGTGACCCTGGAGTTGCCGATACCAAAAGTTTTCAATAACATGGTGGCCCCCAAGGTCTCCCTGCTTTACCTTGGCACATCCCTGACATTCTTCCCCGTCTTACTCCCTAAGGCAAGACCCTAGAACAGGCTCTTCACAAAAGATTTATAAATGGCCAATAAACATATGACAAGGAGTTCAATTTCATGTCATATGGAAATGCAAATGAAACCACAAGGTGATGCCACTACACACCAAACAGAATGGCTAAAATGAAACAGACAGGTAACACTGAACCCTGGCAAAGAGATGGTGCAACTGGAACACTCACCTACTGCCGGTGCACGTGTAAACTGGTACAACCACTTTGAAACACTGATAGCATACACTTTATAACCCATTCCTAGGTATACACCAATAGAAATACTTCCATATGTTAACCAAAATACATGTACAAGAATCATAGCAATTTTATTCCTAATAGCCCCAAACTAGAAACAACTCAAAGCCCATCCAAGGATAGATCAATAAATGGTGGTATGGACGTCACCAAAATGGAGGCGTGAGGTGAGCCTCTGTAAAGCTCCCCTGGACTTTACAACTAATCGAACAACAATAACTCCGCAAAGGACTCCCTGCACAGCAGACAGCCAAGACGAAGAGGCCCACTACTGAATTCACCTAAAGGTGGGCGAATCTCGCGAGCGGGGGAGGAGGGAAGGGAGAAGTGCGGAGACGGAGCCGCGCGGGCGCAGGACGCAGACCTAGCTCAGTGCTCCAAGCTCGCTGAATCCCGGAACTACTGCAGCTGTGGGAGAGGGAAGGACTCGGACTGCTAGGGCTCCGCCTATGGCCCAAGGGCTGAGGGGGAAGCATATAACACGGCTGAACCCAATGCTCACGGCAGAGACCTCAGAGAAAAGACTGAGGGAAGAAGGCTGAAAACAGTGGTTTAAGCCCTCACTGCCAAGCAGAGAATGGAAACTTTAGGCACTGAGACTAGCCACCCCCTCCCTACCCTCCCAGAGCTCGCCCCGCCCCCACCTGCCCGGTGCTAGAAACAGAACAGTAGCACTGTCAGATCAAAAGAACAGAATATTTGCTGTTCTGAGAACTGTGGACCGCAGACACAGATTCGCAGCCCAACTAGTTCCAGCAAAGGTGAGGGAGCTGAGGACTGGCTGTGGTGGTGGTCGCTGCCATTGCTCTGGGCCACCTCTCACAACTCACCCCACCCCTGGCCCCACCTATCTGGGCAGATCCCTGCAGGAGTAAACTGAACTGCTGAAACATACGGGCTCTGAATCTGGTGCAGGAAGAGCTTTGGAACTTCAAAAGCTCTCTGCATACCCACTGGGACACTGCGCCCGCCCTGTGAACCAGGCGAACTATTAACAGAGGCAAAGCCCATCTCCCAGGGAATCCCCCCATTGTATGAGAAGCTGGAATAGTGCAGAGAAAACATAGCACTACCGTGTGAGAGAGGAAAAAAAGGCTGCAGTCGGAGAGAAAATAAAACATCCTACCTACCAACAAGTACTGGAAAACAAAAGAAAGACCTCTTCCTATCAACCTGTTGCAGCACCCACTCCAGTAGATGTCTAGGAAGAGAAATAATAAATCAGTAAATGCCATGAATAATCAAGGCAACAAGACAGCTCAGAAAGAAAGTGAAAAGTCTCCAGAAAAGGAACTTAAAGATATGGAAATATGTGACTTAAATGACAGAGAATTCAAGATTGCAGTTCTGAAAAAACTCAACGAAATGCAAGAAAACACAGCAAGGCAGTTTAATGAACTCAGAAACACAATCAAAGAACGACATGAGCATTTTACAAAAGAGATTGAAATTTTAAAAAAGAATCAAATAGAATTTCTGGAGATTAAGAAATCAATAGAAAAAATTAAGAATGAAATAACCAGCTTAGGTAGTAGAGTTGACCAGATAGAGGAAAGAATCAATGACATCGAAGATAGGAACCTGGAAATTACACAGATGGGAGAAGAAAGAGACTTGAGACTTAAAAGAAATGAAAGAATTCTACAAGAACTTTCTGGCTCCATCAAAAAGAGCAATATAAGAATAATGGACATACCAGAAGGAGAAGAAGAGAGAAGTGAACAGAGAATATATTCAAACAAATTGTTGATGAGAACTTCCCAAACTTGTGGACAAAACTGGATCCTCAAATCCAAGAAGCAAATAGAACACCTAATTACCTCAATCCCAACAGACCTTCTCCAAGGCACATTGTATTGAAGCTGTCTAAAATCAATGACAAAGAAAGAATCCTCAAGGCAGCCAGGGAAAAGAAGACGGTAACCTACAAAGGAAAGCCCATTAGATTATCATCAGATTTTTCAGCAGAAACTCTACAAGTCGGGAGGGAGTGGAACAAAATATTCAAACTATTGAAAGAGAGAAATTATGAGCCAAGAATAATATATCCAGCAAAGATATCCTTTAGATATGAAGGAGGAATAAAGACCTTTCCAGACATACAGAAGCTGAGGGAATTTTCTAATACACGACATGCACTACAAGAAATACCAAAGGAGGCTATTCGACCACCATCAACAGGGACAATTTGTGGCAACCAAAACATAAAAAGGGGGAGAGTAACCAGAATATGGGAATGGAGAAAGTAAGCGTGCTGAAGAAAATAGAATACTCTAAATATCAAACTTTCTTTTACATAAACTTAAGGGTAACCAATAAAAAAAATCCAGAACTGAAATATATACTGTAATAAAAGAAGAAACAGAGGGAAACATCATAGAATACCACCACACAGAAATAATAGACAACAACAAAAAGGCAAAGAAACAATGGAGACACAGCCTTACCAGAAAACTAAAGATAGAATGACAGGATATCCTCACATATCAATAATCACCCTAAATGTAAATGGACTGAACTCACCAATAAACAGGCACAGAGTAGCAGATTGGATCAAAAAACTAAACCCAACAATACGCTGTCTCCAAGAGACACATCTTAGCTACAAGGACCAGCATAGACTCGAAGTGAAAGGGTAGAAATTGACACTCCAAGCAAATGGTATCCAGAGAAAATCAGGTGTAGCCATAATGATATCAGATGAAACAGACTTCAGGGTGAAAAAGATAACAAGAGACAAAGATGGACATTTCATAATGGTGAAGGGGACTGTACAACAAGAAGACATAACAGTCATCAATATTTATGCCCCCAATCAGGGAGCACCGAAATATACCAAGCAACTACTAACAGAACTAAAGGGAGAAATTGACCAAAACACAATTATACTAGGGGACTTAAATACATCATTGACAGCTATGGATAGATCATCCAAACAGAAAATAAATAACGAAATAGCAGCCCTAAATGACACATTAGATGAAATGGACATAATTGACATATATAGAGCACTTCATCCTAAAACATCAGACTATACATTCTTTTCTAGTGTACATGGAACATTCTCAAGGATAGACCATATATTGGGACATAAAATCAGCCTCAGCAAATTTAAGAAGATTGAAATCATACCAAGCATATTCTCTGATCACAAGGCTTTGAAATTGGATATCAACTGTAAAAAGAAAGCGGGAAAAAACACAAATACATGGAGATTAAACAACATACTTTTAAAGAAGGACTGGGTCAAAGAAGAAATTAGAGGAGAGATCAAAAGATACATAGAAACAAATGACAATGAAAATACATCCTACCAAAATTTTTGGGATGCAGCGAAAGCAGTTTTAAGAGGGAAATTTATCTCATTACAGGCCTATCTCAAGAAACAAGAAAACTCCCAAATAAATAACCTCATGTTACACCTTAAAGAACTAGAAAAGAAGAACAAGTAAAACCCAAGGTCAGCAGAAGAAAGGAAATAACAAAAATCAGAGCAGAACTAAATGAAATAGAGAACAAAAAGACAATAGAAAAAATTAATGTGACAAAGAGCTGGTTCTTTGAAAAGATTAACAAAATTGACAAACCCTTGGCTAGACTTACTAAGATAAAAAGAGAGAAGACACTGATTAACAAAATCAGAAACGTAAAAGGGGAAGTTATCACGGACACCACAGAAATACAAAGGATCATCCAAGAATACTATGAAGGACTATATGCCACCAAATTCAATAACCTAGAAGAAATGGACAAGTTCTTAGAAACATATAGCCTTCCTAGGCTGAACCATGAAGAACTGGAAAATCTAAACAGACCGATCACCAGTAACGAAATTGAATCAGTCATCCAAAACCTTCCCAAAAGCAAAAGTCCGGGACCAGATGGCTTCACTAGTGAATTCTACCAAACCTTCAAAGAGGATCTAATACCAATCCTGCTCAAACTCTTCCAAAATATTGAAGAAGAGACAGTACTCCCTAACTCATTTTATGAGGCCAACATTACCCTGATACCAAAACCTGGTAAGGACAACACAAAAAAGAAAACTACAGACCAATATCTCTGATGAATACAGATGCAAAAATCCTAAATAAAATTCTAGCAAATCGAATACAACAATGCATTAAAAAGATTATTCATCACGACCAAGTGGGGTTCATCCCGGGGCACAAGGATGGTTCAACATCCAAATCCATCAATGTGATACATCACATAAACAAAATAAAGGACAAAAATCATATGATTATATCAATTGATGCAGAAAAACATTTGACAAGATACAACATCCATTTATGATTAAAACACTTAAGAAAATAGGTATAGAAGGAAAATACCTTAACATAATAAAGGCCATATATGACAAGCCCTCAGCTAATCTCATAATTAATGGTGAAAAACTGAAGCCCTTTGCTCTACGTTCAGGAACATGACAGGGCTGTCCCCTATCACCTCTGCTTTTCAACACAGTGTTGGAAGTCCTTGCCAGAACAATCAGGCAAGAGAAAGAAATAAAAGGCATCCAAATTGGGAATGAAGAAGTTAAATTATCACTCTTTGCAGATGACATTTTGCTATATATAGAAAACCCTAAAGACTCCACCAAAAAGCTATTAGAAACAATCAATGAATACAGTAAAGTTGCTGGCTACAAAATCAACGTACAAAAGTCCATTGCATTCCTATATACTAACAATGAAATCTCAGAAAAAGAAATACAAAAAGCAATTCCTTTTGCAATTGCAGCAAAAAGAATAAAATGCCTAGGAATAAACTTAACCAAGGATGTGAAGGACCTATATGCTGAAAACTGCAAGACATTTTTCAAAGAAATTGAAGAAGACACAAAGAAATGGAAAGACATTCCGTGCTCATGGATTGGAAGAATCAACATAGTTAAAATGGCCATATTACCCAAAGCAATATACAGATTCAATGCAATCCCCATCAAAATCCCAATGGCATTTTTTAAAGAAATAGAACGAAAAATCATCAGGTTTGTTTGGAACCACAAAAGACCCCGAATAGCCAAAGCAATCTTAAGAAAAAGAACAATACTGGAGGTATCACACTCCTGACTTTAGCTTGTACTACAGGGCTACAATAATCAAAACAGCATGGTATTGGCAGAAAAACAGACACATAGACCAATGGAATAGAATTGAAAACCCAGAAATAAAACCACATAAATATGGACAGATAATTTTTTCACAAAGAAGCTAAAAACATACAATGGAGGAAAGACAGCCTCTTCAATAAATGGTGCTGGCAGAATTGGATAGCCATGTGCAAAAGAATGAAACTGGACTGCTATCTGTCACCGTGTACCAAAATTAATTCAAAATGGATCAAAGACTTAAGCATAAGACCTGACACAATAAACTGCATAGAAGAAAACATAGGTACTAAACTTATGGACCTTGGGTTCAAAGGGCATTTTATGATTTTGACTCCAAAGGCAATGGAAGTAAAAGCTAAAATAAATGAATGGGACTATATGAAACTTAAAAGCTTCTGCACAGCAAAAGAAACCATCGACAAAATAAAGACGCAACCAACTGAATCGGAGAAGATTTTTGCAAACAGTGCCTTCGATAAGGGGCTAATATCCAAAATATACAAGGAACTCATGAAACTCAACAACAAAAAAACAAACAACCCAATTGAAAAATGGGCAGAGGACCTGAAGAGACATTTCTCCAAAGAGGACATACAAATGGCAAATAGACATATGAAAAAATGCTCAACATCACTAATCATCAGAGAAATGCAAATAAAAACCACAATGAGATATCACCTCACCCCAGTCAGAATGGCTATCATCAACAAGACAAATAGTAACAAGTGTTGGAGAGGCTGTGGAGAAAAGGAACCCTCATACACTGTTGGTGGGAATGCAGACTGGTGCAGCCATTATGGAAGGCAGTGTGGAGGTTCCTCAAAAAATTAAGAATAGAATTACCATATGACCCAGCAATCCCTCTCCTGGGTATCTACCCAAAAAATCTGAAAACATTGATCCATAAAGACACGTGTGCTCCAATGTTCACTGAAGCTTTGTTTACGGTGGCCAAGACATGGAAACAACCAAAATGTCCTTCGATAGATGAATGGATAAAGAAGTTGTGGTATATATACACAATGGAATACTATTCGGCAGTAAGAAAAGATGATATAGGAACATTTGTGACAACATGGATGGATGTTGAGAGTATAATGCTAAGCGAAGTAAGTCAGACAGAAAAAGCAGAGAACCATATGATTTCATTGATATGTGGTATATAAACCAAAAACAACAAAAGAACAAGGCAAACAAATGAAAAACAAAAACTCATAGACACAGACAATAGTTTAGTGGTTACCAGAGGGTAAGGGGGTGGGGGGTGGGAGATGCGGGTAAGGGGGATCAAATATATGGTGATGGAAGGAGAACTGACTCTGGGTAGTGAACACACAATGTGATTTATAAATGATGTAATACAGAATTGTACACCTGAAATCTATGTAATTTTACTAACAATTGTCACCCCAATAAATTAAAAAAATAAATAAATAAAATAAATGGTGGTATATTTAGACAATGGAATATAATAAGGCAATGAGAATAACAGATTTTTGCCCCACACAACACAGATGCAGCTCACAAAGATAATGCTGAGAGAAAGAAACTAAACGCATATCACCAAAGGATGTGTATAGTGCATGTAGGTTTACTTATATGAAGTTCAATGGTAGGCAGTAGTGAAGTATGGTCAGCATAGCAGTTACCTTTCGGGGAGGGGCATAAAGTGGGCGTCGAGGTACTGATAATATCCTGTTTCTTAATCTCAGAGCTGGTTAGCTAGGAGTTTTCATTTTATGACAATTCATGAAACTACAAGTATAGTGATGATTTGCTTACTTTTTTGTTGCATGTAATACTTCAGTGAAGGATTTCAAGACTCTAATAGTTTAATAGAAAACAGGGTAAGTATTTTTTAAATGGTGATGGTTTAGAATTGTATAGACAACCTGGCATATTTTCAAGTTGATGACTAGAGTCATAGGCAGTTGGAAACAGCTTTTAGATGGACTGGCCAGGGCGCTGCAAATATGAACAAATAGTCTGAACAGGAGTCAAAGGACAGTGTGGATGGTAAGTAGCAGGAACAGCCTGTGGCTGCCTGTTGGTCTGCCCACTCCTGCCCTTGCGAATATGGATCACTGCCCCAAGCTCCCTTCCAACATAACGGACGCCTTTCTCATAGGCCCCCCCCAGGGGTATCTGCGGAGGCAGGTGTCTGCTGCCCATATCCATCCACATCTTCTACTCGTTTATCAGTCCATCAGGTATTTCCCAAACTAGGTCCCCAAAGGTTCCCTGATGGACGATTTCTGGGGGTCCATGAATAACTTAAGTTTGAGAAATCCTGAACAAGAAGTCCAAAATTTTGTTCTAAACATCAACAAGGGATACAAAGACACGTAAGCAGAGTCCCTGGAAAATCATGTCCCAATATGCTGTCAAGTAAAAGAGCGAGTTACAAAATAATATGTGTTGTACAATCTCAATGTTGCTAAAATATGTATATGTACATAAAAGCAGTGGAAGGACACACCAAGATGGAAAAGCACAGCAGAGGAGCCGCTGGTCACCATGGCCCTGAGGACATTCCCCGGGGTTCCTGAGGAGGTCCTCGGTGCTTGGTGACAGCCCCATCTCCCATTCTACGTAAAAGTTTGAAAACTGCAGCTAGGTCAGGCCCCCACCCAAAACCCCATGCAAGCTTGTTTGGTCATGAGTCCAAAGATGAACACAGGAATGGCTGCTACGTCATTTGCAGGGCCCAGTGCAAAATGAAACATGGGCCCCTTGTCAAGAATTTCAAGATGGCGATTGCAAAGACTGAATAGACCAACAATGGTCAACAGCCAGACTAGATAGAAAACAGAACTCAGACCCACACAGCCTGCAGCAAACTGCCCAGGAAGCTAAGTCCTTATCTACAATAACCAGTCCAGAAAAGTAGCCTACTTTATATAAATTATTCTTGTAGAAAGTCAGACTTCCATCCAAACAACCCAAACAATAATCTCTGTAACAACTGGCCCCAAAGAGCCAGGACTTGATCAATAACTGACAGCCTTCCTGATTTTTTCCTGCTTCTAAGTTAGAACAAGCCAGAAAGAACTCAATATGCGCCCCTAAGCAATCACACAGGATGCCCGCGTCTGGTTAGCCCATCTCCACCTGCCCCCGGGGCCCAGGGCCTCCGCTCAGGGCACACCTGAAGCCTCCTTCCCTGTCTCTACTCCTCTGTCTGCCCTTGAGTCTCTGCTCCCACGCCCTAGCAAGCTCGGAATAAACAGCCGAGCTTTGCTTATTCTCGTTTGGTTGGTCTTCGTCTATTTCCACAGAGCCGTAAACCAAGCCCCGGGTACTTCAGAGCATACCTGTCATAGCCACATGTCATGAAGCCGACCTTGGCACGAACAGTACAAACAAGCGGACTGCTGCCCTCTGCAGGGGCTTTGAATCATGCTCCAACTGGCAAGCCAACAAGCCTTCAGGAATCCAGTCTCCTCAGGGGGACCCTCTCACCGGTCTCTCTGGGATGTCCTTCCCAGGCTGCTGGGTCTGGCAGAGTACTGCCTGGCAACCCAGTGTCAGACAGAAAGCCCATGTTGTGCCTGGGGTTCCTGGATTGAGGCGTCCCCACAGAGCACCCTCAGAAGGCCGCATAGAGCAGCAGTGGGGAACAGCTCCCTCCTACCGTGGGCGGTTCAGCTCTGCTGAGCTGGCCTGCGGGGCTGGGAGTCTTGGCCCGCTTAAGATTAGTTAGACTTCTCAGGCACCAGGGGGCGCTATGGCTTCCCAAACAGGACTCAGGGCCCAGGCTTCATTTCAGGCCCAGGGCTTCCCATAGGGCACAGATCTTTAGTGAGGATTTACAACCAGGCCCCTGGGGGTGCATGCCCTGAAGGAGTTCACGTGCCAGAAGGGAAATATATGTTATCCCTAAGTAATGGGCATAGGTGGTTTGATATCAGAGCTGTGCAGGGTCTGATGGAGAACTGGAGCCCCATTTCTTACTAGCTGTGTGACCTAGGGCACGTTACCTAACCTCTCTGGGCCTCTCTATCCTCCTTGGAACACAGGGATTAATGATGCTTCCTTTCTCGTGGGTGATGGGGTGGGGCAGCTGAACAATACCCATACCTCATTTATAAGCCCAGGTCCTGGGGGTGGTTAGTGCTCCGTAAACACCATGGTTATGGTGAGAACTCTGTTGAGGGCGGAGGGGACAGCCAGCCTGGGGCTGAGGTAGTGGGGTTTGGAGAAGTAAAGGGAAGCTCTGAAAAAGGATTTGAATTGAACTCTAGGGCAGATGGAGGGAAGGCACAGGACAAAGATTCTTTCGTTTTCTAAATCAGGAGGACACATTTCTTATACGTCTCCCCCCAGAGCAAGCACCACTCTTGTTTGCTTCAATCCATAAAATGTACCGTCTTTGTTTTCTTTTCCAGTGATTTTGTGTAATGCCATCTTCTCAACCACCTTCTGGCAGCAAACTGTCATCCATCCCTCTGGTTTCTGGAAATGGGGCTGGACCAGGTGGTATGTGCCACATGCCTGTTACCCAGCCCAGAGTAAGACTAGTTGTAAATTCGCGTTACACTTAATTAAACATAAACAGGCCATTGCGCTAACTAATTTTGAAAGTTAGGGGAATGAAAGCACTGGGTCAGAAATCGGAGAGGTCTAATGCTCATGTTTTAATTGAAATCGTTGAACCAATTTGTAAGTCTGTTCCTTCAACTTCCATTTCTCAGATGGAAACTGCACTGGGATGGGAAACGGCTCCATCCCAAGGCTGTCTCACCCCATCAAGTCTTTTTTACATGTTGGATGAGTCAATAGGAAAATTGGCATGTGATACTCTGAGCTATTTTATGTAAAAACACAAGACGTAATTGTTATTTTCTTGACACTGTATGGCCATAGTTTTTAGCTCACAATTAATGGGCCAACTATGTTTTTCTAGTCCGTATTTCAGAGTCAGTCTTTCTAGCAGTGTTTACAACTGAGCATTCTGTCTTAGTTTCCCAAGGGCAAACTGTAAATTTGCCCTCTGCTTGGCCCATGTATTCGTTCTGATCATTTCTCTGCCTCTCCCCCAGCTCACCCGCTTTCCCTTTTCCCTGGGAACCTTTATGGGAAGACGAAGAAAATGCAAAATAATCTTGATGAATGGGGAAGCAAGACAGAGAACATCCATAGCACAAATACAGTGGGAAGCTGTCTGAGGAGAGCGTGGCTGTGTTTCTATGACACCTAACACACACAGGAGCACCTCCCAGCAGGCAAAGGAAGAGGACACAGGTAACTGGCTGTGGGCATTGCTGTCTCGGATGAAACCACACTGACCTTGGGGGTCAGTTTTGAGGTTCTGGACCCAGCACCACCACATGCCACTCCCATGTCTGCAGGAAAAATAGAAAGCATTCCTGCCTCTCACGGCCTCCCTCACAGAGCTGATGGCGACTGAACAAAGAAGCTCTGTGAAGCATGAAGCTCGTCACAAGTAGGAGCCTTGGCATCACTGTCAGTGCCACGCAGATGTTATGGGGGTCATGCCACTGCAGACACCTGCTCAGGGAGCACGGCCGTGGGCAAGGCAGCCGGGGGCAGAGAGGGAGGGCATGACACCGACCCCAGAAAGAAAGGCAGCACAGGAGGTAGGGAACAGGGGTCTTGCACCAGACTGCCTGGCTTCACATTCTATCCCGACCCCGCTGCCCCTGGAATTCCCATGGATGAGTTAGAAAACGTCCCCATGCCTCAGTTTCTTCATCTGTGAAATGGGGTTGATACTAATAACAGCACTTATCTTGCAGGGTTGTGGTAGGCTTCCATGAGTTAGCCATGGACTGTGCTTGGAGTGGTGCCTGGCTCTTAACAGGTACTCAGCAATTATCGTTATCTGGGGCCAGGTCATCTGTTTTGCATCCTGCCTCGACCAGCTACCAGTTGTATGACTGGGACACGTTGAGCCTTTCTGAACTTCTGTTTTTTTCTGTAAAATAAGGAGAATAGTTCTTTCACTGCAGAGAGGTTCAGAAAATTGTATGAGATGTCTCTAAAGTCTCTCCCGGCTACTCCACCTCCATGACAGACTTCCGCAGAAAACCTTTAAAAGGCAAATGTAGCCAAGAAAGGGGGTGGGTGGAGGCAGGTGCAGGGAGAGATTCTTTGATCACAAGCAGCCTTGGGTCTGGCCTGGCCTCAGAGCGTCTGTGGGCCCAAACATGGGGGATTTCTGTGTACAACTTGGCAGATTCAGAGCTTCCCAGGTCCTGCTGGGTTTGGCACCTCCTGGGTCCCCTAAGTAGCAAGCTGAAGCCATGCTGCCTTCTAGGGGCCTGGGAATGGTCTTGTTGCCCACACAACCAGAGACCCTGTACTGGGCAGTTCCCCCAAGGAATGTTTTGGACGACCCAGGAGAGGCTGAGCACCATGGGCCACCCTGGCCCAGAGCTGGGGAAGCCCTGAACTGCACCCTCACACAGGGGTCACGACTGCTGATTCAGTTTGTGTTCCGCCAGGACCAAGCTGGGCCTCTGAGAGGCACTGACTCAGACCCACTCTCCTAAGCAGTTGCGTTGGGCCACCTCCTCACTGCCTGTCATGCAGGGTCTCTGCTCCCGCTCCCCGCACAAGAACGCAGGATATGGTGAGGCCAAAAAGACACACCAATGAAGCCATAGATGGGGGAGTCATACCACTATATTCTCACTGGTGGCTAGTTGAGACACAAAAGCAAACATCTGCCAGTAGCCCAAGGAGGGGCCTTCCTGCACCCCTGTCTCGCTGGCAGCCAGGGGAGACACAGGAAGTAGGATCCACATGATCTGCAATCCACAATCCACTTGCTAACCCCACTTGCTAGCCGCAATCCGCCGTCTGCTTCTCTGCCAATCAACCAATCCCCTAGCTTAGCCACGGCAGTTATATCAGTGGCTAATGGCTAACCTGTAACAGCTGATGGCCAACTAATAACCGAGTCAGCACCTTTCCATGTGAAGCCGAGAGCCTGGAAACTGCTCTCCGGGACTCTGTCCCCATGGCAGTGTGGGGACAGAGTCCCAGAGAGGGGTTTCCAGGCTCTCGGCCTCACATGGAAAGGTGCTGGCTCAGGTAGTGGATGGTCATTAGCTGTGACTAGTTGGCCATCAGCTGTTATCGGTTAGCCATTAGCCACTGATGTAACTGCCGTGGCTACGCTAGTGCGGGCTGCGGATTGCAGAGAAGTGGACAGCAGGTTGCGGATCATGTGTCTCCTGCTTCCTGTGTCTCCAACCCAGCCGCCAGTGAGACTATAGTGGTATGACTTCCCTACCTATAGCTCCATGGGTGTCCCTTTTTGGCCTCAGCATATCCTGCGTTTTTATGTGGGGAGTGGGACCAGAGACCCCGCATGACACCCTGCATGACACACATGCAATCACGTCTGAGACCAACAGTGAACTGACAAGATTAGCAGAATAGCAACCATAAACACCCAGTTCCCAGAGTCAGTGGGGAGACCTGCTGAGTCCAGCTGTAAAATCCAATCAGAACTGACCACCTCCATCACGGCCTTTAATCTGTGTCCCAGATGTAAGAAGTTCTAACCTGTGGCTGATACAGGAATTAAAACACTAATCATGCTCATGTGTCAGTTTAGTATTTTTATTCCGCTCCATATGTTTATAACCATGGGCATCTGTTTCAAGCTCCCCTCAGGAGGCAGTTAGCATGCGCCTTAGGGGTACGACCCTGTCTTAGCCCACCTAGGTGTGAATCCCAGCCTCATTCCTTATTAAGTGACCTTAAGTAAGTTACTTACTCTCCTCCTGGCTTTTCAACATCCCGGGAGCCTTGGTAGCACACACAGCTTTTTCTCCTCCTCTTGTTCGGTCACTGCCATCATCTCATCTCTCTGCCATCATCTCACTGCATGGCCGCTCCTCCTCATTCACTGGTGACCTCAGCACCCAACTCACTGTTACTTTCTCCGCCATTACTGCCACCATGTGTTCTGGTGATTTTAACAGCCACACAGATGAGCCATCCAAAAACCCTGGCCACTCTGTTCCTCACCGACTTAACCCTAGTGATTTTCTTTCCCCAATTGCAGCCACCACCGCCACAGTTACACCAGTCATCAACTTACATAGTCACTGCAAATGAGCCTCTTGGGCACCGCCTCTCCCTATCTTTCCATCCAATTCTAAAATTCCACAATGCTCCACCTTCTAGTCCACTGACCCTGTCACTGTTTTACCACTTTTTCCAACCCCCTTGGCCTCTGTCTTGTTGGAAGGGTTTGACAAAACGCCAATCCAGATTAAACCCAATGCTCCACCTAAGCCACCCCACACCCAAGCAGCCTGAGAAAATAATTCCATTAATTGGACTCACTTTAAGTTTGTACCACAGATCTCCAGTGGACCTTCAATGCTAACACTTCCTTAGCAAATCCACGTTCTCATTCTGAGGCGACCATTTCACTCCTCTCCACCCCCACCCCCACCCCGCTGAAACCTTAGCACCTATTTCATGGGGAAAATTGTCCTGCCACCAGTTTCACCACCAGCCAGCATGTCCCCTGATGCTCCTGTTAGGATGGAAGAAACATCCTGCTTCAACCTAAGGCTGACCCCTTTGGTCACTGGGTCTCAGCCCTTTTTGCTCAAAGATGTCACTCTCACATATGCTCCCTCTTCTCTCTAGAATGGACAATTTCTCCCCCTTTAGTGGATTACTCCTATGGATGTATAAATATGCCTTTGTATCATCCATCCTTTTTTTAAAAAAAAGCCTCCTAATGTCCATGCCCTCCCCCATACTGCCACCACTCTTGCAGCAAAACTCAAGCATTGCCTACATTTGGGGTCCCCACTTCCTCCTCTCCCATCCTCTCCACACCCACTCCCACAAGGCTACGGTTACAATACCTCCGAAAGTTCCTGTTGGTGTCACCGTGGACTTTTTTAAAACTAACAAACTAACAGTCATCATTTTAATGCATCGTTTCTATTTTAAATTCACAAAAATGAAGTCCTTAAAAATTATGTGGAGGCTGAAAATTGGGAATCTTGATTTGAAAATCGAGGTCTATGGTCACCAATATTTGGCTAGAGAGGAGCTTGCTGATTTGTAATTGTTATTTTCAGTGGGCGCAGGCCTGGACCAACAATGAGTTTTTCTATAGAGAAATGTAATCTGAGAGTCAAATAACCAATCTGCAAAATTTGGAATACAATGCATTGGTGAACAAATTCAATACACTGTAACATTAAAATTTTAGGATAATTCATCATTTACATTTCAAGCCAGTGTCTACTTTGCTGTATATTTGGCAATCGAATCATCAGATCTTACCTGAGCACCTACTGTGCGCCAGGCACTACGCTAGACACGTGGGTACAGGGAAATAGCCAAAATGGACATGATCTCTGATGTCACAGAATTTATATCTAATTGAGACAATAAAACAATGAGTACCAAAGTAATACGTAACTACAAACTGTGACGTCTGATACAAAGGGGAATCCGTAAGAGAGACTCCTAAAATGACAGTCGGCTTTTCTGAGGAAGAGACATTTAGCTGAGAAATGATGAGTTAAGGAAGCATTAACCTTGAGAAGGGTTAGGAAAGGACATTCTGGCACAGGGCACGTCCCAAAGCTCTGGAGTCGAATCCAGTTCCTTCGAGAAACGGAAAGAAAGCCAGTCTGAATGAGGCTGCGAGATCCCTGAGTGACGCTGGGGAACAGTGCAGGGCGGAGCCTGCAGAGCCTTAGAGGACACTTTAGAAGTTGCAGTTTCCTCTAAATGCAACCACTGACTCAGTTTTCCCAGATAACGGCCAATTCTCCATCACTCCCTTTCTCCACTGCCGGGCGGCATTGACATGGCTGCTTCCTGACCTGGGCCTCCTCGGGCCAACCCGGCTGTCTTTCCCAGTCTCCTTTGTTGGCTCCTCCAGCAGGGAGGAAAGGGCTCTACACACCGGGCAGGCCCCACAACAAGGTCTCAGCCCTTTCACGACCCACACGCTAGGAAATCTTGACTTTGCAGCCCAAAAGAACAAATATATATATAATATATATATATATACATCCCCATCCTTGACACCTTTTTCTGCAACAATTAGGCAGCACAAAATAAGTGGTGGAAAGAAAAAAGGGAAGTAACATATTTATCCATGTTAGAAAGTTTTGCAGCATCACTTAAAATGGTGACAATTGTTAGTTTATAGCAGCCATCTAATTGGGCTCCTAAACACCCAGTTCTATTCTCTAAACAGTGCAAAAAGTATAATTTAAAATAATAATGTTCACTCTGCAAGAGGAATCAGGAATACAGACATGAATAAAAAGTCCCTCAAGTTTCCAGCTGGGTTGGGGGCCCATGAGAACACTGGAAGCTGGATGGTAGGAGGCACAAACCACAACGCTGTCTCCTCCCTTTACCATTTAAAACAACATCCATCACGTCAGTAGCCGCGTTCTGTAGTCATGTCGTGGGACGCATGTATCATCCATACAGCAGTAAGCACACGGTACATTTTGTGTCTGGCTGTGCTGTGAAGTCAGTCCACCGCACGCACCTGTGGAAAGGTGACATTTATGAGCTGTAATGGCCTATTTCTAACCTGCATGGGCCATACAGACCCAACTTAGCATCTACCACTCAGCCAAATGTGACTTTCTTAAGGCTGAAATGTGGCCTTGAGGGATTCATTGTTTCCATGAGCAATGCAGAAAGGGAACTGGGGTACAACTGCCCACCATCATGTACAGAATTACGTAGGGGTGAGCATCTTGCGTGTGAAATGGACTACCACTGAAGGTCATTTTTAAAGAAAAAAAAATACATCCATTTTCAATGCATCTAAGGGAGCAGCTTTTAACGTTTTTCACTGCCCAAAATGACAAACATTTAATACTGAAAAATAGCATCTACAGAAAGTAATGGTTCTCAACCTTAGTGGCCACAAGATCAGGTGAGTTTGTTAGAAATGCAGACCTGGGCCCTATCTCCACATTGATTGAGTGCGCTTGGGTGGCACCTACAAATTGGCATTTTTAATCACTGGTCCAGGCAGTTCTGATGTGGTCGTGTGCACTTCACGGAAATGCTGTGTGAGTTCACTCAGAAATTGACAAACATTGATTACCTGCCATACTAACAATTCATTTCTTAGAACCTTTGGAAAGTTGAGAATTTCTGAACTGAACATTCCTCCTAAGAGTTAAAATACTATTTTCTTCTCTAATATATTCCTTGCTCTCACATTATAAGGTTTTTGTGAACTTGACTTAGTGGAATCCTAAGTATTATCTCTCTCTCTGCTCAGTGAGAACTAAAAGTGGTATGTAATACTTGTAAACAGTCTACAGATAATTGTCACAACTTAAAGAGGTGCCAAAGGAACTGACTTGCCCAAGGTAAAATCATACAAGCTATGATTTCAGTTATAGCATCATCTAGAAGTAAGTATTTAGCACATGTCTGCTTGCTGGACTTTTTCAAGAATGGGAAAATATTTAGATTAATTCAGATATATATAGGTTCCCCTACATATGGCATTTATAAACTCAAGACGATACCATAATAGTCTCTTCACATTTATAGTCAAGTGTTCTGACTAAAGAAGAAAAAATGTTTTAGCATTTTGCTGAGTGTAAAATTTTTATTTTGGAAGAAAATCAAGAACAAAATGAAAAAACTTGGAAGCCAGAGAATTAGAAAGACTATTATTGTCACAGTCTTATTAAGTCTAGGCAAAAAAAAAAAAAAGCAGCTATTTAAATTTCTAACAAAATACAATTTTGAAAAGCAGCACAGAATACTGTAACAAGAAGGGCTTATCTTGATCAGGTGTCTCATATCTCAACCACAATGCTCTATCAACACCCTGCATTTAGTCCTCAGACCCTGAGAGAGGTACTCAATTATCCCCAATGTAGGAAGGGCAGGGCCGAGTTCCACCCAGTCAGTAACTGAAGTTCATTCATCTGCCCAGGGTCCTCCACATCCCCACTCGTTTTGTTTACTAAATTCAAAACACAAATCCAGCATCTGCTAAATATACTAGTCTATAGTGATCAAATTGGTTCTAAATATTAAAAGCAAAGTTTCTACCGCTATGGAAGGCAGTGTGGAGGGTCCTCAAAAAATTAAGAATAGAATTACCATACAACCCAGCAATCAATCCCTCTCCTGGGTATCTACCCAAAAAATCTTTATGGAGAAAACATTTATCCATAAAAACATGTATGCTCCAATGTTTATTGCAGCTTTATTTACGGTGGCGAAGACATGGAAACCACCAAAATGTCCTTTGATAGATGCATGGATAAAGTTGTGGTATATATACACAATGGAATACTGTTCAGCAGTAAGAAAAGATGAAATAGTACCATTTGTGACAACACGAATGCATTTGAGATTATAATGCTAAGCAAAATAAGTCAGACAGAAAAAGTCGAGAACCATATCATTTTACTGACATGTGGTATATAAAACTGAAAACAAGAAAAGAACAAGACAAACAAATGAAGGAACAAAAACTCACAGACACAGGCAATAGTTTAGGGGTTACCAGAGGGTTAGCGGGGAGGGGAGGTTCTAGAAGATGTTCATGGTCTAATGTATGGTGATGGAAGGAGAACTGACTCTGGGTGGTGAACACACAATGGGATTTATAGATGATGTATTACAGAATTGTACACCTGAAATCTATGTAACTTTACTAACAATTGTCACCCCAATAAACTTTAACTTAAAAAAAAAAGCAAAGTTTCTAATGGTGTAGAAATTACAGCATATATTTAAAAATACAATGATAAGCACAATTATTTGTTCTATACTTCTTATTAAAACTTAAAGAGAGGCTCAGGCCAGTTTAAACTTTTTCACTTTGATACAAATCCAGTTCCTAAATATTTGATGCATCATATTCATTAAAAGCATTAGTGAAAAAATTATCAACCTATAATTAGGACCAATTCACACTGTTACTTTAACTCAGTGTTAAGGGAAAGTGAGGTACATCAGTTAGAACTATTTCTGATCCCTGGTTCAGGAGGACAGAGTCTGGAAGTCTCAGTTCCAATTTACCCTGTGCTGGAACCACAGACAGCAAAGGTGCACATACCAAAAATATCTTTATAAATTGAATCCTGAAGTCACATGGGATGGATTACTGTCTAATAAAGAACTGGTTGATTACTGTGAAATTGTAATTCACTCTAAAAACAAGCTATAATTCTGTGTCCCCCAAATTCATCAGCTGTTTAAATGTTATGCGGTAAATGTGCACTGCATTCACTCTAAAATACTCCACACATTACAACCTATAATTTCTCCGTAATGTCATCCGACAGTTCACCTTTCTCATTCACAAAAGCTAACTTCAGGCATTCTGCACTATGCCATGAACGCTGACCAATCATAAACAAACATTTATGTAAATTAAATGTTAATCGTGGTTAAGGCCTGCAAGGCCACAGGCTCCCTAGCATGGTCTGTCTCCTGTAGATCACAGTTCTAAACTCCACACTCCTGCGCACAACAGTGGCTTCTCATCAGCTTTCCTTTCAAAACCAATAAAGATCAGACCAACTGAGACACCTGGAGTATAGAAAGAGCAATGTACCTAAAATCCCAGTGTTAATAGCTACCTATTAAAGAACCAGACAAACGACACAGCAATCCTGCAGTTACACACTTACCTGTAATGGTGTATCTTCCTGCCCAAAGATACTGTAAGCTTTAAAAGTGATTCTTTCATGTATCAGTGAACTGCGATTAGAATTCATACATAAAGTAGAAACTCAGTGAACGTCACATGAGAAGACTATTCAACTTTAGGAATGAGCGTTAGGAAATCAGGAGTGGCTCGTCTGCACTAACGCTAAATTATGTTTAGTTGACCCCTATTTCTCATGTTCCCAAGGAGTCAACCACACAGACAGCCTTATGTCCTTGACCAATTCTAAACAGAGGAAAAACACACTTCTAAACACTGCTGATTCAGAAACTTCAGAGCTCAAATACAGCACAATGAGAAAACAATCAGTCGGTGTCGAGCAGTGGTTTTGCTATTTAGATCATAAAGATAGTATCCATCTTTGGTTCATTTAACATCACAGTAAATCAGTACAATGTATTTTGAAAACATAATTTTGAAAGCATTCTGGAGACCTAAAATAAATTAGAACGTGGAAAATGGAAAATAGGAACAAATGTCTACATTTTAAAAATACCAAATGCATCCAAACTTCCAGTGATGAATGACTATTTAAATGTCATTTCTTCCTGATACAGGAATGATTCCTGATACCTATCTTTTGACAGAAAAGACTGAACTTTTTCTTCACATTCAATTTACGTTTTCCTAAAACACTAGTTCTGCATACAGTAATAAAAAGAAATTTCAGCAAAAAGTCTATCACAATAACTATACCACTAAAAGAAGAGGCAGAGTAAGAAAAAAAATAAAATTTACTGTTTATTTTTTTTCTACACAAAATTAAAAGTGGTTCAAGACATCTTAGCCTATCTCTTGTTTTTTTCTGACATAACGAAAACATACAAAACAATGGCAAGCTAGACTACGAGTCTAACTCAGGGTCAAGTTTTTCCACTTTAATGACTATATCTGGAGCTCCAGCAGCAGCTCCAGCTTGTTGGCTCTCTGCCTCTGACTCGGACAACACCTCTTCCTTTATTTTTACGGGCTTATTACTGGCCTCCTCCTCTTCATCTGAAGACTCATCCAGCTCCCACTCATCATCTATGTCCATTTCAAATACTCTCACATGACGGAGATTGGAGCTTAACTAAAGAAAAGGCAAATAAAGAATTTTTAAATTAATGGCTTAAGTTATATATAAGGAATCAGAAATCAGAAGTTCAAACAAAGAATAATTTTATAGGAGAATTGTTTTCCCATCAGTTTACAACAAAATCACTAAATTCAGGCTTCATTTTGCATAAAAGGATCTCCACATACAATACCAACAATTTCATAATTAAAATCTAGAACTGTTATTAATTGCTTAGTAAGCTTTCTCAGAACAAGAAAACTAAATAGCTGAGGAGACTAATAAGGTTATAATCAATAAAAGCAATGTATCACAAAATGTTTGCACAGATCTAAAGTCACTTCCTCCTACGTTTATAACTCTTAGTCAGGAAACAATTTGTACATACTTACCACACAGGACACTTTTCGAAAGCCATTCCCAGCAACATATTGTGCTTTCATACTTTCCAGTAATCGCCAATGCTTCTCGAAATGCATCGTACGGGTGGGGATCGCACCCCACTGTTCATCTAGCCTAGAGAGGGGAAAACCCAACCCAGGCGTGAAAAGGGGATCTTCTCCCCGGTTTACTAGGCGTGGTATCAGTGTCAAACATGGGTTCGATTTCTACCAAATTTCCATTTCCAATATAATTCTACCAGCCCTGGTATAAAAAAGCTGTGTGCTATATTCTATGAAAATACTGCAATTCCAAATAGGCAGAACATCATCTTATTAAAGTTTCTGATTCCCTTTCAAGGAAAACAAACACTTTTAAATTAGAGAAGGGATCTGCTTACATTTAAATCTCAGTCAACTAAAGCCATCTCTTGGAAATAGCCACGTACCCTCCACATGGCTACTGAGGGCCTAATTCCGGAAGGAAAACACTAAAGGCAATTTGAAATAATTCTACTATAAACTGGGGTTAATGCTACTCTTGAAAAAAGAACTAACAGAAGTCCCATTCTTCACTCCAAATAATTTCGAATCTTGTTCCAGAAAATAATTCTTAATTTACTAGTAAAGCAAAGGGACAGAAGAGCCGTTGAAGCCAGCATTTTTTAATAAAAAATGGAAGTATTTCTGCTCAGTTGACTTTACAATTATCCCTAATAACCATTATCTAGCATACCTAAAGAACTAGAATGTACAACATACATTAAAAAACATTCATCTGTTCTACCCGAAAGACGACCTTCCTGATGAGTTAGTTACCTTGCAGAGTAAGTCCCAGTGAATTGATATTCTGCAGAGTCTTCACAGTCATACACTAAAGACAATGGCAACTGGACCAAGAGTCTATCTCTTCCTTCACGTCCTACCGTGTCTTTAAGAACTACCGTTACAGTTTCATCATCGTAAAACTGTGCATCTAGGCAACTGTAAGTGCTAGAATTGAAACAAGTTTTGTTATAGCAAAGATGACCATAACTACTGAGAAAATACTGTATCATAACCTTACACTCGTACCAAGCAAAAAAATGTATAATAAAAAGTCAAGTGACATTCCAAACAATAACGTTTAAAAATATATCATTAGTTTGCACTAAAATCACAGTTACCTGTTGTACTGATTATTCACAAATATTTGTAGGCCCTAAAAATAGGTAATCATGAAAACAGAAAAATCTGTGAGGTTGGTTCGCAGTTCCCGAACACTCCTGACATTAATGATCAGGCCTTAGGCGTATGGAAATTCCATGAACAACATCTTTATGTATTTTGAGTTAACTAGACTAGAATGTAAAAATACGACTGACATGAGGGCACAACAACTTCAAAGACGTTACCAGAGAAAACTTTCATGTAAGGAAAGAGAGGGAGAAAAGATCAGCCCATGATTAGTGTCAGTTCTTTCTTCTGCAAAGCCTTAGGGGAGCCTTTTGTGTCTTAAGAAAATCCCACCGGACTAAGAATAATGCCACCTTATATTTTTGTTGGTCCTAACAAGAACCTCAGCCACCTGCCCCTGGAACCACATCACTGTCTTAGTAACAGGGAGCACAGAAGCATTAATTATAGGAAACCATGCTACGTAAATTCCTGCAGCAGGGTGGTAAGGTTCTTTTCAACTGTAAGTGAAAACATTCTCTATGTATAAAACATGTGACCAATCCTGCCCCTATGTTGCAAGTGAGAAAAGCCTTCTAGTTATGTCATCACTATAACTGAGTCTAATCATAGTCCTATAATTTACATTTATTAAACACATACACATATCATTAAACACACACACACACACACGTCCAAACACATTTCAAGATTTACCTTCTTCTCACTTTCTCGGTTGTGGCATAAGTGAAGCTCCCAAATTTAATAGCAATTAGTCCGTTACTTACAGATCTTGAAGAAAGAAGGGGAGAAAAAGAGACTTTGTGGAACAACCTGGATAGCCAATAATCTAAATGCTTGAAAGAACATGATTGTCAGTGTTAGTACATTTACCTAAACACCAAATCCCAGACTAAAATACCATTATGTTCACTCTAGAATACTGATAACTATTTTAAACACCTAGATAGGTCAACCTAACATCAAAATTACAACTTGGTTTAAAATCGTATAGTCACCAAAGTAGCTAGATATCTTGTAAAGTTAAGGACATCTGAACAACCAAATTATTTCTCTTTGGCTACATCTTGGTCTCAAAAAATGTCCTTGAAATTCAGAATTAAAATCACTTAAGATACCAATAGCATTCCGAGTATGATTTACCTCTTAGAACTTTTACTTTGGATTCTCAAAAAATTTCTCTATAGGTGAGGCCTCTTGTTTAATGAAAACCATACTTAACCTGAGGTAATGAGATAAAAATCCTTTCTATAAGACCCAAAATAGTTTTGAACTTCTACAAGTTCATGAAATGTAATCCTGAGTATTTTGCTCTTGTATTTTTCCTAACCCCCAATAAAATCCTACATGTAATTGCTATATACCAACACAAAATTAGATAATCTGTTAATTAGAAAGGATCATGTAGCTTCCTAATTTGGCACTGGGATCAAAATGACGTGAAAACTAACAACACTTCAGTGATAAACCTAAAGTCACGAGGTAGCTTAATTAAAACTTGAAATGTAGGGAAGGGAAGCTGTATATTTTATTATTAAAAATAATAAAATCTTATCTCTTCCAATTTAAACTTTAGAGTAATACTTACTGGGAAATATCAGTATGTCTCCTTAAGATGCACATTTTATACAGTGAATCTTCTAAAATAGTAAAAAGAAGATAATGCAGATTTGAAGTTTTATTATTCCACCTAAGGAAAAAAAATTAATGTCAAAACATGATATTTAGCTATCAATACACAGAACAAAATTGTATTGCTCACGTGATAGGGGAGAAACACACACTTACAGAAAAGGAAATTTGAACAATCTACGTGTAGAGTCCTCACTAAAACAAAAGGAAAAAAATTAAGAAAAATTCAAATTGGCTGCTGGATTATACCATCAAAAAGGTAAACAGAATTACCTTCTAGCATCTCTATATAATGGAATACAGATTGCTTGATTCATTGATTTTCCAATTACATCCTAAATAAAATAAAATTAAAAACAGTATTAGAGCATTTACATATACACAGACACATGAGCATGAAGTGGCTGAACATTACTGGTTAAGTCTAGTAAAAAAAATCACCTATGGCACCAAAACTTTCACACGACACACTTTAGTGACAGTCATAGCAGTAAGAAAAATAAAATTTTGAGCTGAACAGGACTTTGGAGATTAGCGCATGGCAGGTTAAGGTATGTAACTAAGACCATTTATAACAAATACTAAAGATGCCAACATCTTTCAATAATCCTTTTATTTTTAATGTATGTAAGAAACTAACAATAAAAGGGAATGTTAGTGAGGACCGTATCAGACTGCCATTTTTGTCAGTCAAAAACATTTAAACATCAGCATTTCATATGGTTCATCTTAATAATTATGGTCATTTACATAAATGAGCCACATATGGTAGAGATAATTCTTGCTCCTACACAAAAACATGCATTTCTTTCAAACTTACTGCTGGCTTTTGCAAACATTGATCAATAATGTTCTCCATCCGTCTTTTCACAAAATGCAATGATTTTCGAGGATAATAAGGAAACAGCAAAGGACTTTCTGGTTTCAAATAAAAACAAAGACAAAAACAAAAAGCTATAGCAAACCAGATGATTAGGAGAAAATACTATTAGAACCAGCCCACACAGTTTATCAGATGGTGGAGCTCTCCATGGCCATTTCATTACACCTTCACACAACCTCATTGAAAATGAGCATAGCCTCTGCCTTTCACCATCTCCTGCTGCCTGCCCTCTAAAAAAACACAACAAGCTGAATCCTAGTGGCTTATTATTCTATATACTATTTTTCCCACCAAAATCCTACAGTGTGCTTCTGTTGGCTCTAAGAAGAAAGGGATGGTCTGGGAACCATAAGACATATAATGAAACAAAGTTCCTTCTTTTCTATTCTTTGTCACATATGTAGTGACAACAGCAGCCCAGTATTGTTTTGGAAGCGTATGATACTAAAAATAAAAACAGGAGGCAAAAAACTAGTGCTATGAAAATAAGCTCTTTACTTTAAAAGGCTACTTTATCAGTAGAAAGTAATATATAATTTAGCATTTACGGACACCAACTATGCTAAGTTCTTTTGATATGTTATTTCCATTGCTTAAAATAGCTGTACAAAGCAAACATCGTATCTTCCATTTTACAGATAGAAAAAGAGGCTTAGGAGGCTTAGGCAATGTCCACTGTGAAAACGACCCAGTGCTGAGACCTATGAATCAAACCCAAGTCCAACGCCTGAAGCTCACCCTCTTCCACTGTGCCCTGCAGGCCTTCCTCGCTTACAGCAGCATCTCATGTCCCAGCTAAGCGGAACGAAATACATTTTAATCATGTTAACATTTTAAGTTCCCAGCAGGTGACAGCTGCTGTGGTATCACAGAGGGATATTTGGTCTTAAACTCCAGTTTCTGGCAGAGCTGCTAAAACCCTTGGAATTTCCTGAGTGATAAGGGTAATAGGAAAATCTTTTGTTTAGTGAGGCACCGCTTGCCAGGCTCCTAGACAGCTTCAGGATGGGGGCTGGAGCCATAAAGACCAAGCCCTGATTAGAAGCTTGGAACTTTCAGCCCCAACATCCAGGGAGGGAAGGGGAGAGTGAGTGACTTAACCAATCACGCCTGCATAATGAAAACTCCACAAAACCTCCTGAACAACGGTGCAGAGGGCCTCCGGGCAGGTGAACACTTGGAGGCTCTGGGCGGTGGTGCCCCTGGTGCTCCCTGCCCCTCCCGCACATGTGCCCTGCGCATCATTTCCACTGGCCACTTCCTTAGCTGTATCCTTTATAATAAACCAGTAAACATAAGTGTTTGAGTTTTGTGACCCATTTTAGCAAGTTATCAAACCTGAAGACAGGGCATTGTGGGAACCCCCAAATTTGTAGCCTGGAACCCAATGCTACAAGTCTGGGGACTAAAGTCCCCAGACATGGGGGCAGTCCTGTGGGACTGAGCCGTTAAACCGGTGGTCTGGGGCTACCCTAGGTAGTTAAATCATAGGATACACATTGGAATTAAACTGTAGGATACACAGATGGTGTCAGTATTGGTTTCATGAGGGACAACACCTCTCATTTTCGTGCCCGAAATGCTTTGGGTAAAAAGAGCTCAGATGCTAGCATACTGACTGCTTATGTGCTCTGTGCCAGGCACTATTCTAAGCGCAATATTTAATTTATTGATTCTTCACAACAGCTTTTTGAGTGAGGCACTATTATCATCCTCATCTTTAGAGGAGAAAACTGGGCACAGAGAGGTTAGGCAACTTGCCCCAGCCACACTCCTAGGCGGTAGTAGAGCAAGATTCCAAGCTGGGCGTGCAGCGTCCAGCGCACCGACCAGGATGCATCACACGACGCCGACCCTCCCGTGTACCCTAACGAAGTTCATGCAGTAAGCATTTAGTGCTTCGTTTTTGCAATGTTCAAAATAAGTTTCACTCAAGTTTTCTTAACAGTTCCAAAATGACAGTCGGTATTACTTCATACTAGACTAAGAAACTGGGAGAATAGTGAGCTTGTTGAAACTCACATACCAGCAAAACCTCCAGCACTTAAAAGATAGAGTTAATCTGGAACGTATCTCTGGTAAATTTGAGGCCAGTAGCTAAGATGAGGCCTCTCTTCTCAGCCGCAGAAGATGTGGGGGAGTACGGGGGTGGGATCTACTTTAGCACAACCAAGTTCCCAGGACGAGCATTAGCACAATACAGCGACAGGGTCCAGGTGCTAACACTCCTGGCACATCCCCTTCTCGGGCATCCTTCCTTACTCCTTGGGCATCCTGATTAAATACAGTAAATGAGTTGAGTTGGCTGTACCTCTATTCTCCCTCCATTCAATAGCTAACTTATATCAGTGTACCTCTCACGTGATCTCAAGACTCTCAAGCAACACAAAATATGTTCTGCCCTGAAAAAGAATTTGGACTTTTAGGGTTAAAAGAGCAAGATGCAACTTCTGGGCCTCAGAGAATTCTCTCCCTCCCTCCTTCAGCCAGCCAGTCAGCCAGCCAACCATCCATCCAGATAAGCACCAACCAGATAAAAGTCAGAGACTACTACTGAGTCCAATTACAAATTCAGGCTCTGTAGTTAGCAGAATCCCAGCTCCATCACTTCCTAGCTTTCATGATCTTGGGCCTTCTTTAACCTTCCGTTTTCTCTTTAGTAAAATGAGGGTAACACGTACCTAACCCATAGGCTCTTGTACGGATTACAGGAAGTAAAACGTGTATGTGGCTATTATCCTAAGGACCTAAGTAACAGTTGAACTATGGCCAAACTACTCTTTGAGAAATCAAAGAAATACTTACTTAAAAAATGTTTTTATCTAAAATGATGAGGTTCTGACCTATTTAATGGTTGCTATTTTGTGTTGCATCCCTAATAATGCAGGTTAAATAAAGTTTTACCATATCAACATTTTATGATCTTAGAAAATGAAAAGGCATAACAAGTAAACAAAGACCTACAACTTCAGGAGAATGCAGTGATGCATTATTGTGCTTTTTGGAATTAACAAATTGGAATCGGCAAAACAGACTTCTCTGACTAGTAGTCTCTATAGTTGTCTTCCCAATATCCTACTTTTTAATAGAGTTCAAAACAGACAATATAATACTTAAGAATAAGCAATCTTACTACATTGCGGTAAATATCAGAGTGTTTTTGATCATGGTAATGCCACACACTATTTGTTATTCTGCTGTTTCTCTAATCAAGTAAAATGGACACAAAAGATAACTCTAAAGAACAGATAAGTAAGTATTCAGCAAGTGTTCAGCAAAACTGTAAGCTGATGTACTGGTCTCAAGTAAATATAAACATGGCCCACATCACTTGGTTCATGAAATACCTTTAAGGTGGCTGCTGTTCTGAAGAAAGTCATACCACTGGTTTCCTTCTGTGTTCGGGGGTGAGACAAGATCATCATCTTCATCTTTCAAGTACTAGAAATGCAGAATTAAAAATTTTAATGTAAGAAGCCAAAGGATTAGGCTTCAAAAGTTGTTTATATTTAACATTATTCTATTTAATAAGTTAGTTTGTTTTGCTGGCAAGTCCTAAAAAGTGCAGTGCTAATATTCTAAGTGACCAAAATTTGCTAAATGCCAAGCAACTAAACAAACTGGTAAAAGATTAGAATGCTAGAGATGTAGAGACTATAAATTGAGTTTAAATTTTGTGTTCCATTTTCATGAAGCATATTTTAAGCTTATACGTGTAAGTTTGTGAATTAATTGGAAACTGTCAACTGTCAATCGACTCTCTGGCAGTAGTTCTCAAAGTGAGGTCCACGGACCCCTGAGAGTTCCCAAAATGTTTTTAGGAATGCGTGAAGTCAATACCACTTTTATAATAATACCAAGATGTAATTTGTCCTTTTCACTGTAATGAGACATCTGGACTGAAGATCAAAAGCACAGGTGGGAAAATCTGCTGGCACCACCACCAAGACTCAAGGTAGTGACACCAAACCGTATGAGCAGTCATTATATTCTTTGCCACAGACAGTTTCGCTAATCTCTGATGAAGCTATTAAAATTATTAATTAAATCTCAATCCTTGAGTACAAATCTTTTTAATATTCTGCGTGACAGAACTGGGAACTATACATAAAGCACTTTTGCTACACAGCAAAGCATGATGGTTATTATCACAAAGCATTTAGAAAAATATAGTTGTGACTTAAGCCAGGCGCTCTTTTGTTGTTAATGGAATTCCATTTTTATTTGAAAGAATGATTGGCAGAAAAACTATGATCATTCATTCTTGGGTATTTGGCAGCTATCTTCTTGAAATAAATAAAATGAGCCTGTCACTTTAAGCAAACAACTGACAGCATTTGTTGCCAATGATAAAATTCAGGCATTCAGGCAAAAATTAAAATTCCGGAAAACCTGTATCTGCCACTGTGTGCTTGACAGCTTCACAGCACCTAAAGACTGATGAGACTGGTGATGATATTACTAAAATCTGACTTTTGGACACTACATGGAGAAAAGTGTCAGCATATGGAAGATCTGCATAACTCAGTGAAGCAGTATTTTCCAAATGGCCGATACACGGTATTATAAAATCACGCACGGGTAAAAGATCCATTCAAAGTGCAAGGTATGAAAGGTCCACTGATGCAATTTAGATCAACACTGAAACTACTGTCACTTGTCAGGATTTAGTGCAGTATCAAAGAATATCCACAATTATCTAAAAAGGTATTAAAATACTTCTCCTTTCCAAATACACACCTGCATGAGGCCAGACTTTCTTTATATACATTAAACAAAACAACGTATTGAATGCCAAAACAGATTGAATGCCAAAGCAGATGAGAATCTAGCTGTCTTCTACTAAGCCAGACATCAAGAGATTTGCAAAAATATAAAACTCTTTACTAAGTTTTGTTTTGTGAAACAGTTCTTTTTCATTAAAAATATTTACATTGACATGTAATGGTAACTGTTATTTTAAATAACAATGGTTTTCATTATTTTTAAATAAATTAAGATACAAGTTTTTATTCTGTTTAATTTATAATTCCTAATAATATCTACCACTGATAGCTATAACCCACATGAAAGCTCTTTAGGGTCCTCAATAATTTTAAGAATGTAAAAGGGTTCTGAGACCACAAAGTTTAATTAAACTGCTACTCTGGTTTATTTCACTAAAAGGATAGGGCTACTATATAACTGGTATTATATTACTTTCTATAAACTCTGGATAATAAAGACTAACACTGCTAATGTTTTAAAATCAGTGTTTAAAAATGAAACCAATTAATAACTAAGTTCAATCCAAAGCCCATACCTGACCAACTTTTTCAACATTAAAGTATTTTCCTTTTCGATTATAAAGGTCTGGAGCCTAAAAAGAATAAACATAGTTTAATTGTTAAGTCAACTAACAATAGAAAAAAAAAGTCTAATACTCAAACCAAAAACTTTATTTTTTAAGAGAGCAATTAGTGGCAGTTACTACTCTTTTTTTTTAATGGACTATAAGACACACATACAAAGCAAAGTTCAATTTATAGGCTGTATGTTTAATAAATACATACAGCCATTAATTAGTCCAATGGTTTAAAAAGCATAACTGCTAAGAACTTCAAATGAATTGGATTAAATTTGATTACTTCTTACCATTACCCAGACTTATCGCAATTATTAAGGAAAAAAACAGCATCACAGAAATATCAATTTCTTACCTCATTGAAATGTTCAGTAAGAAATTCAGCAACAAATGTGATATCTTTTTGAGTCATCTATCAAAACCAAAAAGAAACAAAAATCAAGATAAAAGAAAGCTTCCCAATAAAAGAAATATTGTGTAATAATAAATATGACTTTTTTTTTTCACTATCTACTAAAAGCCACAGGACAAAGAAGCAAAGTTCCTTCGAAGAAACATCAATAGAAATCCTCAAGATTATGTAAATCTGAAAATATAAAATCCTGGGGTTCTGAGAAGCATGGAATTAAACATTTAAACCCCTTTTCCAATCAGCCAATCCAATAGCTACAGAACTCCTTATAGCCTAAGGTTGTTCATTATTTTATGCCTGTGCTAAAACTTCATGTGCAAAGTCCCTCCTTTGGGAGTGGGGGACTGGAAACCCAGATAAAAACCTCAACCTGCGTTAAGGAGTTCAGGGCTGCGAATCAGCAGTGCTGCTTGCTCCAGCCGTGGCCTCTGCTTCTTCCAGTGACCCTTGCTTCACCCTACCCCCAGTTCTTCAGCCCTCAAAAAACGTACACATTTAGGTCCTTCCGAACAATTAACATGTTTGATCGGCCAAAATAAAGCGGGACGTCAGAGAAACAGCTAATGTGAACTTTCCCAGTTTGCAAGGCCAGTCACCTGCAGCACAAAAGATCTACTTTGCGTCAAGAGTTGTGACCCCTTACTCGTTTAGTCCACTGAGGCAATTTTAATGCTCTCCTTTTTTTCAGGTTGAAAATTACTTAATCTATCTGCATCAGTTTAGACAGGGACGATTACCGAGCCACAGTAATCGAGGGGGAAGTTTGCCCCTATTCTGTAAGAGCGTCTGAGAAGAAGACTGTACTGCAACTTGTCACAATCCTTACAGACAGAAAGAAACTTGGCTTACAAGGTATCAACAGAGGTATGGATATCTAAGGATTAGATTTGCAAGGAACATAAAAATGCACTTAAGATGTAGGGAAGTTAAAGTAAGAAATACAAACACCCTAAGTTATATAGATTATAAAATCTTACATAAACACGAAAATTATACGTTTCGATAGTCATAATAAAGGTATTCTGTGAAATAAAATATATACATGTATATATAACATGCAAACTTCTTTTAAAAATAAAAGGCTTACTAAGATTTGTCTCGTGTCTACAGCAAAGTTGAGCTCACAGGGCATAATTACAATGTTAGGGAAATACACTATTATATACTACCTTATTCAGCTCAGGAAGTACATGGTCTTCTGTCATTCTCAACATCGCTGTAAAGAAAAATTTAAAAACTGTTTTTAAAGGAAAACTGCAAACACAACTTTAATTATAGATGCTTTTCTAAGACTAAATGTGTTTCACCGAACTCAATTTGCAATTTTCAACAGTTTCTTTTCACCAAGTAAAACTCATTGTCTTCTAAAAACTAAAGGGTAAAGAATTTAAATTTGATTTATATTTTCAGGTTCAAAACGGTTGGTCCAACCCGCCTAAACTATTATTGTTCATTTTCTCCTTCAACTCAACCCATGGGACTCCAGACAAACAAACCTAACTGCTGCCTTGTGCTAAGACTACATGTGCAGGGATTCCTCCGTCTAAGCTGGACGTTTCTTTTCTTAAAATCTTGCCTCCAAAAGCCTTAGAATAGCAAACAGATGTGTTTCTTTCCCTTGGGCTTCTTCACTACATAAAGATATTTGCACTAAGATTTACACGTGTATACATACACTGGTATCTATACACTGTCTTTAATATCTGTGGCTGACTCTGTCTTTTCACAGGGTTGTTTTCATCGATACTGCTTTTGTGTCACGCCCACCCAAGTCATAACGTACGCTGCGTGCGCTTCTGCTAGTGTCTGAGCATGCTCCTTGTGTTTGGTCAGGAAAAAGCACGTTGGACGTGCTTCTGCAAATACAGATTACTTCAGAGACCATTTTTAATTAATTCAAACTTCTAAATTATCAGAAAAACCAGCCATAATCTAGTTCCATTCATTTATTTATCCATCCAAAAATTATTTGAGCATATACAGGTGCTAGGGATACAGTAAAATAAAAGAAGTCCCTGCCTTCATGGAGATGACATTTTACAAAAGAGTAAACCAAGGTTATAGAGCTAACTCGTGGCAGAGCCAGATTACAATGCGGTCTCCAGTGCCCCAAATCAGTGCGCTTTCTACAGCGTTCTGCTCTAATGATAAGGACTGAGAAGTAAATTCATTTCTCTTCTAATCTGGCTTCTTATTACAGCTGGGACATGCAAGAAGAATATAAACTGCCCAAATTACTCAAATAATTGGAAGGAAAACCAAACTACTACTTCTGTAAAAGAAAATTATTCCTAAGGTTTTGCTCAGTTTTAATACTGTAATTTATTCTAATTAACAACCCTTACTAATTAAACAGGCTGGCCTGATGAATGCTCTGGCTCCCCGTTCTGGCTAATGTTGGTACAGTGCTGAGAAAAACTTAACAATTATAAATGTCAACATCTGCAGATCACATTCATTATTTTTCAGGAGCAATTATATTAGGCTGACACATATGCTGTCAGTTTTTAAAATATCAGAATTGAAGATCTCGGCATTTGTTGAAAGGATGCTACTGTGTTTCCCTGAAAATAAGACCTAGCTGGACCATCAGCTCTAATGTGTCTTTTGGAGCAAAAATTAATATAAGACCGGGTCTTATATAAATAAGATATATAAATAAGACCCGGTCTTATATAAGATAATATTAGTATAATATAAGACTGGGTCTTATATTAATTTATGCTCCAAAAGATGCACTAGAGCTGATGGTCTGGCCAGGTATTATTTTTGGGGAAACATGGTAGTATATGACTGGTAATTTATTTCCTACTTTACTCTTTAGATTTTTAACAAATGTGGGATAAATTCCATTTACAACCAAATTTTGGATATGTTGGAGGGAAACGTATGCTGGATTATTTCAAAGACATGAAGAGAGGTCACAGAAAGAACAGTAGAAATGGACCTAAATAAAATATGCATACACTGTAGAGCACTATAATATTTAATATCAAGTTAATACATATTTGTTAATGTGTATGCAACGATCCTGTGAATATACAAAAAAGGCCCTAAGTGGTCTGCATCCGATTTACTAGGGCATCACCGTCCAGTAGAAGTGACAATGGAAATGTTCTAGCTCTGTGCTTTCAACATGGTAGCCACCAACCACGCGTGGTTACTGAGCACTTCAAAGGTGGCTAGCATGACCAACAAAGTGAATATACAATTTTATATAATTTTAACTCATTTAAATAGCCACCTGTGACTACTGGCTACCATAATAGATAGCAGAGATCTAGAGACAGACGACTAAAATATAAAACAGGAAATAAGCTACTCAGTGCAGAGGCTCTGTCATATTTTTTCTTTTTCTCTCTCTTTTAAAAAAATCTAACACTTAACAATGCCTAATACACAGCAGGGATTTAAAAATGTATTTTAACCCAAGGAGACATTACAAGGTAAAAAAGGGTTAATAATCAGCGAGTGATAGACAAACAATACTACAAGTTACATCTGTGGGGAGCTGGGGGTGGATGCAGGTATAGAGTAAGAATGGCTATGTAGTGACAACTGCTGAAAATAAGAGTAGAAAGTGGTTCATTTATATTATTCTGTTTTATAGGTATCTGAAATATTACTAGAGTAAATGAAATATTCTAAATTGATACTCCCACAATTTTAAAAGAAGTATAAATAACAAAAATGCTTTAGTCAATTAACTTACCCACATAGAGCCACCGAAAAAATGCTTTGAAGTTTTTCATACTACTATCTATAACTCTAAAAAGATAAAAATAAATCAGAAATAAAATTATTACATGTGATTCACATAACACTGTTAAATTGTCGTGAAATATGGTAATCCTTACTGTTCTATTATATCCTACCTGGATGACATTTAAGCCTTTAGCACAGATTTTACAAATCAAACACACACCCAATCATAAAATTTCAAAAGAGCAAATCCTGATTCTTTTCAAAAACAAATAACTCAGATTCTAACTGGCTATAACAGCCTTGCCACACACTGTGTAATAGTCTCTCCTAGCAGTCAGTAAAGTATGAAATCCTTTCTAACTTTGCAAACAAAAGAAACCAGAAAAAAATAGTTCTCAGCATTATTCTCATTTTAAAAAAATACTTACTAGTCAGTAAGAAAAAACATCAACCCCAACAGAAAACTATGATTATAAATTTGTACCCGGTCCCTACTTCTGATATACATAACTGAAAATTATTTTTGGAAGTTGATTTTTTTGTTCTTATAAAAACAGATCCCAAAAGTTGAATTTCCTTGTTCTTTACACAAATGTACCACCAAAATTAAGCGTAATAAGTGGAAGACACCTTCGTCTTGATGAAACTGTTTCTGATGTAGAGATGGGTATCATTTAAAAAAATCTCTTTAAACTCACCTCTTTAAGATAATTACTCTAAGCAAATAACAACTGCATTTTTCATTCTCAAATCTCAAAGCCCCTTCCAAGCAGTAAGTTTCAGAAGATTAATAGAGAGTTAGGTCATTATCATTAGCCTTTCTGTACACAATGAAACCTCTGACCTAAAAGACTGCGACATCTCCTACATCGCTAAGCAACATGATCGAAACTCTCCTGCAGCAAAAAGGAAAAACAGGAAAAAAGTTCCTTTGTGTCTTTCCCAATCAATACTCTCACTTTAACCCCAGGTAACCACTGATCTGTTATAGATTAACATCAAAATTCTCACTGCCTCAGTTTCTCCATCTATAACCTAAAATAATGCTATTTTCTACTTATTTCAAAGGAGTGAGAAATCAAATAAACTACCTTTCAATCATATTGAAAAGTGATCATAGAAAGCTTAATAGTTTATATTTACTCTTTGCAAATATGGTGAACCAAAAAAATAATGTAACACACAGGAAAAGCAATGTAACTTTTCCTCTCATTTTGTCTTCTGAGCATACGCATCTATAACCTCTACTTTCTAAAACCCCATTAAAATGATGGTGGATTGGTGGGGAGGGGTGTATGTGTTATAAACTCACACACACACACACACACACACACACACACACACACACACGAAAAAAGGACAGCAGAAAATAAAATAAACTCCAGAAATGTCGCTGACGGAGGACGGATGACTGACAACGCTCTAAAGACGCGGCCTTGAGCCAGACAGCACACAGGAGCAAGCCAGGAGCCAGGTGCCCTGCAGAACCTCAAAGACGCTCAGTCCCCAGGAAGGTCAGGTGCAACAGAAGACAGCAGGATGACGTGGGGGGGGGGGGCTGGACACAGGAGGACAAACTGACATACACACTGGTCAATATGTTATTTCCCCCCAAATACAAATGCCTAGGGGTTTACCTTCCAGAGAGACAAAAACAAAATAAAACAAAACAGGGTTCTTCAAAGAAACGGAATGCACTGGGAAGAGCTGAGGCAGGTCCACATGGGCAATGGCTGCACAAGGCAGAGCTGGCACACTGGCACTCAGACTGGCTTTGGGCTGGCCCTGCACTCAGAGATTCTAAGCAGCTTTAAATTGCCTCACGAATAAATATGAGTAAACCATTGGGCATCAGATAGTGGAAGGAAGCTTCCAACAAGAGACGAAGACAAACAGAAAAGTGACCCAGGAAGACGAGATAATTCAGGGAGCAGCAGAGACTTTTAAAAAATCTAATGAATGTTCTTGGAGAGATTTGAGAAGATGTCACATCCACAAAGCAAGAGCAAAGCTTTGAAAAATGATTAAAGAAATAAGAAAACACATTTGGAAATTAAAAGATGAGACTGTCGTAACAAAAACTTCAGGGGAATGGTTCCAGGCAACAATCTCGTCCTCTACCCCACTGGTTACTTACTCCAAAGTTCACATCCTAGACCCTGTCATTACCAACTTGAACCTTCTACCAGTCCATTTCAAGCATCCCACTCACCAACCACCACCCCCTATCTTTCCACTGACCTCTTTTCTGTACCCCAAAATTTGTCCCACCAGGACTACCATCTACTGGTTTTACCACCTTTGACTGCCTCTCACCCCCTCATGTCCTCACTTCCCTCCTCAACCAGCTCAGATTCGAAGTGCATCCTTTTAGTCATGTCCTTGCTTCAATTCCCTCGCCTCCCTTTTGCTCTGTTCTCCTCACTAAGCTTAGTATATCTAACTGCTCATCTATCCTGCGGTCCCCACTACTGACTGGAGAAAACCACACAGCCAGGCTGGCTGGTCTCACTTGAACGCTCTCATGAATGCTAAGTGGCGCTTAACACTACCAGCAAACTTCCTGTTTCATGAGCCCATTCACTTTCCTATTGTACTAGACAACTGGTTCATAGCTCTTCCGTTATTCTTTAACCTCCAACACCACCTCCCATCCTTACCTTCAGCTGATGACAGAACAGGTCCTATTTTATTAAGATAACAAAAACAATTGGAAATGCTCCCACCTGCTCATGTATTAGCATCTGTGATGCTCTTCTCAACCTTCTCTCCTGGAACTCTGGATGAGCTACTTTCTCAGCCTCTTCCCAGGAGCACTAGCTCCCATTCCCTCTCATAAACTCTTGCTCTAGCAATCCACCCCTCTTTGCTATCAATTGTTCCCCTTCTAGAAGAACATTCCCATCATATACAAACATGCTCTGACTTCTCTTCTCCCATTATAAAAAGATAGAAAAACCCAACAACTGCTTCCAGCGACTAGCCATTCCCTTTATAGCAACACTCCTCAGAGACTACATTTGCTGTTTCCTTTGCATCTGCTCTCATTCTGTATCGTAAGAGCTCCTGTAACTCCAAACCAAAGTGGCTCTTAACAAAGTCACCAATAATCTATTCTAGTAACATTCTGACAACCTATTCTATCCTTGGTCTTCATCTTATGTGACTCAGCGGTATCTGAAACCCTGTCCCTCATTCCTTCTTTTTCTCCATTTGGCCAGTGGGACACCCACTCCCCTGGTCTTTCAGCCTCTCGTCTCCTTTGCTAGCTCCCCATCAAGCCCATGTCTAAATGCTGGAATGCCCATTGCTCAGTCTTCAGATCGCTCCTCCTCTCGAAGCATGCTACCTCATCGAGGCTCACAGCTTGAAATAACACCAACGGGCAGCTGGCTCCCAAATTCCCATTTCCAGCCCAGACTCCTCCCTTGAATGTTAGTCTCATAACAGTATGTAGTGGACAGCTCCACCAGTGCATCTCATAACCATTTCAAACTTAAAATGCCTAACACATTGACCCGGTGATCAAAATTAACATCACTAAGGAGGGGCATATGGACATCGTTTGCCTCTGGATATGACATCTTATGTGGGACACTCTACCAATTACGTAGTATTCTAGCCTGGGATGTATAACCTGAATCTAATCATGAAACATATCAGATAAATCCAAATTGAGGAACATAAAATACACACATACATACGTATGAGATATATTTATATCTACTCCAAGTCTTTCCCATTTCAGTAAATGTCAATTCTACTTTCCTAGGTGCTCAGGACCTAAACTTGTATTTATTCATGACTCCTTCATTTTGCTATCCATATACAATCATTCAGCAAATCTTGTTATTTCTACTTTTAAAATATATCCAGATTCTGACCATTCAGATTCTGACCAATTTCTCTCTTGGCTTGTCCTTCTCCTCCTATACTCCATTTACAACACTAGTAAAGAACAGGAGGGATCTTTTTAAAATGTAAGTCGTATCCTGTCACTTCACTGCTCATAACTCTATAAGAGCTTCTTCTTATACCCGAGGAAGCCAAGGTCCTTACAACTGCCCGCAGGTGCTACACAACCTGGCCCATCCTCCACAACCTCTCTCAATTCACGCTCCACCGTTCAATTCACTTTGGCTGCTGTGCCTCTTTGAGGCCCCTGAAACATGCCAGGCATGCTCCAAACTCAGGGCCTTTACACTTACTGTCTCTTTTACCCCCAAATGTAAGGCTCGCTCCTTCCTGTCTCTCCAACATCACCTTTTCCATGAGGCCTTCCCTGACCACCTACATAAAATTGCACCCCCAGGGTGGCTGGTTGGCTCAGTTGGTTAAAGCGCAGTGCTCATAACACCAAGGTCGGTCGCTGGTTCGATTCCCACATGGGCCAGGTTGCTGCGCCCTCCACACCTAGACTGACAACAACTTGACTTGGAGTTGAGCAGCACCCTCCACAACTAGACTGAAAACAATGACTTGACTTGGAGCTGACGGATCCTGGAAAAACACAGTTTCTCAATATACCCCAATTAAAAAAAAAAATTGCACCCCCTACCTCTAGCATGCCCTAGGCCCTCCTTCTGTTTGTTTTTCGTCACTACTTATCAGTATCTGGCATGTTATATATTTTAATTATTCATTTCTTTATTGTCTGTTTCATCACATTAAAATGTAAGATCCATGAAGGCAAGAATTTTTATCAGTTCTATTCATTGCTATAGTCTCAGCATCTAAAACAGTGTTTAAAAGATCCACATTTAAAAGTGTTAATGTGAAATTTCAAGAATGAAGCTTTTAGAGAAAAAAAATACCCCACAAAGGAAAGAGAATCAGATGTTCCAGACCTTCCTTTAGCAACAAAAAGGACAGATACAATGGAGCAACGCTTTTGAGGCTCCATGAGAAAACCATTTCCCCTTCAACATCCTATCCCAGTGGAATCCAACAATTAAGTGTGAAGGTAGGAGAAAAGACACAAAAGGACACAGAAAGTTTATCCAGGCATATCTGCCATTTAAGTTACTGAAGGATGTTTTCCAGCAAAAGATTAAATGAACCAAGAAACAGGAGATCCTGGAAGTGTGGCTCTACGCCATGAAAGCAATGAAGACAATGCATGTGGTGGCTGACAGGACAGCTGGAACAAAACGTCCAGACCGGTGTAGGGAATGGAAGGCTAAAGAAGGAAGTCTGAGGGACAGGGAGGAATTCCAAGGATATGATACTGATACTATGCTTGAGACAGGGAAAGAACCTAAGGATGTGATAAAGACAGATAACATTAAAAAAAAAAAGGAAAGCAAATAGAGTCTAGGAAAAACAGACAGAAGAATAATTTCTAAAAATTGATGAATAAAAGAAATATAGTATAGTCATATAATTTAGAAATACCGGGGGTGCCAAAATATACATATACACATTTTAAGAGATGTTATCTATTACTTTTCAAAGTAAAACTGAATTACGGCAGCAGTGTGTAGTTTGACGTTCACTCAAAAGATGGTGTCAATCAAATGAATGCTGGTGTCACCAAGCGACAGGCAGGACAGTCAAAGAGAATAGAGGGAGCACGGTTGTCCTTCAAGGAGCGCAAGACCATTTTGAAGTGGTATCTGAAATTCGAGAACGTTCTCCTGACTTAACACCCCTTGACTTCTACTTATGGGGGACTTTAAAGGATGTGGTGTACCACAGAAAACCAGCTACACTGGCAGTACTTTGGGAAGAAAATGAAATGGCATCGCAGCAATACAAGTGGACACTTTAGTCAATGTTACTTAAGCAGTAGTTCGCCGTAATCAGAAGTGTCTGGACGCTGATGGTAACCACTTGGAGCACCTCTTGTAATTGCAGAAGTCAAACGTGACTTGTATTCATCTTTTGTTATCAGTATATATCAAGTATTACAATTTTAATATGTTTTTCCTTTCTTAAAATGTGTACACATTATTTTGGCACGCTCTGTATGGAAATAAACCTATGGAAGAACTAAAAATAAAAACAGTTATACGATTTAAAAAGTCCTGGGGTGAGGATGGCTGGGACAGAAAAATACTGCTTTACTGTATGAAATCACCATTCTACTGGCTTGTTTTAATCATGTAAAGGTATTACTTTGATAAAAACTTAAAAATTCATTTTAAGAAAAACATGACAATTTGCTAGGTTCTTATTTGTAAGAGACAGTGAAATACTCTCAGGTTAATGAGTCTAGGTATCTCTAATACTTACTGAAGAAGTTCGTTTGCCTTGAGTATGAAAGAACCCACAGCAGTAATGGCATCTAAAGGAAAATAAATAAATAAATATCATTTGTCAAGTAAAGTGTGTTTAATGTACTCTACTGAGAGATAAAATCACTACCTTCAATTCCTGCAGCATCCAGTCCAAGAGGTTCATATTTTTGCTTCCATGAAGCCATTCCTTTCAGTTCACTTAAATGGTATAATAAAGACTCTGAGCCACTATCAAAACGGAGCAGAAATAAATTAGTATCATTATCATCATCAAGGTGGCAGGCAGCTACCAAACCACCTTGCCAGAACATTTCTAAATGTTCAGAAATAAAAACTAAGTTTTTATTAACTTTAATTTTCTTTCTGTAAGAAATAATTATTTCTCCAAATTATCTCTAAAAACTACAGCAGAATCATTTGGTTGTCATCACTACTGAGACGAGTCCATGACCACAAGATTAAATTTTGTACGAAAATCAAATTTTGTTCCGTGGTTAGTCCTGGCACTTTTAAGGTATGAATACGGTCATCTTTACCCAACAGCTATGTATTTAATATTCTGCAAGTATTTACTGAGCTGCAACTTTAGGCCAAGCACATTCTGTCCCCCAGATACTGGGGAAATGACGGCAAACACAACAGAAGGGTCCTCATGGCACTGACAGTCTAATGGGAGAGAGAGGCATAACCACAATCAAGCGTATCATTCCAACTACCATAAATGCCTTGAAGGAAACACACGGGGTGCAGATGGAACAGAAGAACCTGATCTAATCTGGGGAGTAGGGGAGGCCTCTCTGAACAAGTGACATTGGAGCGGAGAGCTCGAGTGCAGATGAAGAGCAGGGTGGGAGAGTTCCAGAAGGCCAGAGGGATGTACAAAAGCCCTAAGTAGGAGAAAAAAATTGCGAAGTTTTTCTCAGGGCGAAGCCTAGAGGCAGGTGTGCAGCAAGTCATATGAAGATCTTGGTCCTAAGAGCAATGGGAGAGCACAGAGTTTTTAAGTGAGAGCAACATGACCAGCTCCACTGTGGAGAACACACTTGAGCAGCACAATGCTGACTACAGGAGACCAGGCTGAAGGGTACTGCCATGAGGCAAGGGAGAGGTGATGTAGTAAGAGGCTAGGGGATGCCGCACAAAGGTATTTGTCAAAATTTAAGTCAAACACTGAGCATTGAGCATCCACCTGTCAACTGCTGCAGTGAGGAGGCTGTGGAGAGAAACAGCATGAGACTCGAAGATCTGGGAGAAGTCTTGGCCCTGACACTTAGTATCTTTGGGCCAGCTACCTGACCATCCCAAACTTCAGTTTCTTTCTGTATAAAATAAGGATAATCAGAACCAACACATTGCCAAGGTGGTTAAACACAAAAATATGTAACGTGCTCTGTAAACTGCAAAGTGATATACAAACATACTCGTACTTAATTTCACTGCTCAAAAAAGGGTATGTGACCTTTTCAAAATATACCTCTTGGTTGTCTGGGTGAAAAAAAAGCCCAGACAGGGCATTACCTGGTGAAAAGATGTTGAAAACTTATTTCATAAAGCAGTATTTCCATGATTGATTCTTTAAATCTTGGGCACTCCAAGATTCCCATTAAAGGTCAATGCAATAATTTTAGCTAGGAAAGGCTCAAAAAGAGAATGTCAGATGATGAAGAGAAGGTTGCAGAAAGAAGACCAATGCCAGGTACATATAAATGCAATACCAAAAGTTCTACATCACCTGCATACCTCTGTAAGTGACTTATAACCAATTTTTGTATACTGGAATATGATGACTCTATAGACTGGCCAAGCTTTTTTAAGCCCTAATGAAGAGAAGAAACATATTTAGTATACAAGATACCATATGCCATTCTAAAAAGAAAAAAAATAAGAATGTGTTCACAGCAATTTAAATACAAAGATATTGTAACCACACCTTTACTGTTAACTGGTTCATTAAGAGGGTCTGAAGTTCAGCACTACAATAAAAAAAAAAAGCACTTTTAGTCTTCTCCATTCAAAATGTGAATGCATCACTTAAAATTTTATAAAGCATAAACAAGATTTTTAAACAAAAATTAATAACAAAAATTAAGACTGTTGTTCTCACAAAGAAATCAATCAAGTCCAGAAATAGACTGAAGCATACATGAGGATGCACTGTATGCTAAAAAGGCGTTTCAAATCAGTGAGGAGAAGGTGTAATACTCAATAAACTATGCTGGGCAATTATCTAAACATTCAGACAAAAAGAAATTACTCTTCCACAGCATATAACCAAATAAATCACATCTGGAACACGCAAATGAAATAAAACATAAACCATAAAAGAACTCTAGAAGAAAATACAGATCAATCTTTAAGTACTCTTAAGATAGGAAAGGTCTTAAGAATAACACTAAGGCAGATACTATAAAGAAAAAGACTAACTTGGCTATATAAACATTTTTTAATTTTTATACATTAAAACATACATATATATTATACACACAAAAAATGATCCTTTACATAAAAAACATGTGCACAGACAAGCCTAGAAAGATATATACTACTTTTGTTCTTGTACAACAGAACTTTTTTACAATGAATATGAATAATTTTTGAAATAAAAAACTACTTAAAGAAAGAAGGAAAAGCCAAAGTACCTAATGTGAGTTTATTACCTTGCTTTCCCCCACAACAGCAAGTGCATGAATTCATCTTGCACTGATGTGGTTGTGTTCTTTTCCTAGACAAAATGGATATAATCATGACATGCATTTTGTTAATTATAAGCATATTTACTCAAATTACAGGAGCATAACTCGCTTTCTTTTACTTAACCTTCCCTCAAATCCGTATTTCAACTGATTATGTGAATATCAGTCACTAGAAAACAGCCAGTCACCTCTTTCAACACCTGTCCGATCGCCCTGCCCCACCTGCTCCACTTCACAATCCTGTCCCCACCTGAGCTGTTAACAATGGGAACATAGTCCTTCCTCTTTGAGGAAATAGCTTCAGGTTGGACCAAGGCATTTGAAAGAAATCATAATCTTAGCCTTTTACAAATCACACCAAATTTTTTCGTGAACCTCATGAAGTACATGAGGACCGCATGCATGCTTAAGTCCTTCTGTGGGAAACCTCAGTTACATTACCTGCACAAACTTGGTGAGACGAGAATCCATCTGCATCAGTATTTCTTCCCATGCTTCACACATGCATGTTAGTGACAAATTTATATACTATTAACAAGAAAATACTAATATAGTAAAAAAAATTTAAATCAGTATCCTAACTATTAATAAATAATATGTGCTTCTGACTGTCAATTGTTTTGAAGAAAAGCAGAATTTACTTTCAATCACTTTGAACTCAGTTAAGCCTGTGAAAGAGAAGACCATAGCTAATACTTCATAATCACTTAACTGTGAAACGTTCTTAAGTTCTTATATGGTAAAACAGATATCCTCAAGCTTTTTATAAATATGTTTTATGTTCACGAACTGTCAAAATGTGGGTTTAGTTAGCTATTCAGTTTTCCAACAGGATCTTTAAAAAGATACCGATCTTCAGAAATCTTTGATTTTAATTAGTGACTGTGGTCAACTGGGGAAAAAAAAAAAAGCCACAGTTCTTTGTGGCTCCTCTATCCAGATGCAGTCACTTTCTCCAGTCCTTGAGTCTGGGCTGGCCTTGTGTCTTGCTGTGATCAACACAAAGCACCAGAAGTGATACTGTGAGTCCAAGGCCTCAAAGCTTTGGACACTTCCACTTATACTCCTGACACCCCAGCTGCTGCCACCATTTCATGAACAAGCCTGGGCCAGCCTGCTGGGAGATGAGGAACACGGAGCCTAGACAAAGCCATCACAGCTAAGGGACACTTAGATCAGCCAGCTGACCACCGAGGCACGATCAAGCCCAGACAGGATTACGTGAACCTGGGCCAGATCCACAGAACCTTCCAGCTTAGCTCGGCCCAAGTTGCTAACCAACTAAGACACCAACCTACAGATTCACTAGCTAATTTGAGATGGATTTATTATACACAAAAGCTAACTGATAGGATAACTATTTTCCATAATACTTTCTTTGCAATAAAACTTTTAAAATTTCAAAATATTATTTTATTTACTAGAACATTTTTATTTAAATTACATTTTTTTTTCTTTTCTTTTGGAGAAATAGGGATGGGTGGAAATAGATTTTCAATTATATTTCTTTTTCTTGCTTTAATGGACATTATAAATTTATCTATCAGACTAGATACCTCTACCACAGATAGTTAGCATTACAAAATAAAATTTGCAAGTTTTTTGTTTATAGAACATTAGAAACTTATAGTAAGTATTCACATAAAATAAGTATAAATAAATACCTGTAAAAGAGCTGAGATGTGAGTAAACTTTCTGGCCATCCGAGTAACTTCGGGTAAGAAAGAATACAATAGATTGGTTTCAAGCTGTAAAATCACAATAATAAAGTGAGTCAGAATCAGATGCACTGACTTCTTTTAAAGGTAAATCAGGGGGGTGGGGGGGGAGGTGAGGGTAAGGGGGATCGAATATATGGTGATGGAAGAACTGACTCTGGGTGATGAACATACAATGGGATTTATAGATGATGTAATACAGAATTGTACACCTGAAATCTATGTAATTTTACTAACAATTGTCACCCCAATAAATTTAATTTAAAAAAAAAAAATAAAATAAAAAAATAAAGGTAAATCAGTTCCTCTCTGGTACAAACTTCCAGTTATAAAATAAGTAAGTCATGGGGACATAATATACAGCATGGTGACTAAAGTCAATAATGTTGTAATGCATACTTGAAAGTTACCAAGACAGTAAATCTAAAAAGTTCTCATCACAAGAAAAAAATTATATATGTGTATGTATATACATTTGTGTAACTTTGTATGGTGATCATTTCACAGTGTACATATAATTATCAAATCATTATGTTATACACATGAAACTATGTTATATGTCAATTATACCTCAATTAGAAAAATACACTTTAAAAACATTAAAAATAAATAAAGCAGTCCCTTCCAGCTCAAAAAAAAAAAAATTCTATAACTTGGAAGCGTCAAGGTCTAACTACATATGTATCAGAAAGACTATCAGAATTCTGCTCCCTTTGTGTATAATAGTTTGGAGACTGGCAGAACATAACCTTAGGATTTTCTAACCTGCCATGTTTAACTGTGCATAAGTCACCCTCCCTAGGTTAGCAATCCCCTCTATCTAACTAGAGTAAGTGTCATAATATATTTTGCAACAGTATTATGAGGAATTTAAACGATGACCACAAATATATGTACAATTTTTAAAAGAATTATAGGCTATTGACAAATACAAATTGAACATCTATTATAATGGTATGTGGCTTATATCTCAATAAAGCTGTTGTTTAAAAAATACATATTACAAACTTCAAAGAAATCATTTTGTTATAGCACCAAATGCAATCCTGGAAATCAGTTTCACAGAACCTTAGATGAAGAGCAAATATGAACAACCGTTCCAGTGAATCAGCAAGTCAAGTGTTCTCTGATGCTCTGAATACAATGAATGTCGGAAGGCATCAAACACATCTCACCCTGCCTTTTTTTGTTGTTGTTGTTCCACTTTTGTTTCAGAGTTCATGCATACCTAGACTAAGTGGCTGGGTTATGTGAGATGAAAATTTGGGTAAGATTTTCTGGAAGGCAAGGCCACAATCTAAATACTCCACAGCAGCCCAGTCAAACAGTTTCCACCATCTACAATACAAATGGCACACAACGAAAAAGGTTTCTCCCAACATTAACCGATCACCTCATACCAGAGGCGGTATGCTGGTTAAGAGCACTGACTCTGGAGCCAGGCTGCCCAGCACGACTTCCAATTCTGTGACACTGAGGAAATCGTGCAGCTTCTCTGTGTGCCCATTTACTTATCCATAAAATGGGATAATAACAGTACCTACCTATTTGGTTGCTGTGAGGCTTCAAATGAATTATGCTAAATCACTCAGTACTTGGAGCATATTAATGATAAATATTAGCATTTATTATTATTAGGGTCAGAGCCCTAAGAAAATACTGGGTACCAAGATGAACTGGTAGAGCAACCAATTAATATGGTCATTAACAGACCATCAAAACACTGTTTTTATGAAAACTGTACTGGGCCATGGGAATAATACTTAAGGCAGTGATTATAATAAGATTTTATACATAAGATTTAGAAGCTCCAAGTCAATATTTTGCTTTTTTTTTTTAATGACCATTAGAATGATTTGGATAACAAAACCTATAAAACCTTTAAAAAATAGATGAGTATTTATTCTCTACTGCTATTTGGGTTTCAATACTCACCTGAAAGTATGAAACTTCTGAAGCACCACCGGCAGAAACCTCTGTAACCACTGATAGTGATTTCAAATCACTTGATAAACACAAGGCAAGACAAGTACCAACAATCTGTAAGACAGTCAAATCCCCCAGTGTATTTAGTATTATTGTTAGATTGCATCTGCTTACAATAAAGGACACAATAATGCAGAGCTCCAAAAAGCAGTGTCGCCAATGAAGGTATGCATCTGCCTAGTTGTATGGACAGATGGGCGGACAGACACACACACACACACCCACCCATATCAAGAATCCCAAATCGAGTGTTGGAGATCCAGCATATTCCATAGGGCCTACATTATTTCCTACCTCTCTAGGGTAGAATAAGATGAAAAAGCTACGGAGAAGACCGAAACTTAGCAACCACAGGAGACTCAGCACTGAGAAGACTGCTTCAGATGACTCGTCACATTCTAATCACAAATTGTAGCTCTTACCCAGAAGGCCAGAACAGCATTAAATCATAATCAAGTGTACCCTATAAGCTTTTTTGTTACGATAAAAAACTTGACTAATTCCACTAATAGCTCCTGATCTTCACAGACAAAACACTATTTTACCTTAGTAAGAAAATTATCCTCTTAACATTTAAGAATAACCCCAATAATTGAAATGGGGGGGAAAATGTAGTGTTTTATTCTATTTCCATAAATCTGCCATTTTAAATAATATAGAAAACATTAAAGAAAAACTTACCCCTGTGACTCGAGCAATTTTGAACATTCCATATGCATAAAGTTCAATAAAACCAGAGCTTCCTCCAAGGACAAGAATATTAAGCCTAATTAAAAATAATGCAACAAGCTGAGGACAACAGTGAAGATGAAGTTCTTAAACCAAAATACAAATTGTTCCTGCACTCATATAATCTGCATAGTAAACTCCCCTGCGGGGGAAATGGAACATCAAACAAATTCACTAATACTCAATATTCAATCATATCAGGCTTATTCCTTTTATTCAAAGGTTTAAATTTTCTCTAGCCTCAAAAAAACCTCAGTTTACAGTAAAGTAAGAAAACATTATTTCAATAGCAGTTGAATTTATATACTCTCAATAACAAAACAATCTTTTTTTCCAGCCAATACAAAGCACCATCAGTTTTATCATGGCTCTGATGCTAAATATATTAAATGGGCTTAAACAACTTGAATATTTAAATTTTAAAAACTCTAGTACTTCAGTCTTCCTTTATTTCTTATTGAAATAAACAAAAGTACATTATAATATTAAATTTGACACAATCAAAGACCATACAATAAAAATAAGGAAATAGATATTAACGTCTGTATACTGTTCAGAGGTTATTTGTCAACAATAAAATAACATGAAATAAAGGAATTATCCTTGAAACCTTGAAAACCGCCTCAAATATCAAATGTTAACTTTAATAATCTTGTTAAAGATATCTGCAAAATTTACCTGACGTCTCCCAAAAGCTTAATAATTTCATCAGAATTTTCTTCACTAAAATATAAAAATAAATTGGATTATTTTTCAACTATATCTTTCAAATCATAAAAGATTATCTTACTTGAAAAGAAAAAAGGCGTATCTTACCTAAATATTTTTGAGGTGTTGCTATAACTAGAGAAAAATAGAGATTGGGGTAAAAACTACTCTTAACAGAAATGTATGTTTTATAACACATGAGAAAATTGTCAGTGTTAAAAGTAAAGAGAAATGTGCAAGATTAATTCCAATGGAATTAAAATGATACTTACTTTTTTGGCAATGTAGGTAGTTTAGGTAACAGAAGATTTGATTCATCTTCAGCATTATAAAAGGATGTTAGAACACTACAAAGAAAAAAACACACAAGTATCATAAAAACAGCAAAGATTTTACTCCTCTCTCCATTAAAAAAAATACTGATTTTTTTAATGCCGTTTTATACATTACACATTACCAAGTAAACAAATGCCACACATACTCATATTTATCATAGTAAAATTGTCTTAACAATCATAAACAAGACATACAAAAGTAGGAAATTCATCATTTAAAAAGGGCTTTATTTCTGGGGGAAAAAAATCAGCCTACACACTTTGCATTTAGAAGAACAAATATTAATAAACAATTATCTAAGCATATAAAATATATTCATGTGTTTAGTACTAGATACTGACTGAGAATTTATGATTTTTTAACTCTCACCTAAGAACCATCACTAAACACATGAGTAGCAAGAGGAATTTTAAAAAACACTGCAATTACTTTATCATTTAATTACTGGTTCTATGGCTTACGTACCTTTGGGGATATGACAGCCCAGCAGGTATATAAGAAGACACTATGCCTTTTATAATAGTCTTATTTATCCCTTCCCCCCCCCCTCAATCCTACCTCCAACTAAGGTTAGAAATAAATGAGTGAGAAGGTGAAAAAATGGTGACTTGGCAGGCCTTTTTTTCCCACTGGAACACAAACTAGGTGTCCCGAGAGACCCTGGAATCTCCATATAACATTTCTAAACCATTCATAGAACATGTGTTAGAATTACGCTTAGTAGGTAACTGGACTGGGATAGAAATTCCATACGCTAGTATACTCTGCTCCTCTATCCTATAAATTCACATGATTATTTGTAACCCTTGATTATTTGATGATTGATTAATCACTGTTTTATCTATAGTGAATTTCAAACGCCAGGCTAGATCCTTGTTATCTAAATCCTTACAGGCCCCTCTTGGGAAACTTTTCAATTAATATTCAGAATTTACAAATTCACGTGATATTAACTTAAAACTTAATTAGAAAGGAAAAGCTAATGGAAAGAAAATTATCACATTTCCTCAAAAAGGAAACTTTTATTTTCAGTATTAACTAAACCCACTGATCCTTTAGGCCTTCTTTACTGCAAACCTAGTATATTACTTGACTGCATAGACTAAGGCAAAATTGTTTTCATGAAAAATAAACTAATAGGACCACGGACACAGAATTTGTACAGCATAAAAACAGAATGCTCAATTTAGCACTTTTCACACTCTAAGAATGTTTACTAAGGCATACAAAAAAAATATATGATGAAACGGAAAACAGAACCTCAATTTGCTAATCAGTAATTTTAAGTAATGTTACTTGAAAGGATAAATTAGTGATATGAACTACAAAAATTAACTAAAAAGAAAAAACATGGCCATTCAGGCATTAATTTTTCCATAAGAAAACATCTTTTTCGGAAGAAAAAATAATCTAATATAGCATTAAAAAATTTTATCTTGATAAACTTAAAACCAAAAGTTAAATGCAATATATACATACTCAACATAGATACTCTAAAGTACCCATTTTAAAAAATTAAAATTTCATGTACGGCATCCTATTGACTACTGGAGTTTTTTGTTTGTTTTTTTTTCTTGTTTTTGTTTTTTTAATTACTCTACCTGCTTTCTACAGTCACTTCCATCCAATGCATACAAGAAACTGGAGCCTCCACAGAAAAGGAGTGCAAGCTTTCAGGTTTTTCTACATCACACAAAACAATTTTCTTGGTGTCGGCAAGAGCAAAGGCCAAAACTGAAACAAGAAGAAATAATCAGAATAATTTAGTGTAACATTCTAGAAAAATAAACAGGTATTACATTTCTTGTCCAGTTTTACTATTTTAAACACATTGTGATCATTGAAATTATTTAACCTAAAAATCCTTCCTTTAGTAATATTTTAAAACCTAAAAGATATCTTTGCAGGTAGTTATGCTGTTATCTAAGCTTATATTCAAATGTTCAAACTTTCATGAACGCTCTACTTAACACTTAATACATCAAAGCCTCTAGACTGGAACCCAGTTACCAAGCAGAAAATACAAAACAGGTCTCAAGAGATAAACAATAATATTGTATTACCAAGACACTGATCCCGTAAACATGCGTAAAAGGTAACAAATATTCCATCTATTTGCTTCTTGGAAAATGTTTTATTACCCTTTGTTTCTAATGCTTAATGGAAAAGAAGGCCATCAAATACTAATGAGTCTTCTTCCTTTCACTGTGACTGAATTATCTAGTACAGTTTCTCTACATAAGTCATTAATATCTTCCCAACATATCAAATTTAAGAATTTCTAAATAGAGGGCTATGAGTGTCACTGTGTACCAATATACACAACTTGGCTACATTGTGAGACAATCCAGCTTTCCTCCTCTTCAAAACAATTTAAAGCAATCTGGAAATAACCAATACGTAAAACTTTTTTCTTTTACTGTCCAAAAGCACAACACATTTTTAGTGATAAAAATATCATCCACTTAACACACTGACTTTCATAATATATTTTAAGATTCGGGTGTTTTTGAATGAATACTGCAAGATCTCAAGGTTTTACTTACAAAAATCTTCTAATTTTACACATATTTTTTAAAATAAAAGATAAAACAAGAGCCGAGCAAAATGACTACAGATAGGAATAGTTATCTGTAAGTGATAAGCTTTCAGGGCATTTTTTACATACTTATTTAAATTTATCTAGAAAAAAAATTAAGCAATGAGGAGTGCATATCATTTGACAAAAACAATTCAGTTTTTTTCTTAAAGTACAAATGATACACATAAACTTTAAGCTATGATTTACATATTTTACTGTAGTGACTCTATGTGTACAACAGTTCAAGTAACAACTGTCATTGTACAAACACAGGAAGAAGCAAGTTTAGCCATGAGAGCCACAGTGAGCTACAACATAACAAGCTACAAAATAAAGAACACCAGAAGGAGAAACATCACATAGAAATGATAGTCCTTCAGGTAAGGCAAGCATATGTGCAGAGAGAATATTTATGAGCCACACATTTAATGCTAAGATACATTTTTGGGAGAAAGGGCCATGATGGCCCTGAACTGACTAGTGAGTGATAGGTGAAGTTTGGGCCAAACAGAGCAGGACAAGACAGTGAAAAACACAAAACCAACGTATTCTGTATATATCCATCAGATTTCATTTTAGAATTATCTTCACCAAGAACTCAGATTTCAGTTTAGAGAGATCTTTACCCAGAAAGAGATGGTAGAATTAATCTTGAGTTCTATGAAAATATTTGAAAGCATTCTAAAAAACAAAGTTCCCAAACTGGTACTTAGAATTCTAGTATACAATAAGAACAATAAATTCTTTCTGGATTTAAGCTTTCTTTACAGAATACATTTTGTAAAGAATAAAAATGTATTTTTTATAATACTATCATTACGTTTGCCATCTGGTCTCCAAGCCAGACAGGTCACTTCCTTTCCTGTATTTTCATTTGGTGGAAAACTCCAAACTCGATGAAAACTTGCAAGTCGATGAAGTAAAACCTAAAACAAAACAGATATAATGGTAGAAAATAAAAATCCATTTCCAAAAATAAAATAAACCTAGATCCCCACTATAAAATTTTTAAAAATCATCTCAAGTATAACACTTAGCTATTGGAAGAAATTAGAAGACAACACTGTCTGAATCAACTTAAGGTATTTTCAAAATGGGGAAAACAGGTGTAATTCAACCCTGGTACCCTATACATTTTCCTATCTTTTATGTCAACAAGAAACTTGTCTTTTGGAAAAGAGTAAGAATGTCCAACATGATGATAAAAAAAGGGAGAACACAATAGCACTAGAAAGGTAGCCGTGATACAATCAACAGTCAGCTTGGAATCAGACAACTTGCATCTGATTTCAGCCGTGTCACTTATTGGCCATGGATGTTGGACAAGTCACCTAGCCATTCTAAATTTCCATTTCCACACTAGTCAATTTCCACCTTGGAGGATCAAGATGGTGCCCAAAGTTCCCTGTGCTTCAAAAATAAGACTGTCCCTACTCCGTGCTCTCTACAACCATTGAAAATAAGAAAAGGTAGAACAGCATGTGCTCCTGAAGACCCCGCCACACCTTCCTAGCACCCCACATTCACAGCTTCAACCACTCCCTGCCTTATCTCATAGCATCCTTCACTGCTGGTCACATCTGTCCCCTGGGAAGCCAGGACTCGCACGGAATCAGTCATTCCCTCGAGTCAGTCAGTGCTCTTCTCTGAGCCCATCTCTGCCATTCCTTACTTCTGAAACCCTTCCTCTGCACCCTCTGGAGTTCATGGTTAGGTATCATCAAAATCCCCTGTACCTTCATTCTCTTCTCTGAAATGTGCTTCTCACCTGAGGATACTCAGGGGGTGGCCATTTTGCACGCCGTGTCCCTTGTACTGCTATTGGGCTAGGAGATGAAGTGGGTTTCCTCCCTGATGCTCGATGTCATTTCTGGATGACTTCTCTTCTCTAAAATCCTCTAACTTTGAATCTTATGCCATCAGACCAGATCTATCACCCACTATCGCCCTTAATTGCAGTCATCTAAAGACCCCTAGACCAGTCCCCTCACCCCTGCAAGACATGGACTCCTGCCCGGCTCACTCATGCTTTCCAACGCTACTCAGCATCATTCTTAGTGATTTCGAGAGCTTTTCAGTTCTCAACTTCCTCTCCTCCAATGATCACGTCTTCTGCCTCACCTCAGTCACTCCCAGGGTCCCACTCTTGCCCTTGTGTCATTACCAACAAGTACAAATGCTGCCCTAAGCTCAGTTTCAAACCTCCCACTTTCCATCACCACCTCTACCTTTCCAGCTCATTCCTACTAATATCCAACTTCAACTCTTCAATTTCACCAAGACACACAATCCATGGATTCTACCTTCTATTCACCGTCCCTTACCCAACACGCGCTCTCACTTCCCCACTTAATCAGGTTAGAATGCAAGGTTCATCGTTACAACCACTCCTCTCACGTATAGTTCAACTTCCTAGTATCTCTCTTGCTTTGTCATACTTGCAGAACAACAACCCTGGTTAAACTCAACCATGCCTGCATCCACACAGCCAAAAAGAACAGAAGACACATAGGAGTACAACCATGGTCACTACTTGCCCTTGAACTTACCAAGACCATTAACCTCACGTGGCTCTTAATAATGACCAGAAATCCTGTTAGGTTTCCACAGTCAACTTGCCTTGTTGGCTTTTGCATCTCTCTCCTTTCTCCTCAAACTTCCAATATTTTCTTTTCTCTAGACGGTGCCCTTTCTTCTCACTGAGTCAGTGGAATCACCAAGTGCCCACAATTATATCTACCCATCTAATCACACCGATGCCCCTATTCTCTCCCTTCCCTCCTACTGAGATGGTTGTGGTATCCGAATTCCTCTCTAGAGCCATGACGGAGTTCCAATGCATCTTGGCAGGGGAGAAAGATGAGATTTCATGGAGGGCCTTGAGAAAGCAGTGCCCTGGCGTCGAGGTCATGGCAGCCGACACAGCAACGTGGCCCTGCAGGCTGCTAAGTTTCCCAGGCTGAGTTTTCCTTACCATCATAACACAACTCTCACCTGGCCAGGTAATTCAGGAAACCTGCCAAAAGGCCAAAGGAGGGAACACCGGTGAAGGTTTCCTTACAAAATGGCTACCAGGTAATAACTCTCCGCAGAAAGTTTGGCACAACCTATTGTACTTGAAGCATAATATAACGTGAAGTAGGAATGCTAACTGACAACACTCATGCACATTGTCAGGAATCCAGGGAGGGATCACTCACTACCTTGTTTAATTTAAAGGTATTTTTAATGGGTGGTGGCTGTCCGACCCATAGTGTAAAACTTGCGCGGTATAATGTATGCCCTCTGCTGCAGCTACACGCATGGACGTTTGCAGCTAGTTTGACAATAACTCATCTTGCTTCTGCTACTAAACTCCAAGCACACACTTCCAGCAGCGTCTGTGGATCTACTACGTGTAGCTCACGAGTAACACATCACTGGCTTTCATAAAAAAGCCATTTAACAAATCATTGACTAAAAGAGACTTGGCGATGCTGAGTGTGATTGTGTTCAGCTGCGTGATAACGTATTTTCGCCACAAAATACGGAAAATGGGCACAGAAATGATCTCTCCTGTATATGCTCCCTTATATACTTTCACTTGGAGTTTATAGCCGCCTGGAAGGAGGGGCAGGGTAGACAGGTGGCCAAGTTCACAGAAGGAGCAACTGAGGCCGGGGCAGTCTGTCCGCGCTCGCTGTCGGTCCGGCGCGGTGTTCCTGGGGCTCCAAGCCGTTTCACTCACCTCGCCCGCGGTGTTGGCCAAAGCAATGAGATCCCGCTTGGGTGACCAAACCAGGAAAATGATCTCCTGCGGCAGCTGCTTCTCTCCCACCACCCGGAAGGACGGGAAACAGGTCGGAAAACGCAACATGGGGGCGACCCTGCAACGACACCCCGGTCGGAGGCCGGCAGAGGCTCCCCGCACCCGCCCCCACTGGGCCTGGCACCCGCGCCGCGCTCGCCCCGAGCCCTCCCGAGAGGAGCCCCGACCGCGGCGGTACCTGCGAGCAGCCCTCGCGCGGCCTCTCCCGCCCTCTGCCCGCCGCGCGCCGCCGCCGCGCGCTCCGGCACTTCCGTCGCCGGGACTTCCTCGCGAGAAGAAGGAGGCGGCGCGGGTGTGGGAGTCGGCGCCCGGGCGTGCGGTCTGGCCCCGGATGCGGAGCCTAGGACGCGAGGGGAGGACGGGCTGCACCGCGGACGCGGGGCTGGAGGACCGCGCGCGGGTCGGCGCCGGATGCGGGGCTGGGAGGGCGGGGCGCGCGGGTGCGGGCGCGTCGCTGAGGCTGCGCGTCAGCCCACGGAGGGGGCTCGTATACACGTGTGTGCACGCCCGCAGGTCGTGTCTGTTTTCCCGAAAATTCCTTGCTGTGGGTGAATGGACAGTCATAGGTTTAGGAGTGAGGCCTCAGGGGCCAAGGGGAGACGAAAAGGAACTCGAACTTTAGGTCCTGATCACCTGGAGCCTTCTTTCACAGTCTCTTAATAGGTGTTCTCAGCCCCGGTTGCTCGGTAGAATCACCTGGAGAGATTTTTAACTCCCCCCCCCCCCCCCCCAGGCAGTATCCCAGACCCGTTAATTCGGTACGGGACCCAGCCTTTATTAAATAAACTCTCAACGTGGTTCAGGTTTGCAGCCAAGGTGGGAGGGCACTGCTCTAAAACCTCTGACATAGGCAAATGTCTTCATTCTTTATCCCATTTAAGCCTCAAAACTTATTGTTGGTAGTAGCCCCACCATAATAATTGAGGACTGCGGGCTCACCGAGGAGTTATCCAAGTTTGAGCATCTGCTATGTGAAAGAATCTGAACTACACAAATGCACGGGATACGGGCTCTGCCCTAAAAGGCTCACAGGTCAGCCTGACCAACAGGTAAACCAGAAGCCATCTGATGCTTCCTTATACAGGACACGTTTGAATGTGTCAACATACTCCTAAGTGCCCAGAAGTTATGACCGGGTTAAGAGAATGTGACACTATCATCCTTTGATTCTTGAACTTAAAATCTGCGATGGCCAATGGGCAGCTGGGAAGGCAGGTTCAAAGGGGAAAGGTCAGGGCCTGAGAAAAGACACGGGATTCCCTGTGTACAGGGATGGAAGATGGAGCGGTGTGGGATGTGGCTAATCTAGGCCATATAAAGTCTGTTATTCTGAGAAGTCTATTTTGAAGTCATAAAATAGGTGAAACACATGAAATATGCAAACTGACTGAATTTGCTGGAAAGAAAAATTAATGTAGGTTGGTGGTGGAATCTCTCTGCCCTACCACAGTTTCATTCATTAGGCAACAACAAAAAAACCTGACTCAAAGTGGCACAAGTAATAACTAGAATGTATCAACTCATGTAAATTGCAAGTCTGCAATAGGACCGGCTTCAGAGAAAACTAGATCCAGCAACTTCCTATCACCAAGTACCCAGCTCAGGATATGTCATCATAAGGCTGGTTCCCCATGTGGTCACTGGAAGTCGGCTAACAGCTCTGGAGTGACATGCTTCCTCGTTCAGAGGGAGAACAAAACACCTCTTCACCAGTCACAAGATTAAAGTCCCGAGCCCCGCTGTGATTAGAGTAACCCGTCACCTAGCAGAAATCAATCCCAGCTAAGGGGGATGGAATGATGCCCAATAAAGACTTCCCCAAGAGCTGAGAGGATGTCAATCATTCCTCTCCCAAATCTCATGGCAAGAATGATGCTGCCGAAGGAACCAATCAACTGTTCCATAAGACAATCAATCATATCTACTCAAAGGGTAGTTTTAAGTATGAAGTACATTTTGGAGATGTTCCATCCTGGCAGAGGGAGTCTAAATTGTATCAATTCATGGTGTTCTGTCTCTCACAACTACTTCAGTTGCTGTTCTGGGAAAGAACTTAAGAGACCAACTTGTGACTCCCACCTTGAGAAATGAGTTCTACTAAGAGCTACAGAACCAGTATTCATACGTACAGGAATTTCTCCTAAGGAAATAAAGAGAGATTTGGTTATAAGCATGTCCATCATAGGGTCTTTTACAACAGGGAAAAAATGCAAACAACTTAAGATGTCCAACAATAGATTGATTTTTTTAAAAATAGGGTACATCCATACTAAAGAATACTATTTTTGTAGCTATAAGTTGATATGCATGTTTATGAAGAGTATTACAAAACAATTCCATTTTTGTGGGAGAAATTTTAGTGTCTGTCTGTATAGCTATTTATCTATCCTTGGAAGAACATACACAGAAGTTGTGACAGTAATTATTTCTGGGTGGTAGGATTAGAATTGCTTTTCATTTTCTTTGATTTACCTTGCCCATGTATTAATTGTAGAGTTAAGAGGCAGGAACCTTTGTTTCCTTTGTTCTCTTTAAGCACGTAGAATCTTTAGGGGGCTATTCTAGTTTTCTCCCACTCTTCGCCTCCACATTTGCAGATGAAGAAACTGGCCCATATGTTGAGGCTTAGCTTCTAGAGATCACGGGTTGTTACACTTCTAGTCTGCAGGGGGATGAAGCAACTAAAGTGTGAAAAGCTTGTGATGGTCCAGCTAATGGGATAAAACTCCCTTCTCAGAGCTCTGAGACCTGCTTGCTCACTTTTGGTGCTTTCCCCCTCCCCACCCCGTGTCCTGCTGAGTTAACATTTATACTAAGTCACCTGAAATCAAATAGTACAGATCTTATCTTCACTTTATTGATTGCAATGACCTTCTTAGCTGACCCTCAAGTAATTTAACCCACGTCCTAATGTCCCAATTAAAATCACATCAAGTAAGTGAAATTGGATTTTCCTTTGCATTTTGTGCAAGCTTTCCTCACCTCCACAGCCCTAAGCGTGTTAGCTTCTTACTCATGTAGCACAGTTGGGGTTCTGAGGCATAAAGCGGTATATTAAATGGCATTTCTACTCACTCAATATGTATTTATGAGCAGCTACTACTTGAAGGAATGGGCGAGCCTGGCCACCTGCTGCCCAGGTGGGGAGGAGTAAAGGGATGACATGTGCTACTGTCAGTTGTCTCTGCTATCACCATGTGCAAGGCACAGCTCCAAGAGCCAGGGAACACACACAGTGATGTCCACAAGCCCCATCAATGAGCTTTTTATCTGACAAGGGAGACAAGTACAAAAAGTCAACCTAAGCCATGATTTAAGTACCTTATAAGAAGTATAAATGAAAAGACAAAAACACACACGCATTTTTATTTCACTGGCACAAGATGTACTATTTCACTAGAGACACTGAAAGGACATTATGAAGGAGGTGGCCTCAGACCAGGTCCTTTTGTAGACTGTGATTTTATATTTAAAAATAAGTCAAACTACTCTCAGATGCCTATTATTTTTACAGATTACTTTGAAGGAGCAAGACATCAACTGAAGTGATTTTCTTAAAATAACCTTGAAAGCCGAAATATTACAAGTTTGAAGGGTTCCAGATAAGGCAGCTAATCTTGCTCACACAGCACATCCCAACATTTAAACCCTCAATGTTAGACTAGTCCTCCTATTGACTCTTAAATTCCTCCTAATACTGTTTAGGTTGTTTTCCTTGTTCCAGTTCTTTTAAGAAAGAAAAAAATAGTCCTCTCCATATCTTAGGCATGCCTACTCTTACGGACCGAACTGTGTCCCCCCAAATCCCTATGTTGAAGCCCTCCGTACCTCAGAATGGGACTATATTTGGAGATAAGGTGTTTAAAAAAGGAGAGGAAGGTAAAATGAGGCCATTAGGGTGGACCTAATCCAATCAGACTGGTGTCCTATACGAGGAAATTTGGACACAAAGAGACACTAGTAATGCACATGCATAGATGAAAGACCATGTGAGGACACAGTGAGAAGGTGGCTTTCTACAAGCCAAGGAGAGAGGCCTAAGAATAACCAACACCTTGATCTTGGACTTCCAGCCTCCAGAACTGTGAGAAAATAAATTATTGTTGTTTAAGCTACACAGTCTGCTATTTTGTTATGGCAACCCTAGCAAACTAATACACCTACCATCTGAAAACCTATAAAATACCATGTTTTCATCAGATTTTTAATGAGTACCTACAATGCATAAGACATAAAAGTGTATAAAATGGTTACTGACATTAAGAAACTGCAATCTTTTGGGGAATAGAAGCTATAAATATAATCATATAAGAATAATACATGAAAAGTGCCTCAAATGCGGTGTGGAACGCCAAGGGGTTGAATCCTGGCACTGGTTGGCATCAGGGACTCATGCAAGACGTCCCAGGGCAATGGACTTGGGCCAGGGCCTGAATGCTCCCTAAGACTATAATAGATGGATGTATGGAGGGAAATATTCCAAACAGAAAGAAGAGAAGGCGATGAAAAGATGGGCACATTGGAGAAACAAATCAGTCTAAGTATCACACTAAATGTAGGAAAAGAACTGAAATGCAATCATTCAGGGCCTACAAAGTGATTGTATTTCATTAAATTTTATAAGCAAGAAGTAGAATGAAATTTAGCTGTAACTGCTTAAGAAAAAGGTCTTTCGAAAAAGCTTACAAAGTCTTATCTGTCAAATTTCAGGGATTTTCTTCTGTTGCTGTGTTGAGTAGGTACCTTAATGTTCATATTTGCAAATTTCTAATTAGAACAAATGACCTCATCTTCCATCACACTTTACCTCCCAGAGACATTTTTACATTCTATTTACTATCTGAAAAAAGAAAGAAGATATTAAGTCCTTAAAATTAGTATTGCTTGAACACAAGAACAGAATCAATAGTTTTCTTATGTTTAATTTTCTAAGAAGGTAACAAAGTTTTAAGTACATAATTCCTGATTATAAGTAATACCTTATTTCTTCAATTCTAAGATGTACTTTTATTTTTGCATTTTAATATTTCTGAAATAGAATACATCTAAATTTTAATATGAATAATTAATGAGATATGGAGTTTTTCCCCCTAAAAAGCTATGATTACATCAATAATGCATTTTTTTACAATTGATGGTATCTTAAAACAAAGGAAATATGGTGATAATAAGAACTATTGGCCATCAGGACCCACTTCTGCAGTAGTCACGGTCCCTGAGGTGCCAGAATTTCAGGGGAGATATAAATAGATTTTACCACGATATTGTGGATACCACGAAAGTCAGGCAATGTCCATATCCATGCCTGAATCGGAGAGGGGAGCCCTCACATGGATTCTACAAGGTTCATATCTCATGGTAATTAATCCTATCACCATAGCAACCCATGCAGTAAAGGGGGCAAGAGTTTTCCAATGCTTATTAAGTCCAGGAGCTTAGCCCATCATTTGACGTCGTCTGATGAACCACCACAGTGACCAGGACCCCACTTGAGTACCCACATCAGGCATCAGACAGTCCTAACTTAAATACCAGATGGAATTTAAATACTAGATAGAGTGCAGTTCTACCTTTACTCACAGGGCCGTAGCTAAGCCCAAGCAAGGATGCCTCCAAACAAGCTCTGAGGCAGGTGTTTGGGAACAAGAGAAAACTCATTATGCGAATACAAGCCCTTCAAAACTATCCAATCTTAAGGAGATAATGTCAGATTCTTAGCAGAGAAATGGGTGGGGGTGGGGGTGGGTGATGAACTGTTTGTCCTTGGGTTTCAAACTACTCCCGTCAGTGAGATGCGAGAGGATTGCCATTATGGCTCCAGAGGCATCTTCACTTGCTAATATTTCTCACCAATAACAGAACTGAGAGCCAGGCACAAGTGCACTTAATCACGAAAACAAACCTGAGGTGTAACTATTATTGTTCCCATTATGATACTGAAGAAACAGGGGCTTCTAAAAAGTGAATAACCTGGCAAGGACATACTGTCAGGAAGTGTTAGAATAGGAATGAAGGGATTTAGGCACCAAACTATCCTGCCTTCTGCACCACTTTTATAAAGAGAGAAACTTATTGCCTAGGTTATAAGACAGGAGATGACAGAGCAAGTTCTGAATACCTCATTTATGCAACAAACATTTAGGTGATTCTATACCATCAAAGGACAGCTGCAAAAAGTACTTGAAAAATGAATATTTAATAATAATGTAACCATAATTTATGATTATATCTTTAGACTGCCTTTGTCAAAATTCTTTCCATCACCTTCAGATTCTGTCTAAAAATAACTGTACATTGTACTTCTCTTTACAAGTGGAGTCTAAGCCATTGTAGAACGTTTTAATATTTAAAATATCTTACATACTCTTATGTAATGTAAATAAAACCTCAGGTTTTCATTTTCTTCTGACTCTGCACAAGAATGCTACATGCCCACTTTTCAGATAAAAGAGGCTAACATGACACGATTGGAAGAGATTTAAAGAGAGAAAAAACACACAGAGACAACTAGTAAACCAGCTAAGGATGGAACAACTTACCAGGTCTCCAGGGACTCTGCTGAGGGGTCTATAAACCAGCAAGTACCACCTGTCTATTATCTAGTTCAGAAAGGTGCACACCTGTGAAAGTGACAGAATTTAAATCCAGTGTGGCACTTTCAGAAAATGGCATCAAAGGCTGGACTATAAATCTTTCTTATTCTCAAGTCACTGGACATTTAAGAGCAAAGATATTGATGAGCTCTTTCTCTCCTTTTCTTCTTCCTTGTAACAGATGTATGATTCATGGATTGTCCTTTAGTGGTCTCCATTTTCATCTTATTACTTTTTCTTTGCTTCTGCTTTCTGACAGCTCTGAAAAACAAGGTGCTAAATTATTTTGTAGAACGAGCACCGTTAATAATGTAATGAAGTTTAATTAACTAGCTAACCAAATAAAAAAACAAGAGGAAGAATTTACTGTATTATAAGCATAAATCCTCCAAATCCTAACCATAATAACAAGGAGATAGTCAGAGGTCTGACCAAGCAAAATGTTTGAAAGATGGTTACTACAGATTTAGAACAATCTATTCAGGACAAACATACAACAGAGGTAAGTAGACAGTCAAGCCAACGAGTTGGGAGGTTTTTTTATTATTATATATCTGTACTGCTCAACTCAGCACTTCAATCTCCAAATCCCTGAATTACATTTTTCAGAAAAAGGACAATATATTCTGGCAGTTAGCAGAGGTAGAAAAATGAAACAGCACCATAGAAAAAACTGGGAACACTGTGAGACGCATCTCATAAGTCCTACAGCGAATTTTCCTTGCCTCAGTCCATCTAAAAGTCCTGACAAGCGCCATTCAGGATGTCCACATTTTGTGGTCTGTTTTCCTGAAGACTAGCTTCAAAATGAACAAGTTGGAACTCACCCTCTAAAAACACTAAACCACACCAGAAAATACCAGATCTGATGCTCTCTGAACTAAGTTACAGGCAATCTACAGCTGAGAGATTACTGGTCCTTTCACTCCCTTTCTCCAAGCTCACAGAATCATGCCATGTGTCATATCACCACGGAATGGGCTGGGGCTGCCAGCACTGGCACACGTGGAACCTTCCCATGGCTACACGGCAGTATCCGTGGTAAGATTCATTCTCCTAAACCACGACAAGCCTCAGAGAAAAGCTTGTTATTCTTGATCTTCCCAGAACCAAAACCCAGGAACGGCACCTCATACACAGTATATCATCCCCCATGGACCAAACTCAGGCCTCCCTTTTTCGTCATTCAGCATGTACGTTAAGTGTTGGGAATACAAAAGTGCATAGGCATAATCTTTAACTTCAAGGAGCTGGGAGACTCGGACAAGGCAGATGTCACCCTTTCTTTTCCTTCTCTCCAATTTTTTTAGGGGAAGAAACGGAGGCTATGCAATCCAATGAGGAGGTGGCAAAACAAACTTGATTCTAGAACCTGTGCTCTTAATTGCCTTGATACTATTTACCCTACTGTAAGTTATTCAGGTATGTAAAATGCTAAGTGTACAGTAATTACTAAATAAATATGAGCTATTAATCGTAGATCCATATGACTATTATTCAGAATTTTGCTGAACAAGTTTAAATTTTTTCATATTTAGATTTTGCACTATGGACTGGGTTATCCTACCAGTTCATAAAACAAATGAAACTGTCATCTTTATACTGTTTTGTGCATGTTACATAAATCTCCTTTCCCTCCAGCCATTTTTCTTTAAAGTAGGATAATGTCCTGACAAGTGACAATTTAGCAAATTTAATGAACATAGCCTCTTGATGGCAAAGTGAATGAAGCTATGCATGTCTGCATACAAAATTTAAACAAATTTTCTTTGGCTTATCCACTCATAAGAACTAAACACAAACCAGATTTCACTAGAGGATACAGTGAACAAAAACAAAGAAAACACTCATTTTTAATATGAATAAATAAAACTTTCCAGACATAAAATTTTTCCACAATGAAGAACTTATTGAGTATAAAATCAACTGTTTTATTTTGCCTTAAAATTAAATTGACCTAGTATTTGTCCTCTAAAATGTAGGTATTTATGTAACTGATAAAATGAGCTTTAACCACAAGAGGGAGCCAGCATCATTCTAGTTCACAGCCAAAGGAAAATACTAAGGGAAAACCAATTAATATGAGACAGCCATAAAATACGTAAGATGAAACAATCTTTTATGCCATATATACTAATATAAGGCTATTAAAATTATTTTTCTATTGTAAAGAAACAAATTTTGTATTGCCAATTTCATTATAAAAATTTTTGGAAGTAATACTGAAAGATAACTGTTAATAGGAATTTCGCTGTTTTTTCTGAGAGAACAAAGTACCATCTCCTAAGGGATTTACTCTCTGAATTAAACATGATAAATCTAGTACTAAAAGATACTAGATGATTTCCTTCGAAGAAAACAATGTATTACTACCAAATAGTAGTCAGGCCTATTTGAGAACTAATGAAGAGCCCACAATAAATTACTATAATGCAAATTCAGTTTCCATGCATCATAAGATCACAGAATCAAAGGCTGAGCATGTTATTAACTCCTGTTTGCAACCAGAAACACACTGTAAATAGTGCAACAATCCCAAATCAATAGTTTATTAGGTTGTATTCCATTCTCGAAGGGTTCTAAGGAAAAATACTTCGTAAGATTCTTCAATATACCTCTTTAATTAATTTTTAAAATTCCACTTCTATCCCGTGGATTACTTAGTGGAAATAATTATTTAAAGTAAATTTGATAAAAAGTAATGGAAAAGGCAATTTAAATGGAAGGCAGAACTCAAATGGCTGGAATTTAATAGAAAAAAACAATTTTCACTGACCAAAATAAATACATAATCAAATGGGAAGGAATTCTAATACAATCATAAATAGTTACCACAGACTCAGATACTTCTAATATTAATCGACTTTTTTTAAAATCACAAGTAATATGATAGCTCAAAATTTTTATCCTGATCTCAATTTTCATGTAATGTTAAACTTGGCTATCTGGTTTTCATATCAATAAAACAAGAGGACTCAATACCCACCATCCCTTTTAGTTAAAAAAAAAAAAGAAAAAAAAAAGGATAATCATTCAAGTTAGCTCAGTTGAAATAACAATGGTTTTTCTAAATATGCTATTGTCATAGGTGTAATTTTGTTCTGAGTTATAACCAATATCAAATATTGGTGGGAGAGGGGAAATTATCATAGAAAAAAAATGGTAAAAATTAAAACTTTAAATATTAAATATGTCTAAATATGTCTCTTGAAGTCTGATGTAATTTAAAGCAGTAACTTCGTTTTCCAATGTTCCACTGTGGAATTACACATTACAGTCCATCTGAAATGTCTTCTCCATCCTTACCTGCTATCATATGTCTACATCCCATCTGTTCTGACTTAAATATCACGTCCTCCAATAAAACCTGAACTCTCCCCCCACAAATTATAATTTCACATGAACCACAAGCAATGCTCGTCACTTTCTACCTTGTTTTGTAAAATTTTAAGCTATTTGACTCATTTTCATGTCCTCCCTTCCTCCATCTATGCAAACAATACTTAACAGTGAAAGGAACAATTAATTTAGCACTTCTGAACCCTCTACCTAGCATAACTTTGTGGACTGCTCCATACAAATCACACAAGGAAATTTTCTAGTAAATAAAAGAATTCAACTAACTTGTTAACTTTCTTAGATGTAGAGATGCGAGGGCAAGTACCACGTTTATGATCTAATTCACCACAAATGAAGCAGCCGTCTTTAGAGCCCTTACAAGAATGGTCTGGAAGAGCACAGTGATTGCAAATGCTACAGTGGATCCAGGCTGTAAAATAAAAATTAAGTTTTGAAGAGGTTCATTTAACATAATTTTTCATTTGATTAACCTTTATGATAGAGAAGCATGAATGTTGTTTACTTCAAATACTGTGACTGGTTTGCATAGCTGGCTATAATTTGGCTAAAGACACCAAAGTGAAGAGGTTGGAATCCCTCATAAAATAGCTAACTTCTTTCTGATACATGGCAACAAATTTAGCCCTTCTCCAATGAGTCATGATCTCACAGCCGCTGATACATTGGGGGCTGGCTAAGTGACACAAAGCCCTATTAAAATAAGCCAAACAAATGCCACCCTGAAACACGATAGTAGTCTTGTCTCTCTGTGAAGGAGAGAATGTACATTTTGATACTTGCAGAAATTAATAAGCAAGTAAATTAATCCAAGTCTCTATATTATTTTTTTTCTTTTATAAATACAGTTAAATAAAAAGCCCATTTAAATGTTTTCATAGGGTCTCAAACATTAAGTCTAAATACTTACAAGGCTTTACACACTTTTTGCAGAGAAAGCAATGGTTCCATTTCCTGCCATCCTACAAAAACAATATTTAAATTATGTTTAATTTGTCATTAAAATCAAGTTCCACAATTAAAAATTAAAATGTCTTATTAAAATCTGTATAAATTATTAATTCCTTATTTCTCACTTTCCTGGGCTTCAAAATTACATACTTTGATTTTAATTTATACATTTCTCCACTCAACTCAGTGCCTCCTTGATGGGTCCCAATTTCCTTGACTCTAAAACTGGGGGATTTATCTAAATGATCTTGGAAGTCCACTCCAAATCAAGCCGCCCAATCTGCATAAAGAAGAGCTCACTGAAAATTTCAAGAGAATTAATGATTCATAATTTTTATGTGTCTAGCACAATCCTTAATAAAATTCATATTTGAGAACTTTATGTAATTTAGAAAGATGGGGATTATACGTAGGTTACTATTTGGGTAATTTTAAAACTGGGAAGTAAAATGTGTCTAGTTTAATGAGTATATAAAGTCAACATTTACAGATCTCAACAGGTCAACAAATAGAATGCCATGATCCCATTAGACACGTCCCCATGAGCCCTCCCCAAGCCAGAATTCCACCTTCCCCACTGAGTAACACCTGTTCTGGTTTCTGTGATGGCCACTTCCTTGCTTTGATTTATTTGTACCACTATGTATTTCTAAGTTTTGCTTTCCTCATTTTGAACTTGTATAATCTGGGCCTCATTTTTTAAAATGAAGAATACAGATAATTTCTAAATGAGTTGAAAATATATGTAATCAGATGTTATCACAATTAAAAACTAGTATAAACCAGTAGTAAAATGACAAAGTTATGAAAAATGTGACAAAATACACTCTTTCCTTTGAAGAAGAATATGTGTTTATCGGTCACACTAAACCTCACATATTCTTTCTGACTGGATTTAGTTAAAATAACAGAGCAACTCAAGAGTGATCCCACCTTCCTAAACAATAAAGAGGAGGTATGTCCTGTGCAGTCCTTCTTTCTCTGTAAAAGGCGAGGAGTAACTGTACATGTCTGCTAGGACTACTGTGAGCAGTAATGAGTTAGTCCATTTACTTTACGCCACTTAGGAATGGGCCTGGCACACAAAAAGTACACGGGACATATTATTCATTATAGTTTCCTTAGAAGAGCGATGATGGCCAATAGTTCAATGCTTTACTTGACACATCATAATTCTGCCCTTAACAAAATTCAATGCCTTATTTGAAACACTAATAATTTTAGCAGTCATACAGTACTATATAAACATGAATTGTTAGTGATGACGAATCAAACTGTGTTACGTGCTGTTGCGTCATCTCCTCCTGGCGACCCTGTGAGTAAGTGAGGTCCACAATGTCCTGTCCTCATCAGCCCTGCTCAGCTCCTGCAGACTCATGCCGAAGGCTTATTGTATGGAGTCAGTCCATCTCTTGTTTGGCCTTCCCGTTTTCCTGCTGCCTTCCATTTTCCCAGCATTACTGTCTTTTCCAAATAACCCTGCCTTCTCATGATGGCCCTAAAATAGGACAGCTTTAGTTTGTCATTTTTGCTTCCAGTGATGTTTCAGGCTTAATTTGCTCTGGGACCCACTTGTTCATCTAAGTATTTTTAAAAGCCTATTGTACTTTATAATTAGAAATAAACTACTGTATTAAAGTATAATTAGTAAATGATAATGTATTAATACAAATAATATTAACAAAATAACATTAAATAAAAGTAATGAAACTCGTAAACTAAAACAAAATTAATATATTTGAATAAAAATGCATTCTAAAGAAACCTATACCTTGGATGTGCAAAAATTACAGTGCTCACAGTGCTGATTCTCTAGAGAAACATATCGCTGACACAGAGGGCAAAATCTAAGGAGAAAAAAGACTTGGAGAAATTAGCTGCATATACTTGAGATTCACAGAGTAGATAAAAGTTTGCAAGAAACTCATTATAAAAATTGGGTGTAATCCAAATTCAATTCAATATAAAATTATGAGCTAAAGTTAAAAGTAACAGAACTACTTGAGTCAGTATTAAAAGCACTCTAATGTTAGATATATGGAACTTTATTTTCAGTGACTTGTGTATTTCAAGTACTGTGATCTTACCTGTACCCTTCTTCAACAGGAAGGATTATTTTGTTGGGTGGAATATTGGTGAAAATACGCACGGGAGACTGTTTTCGACCCGTCTTTCCATGTTTATAAAGTGCATGATTATCATAATCTACCTAGAAAGTTTTGAAAAATTTAAAAAGAAAATTTACTCAAATGAGTCAATATTCATTAAGATTCTTTAACCAATGAATGAACAAGTTGATGCCAAGACCAAAGTATTTAGTAAGAAATTGTGAAAAGAGTTTACTTATTAATCAGCAGCCTCAGAAAGACTGTTGGCAGTAAAATTTCATTAAAAAACCAGTAAAATTTATTATGACAAATTCACATTGCCCAGTATTGAGAACAACTCTATTAACCAATACAATAGATGTCACAAGAAAGGCTATTATGTAATTAAGGATTTAGCTTTTGGCATTAAAATTTCCACCGCTGAAGCTATGTGCCCGTGCTGTTGGGGCTTTTCCTTTTTTGTGTGTGAAATTCACGTCCGTTTTCAGCTCACCAAGTCTCAGCATGGCCTCAGCATGGCCCTCCACACTCACTATTTGACAGAGCACAGGTCTGGTGGCCAGACTGGGGTTCTGCCTGCAGTTCACTTGTCATGGGACCTTAAGCCAGACTACATAATTCTCATCTGGAAAAGGAGGTTACCTTCGAGTTGTTGTGAAGGTTAAATGAGATGATGTATGTAAAACACTGAGTTCAGGGTACCATATCTGTACATATGGTACAGACAGACAGAAAGATGGAGATGAAGAGAGAGATTCATAACTACAGGTCTTCTTCCCACAATGACTACTTCAAACATTTACCTCTCCTAAGATCCCCAACTCCACTTTCAGTTTCAGCAGACTACCTTCAAACTAAGGCGCAGCTAACAAGCATGACTTCTATTAGCTTCGTGCTCCTATCTCCTCCTCCAACCTCTCTACTATCCACACACATTTCAACTTGGTGTTAAACCTCCTACAAACCCACCTGGACACTTAGTCCATCCTTCTTTAGATCAGTAATTCTCCAAGTGTGGTGTCTGCATCAGCAGCAGCATCACCCGGGATCTTGGTAGAAAGGAAAATTCTCGGCCCACCTGGGACCCTAATAAAACAGAAACTCTGGGAGGGGAACCCAGCATCCGTATTTTTAACAAGCCCTCCTGGCACAGCAAAGGTTGAGAACCACTGCTTTAGATGGTCCACAAGAATACCACGGGATTTTTATGAGGTCAGTACAGGTAGATCACAACTTTTAAATAAGTTGTAATGAGTGGTTTAGATTGTAAACAAGAATACACTTAAGTTTTACCACAGAACTGGTGCAAGCTATAATATTTAACCAGCAAATCACAAAAATGTAAGGAACTGATGACAATGGAAGGAGGTCTTTCACAGGAGACTCCTAAGCTTTCTCTATGGCCCTGCCAATGCCTACTAGATTTACAGGGGAACAACTTTCGGAAGATTGATTAACAAGCACCAGCAATGGGGGAAAAATGAGTACAGGATGAGGAGACCCAGCTAAACAGAGAGGAAAAAAAAAGAAACAGTGTGAAAAAAATACCCTGGGGGAGGGGTCTGTTAACTTTCAGTATGGTGAGACCACAGTCTAGCGTAACTGTGTAAAGCTGGCACCGGCTCACAGCTGGCCTACACAGAAGTGTAATACTGTCACAAGAAAAGGAGGAGGTTAGCTCACATTGGAAGCCCTGCATTCAGTCACATTTAAAGAGACATTAATAAAACCAGTTCATTTCCACTGAAAGTAATGGAAATGAATAGGATTTAGAGTTTAACATATTGGTGGTGTTTATTCAGAAAAGAGAAGACTGGGAGGATCTGATAGCTATTTTGTAACTGAAAGGGTGTCATGTGGAATAGAAATTAGACTATATCCTTTATTGCTTCAGAGAACAGAAGTAGGACCAATGGTTAGAAGTTAATAGGGAGCATATTTTATCTCAATATGAGAAAATTTTCTAACGATTAGAGCTATTAAATAAATTGAGTTGCCTTGTAAGGCTGTAGGACTTTGCTCACTGAAAGCATTCAAGTGAGGCTTAGATGACTACTTGTCATGAATTTAATGGAGAGGATTATTACATGGGGAAGTTAGCCCACGTTACCTCTGTTTCTTTCCAACTTTAAAATTCTATGAATATACGTGATCTATCAGAGGCTAAGATACAAAAGTAGATTTTACTTCAAAATCACCTTAAAATAGTACCTTAAGTAGTTTTCTTTTAAAATGATTTAAATTCATCATTTTTTCCCATTGCACTTCTTTACGCACTCAATATACAGCACCTTATTAAATTCAACAAAGATATTTTGAACATTTATGAGTGTCATAAGAAAAAAAAATTATTCCTAAGAGACTCTTACGAAGATTTTTAAATGTTGGAAAAGAGTATTTTAGAAAGAGTTCTAGCAAATGGAATATTCCATGCAATATAATAGATAGCAGATGGAAGAGAGGGGAAAACAAGAAAAATTTCTTTATGGTTACCCAAGGAGTCAAAGAATGCATGTGTCAGGAAGGTGGTTGATTGCTTGATTTTGCATAACCTAATTGAGATTATTATTATTTTTAAATGCGGGTTTGTTGTGCTAATTAACTATAAACATATGGTATGTAAAATGCATGCTGCTAGAGTAAATTAATGTACCTCTAACATACATCCATATTTCATAGCTTCATCCACACAAATAAACCTCCTATGGAAGTGCTGTAAAGCAAACACAATTTTGCAAATTGCGTTATCACTAGTGGTAGAACTCATACACCATTTTCCCATCATTATCCCTGACATTTCACTCACAATGATGATGAGAGGCATTTTCAAATAGAAAATTTCTCCCATGGAACTGATTAATGTGATGAAGTACTGTATAGAAATGAGGGAAAGCACAAAATCTCTGCACTTCCTAACTTTTAATTTTATCTCTACGCAAATTTCTTAAGTAACGTGAGACTGAAACTAGTTACACGGAAACCAAGATATTCAAGTCAACCTTCATTCTGTACCTACTATGCTCCAGGCATCGTGCCAGGAAACATGAAATGAAACAAAGTGCTTGTCTTTTCATAACTTCCTAAGGATTGTGTTCTATTTAATTTCAGTATATTCAAAAGATTCCAAGTGAACTCTTTAGCTCTGTCAACCAACTTCTATCACAGCAAGGTCTTTTAGTCTTATTTTCCATATCCCATATAACCTCTTATTTAAAATTGTTATTATTATATATATGTGTATATATATATATATATATCTATATAAATATATAACTTTCCTTGTCACTCCAAACCCATTAAATATTTTATGTTTATTATACTGAGTTTTAAGAATGTCAGTTGCCATCTTTTAATTTACAATCACATCTCAGAAATTCGTGTCAAAGTATCTTCATTCCTGACCATGAAACTAGCCTCAAAAAACAGTTTTCTATATGGGATGATTTTTTAAGCAATAGCTTAAAAAATAAAATAGCAAAGACCTCTACTATGAACAATCCAGACAAATGTCCCAGATTAAGTAGAAACAAGAGATCACAGCACGTTTAAGGTGGAAGGTGTGTGAGATGATCTAGTTCAGATCTGGTAAATACAAGACCTGAACGCCATCGCTCCCTGACCCTGACCCGGTGACAGACATCACTAATCAATCACACTACTCTCTGGTATTCCCAAATTCTCCAGAAAGTCACTACCAATTCATCACGCTTAGAGCTAAAAGTGTAACTTATCTGCCATCCCTTTTCTGGTTCAATCGTTTTATTTTATTTTATAGGTAAGGAAACAGAGATCTGGAAAGATAAAGTGACTTCCCCCAAGACTAAATAGCCTCTGAAAGGCAGTGCCAGAACTCAAACTTCTGACTCTAAAAGCAGAATTTCTTTTATCACATCTTCCTTTCTAATCTACCCTTAGCAAAACTCTTGGTTTTCTAGGTCTTTGATCACTATTTTATTCTGAACTCATCAAGTGCTTTATCACAGAAGAGTCTACAGCATTTATATTTTATGAGGATTTGCAGCATTTCTGCCTTCCTCTTACCTGAACAGTATTTGAAAAAGAGGGTTAGTGATTTTGGTTTCTTTTCTGCATTGTGGTTTGGGGGCTTATAATCATCTTAGGCAATGTCAGAAAGAAGGACTAATCAAGGTCTATAGGAAAAGTTCTGAGAAGGAGGAGAAGAGCCTTCAAATTTTTATTTGATGAAGGTGGCTAATATGAAAGAAAAAAATTACCACAAAATGAAGTTAAAGTAACAAAAGAATGCAAAAGGTTTGGAAATAATAATAATAATATCCAGATACATTTTTAAAAGTAGGAAAATCATCAAAGAGGAGGCACTACAAATAAGGCTAATAAATATACTAGGAGATATGATGAAATCAGTTTTTCCAACCGAGTATGTCATGGATAATAGTGCTCTTATCTTTTTTCCCCCAAAATCAACGCAGGACTTTTATTGCATCTTCAAAATATCACAAATAAGCCTGACGAATCACTTGACATCTTGGCGTTTCTGTAGCTGGACAACTTAGATCTAACTCATCAGCCCGCTGAACTGTTCCTTTTTCTGAAACATAGACAACATCCAAAAATTTTCTGATATCCTTGTTTTTAACTGTGTGGCTTGTTGAATCAAAGCAGCTGAATTTGATGCAAATTCAGTATCATTTCCTTCAAGAATTACTCATCTTTCTGGGCTTGAGATACTGAACAAGCGACACCTGACCTCATCTGAACCCTGCGAATGTATTTTTCACCCAAGAGATTTTGGATTTCAACATGAGAACCATTCTCCTGATAACAACGTTGATGGGGAAATGAGCCCACACAGAGCTCAGCTTGTAACGGACGCCCAATGTAACACCCTTGATTGTGTTCTGTCCGGGACGACAGAGAGTGCGAGCAGTCGCCAGTTCCTTTCTGTTTCCCCACCATTGGTCACCCCAGAGCCTCTTCTTTTTCTTTCCAAGGGGCCTGGGTTCTGCACTGATGTGATTGAAGTCCCTTCACAGGGTGCAATAACTGTGCTTTCCTTCAGAGTGATGTCCACATTTTCTGGAATGTCCACCATGTGATTGCTGAGAATGGGCTTCATCCTTGCGATAGATGCAGCATAGAGCAGTAGCGTCCTTATCTTTAGTAGGAGTCATGGAAAACAAGTATTTGTTTTGTTTTATAGATTTTATTCAAATTTTTCTTTTCAAGGGTCGGCTTCCTCTCTATTGAAAAGACTGTTTGTCATCCTGTCCAATACATGACCTAATTAGAGCCTCTTTCACCAATACACTGAATTGTATAATTATTTCCAATAAGCTTGGCCCTTGGAACTATTCCTCAAAATTAAAACTCCAGTATTTCCAAAAGTTCTTTCCTAGTGACACAGCTGTCTAAACAAATGATAATTGGTTATTCTACACAAACACCTCTCATCCACTTTATTCTGGATCTGCCTTTGCCTCCTCACCATTTCAAACTCTTGTCCACAGTGAAAAGTCATCTCTAAATGTAGATGGAACCGTTTTCTAAGGGACCTTGTATTTTGCAATTTTAATGTCTCAGATACTGTACAAAAAAAGGACCTGAAGAGAGTTATACCCTCACTTGGGACTGTCTGAGTGATGACAATATAGTGATGGTTCTGACAGTGCTGATTGCAATAACCTTGACTCTGCATTTGCTGTGTGTCAGGGCCTCGGCTAAGCCTTTTCAATGTCTTATCTCATATAATTCTTGAAACCTTTGAGGCAGATACGGTATTACTATGCTGATTTCACAGGCAAGATGAGCTTCAGAGAGTTCGATAAAATGTGCCTACCTAGTAAGTGGCAGAGCCAGGATTAAGAAAACTCAGTTCCTTTCCAAATCCAGAGTTCACGCTCTTGGCTCTCTTTCATTTCATTATTGATTCATCATGTAGGGTACCTACTATGTGTCAAGCATTGTGCTAGATAATTTATTCACAGTCAAAGGCAGCAGACGCTCCTGGAAACCGGAACTATTAATAGTTTATTTAGGTAACATCCTTAGGGTATGTCAGCTATCTCTGCATTGCAAACGTCAATATAAGAAACATCCATCAGATAAGGAACAGAAAAGTGGGTGCCCTAAAAAGGAAAGTAGAAGCTTTGAGAAGAATTATGATGTGGATTTTGCTTAAAGCAGAGCTCAAAAAGTCAAGGTTAAAATGGTTTGTGTCACACACTTTTGGAAGGGAACATATTAATATAGTTCAATAGTCCTAAAAATGTCCATTAAATTTGGTAATGTAATTTTTAAAATTCTTTTAGTTTTAGAAATTTATTTTAAGGCAGGTATGTAAGATACGGAAAAAAATTATACGAATAAAAGATGTTTACGGCAGGGTTATTTATAGTACCTTAAAGGTGGAAGCAGTCTGTAAGTCTAAAAAGAAGAGAATATATAAGAACATAGCCAGTTAATGAAATAATTAGGAAGATTAGAACCAAGTGCCCGCTTGGAACAACTGGTGAAGACATTCACAGTTCGAGGGATGAAAAGCCGTAATCAGAGGCTACTCAATTGCTCAGGAAACTCAAATAGGAAAATAGAATTACAAAAGAGGCAGCAGTGCGCGCTTGGTGGCCACACAGGGTAATATGACAAAGGGCTTAGCTTCAGAACCAAGGAAATAAATACAGGAAAGTGGACATAAAAACAGTAGAATGAGTTGAGGGGCAGAATGGAGCTACCGTGGCCTCCACTGTCTATTCTCACCTAAGGCAGGTTCCCAGGACTTTGGGCAGAGATGTGAGGGAGATCTAGTCAACTCCGCCCTAAATCACACTCAACAAACAGATCTCAGCATCTCTGCCTTTCTGATGCCCCTCGACCATGGCACATCTCTCCTTAGAGTTACTGGCATCCTCTGAGTTGCACAATACAGAGTACATGGCATTCCACAGGCCAGAAAAAGTGATTTACTTCTCTAGGGCCTCTGAACAGAGAAAACCCATCTGCATGATGAGCCTGGGTACTGTGAAATCTTCTGGTGATGATAAAAGATGAGATTAGTTGGTCTAAAACCCAGCTGCACTTCAGAATCACCTGGGGAGCTTGGTAAAATATTTTTTCTTGGGGCTTTACTTGCTGATTTTGATTTAGTTGGTTTATTTTGGTACCTAAGAATCTATATTTTTAATAAGCACCTTAGGGATTAGAGACATTTAGGTACCACTCTACTAAGCTACATATGGTATAATTTTAGTGTTTAATACAGCTTGCAGTATTTTCATTTACTAAAATCAATGGATAGTCTTATCAGAATATTTATTTAAGCTGGATATCCATTCCCCACCAAGCCAGAAGATAGAAGGTACTATACCTGATAATCCAGCATGCAGAAACTTGGAAAAAACTGACAAATTCGGGATTCAAAAAAATAGGGGAAAATCCAGAAAATGGGTAGTTCTTTGTTATCTAATGGATCACAAAAGTAGGGGGAAAGAAAATAAGAAATTGATATTAAAGAAAAAATAAAACAGCTATAACTGGAAAATTTCTGGTATCAAGAGAAGCTGCAATTGCTCAATACATTTAAATCATACAAAAGGAAAGAATGTTTACTGGCATGCCATTTACATCCTGACATTTCCCAAAGGAAATGAAAATGTTCTTTTATATCCAAACACAGCTACAAAAGTATGAAAAGTAATCCTTATATGCATATCACTATAGTATATGTAAAGGAAAGATAGTCCCAAAACAGTGGGAAATAAAATTAACTTTTATGAGAGGCAGGGAACGGAGCTATTATTATATGCATAGCACCTAGTATAGGCTGAGCACAATGCTAGGTAATTTCTTCTCCTTCTAATAACCGCTAGAGTTAGAAATTAATAATCCCATTTTACAGAAGGAAAAACTGAAGCTGCAAGATTTAAGTCACTGGTTCAAGTTCATGGAGCTGATAAGTGGCAGAACAGGAATTCAAGCCCACAAAGCTCTTTATTGTTTCCCCAAGAACATATACTTTTATCCACTCTGATAAGCAGCTTAAGAACCAAAAATAAGTGGAATACTTGACACTATGAGTCATGTTTTAGATTTCGTCTGCACTCTGTCCCGGGGCACACCATTTATGTAACGCTATTAACGGAGATGCCTGATCCCAATTCCTGACACTCTTACAATTTATCAACTTGCAAGCTGGAAACTAAAATAATTACTGTACAGACTAATAAGATAATTATATAAAATACTTTGAAGCTCTAAGCCACTTTAAATTGAATAATAACCCTCAGCCATTAACTCACGCCCAGGACCGGGTATCTGTGTGTCACTGATAACCATTGTTAGGCTACTGACTGTCTGACTTGCCCACCCGAATTTTGGTGCAGTTTAGAGCTCTGGGCCAGAGGTTGGGTGCCCTCTTAGAGTTTGGGGCAAGACTTTAGGAACAGGGAATGTATGGCCCATGAGGGCAGAGATATGTGTCTTATTCACTATTCCTAACACCTAAACAGTACCTGGTACATAGTGACTATTTGGCAAATATTGGTTGAATAAATGACAATTCACTGCTATGCTTCATAATGTCCCTTTATGCCATATATATATATACATATATACATACATATATATACACACATATATATGTACATATATATACACATATATATATTTTACCTATAAGCCATTTTAAAAACACATGACTAGAACAATACAAAGTGCATCATGATGATAAAGTTTGCTATATTATCAAATAAGCCCATTAAAAAAAAAAGACAAGAACTCAAGTCATGTGTATTTCATCAGTGCTCTGATTCACGGAGACCTGCTAACGTTTAACAGGAAGTAGATACATAAATACATGTTTATTTTGCAGTAAGCAATAAATTATATACCTTGGCTTTGACCTTCTTTCCACATAGCAATTAACTTCTTGAATGTAACAGCTAGAGGTTCAACCAAGCCACCGAAAGGAGGGTCTGTCACCATAATGACTCCTTCACCTTTATCTTCCTGTAGAAATGTTCTACATACTGCAAGGGCAGCCTGAAACAAATATAAATTCATTTCTAAGTTAGGACTAGAGGGAGGCACTGGGTCCCACCTGGGGGAGAACGCATTAGGCTCAGCCTCACCCTTCACACCGAAAATCCCACCCATCCTGCCACCCCAGAGCCCCTCTCTCATTCAGCTGCCGTAAGATTTTATCTTTGGGTTGCTTGATAAGCAGGTCTTTAAAATTGCAAATTCAAATACCGTCACTATCAGAGGATTACACATTTCAAATGGTTAAATTAAAAAAAACTAAATTTAGTAACGTAAAAAAGAGAAACTCATTACCCATGAAGACTATCTAAAAGCGCTACATTCAGTTCAACAAACAGAAGCAGGGACTGGAGATACAAAGATGAATAGGACATACTGTTTTTTCCTCTCCAGTTTGTCTGTTGCCATGAGCTCAGTTTAATGAGTTACAAATGACCAGTTAAACATGCACGTGTCTTTGAGTACCAGGTAAATGAGAGACATATTTGAACATGTAGGTCAGTAAATAAATGAAAGCTCACAAATAACAAAGCTTATCCAGGCCATGAAACCACGCTATTAACGTGTTTTCCCAACAACCTGGATGGAGTGTTTTTAGTAATTACAAAGTTAACATTATCCACTATCTAGGATATTTCCCATTTTTTCGCTTTGGGAGAAGTTAATAAGAGATACAGCTATTAATACTAATTCCAGTCAACTGACTTTGTAGTAGTTTTCAAGTATGTACTTACCTAGAAAAGCAAGTCAACGCTTATATGAAATGGCATAAGATTTTAAAGTTTAATGGTATTTTAAACTTACATGTACTTTATAATAAAATATATATTGTTCTACGACTAAGTCAATGTAGAAGACCCGACTGATGAGAGGAAAAAGCACAACATCTAATCCCCGTTTCCTAGGAGAGTCTGTATTAACTTCCTACTGGAAGTCCTGTAACAAAGGATAATGTGTGAAGAAGGTCCATCATTTTTCAAGTGCTGCCTGGTCCTTTCTTAACCTGCCTGCACAAACAGGACCCAAAGCACAGATGTTACTGCAAAACCTTCAAATTCCTTAGAGTGAGAAGCAGAAGAAAAGAAAAGAAACAAGTAAACGATGCCTAAACTCTTAACCAAATTTAGAAAACATTAAAGAATGTCTTTCCAGTTAAGAATCAATGGCGTCATGTCCCGTCATGAGGTACCGAGGGGCCTAAAGCTGACCACCTATGGGAAACAAATGCTTGCTTAATGCCACCAGTGTTGACAGTGACTTACCTCTTTTCTGCATCTCAGTTATCACTGAAAAACTGCTTGACATTTTAAATAGCCACCCTCTATACATACTTCAACCCCCTTTACCATTAAGGCATATGACATTTTTGTTATCCGAACAACTATTATTTGCTTATGAAAAAACCCTGGGCGGGAAACTCCTGCTTTTTAATCCAGACTGTAAAGCAGTTATGTGCAGTGACAGAGGCTTATAACCTCAAAGCACCCTGTACACCTGCATAGGCGCCTAGGGGACACTGAAATACTTAGTGATTGATTAAGTAGACGGTCATCTCTACTGAAAACCTTGACTGGGGACGTAGGTAGAAAAAGGGCAGAGAGTAAAACCATTAAAAGAATACTTTCCTATAGTTCAGTCTGGACAGTTGCAGTGCTGTTTAGAGGCTGTTTCTAAAATATAGAGAGGAAAGCCTGAGCTGGACGACTGTTTTCTGCTGGGAAAGATAAAGTGGAGCTCAGTCTTGGCAGCTTATTCTAACCGTTAGTCTAGAAACTCCGAAGGTAATTCTGTAAACTTTCAATAAAAGTTAAACAGAATTTCCTAGAGAAAGGCTAATTGCATGTTACTTTCTTAAAATATATGAAATTGCTAGCCAACTGTTAGGTATTTAAATTTTACACTTATTCAAAATAAAAAGCAAAATCATGGCATGATATTAAAAACAAACAACTAACCCAGGACCCTCTACTGCAGCGTCAAGCAGTAACATAAACTCGGTTACTTTGTCATCTGTAACCAGCTCTGACCACAACCCCTGAGCTCAAGGCCCCACAGTTTCAAGAGGCCATACTGGACACTTCTACGTCAATGTTCTACCAGCTCCACAAACTCGACATTTCCAAGCCTCACTTACGAACTTCCCTACCCTCTGTTTTGAAGAAGGAAATACAGATCCGGGTCACATCACCAAGTCATTTTGACTTATCCCCCAGTACATTTATGACCAAGTCTTTTTGTTTCAGGTGTACAATTTTGTAAAATTCAGGTGTACAACACAATGATTACACCAAGTCTTCTTGTTTCATCTGCAAAATGCCCACAGAATCCACTCCTTTCCTCTTTTTCCCACGGCTACTGTCCTAGTTGTGAAGTCCCTCATCAATTGTCAAGTGAGTTTTCAATCCCTCTCTCTCCTTCACACTAATCTAATCAGTTCTCAAATCCTAGTGATTATCAACCACTAAGCCCTTTGGGAAACGGTGAAACACATCTAATTCTAACTGTTATTTATTTCATACCTGCTTTTCATGGCCGTCACAGCTGAAAAATATATATCCCAACGCTAAATTGATTCTGATGGAAGGAATACATCACTGGCTGTACTTACTAAATCAGGAGACTTATTTTTCAATCCCAACCAACAACTGAGAATTTGTTTTCATTTCCTAAGTGCTTAGAGTTTTAGTCTTGCTTGGTTTTCATTCTATCATTAGCTAGTATTTTAAAGTACACTATATAATTAAGCATGGTTCACAATTTTTAAAAAAAATATATAGAAACATGTATGTACAGATATGCTTCAAATAGCCTTGATAATTTCAAAACCCTTTCAAATTCACAATCTGCTATCAGGTGTGATTGGTTGGTTACAGTTTTTATTCTGTAATAGGACTGACAAAGACCTCAAAGTTGTAGAAGTATCAGCTCTGCTCTGTTGTTTATTCACAGTGACACTATTAACATCATATTGAAAGAAGGTTTTGATTTTTTTAAGCCACTATCCTTTTTTTTAAGACTATTCTTTTAGAGTAGGTTTGGGTTCACAGCAAAATTAAGGAGGAGGTACAGAGTTATTCCACATACCCCCTGCCCCCACACATGCATAGTGCCCCCTCTTGCCCCCCCTTATCAACATTCCCGGCCAGAGGGGTACCTTTGTTACAGTTGATGAACCTACATTGACACATCATTATCACCCAGATTTCACAGTTTACATTAGGATTTACTCTTGACACTATTTTTTAAGGATTAGTTTAATAAAACCATAAATCCCCTTAATTGGGACATGAAATTTATCAGGGAGGCAGACACCAAACAACTGACCACAGAGTTATTTAATTACAGTATCGTAAATCTACAGAAAAGAACCTGACCTTGTCTGAGGCTCAGGGGAGACGGGAGGAAGTGACTTGGAACAGAACTCTCTCTGAAGGATGAGGTAAACTTAACAAGGCAGAGAGCGAGCAGAAGGCAGAGGGGAGAGAATGGGTAAAAGCCCCTGTTGTGGAAAGGCCAGTTCGAGGTGCAAGTCATGTGCCCTGTTCCCGAACACAAACAGCAAAGCAGGAACAGGGAGAGGAGAGGCTGGAGTGGCAGGGGTCAGATCCCACAGAGCCACACGGGGCTTGGTAAGAAAGTAGGTCTTTATCCAAAAGCAGTGACAAGTCATGAAAGAGGAATAACTTGATCGCTTCTAGATGCTCAATATACTCTCAGTGAATGAACAAAAATAAATATCAATAAACGGGGAAACAGCCACAATTTGATCTTGAGGGACTTTAGAAAAATAACAAAGAAGGTACTCTTGAATTTGTTCTTCCACAATAAGAAGAGATAATGGTCATAATTCTTACCTGTCCATCAAAGAAGTGATGATTAAACATGTTATAATGGCAAAAGCTATCTTCCATATAAAACTGTGAATACCTGTAAAATAATTTATTAACTGAAGTTACTTGTCCAATCAGAGATGTACAGTACATAAAGAGAAACTAAAATTTAAAACTATGAAATCGTATCTTTAATAAAATAAACTTCATCATTCTTTAAGTTTTCTGAAATAAAGAATATTTTCCCCAAATCTCAGAGTCAGTAACAGTGGATGATGAATAATGAACTTAAATTATGTTCCCAAGTTTAATAAATCAGTGGCAAAATTACATACGTAAAATACACACATTCTTATGGACTAGGAGGGTATATATAAACAAACAATCAGGTTACTGATACATTACTATGCAGAGTAAGGTTGAGATGGGTGGGCAATTAAAATACATCTCTCATAGTTAATAATTTTAAGCAAAATACTGAATGAACATTTCTGCTCAATAACTGTTAAGTACTATATTTTCTTCTGTGGTTAACCAAAAAAATTATTTGATACAAAGTTTTTCTTGTCTATGTCAGATTAGCTTTATAAAATATGCTTCTCGATACATTAAAAAGAGAAGTATGTGCATTTCACATTTACTGAATTAGTGCCAGAAAAGAAGGGATATTTATTTACTGATTGAATCATTTTATTCTTCTAACATACTACTCTTTTTAAAACACTTTTTAAAATTTATTTTTATTAAAAACAAACTTTTTTACATTTATTTTTCAATTACAGTTGACATACAATATTATATTAGTTTCAGGGATAGTAAGATACTACTTTAAAATGCCATCAGTAATGAATGACAGTAAAAGCTTTGGGTATTAATGTTTTATAAATTTTTGCTAATTTACTAGGTAAAATTCATACTACGAGTATGTTATGGTTCCAATTTGCATTTATTTGATTTCTTACGAGACTGAGAGTTCTTTATTCCTCAAATGTATTTGTACTGTCCGTCTCTATGCATTCTCTATTTATGTATATGGGTCTTAATGCTTTTCTTGCTGATTTTTGAGTTTTTCATATATTACAGAAACCTCTTTTTTATCTCAAGAGGATTTTGAACTTTGACAATTTTGTTATATAAACAATTCACATATGAATCACATCATCCTTCTATGGCATTCATACCCTTGTGGAAAGACTGAAAAAAATCAAGGACACATCCTTACTTCTACGACTTCCTTAAGCAGATCATGATGGCAGCACTTCTTTGTGTCTGCCTCTCAGTTATCCATTACTGTCTATGTAACTGATTCACCATCCATGGTGGGTACTATAACGGACGACCGTGGTTTATTCTCTTTCTATTACACTGTGGTTAAAAATGCAGGCTCTATAGTCAAATGGTCTGGTTTCCAACCCTGAGTCTTTCAGTTATTGGCTGTGAAACCTTACTGAGTTATTTAACCTACCTGAGTCCCAGTTTCTTCATCTACAAAATGAGAAACATAGTAGTTTCTACATCATAGGACTTAGTAAGAATAAATAGATAACGAATGTAAAGTGCTTAATGCGATACCAGCTACACAGCATATACTGAAATGTTTCGTATCATTATTTTAATAAATACCAGCTACCAAGATTTATGTCTTAATGTCCCTAATATTAGGGAATTATGTTTATGTCCAACCAAAATTTCCCCTCCTGTAATCTAAACCTATTTCTTCTTGTTCTGTAGAGACAGAGGATAGCTATTCACCATTCTCACTATAATACCCCTTAATATTATTTAAGACACTGTTAGTACATCTGCTGATTTCATAAAACATAAATTTGCACTGAGGAAAAAAAAAGGTTCGGATAACTGAAAAATATTTAAACAATATACTGTAACTTAATGAACATTCCAAAAACTGTATGATAATGAACATTCCAAAAACTGTGGGACAATGTCAATTGCCATTAATAAATGAATGTTTTCCTATTTAACTAAATTCCAAATAGCTGATTACATATCTATATCTATATCTATATCTATCTATCTATCTCTACCTAGATACATATCTAGGTATATGTGTGTGTGTGTGTATATATATATATATATAATATATATATATGTTATTTAATTTACATATACCTATATCAATACTAGTATAGCTGTGAGTCAGCTATCATTTAAGGTTTTCTTCTCTCTTGCATTGCTTTGTGTAAGCAAAAAAAAAAAACAAAAAAAAAAACACATTCCCTTTTTAAATCTATTTCTACCGTCTCTCCACTTTTCTTTTTTGCTTCACAATGACAAGTCATTTTTAAATATTAAAAAAGAAAATTTTATTTACATAACATTCAACACAGCACAGTTGTCCAAAACTTTCTGAGCAGTAGTGGGCAGAGCCGGGGAGAGAAAAAAGCCTAGATTTCAGCTCTAGGTTTCCATGAAATACAAGGGCGCATAATTATTCATATTTTAAATTATGAAAAATCACTCAACATTACCCTTAAAATGAAACTAGCCACAAAGAATTATTCTCTCCATTGAATAAGGCAAACAAAACCAATCAGAAATGCATGCACTTGAAAACTGCTCAAAAGGACATTCATTTAATTTGGCCATTCATTCTCTTTAAATGAGTCAGTTACCAACTGTGAAACATGCTCTACACACAGGAAATGTAGTCAAGAGCTGAATAAAATCAGTTCCTGAAGTGAACCCAAGAAATTCATTTTTTTGATATAACTTTATTTGGATGAAGTTTGCCTTCACATCTTTCATGCTAAAATTAGAGCATATATAAATCCATCTTAGCAAATGTTAACTTCCTATCTTAGACCACCCAAAAAAGAATTAATTACTTATAGCACATATACATAGAACACTGGAGTTGAGGCAGTTCTCTCTCTGCAGCTTTGGACAGGACTTTTGCAGAGCAACAACGAACCAAAGTCAAAGTGCCAGAAGTAACCACACAGGAATTTTTTCCTGATTTCATTGTGGTCCTTGTGAGAAATGTGAACCAACTACACTCCATCATACGCTAAATACAGGCAACAAACTGAGTTCATTCTGGCTACTCATATGTTTCAATAAACCAGCTCTCTCTTAACACCCAGTGTTGACCTTTTGTAGAACTGACTCAGTAACAGGGTAAGATACCAAAGAAACTAAGTAAGCTAGGATATCTTTAGTCCCACACCTTCGGCAACACACACACACACACAGGTTCATAGACGTGAAAAGAAAAAAGGATCAGCGTATTCCATTAGCTATAAAATAACTATATCTACATCTCCTACTCCCTACTCTGACCAAGAGGTTTCAACTACAGGCTCAAGAAAGGTAAAAACTACAAGGTACGGCATTTAAGGCGAAAGAGTTAAGGGTTCATTTAAATCTTTCAAATTACATCAGGTAAGATGAAAAAGAGTTCTGGAGAATGGTTGCACAATGATGTGAATGAACTTAACACTACTGAACTGTACACTTAAAATGGTTAACATGGTAAATTTTATGCTATGTGCATTTTATCACAACTTTTAAAAAAGTAAATCGGGGCAATGAATAGTACAAAATGAAATTAAGAAAACAATGTAATTTACAATGGCAACAAAAAGGATAAAATATTTAGGAATAAATTTAACAAATGAAGTACAAGTCTTGTACACTGAAAACTACAAAATATCATTTAAAGAAATTGATCTACAAATTTAATGCAATCTCTGTGTAAAATTTCCAGCTGGCTTTCTTGTAGAAATTGACAAGTTGATCCTAAAATTCATATGAAAATGAATGGAACCCACAATAGCCAAAACAATCTTTAAAAAGAATAAAGTTAGAAGACTCACACTTTCCAATTTCAAAACATACTACAAAGAAACAATAATCAACATTGTATGGAACATAAGGATAGACATAGATCAATGTAATAGAATTTAGCGCACAAAAATAAACTCGTGCATTTTTGGTCATTTGGTTTTCAGTAAGGTCTCAAGACAATTCAATGGTAAAAGAATAATCATTTCAACAAATGGTACCAAGGCAACTGGATATCAACATGCAAAAGAATGAAGCTGGAATCCTACCTCACGCCATATATAAAAAGTTGACTCAAAATAAGTAATCTAAATATAAGACCTAAAATTAAAAATTCTTAGAAGAAAACAGGTGTAAATATTCCTTACCTTGGATAAGACAATAGTTTCTTAGATATGATATCTTAAACACAAGCACCCAAATTAAAAAGAATAATTTGGACTCCATCAAAAGTAAAAAGACAACCCACAGAATGGGAGAAAGAATTTGCAAATCATGTATCTGATAAGAGCCTAGTATATAGAATATATTAAGTACTCTTTAAACTCAACAATAAAAAGACAAATAACTAATTAAAAAACGGACAAAGGACTGAATAAACATGTCTTTAAGAAGATAAACAAATAGCCCATAAGCGCACGAAAAGATGCTCAACATCATTAGCTACCAATGAAATGCAGTCACCTTGGAAAACAGTTTGGCAATTCCTCAAGAAGTTAAATACCGAGTTATCATATGACCAAAAAATTCGACTCCTAGGTAGATTCGACTCAGTTATGGCCTCAATTGTGTCTCCCAAAATCCATATGTTGAAGCCCTAATCCCCAGTACCTCAAAATGTAATGGTATTTGGAGACAGGGTCTTTAAAGAAGTGATTAAGTTAAAATGAGGTCATTAGCGTGGGCCCTAATGAATGTGACTAGGGTCCTTATAAGAACAAGAAATTTACACACACAAAGAGATACCAGGATAGGCACACACCGAGGAAATACCATATGTGGACACAGTGAGAAGGCAGATACCTGCAAGCTAAGTAAAGAAGCCTCAGAAACCACACCTACTGCCCCTTGATCTTGGACTTCTAGCCTCCAAAACTAAGAAAATAACTTTCTGCTGTTTCAGCTACCCAGTCGACAGTGTTTTGTTATGGCAGCCCAGCGATCTAATGCAATACCCAAGAGATATGAAAACATGTTCACACAAAAACCTGGACATGAATGTTCATAGCAGCATTATTCATAATAGCCAAAAAATGGAAGCAACCCAAATATCCATCAACTGTACATCCATGTAATAGAATATTTGGTATATCCACATAATAGAATATTATTCAGCCATAAAGAGGAATGAAGTACGGATGAAGCCAGACACTAAAGGCTACATATTATATGATTACACTTATGTGAAATATCCAGAGTAGGCAGATCCATAGAGACAGAAAGTAGATTAGTGGTGGCGAAGGGTTAGGGGAGGCGGAAATGAAGAGAGACTCTTCTTGGGGGAGTGTTTCTTTCAATGGTGATGGAAATGTTCTGGAATTAGATAGTGGAGATGGTTGTACAACCTTATGAGTAATACTAAAAACCACTATTTTATGTATGTGAAATGTATCTCAATTAAAAAAAAGAAATATTCCTGAAATACTGCAAGTGGAAAAAAAAGACTATATGTTATGATTCTACTTTTTAAAATTTGTATATGCATAAAAAAGTTCTAAAAAGCCAAAGTCCAAAATGTTCTGGGTAATAGAATTAAAGATCATGTTTCCTTAAAAAGGAAAAAAGGTAAACCAGGGATCCTTGGAATTTGAACAAGTTCTTTGAGATGAAACACTATGATTTTTTCCTTTGTGTAAACTAGTCTACCACAGTTAGGTTGGGAGAAGCTTGTCTTTAATGAAATCACAGTCATTATATAATTTACAATGTAACTTCAAAGAACTAGGTTATCGGAAAGACAGCACGGTACCATTTTCACTCAAGTAAAGTGCCAACGGTAGGAATTTTAGTGCCTCTGATCACTGATATACTATATTTGCTTAAATAATTCGGTTGTGGACACATGATTTGTTTGTTTTTCCAGCACCCATATTTCCCCTCCTTCAGTTAAATACCTATTTCCAATGAAGAACCCACTTCTGCAGTTGGCCAGGGGCTGGCCAGAACACTCTGTCTGCCAGACCACAGTGATGGTTCTGGAATGGCCACTTGATTTCAGACAAGCAAAGTGGAGTGCTTCCTGGAGCTCTGCTGCTGGAGCTCTCAGGAAAGACTGCCTCTTTCTACTGGGCAGTGAAGCTGAGGCTTTGTGAGCTAAAGGTGCTGCCCGCCAAAGTCCCTGGCAGTGTGAAAGAAGCTGTGTGTGAATAAAGCCAATACACACAGGAAGACAGATGAGAGGCAGAGAGAGAAGACGGAGCCCTCACCGCACTGTGTGAGGCCCAGGATGTTGACCAGACTAAAGCGTGCTGTGTCCTGCACTCCAGTCATGTGAACCAACACATGTTCTGTGACATAAACAAATTTTCAAGACCCTAACAAAAGAAACATTCCTGACTAATATGAACGCCTTATTCTAATTACTATATGAATAACATGAAAACCAGTTATTAACTCATTTGAAATCCACTGTCGAACAAGGCAGGGGACAGACGCAGAAAGGGAAAGACAGGAGGGTGATGAGGGAAACGGGCTATATAAGAAAGGCTCATATACACTTTCAAAAGCAGTTACTTCCAGAGGATAACTTAATTTTTGGAGACAGCTTGACTGGGTTTGAATCCTGACTTGGCCACTTGTAAACTGTGACTTTGGTCAAGTTATTTAACCTCTTGTAACTCAGTTTTTCCATCCGGCCAATGAGAATGATAATAGCATGTATCTTCATAGGGCTATTGTCAGGGCTTAACATATGAAAAGTACTCAATAAATAGCAGTTGTTATTAATGTTGTTATAGTAAGAACCCAAAAGTTAAACTTCTACCTTTAAAATAATAAATGTATAATAATTTAACAATAATAATTTAGGGGGAAAAGTGGTAGTTAACAAAAGAAATTAATATACCTATACAGTGGACTATTATAACAGCCATGAAAGGAATGAAATACTGTTACATGGAGGAATCCTGGAAACCTTATGCTAAGTGACGAAGTCAGACACAAAGGTCACATTGTATGCTCCTGTTTATGTACAACAACTAGAACAATCAAATCCATAAAGACAGAAAAGAGATCAGTGGTTGTCAGGGGAAGTAACGAAGGAGCTGCTTTTCAGTGTTCTGGAATTAAACAGTGGTGACGGTTACAAAACATAGTGACTACACCAAAAACTGCTGAAATATACACTTAAAGTGGTAAATTTTAAGTGCATATCTCAATTTAGAAAAAGGAACTGCGTTGATTTTTAAGAAGAACTCTGTACTGTCCTTATGGAATTCCCTTCTGCTGAGGGTCCCTCACCAAGCAGGTAATGTTAACAAATTGTGCTAGTCCCATCGCCAAGGGCTGAGTGCTTCAGACAGCGGGGCGTATTTCTGAGGAATGTAGCTGCTTATTTTAGACAACCTAAAGATGACTTGGAAATCTAAAGAAAAATGAATTATTTTCATAGCTACACATTTTATTGTGACTTTTTACACTTAAAAAATCTGCCTGCCTTGTTTTTAGTGAGAAAAAGCATATGCAGTTTCATAGATTGTCTCCAACAAATACTGGAATATTGGCGCAATAGACTCTAGCAGATTAAAGAAAAAGAACCACAAAGCCTGATTCCTTCAATGCATAGAACAAGTAAACGATGCTAAGAACACAGTGTCTTATAGACTCACCGTGAACTCCTGGGATTCAAGTAACTACAGAAACTAGGAAAAGTACTTCAAATTTACAGAACCACAGAGACTGTGGATGAACGTATTTACCATCTAGGGTTATAATAAAAAGTCTGTATCTTCTAAATTACCACCAGGGGAGAGATTCAAGGTATGGTCCTCTTTCTGTCTTATCTCCCTTTGTCCGAACATATCAAATGCCATCTAATTTTGAAGCTCTCCCACAAAGCTTATCTGTTTGCTAATCCTCTGCCTTGGGACCTGTCTATTTCCCTAGTTAGCACTCCCTTCACTCCAGGCTTTGTCCAGTGAAAGACAATATGCACATCATCTGGTAAAAATATGAAAATAATATCACACTTAAAACATCTTGATGCAAGTTCAGAATTCTCTTTGAAAACAAGTATATGAGAAAAAATTTCATTCAATAGGAATTTATCTCTAAATTACAAACTAAAGACAACTAGACACATTCATAGGGAAAATTTAGGAAGCACACTAGTAAAAAAGAGAAATCTGCTGCCTCTGTTTGAAATATGGAAGATTACATGTGGAGTTTCTATGACTAAAAATATGCCTTGTAACAAATTACTACTTCTAAATGATAATTACGATTATAACAGAAAATAAAAAATTAAAAAGAGGAAAACATCAAAAAGAAACAGGAGACAATGAAGGAGAATAAATACACTTTGTAAACCTACCGAAAATCAATATCCAATAAAAGGCTTTTCATGTTAGACTTCTTGTCACCTGATGCTTTCAACCTGATCAGCTCATGTAACCTAAAGTAATTAGTGAAAGCAAATTTCATAAGAAATTACAAATGCCATAGATAATAAGCAAATAAACAAAAAACTCCCATCAATGTTCTCCTGATATTTCTAATATTTCAATGCAACAGTGAAGAGAATTTGGCAGATATAACCAGTTCCAGTTTTGCAAACATTTTTTGAAAGGCAGAACTTAACTGAAACAGAGACATATAAAATAATAAATAATTTAAGAATCAAATCAGAATGAATCCCTATCATATATCTGAAATCCATAAAGATTTCTCTCAACTGGAATACATAGCGGGTACCAAAAATATGTATACACATTTTAAGAAAGGAAAACACTGTATTATTGTAATACTCAATATATACCGATAACAAAAGATGAATACAAGTTATGTGTATCCATTTTTTTGGCATCTCCAGTAGATTGCAAACTCCTTCAGAGGGACCATGCTTTATCTTTTCTTGTATACACAAAGCTTAATGCTATATCCTGGAACTTGATAATCTTTTCTTACAGTTTACATAGTGATGCGAGGAGACGTTCTGAAAAAAAATCACATAACATACCTTGGTGTTCCAACACACAGTACTCTTCTGAACCCAAGGGTAGAAAGTAGGTCTACCAAGAACTGACAGCTCCTATCAGCAAACAAATACTGGGCATGTGTCTTCTTGTTTTCCAACGGATAAAGGAGCTGACTGGGCCTTTTTAACTGGGCGATAGAAATATCACCCAGTGCCTGGTGCTCACAATGCTTCTCCCAGTCATCTGGCAACAGCAACTGCTGACATGTTTGACAAAACTTCCTCTGAGACAACGGCAGCTCAATGAACTTCACATACCTTCAAGATACAACAAAAAACAAAAAAAAAGATATTTTAAGTTTGTTGTCTTAAAGGATAATTTATTTTTGCAATTTTTAGTATGCAAAAAGTATTACTGTTTCCCAAAGAGAACCGCATAAAGAAGCAAAGGTAAGAAAAATCTGCGCAGTGTTGCCTAGAATTTATGTCTGGCTGCATGTCTACAAAGTGGAAGAGAATCAGCAATTTCATAAGAATTGAGATGCTCCAATTCAGTCACCGAATGAAGATCAATATCCATTTAAAATGTGAATATAATATATTACTCAAACAACTTAGTAGTAATGGAGACTACTATCACGTTTAAATTTATTGACAAATCCATGCGCTCTAACTTTCAAGTGTTAAACAGTCTGGCTCAGTATGACAGTCATTTTAAAATGAGAATTTAAGATCATTCTTCAAGTTCTACGGCATACTTAGCAAGAAAAATTACCTCCTAAAAGAAAAAACATTCCTACAGAGTTCCTCTATTCTTAGCAGTACTGACAAAGACAGTTCTGAGAAGCTCATCCCCAAAACAGCAAGATGATATCCAAAGCCTTAAAGAAAAACACTATTGCATATCCCATTGGATCTCTTTCAAGTCATCCTTACATCTGATTGCAAAGTCACCACTTTGGGTTTTTTCCTTCTGTTTTCATTTTATTAGAGATGATTAAAGAGAGAAAATAATCACGGTTAGTATATTTTAAACACTGCTCATTTTGTACATGCTGTACCAGCTATGAAATCAGAGTAAGATTAGCGAGGCTCATAAATGTCTAAATCTAAGCATGTCAAATAGTACACTAATGGATTCTTATAGTTTGAGAAGTCATATGGTTTCAATTGAAGTAAACTCTGAAACTGTACTGTAAAAGACTGTGAACTTAACATAAAATCAAAGGGGGGGGGGGGTTAAAACTTTTTCTTTCTAAACACAGTTTCACTTCAAAGCACCCAGGGCAGTGACAAATAGATATTCTGAATGGCTATAGTAAGAAATAAGCTTATCGTGCCAGAAATTTAAGTGTTTCTGTTCCTATGATAACTGTTCTTTTGACAGCTTTATCTATGACTGGAAAGAAAAAGGAGAGCGATATTAAATATTGGAAGAAACTTTTATAGTAATTCAAAGTAAGAATGTCAGTAAGTAGCCCCTAAGACATGAAATGCAAGTGGAAAGAACCACTACACTCTAGAAATACTAAATTTACTACAGTTACCTTTCCTTATTACATGTTAAGTGTCCAAGACTTCCACATCCAGCCATGAGAGAGTAACACAGACCAGATTTACCATCCTGGCCCACAAAAAATGTCTTAAACAGAAAACATATGAAACCCCCGTTTTAAGATACTGGATAACTGGCAGCCCAAACAGTGAACAGTAAGAGAACGGAACAAGTGAGTGAGTATACAGCTGCCCAGCTTACAGCAGCACTACCCTTACCTGCGGGGGGTACATTCCAAGAGCCTCAATGATGCCTGCCCGAAACTGTGAAGAGTCTTGAACCCCACATATACACGTATATGCTGTGTTTTTCCCTATACATACATACTTGTGATAAAGTTTAATTTCCAAATTAGGCACAGTAAGAAACTAACAACAATAACTGATAAGAGAATTATAACAATATACTATGATAAAAGTCATAAGATTGTGGTCTCTTTCTCTCTAGTAATTTTTGTATTTTTCATTGCGATCCTATTCCTGAATCTGGACTTACTGAATTGGCTAGGATCCCCAGTCAGGGTCGAATCGAAGCTGTGAAAGCAGACATCCTGCTGTGTCCCAGTCTTAGGAGATGTGCCCTCAGTCTTTTCTCAGTCTGGTGAAAGCTGTGGGTTTTTCTTAGATGCCCTTTATCAGGTTATGGAAGTTCCCACCAATTCCTAGTCTCCTGAGAATCTTTATCATGAACGAATATTTGACTCTGGACTTAGAAGAACTCGGGTTACATAGTTATATAAGCTGGGTCCTCAGTGAAGAACCTGCTGGGCAGCTGGGTGCCAGGTAGAAAGGGCAACTTCCAGACGGGAGCCTTTTTAAAGCCTGCAGGCAGATTTCTCTAAGGAGATGATGCTACATCTGAATGTTCTGAAAGGATTCCGATGACTAGCAGAGAGTCTGCAGCTGAATCAGTGATAAGCACATAAATAACCAATAGCAACTACAACAGAAAATCCAAGACTGCTATTAACTCCAAGGAAAACAAAAAGCTGCATAGGAAAGAACTTTCATGGTTTTATTGATTTATTTCATGGTCCAGCTATTAGCAGCATTTATATGGTTACAATATTGCAAACACTAAATTTTGAATCTAACCAAAATCATGATATAAACATGTAAGAATGGGGTATGAAAAGGGTACAGATTATAGCTGGGGGTAGGGGGACGGGGAGGGGAGAGAGCAAAGAGAGCGGGAAAGATAAATCTTCATCTGCCATATGAAATAAGGACAATTCCAAACACTGATAAATCAAGAAAGTCAAGAAAGACATGCATGTTTTGTATTTCACAGATAGGAAGGTAAATTCTAAAAGAATTGGCCAGAAGAGCTGACTGGGGTTGTTTCTGGAGAGGGGAAAATGCATGGGTGGAGACAGGCGCTTTAAAATCTCACAGAACTATTTGATCCTATTGCTGCTACATACAGATTTCTTCATTGAAATTTAATTCACGTATCACACTATCACCCTTATAAAGTGTGTGATGCAGTGGTTTGTTAGAATATTCACGAAGTTGTGCAACCAACACTGCAATATAATTCCAGAACCTTTTCATCATCTCAGAAAGAAACCTCATACCCATCAGCAGTCACCCCCCAATTCCCTTACCCCCAGCCTCTAAAAACTACTAATATTCTTTCTAGCTCTAGAGATTTGCTCATTCTGGACATCTCCTATAAATGAAATCATGTGATAGCCACATACAAATTTTGATTTAAAAATTGTTTTATTAATAAAAGACTTAAAAAAAACTTCTAAAGGATGAATTTCAGCCCCATACATGAATGAAAAGATTACAGCCAAGGGGCTATCAGTAAGTACTGAATCCATTTAACCACAGAATAAAAACAAGAACAAATATGGGTATTATAATTACAGTACAAAACATAAATAATATACATTTAAATAAAAGTTTAGGGGAAGGGGATGAGAAAGTGGCAAGTAGTGTAAGTATATCAATTTTCTTATGTGTTAGCCATAGGCCAAAAGATATAATTTAAAACTGAAAAATCAAGTAAAGGGGTTATAAGCAATATTCAAAGCTATAAAGGTTAACCCTAAAAAGAAATAATCATCTAAAATTGGACAGTGATTGCAGAGAAAGAAATAGGAAGAAATATACGAGGTTCATTATTTGTCATTTTTAGATGGATGAAGACTATCTGAAAAATTAAAGGATTAAATATGGTATAGAAAGTTACAAAGGCACCCATTACAACAAAAACACAGAAGAAATATACATTAAAACAGGAAAAGCGAAGAAAACACAGACCATATAGTGACAGAGAACAAAAATAAAAACAGAGAGTATAAAATAATACAGCAAAACTAAGACCAAGCATATCTTTTAGATCCACTATGAAAAAGGACTCAATCCACCCATTAAAAGACAGCCTGTCGGATTGCATCACAAAGCAAAATCAACCATGCTATTTCATCACTTCTAAGAAGCATATTTTTTCACATTTTAGCATCCGTGATATTGAGCTATGATTTATAATTGCCACCAGCCAGATGGAGGTCTGTGCAAACTTGTGCAAACTTGCCGCCCATGTGCAAACTTGGCCCCAGCTCTTCAGGCTGCATCTCTTCGATGCAGTACCAGGCATGGCTGGAACTACAGGGGGAGAGTCACAGTCATCACCCTATGATTCGATCCCAAAAAGCAAAGTCATTGTACGTGCAGTCAGGCACCCAAACAGAGCAACAGAGCATACATTCGATATGAGAGAAGTAAATACTCATCATTGAACAATGACAACAATCAAAGGCTTTAGAGGAAAAAGGAGAAGGAAGGTCCCCAAGGAGATGAAGTTGTGCCAAGTTCTGCGTCAGGTTCAGCTAAAGGCCAGAGAAGCTGCAAAATCACCAGGAAGAGATGAAATAAAGTTCAAGGCAACGAGGGGCTCGTGGGGTCTAGTGGGACAGTTCACGCACTATATAGGACTATCTTCAGGCACTTAAGGTACTAAGTTCGATTACTCTTAAAAGAAGAACACTGATAAACGAACCTCCACTTATATCTCTTTGTGCCTTGTCAAAGTTGTCCTTCAGAAAGCTTTACTGCTTATCAACTTTCTCTTGACAAAAGATAAACTGAGCTCTTGTGCATATTTCTCTCTATTCCAAATCACATCATAATCATTCAACTATACTTCTTTGAATTTAACATTCAGACTCAAGGTTTTTTGAAAGTTTGGTAGCAAGAACAAGGGACTATGAAGAGCTAAGGATTACTCAGTGTTCCCTCCCTTATTTGTACTTACTACACATACTCCAGGGGGAAAAGAAATTCATTCTGTCACATGGCTCAGCATGATTCACAAATTGCAGGCTAGCATTTTGAAATGTCATTTTTATTGATCTCCATTTGATGTTCCATTTGCCTTTCCTGGAGTAGACAAATTATGTTTATAACATTTCCCTAATAGCAGACCTTGAAAATCTGAGTTTAAATGAGCTCTGAAAAAAACATAACCAAATGAACTATCAACTAAACTATCTGGGTGCACATAAATAAATAATGATTTTAGCATGAAAATATATCTTCCCTAAGACTTCATAGGTCACAATAAAGGTGCCAACGTAGGACATAATAGAATAACACATTTCAGAGCGTAACAGGCAGCTAAAAACTATAAGGAAAGCCAAACTCGGGCATAAAATGTAAATCTGTCAACTGAACATTAATGAAATATAAAATATGGTTCACAGACTGAGATTAGAAAAACGAATACCAAATCCTGTTCTGTAGAACCCAGAAGTCTGTGTAGCACTGCCAGTTCCATAATAAAAATCAAGTAACAAAGGTCAATTTATCTTGCTAGCTAACATCGTTCCTTTCTGACAATTTCAAAAATAAATTAGTCAGTGAAAAGCTATTGTTACTCCATAACAGCATATGAAAAGTTTGCTTCATAGAACAGGTATAATGTTTAAATACTTTTAATACTTTCAAATACAGTAGTTTTTGAAACAGAGAACTTATAAATGAGTCGTATAAAGTTAAATTAGAAAACAATTACAATCTCAAGTAATGGTACATCATCCCTAGGTCCATTTACACACAAGAATGAACTGCTAGTAGTAAGTTGAAGATACACTAACAGACTAGGTAATTAGTAACACAAAATAGATAATTTAGCCAGCTTTTGAATTAAAAAAGCTAAAATTTTAAATTTTTAGAGGATTGACTGATTTCAAACTTTTTACTCCCTAGAAAGCATATAAGAAATCATAAGAGCGTCAATTACAAAGTGACGTAGTGAAATCGATGTATTTCAAAAAGCTTACACTTCTATTCACCCTCCAGAACCTGTTCAAATACCATGTTCTTAAACTGTATCAATCAGCTAGGGCACAAGTGAGCTGTAATGCTCTGCCTTTCCTAGAGCACTCACTCTTTTCTGTCAATACTGTCATTCTTTGCATTGTAGACTCTTTGAATGTATCTCAACTTCACTACTAGCATTTTAAGTTCTTTTTGAGCCCTCAACAAAGAAGGAATAAATGACTGGATGGATGGTGGATGGGTGGATGGATGGATAAATGGATGGATGGTTGGATGGTGGCTTGGGCAACAAATCCCAAGTCATGAGTCACAGATGATTTAAAATATTGAAAATTACTTTAAGACATTCTCTCAAGAATCAGCAGATCACAGATAAAATTCTGGCCTCCGAGTCTTACTGAAACTATATTTTCTTTTTCTATTTAAATAATTCTGATTCTGTAAGGTAAATAACCTCTATAAGCTGCCCAAACTAACAACCTTTTGAAAATTATTTAATACTTCATATTTTAGCCATGGTTTTTATATCCTAATTAGTATGAGATGTGAATTTCAAAAAAATTCTTTATTATCAAAAAACCCATATTCTGGCAGTACAAAGATAAGAACAGTGTTTCAGTTCCAGACTAAAATTTTATTATGCAAGGAAACAAGATTACCTCGATTTTCTTCTTACAGAATTTAATTGACTCACCAATATCTTTATGTAATAACATGAAAAACATGCTCATCAGATAAAAGAGATAAGGCAGAGTACAAAACAATGTACACATTATGACTACAACCTGGTAAAACAAACAAACCTTGGCACAGGAAAAAAAGGCCTGGAGGAAATACTACAAAAAGACCAATGTAACGGGTACAAAGGGAGAAACCATGGGTGATGTTTTTCTACTTTCTACTTTCCGCATCTTCGATATTCTATTTTATCTCATTAGGATAATCTCATTACAATAATTCTATATAACTCCTTATATTTCACCCCCTTATACCTCCTTAAATTAAATCACTACACATCATATATTAATTATTCTGTGCTTTCATGTTTAAAATACCGTTTCAGAGTCAGAGGCATAAGTTTGAATCAACGCTCAGTCGTTCCAATAGTATGAACTTGATCAAGTTACTTAACTTCTCCAAGCCTCAATGTTCTCATCTAAGTAAACCACCTCACCAGGATTAACATCTCCTGTAAAACACCAGCTTAGTTCCCAGCTCATCCCGGTGCAGAATTTACATCACTTCACTTTTCGACATTTTTTGCTGTAGATCGAATTCCCATAAATTAAGTAGACATCACAGATTAAGTACTCTGGTTAAGAGGTCATCAATTTATCTTAAGAAAAGTTTCCTCCATCAAAGGAATTGAAAAATCTACTAGTAAGAATAGGAAGACATCTTTATTAGATCTCAGCAGTCCTTTCCTCTTAGCCTGGAGGAGACCTCAGCAGTCATCTAAACACAGCAGCCCAGATAGGCAGAAGCAGTAGCCATGAGAGTAAAAGCCTATTTGTCATCAGCAACCAAGGCCAGGAGATTCTTAAGCAGCTTCTCTCAGCACATAGAGCAAATGCCTATGACACGGGAGAGGGATGAATTCTTTTCCCAGGTTTGACAAAGAATTAAATCTATGACTCAATTCTAGTTCACCCAATAAAACATTTTAACAATGCAGATTTTAAAAAAAGATAGATGTTTATAGCTTAAAAAAATTTTTTTGGTTCTTTCAGTATTTCAGAAAAGAAACATGCAGTAAATCTTCATGACATTGGCAAATCGGCATGCCAAATTGGCAATGGATTCTTAGCTATGATAAGAAAAGCACAGCAACAAAAGAAGAATTTGATAAACTGGATTTCATCAAAGTTAAAAACTCTTGTGTATCAAAGGACATCATCAAGAAAGTGAAAAGACAATCTACAGAATGAAAGAAAATATTTGCAAACCATCCGCTAAGGGTGTAAGAGCCAGAACATAAAGAGAACTCCTGCAACTTAACAACAAAAAGCAAACCCTGTTAAAAATGGACAAAGGACCTGAATAGACATTTCTCCAAAGAAGATATACAAATAGCCAAAAAGCACATGAAAAGATGATCAACATTATCAGTAATTAGGAAAATAAAAAAATCAAAACCGAAATGACATCCCACTTCACAATTGTTAGGCTGGCTATAATAAAACAAACAAACAAACAAACAAACAAACAGAAAATAATAAGTGTTGGCAAGGACATGGAGAAATTGGAACCCTCCTACATTGTAAAATGGTGCAGTCACTGTGAAAAACAGTTCCTCCCAAAATTAAACATAGTATTTAACCACATGATCCAGTAATTCCACTCCTACGTATATAAGCAAAAGAACTGAAAACAGGGATTCAAAGAGATATTTATACACTGATGTGTGTTGTAGCACTATTCACAATAGCCAAAAGGTAGAAACACCCAATGTCCGTTGAAGGGTGAATAAAAAAATGTGCTGTATATATACAATGGAATATTGTATTGCAGCCATAAAAAGAATAAAATTCTAACATATGCTACAATTTGGATAAGCCTTGAAAACATTACGGTAGATGAAATCAGCCAGACATAAAAGGACAAATATTGGTGATTCCACGTATCTGAGGTCCCCAGCATAGTCAAATTTATAGAGACAAAAGTAGATCACAGGTTACCAGGGATTGGGGGGACGTGGAACGGGGAGTTATTGCTTAATGGTGACAGAGTTTCTATCTGGAGTGATGAAAAGTTTTGGAAATAGTGGTGATGGTTGCATGAATGTAATTAATGCTATTGAGTTGGCAAGTTTTATGTTACATATATATTTACCACAATACAAATAAATAAATTAATTAATTAATTAAAGGCACAGGGGGAAAAACCAACAGGATAACAAATGAAATCGACACCACATCATTACCTTTCCACACACTGCACTCGGGACAGAGGAGGCTGACATCTTCGGTTCAGAGCTTCTCGGGCAGCAAGTCTAGCTCCTGACAACTGAAAGACAGTACAAAAGCCACTGAAGAAGCCACCAAACTTGCTACCACCCTAGAAAAACTAGTATCACATTCTGACATAAAGAGGTTAGAAATTCAAGCAGCTCAAAGTTACAAACAAGCACTCATTTCAGGGGGGAAAAAACCCCCAAAACATTAAACTGGGAACATCCTAGAGTAGTACCCAATGTATTAAAGCACTAACTCACATTTGATCTTAATAGGTTCTGCAAAAGAGCGGTTTACAAGACTGTTTTCTACTGAACCTAACAAAGCTGAAAATGTTCTAGTCAAAACTTTCAGAAACTTTCATTGGAGCTGAGTCCAAGAAGATATCCAGCTCATAAGTATATCTCTACATGCCTTCATCAGTCACCCATTGGCTTAATAAATGATGTTCAATGAAAATGTTCAAAAAAAGTGTTTTTCTAAAACACTTGCTGGAATGATCATGACCTAGACTCTTTGGGGAGAAATCTATATTTGAAAACTCAATACTAACACCTCAGAAAGACCTAATGGGAATGAAGTCTTTGAGACAGTAGTTTAAGACATCAGTAACAAAATCAGTTCAAAGTATGAACTCCAGTCTCTCGAAACAAAAAAACATAGTATTTTCATCTCTTAAGAGATTTATCTCCAAATACATGGTGATGAAAGGAGAACTGACTCTGGGTGATGAACATACAATGTGATATATATAGATGATGTAATACAGAATTGTATACCTAAAACCTATGGAACTTTACTAACAATTATCACCCCAATAAACTTTAATTAGAAAAAAGAAATTAAACAAGTTCCCCACACAAAAAAAGATTTATCTCATACATACATCAAAAATAAAAAATACATATCCAAAGACTTAATATACCTTTTCATCTTCCCATTGAAAAAAATTACAATCTTTTCTGTCTCTACAGGCTGAGCAGGCATAAAACCTCCGTGTTTCTTCTTTCCCTTGGCTCACCTTTACAAACAGAAGAGTGGGTCCTAGTTCCAGAATAGGAAAAAAACATGTCAAGCAATAGTCATCTACGTCAAGTTCCTACTTTTCACCACTCTTAAATAACACTTGTTTTAACTGTATGCATGTTTTTCTTAACTAAATCCACTAAAATGTTGAATTTTTTTTCAGTCACAACATTCCAGCACTATTTATTTTTTAATTTTTAATTTTTTGTTAATTGGGGAATATTGGGGAACAGTGTTTCTCCAGGGCCCATCAGCTCCAATTCATTGTCCATCAATCTTAGTTGCAGGAGGGCACAGCCCACCTTCCCATGAGGGAACTGAACCAGCAAACCTGTTGATCAGAGCTCCTGCTCTAACCAACTGAGCCATCCGCCTGCCCCAGTACTATTTAAACAGTAGTTTTTGGAAACTGGTCTGTCCAGAAAGAAAATGCTATTGTCAGTATAGTTGCTATGTACATGGTGAACAGCCTGGGTCCTGAGACTAAAACAAGGTGTGGGTCCAGAGAATCGAGCCCTTCACCACCTCAGTTCAGTTATCCTTTCAGTGAGAAGCTGAGCTTTTAGAGTTGGACACACCTTCTCTCAAGTTAGAGAAAAACTGGTTCTGGTTTCTACGCAAGAATTCATTCTATCGTTCTCGCTAACTTTTTTTGATTGAAGAGATAGCAAATCAACAAATGAAATCCCCAAGTACTTGGCAAAGCGAATTACTCGAGAACATGCATTCCCTTTGCCTAGCCTCTGCCTCTTCCCATTAAAAAAAAAAAAAAAAAAGGAGCCAAAACCAGACAGTGACGACTTTCTACGACGGTTTTTAAAGTAAGTTGAAAAACACAACTTCCCGAGAAAGGAGCGTTTTCCAGGCATCACACACGGGAGGGAAGAGAGGCTGAAGGCTACTGCACGCCCCTCGGCGCCCGACAGCCAGGCTGAGCCCAGACACGGACCCACCGTGAGGGCACAACGGGGCGGGGGTGGCGGGATCGGGGGGAAGCACCACCTCCACTCCCGAGCTCCCCTGGCGACTCGCGCTCCCCTCGGCCTCCATGGTTCCGAGCCGGTCTGTGAAGGCCGCCATCTTCCCGCCGCCGTCCCGAAAGCCTCAGTCCGAGCAACGAGGAGGCTGAGAAAGAGCGCCGCCTCGACTCGCAGAAACTCAGAGCGTCCCCGCGCGCCTCGGAGGAGCTGCGGCCCCCGGGGCGCAGGCCACGCCCCCAAGCGCAGTCGCGGCCGCCCTGGGCTGCAGCGAAGCGGTCGTGGCGCTGGGGGGAGCGACTCGCAGGCAACTTGTTGGACCTGTGCAATAAGCTCATCTATTTCCTGCCTCACCCTTAGTACCTGTTAAGCACCCTCCTGTCATAAGAATACAGCCAGGAGATGAGATGACTCTTTGGAGCAAAGGTTTCGTGGGGATTATGTCCAAAACACAGCATCACCACCTACAGCAGCTGACTATAAAAATAGCTGAAGTATCTGCCCTTGATGAAACCATCCTCTTTTCAAAATCAGAGGCAGTGTCGTCTACCTTTACGATGTTTATATTTGCACGTCATAGTTGCATATCTGTTGACATTTTATATATTGTAAAGAAAGGAACCTGTCCCTATTTGTGTCTGACATGATTATATATGTAGGAAATCCCAAGGAATCTACGAAAATAATTCTAGTTTAAGCTGAGTTCAGCAAGGTTGCAAGATACCAGATAAACATACAAAATCTATTGTACTTGTAAATACTGGCAATGACTACGTGAACCAAAATTAAAAATAGAATACCACTTACAACTGCTGGAATGAAATACTTAGGTGTGAACTGGGACTTGTAAAGGGTTTGTATGCTGAAAACTACAAAATGTAGATAAAAAAATCAAAAAAAGATCTACATAAATGTAGAGACTTCCTGTGTTCATGGATTAGAAGACTTGTCACAGTAAAGATGTCAATTCTCCCCAAGTTTAGGGCAGATACAGGTTTAGCTTAATTTCTGTCAAAATCCCAGTCAGATTTTTGTACATTCTGACAATACTATTTTGAAATTTATATGGAAAGTCATGGGAACAGCTAAAACAATTTTGCAAAATAATAAAAGTGGAAGGAATCTATCCAATTTCAAGACTTATTGTATAGCTGCAGTAAACACACATATACTCTTATAGATGAAGTAGTCAAATATCTCCTTATAGTATTTAAAGAACTGATGGTATTTATACATATTTAAACTTACACATTTAATACTATGGTATATTAATTTAGAAATACTGCTCTTTTCCATGCATATTTCATGCACTGGTTTCACTCAAATCCTTTACCTGCACTGTAGCATCTGGTCTTTGACATAACAATTCCCCTTTTTAAGTGGTCCAACACAAGATATTGGCACCTCTACAACTTTAGGAGTGGGAACTGTCTGGACCCATGTCTACTGAAATTTTTGGAAATTTTATCTCAAGACCTACTAGTTCTCAAGTTCTCATTAACACTTCTATTTTAAAATGTTTAAATAATAGGTAGAGATTTGTGATTTTTAAAAAGGACCTGTTTACAAAGCTTGCAAATTGAATTCAAGAAATCATACCAAAATAGTTACTGAATCTCTGTTTTCTTATCGTCTCTTAAATAATTCTGATTCTGTGAGAAGAGCTCTATAAGCCACTCAAACCAATACAGATTTGCAACCTTTACAGATAAGCTTCCCCAAACTGTAAAAGTACAACAAAGGCTGTCCAAATAAGGGAAATGGAGAGCACCCCTTAGTGTGACAGACTTGGAAGGTTTCAAAAATAAGGCAGTTCTCTCTTTTCTGGGGGATAATTTGAGGAGAAAAATACTCATCTTATATTCAGACATGTGTAGTAAATAGTGTATGTTGAATATTGGCTGAAGAGGATATAAATATGAATAGTGTTTTGTTTCATTTGTCTGCTAATATTTTTAGTTTGTACAGGAAAATCCTTGAGCAGAGAAAAGTGGAAATGTAGCAGGATTCTCAAAGGAAACCCACAGCAGAGTTGAAAGTAGGCCCCTTGAGGCCTGAACAGAGATAGACCCATGACACTTGTCCTCTGTCAGGGTACAATCCTTTATGCCCTTAAGACAGGCTCAAATTCAACGATTGCCCCACCACAGGATGTGGACAAAGTAGTGAGCTTCTCATAGGGACCAGGATCTCACTCCTTGACTTTGTTAACAGGATAAAAGCCCTCCTATCCACCCCCGCCCCCACAAGTGGTTGAAGCCCGGGAGCGTTTTGTAGTGGCTGCCTGACCCACTTCTCTATCTTCTGTTATGGAACCCAGATTTTCTTTGGGAAGCCAACCCTCACCAATTTAGTTTGAGAGGTACAAAGAACCATAAGGACTTTCTTGGGTTTGGGCAGGTGACTTAGGGAATGGCTGGAATGGCTGTAATAGTTAGATTTTTGCCATCTCAGTGGCATTCACAATACTGAGTTGTCATGTTTCTGAGGGGTTCTGCTCTCCCGTCTTTCCTGGGCTAGGTGGTACATCTAGTGGGGGGCTGGTCCAGGTTCACCTAGGCTGGGATAACTCAGCTTTGCACAAGTCTTGCATCCTCCTTGCAATGATCTGAATGTTTCTGTCCCCCCCCCCCAAACTCATATGTTGAAACCCCTAACCCCCAAAGGTGATAGAATTAGAACGTTTTGAGAGGTGATTATTAGGTTGCCCTCATGCATAGGATTAGTGCCCTTTTAAGAGGCCCCAGAAAGCTCCCTAGTCCCTTCTGCTATGTGAGGACACAAGGAGAAGTGACCCAAAGAGAGCCCTCACCCCACCGTGCTATCACCCTGACCTTGGACTTCCAGCCTCCAGAACTGTGAGCAATAGGTTTCTGTTGTTTTAAAGCTATCCAGTCTGTGCTATGTTGTTATAGCAGCTTTAATTAACTAAGGCACTCCTGGAACCAGGGTGCCAGCCTGGCACTTCTTTCTCAGAGATGGTGAAAGCACAAGAGAGATGGGAGAAACAAACTTCTAGAGGCCTGGGCTTCGAGCTGCCACTCTCACTTCCGCCTCATTCTTTTGGCTCAAGCAAGTCACGTGGCCAAGCACTGTAAAATTACGTGGTGAAGGGCATGGGTCAGGAAGGGGTGAAGAACTGGAGCCAATAATCCAGTATCATAGAGACTCTCTTCACTGGGATAACCAAGTGGCTGGTGGCAGTGTTTCCCTGAACTTACGGAGCACCGGCGTTAGCAAGAAGTCAGTAAGAAGCAAGAAGAACTAAGACAGGGATGTGTGACGATACCATGTGAGCACCTAAATCCAGCCAAGCCCGATGTTTTCAGTTACAAGAGTCACAAATTCCTTTACCTCCTTAAGCCAGTTTGAGATGGCGTTAGTTCTATCAGTCACAACCAAGGATGCCGAGTAATGCTCTATGGCTGCGGCCATAATAATGGATGTATGGATGTCTATGAATATGTATTGCAGCCCCTTTCCAGGCAAGACCAGCTAACCCTTCTCTCCACTCTCCCCTGCCACAATTCCTGTCAATCTGCCTGCTATCCTCCACTTCACCTTTCTCCTCTACCCACCTTAGGTTCTCCTGCTAAGGCCCTTTAAATTAGACAAAGAAAAGACAGATTAAGACAAGGGGAAAAAAAAAACCCCAAACCATAAGTTTATTAGTTTATTAACTGCATCAAGCACACACATAGAAGCACTTAGAGATGAGTAACTCAAAGGGGTGATTAGAACTTGGGCTTATATAGCATCTTAACAAAGATAAACAAATTTTTTGGGGAAACTAATGGTAGATCAAGGTCAGTTTTAGCAAGATTTGTTATGTAGATGCCTCTGGTGCCCTCTGAACTGATGAGCGTCTAGAATTGTCTCCACTGATTAACTTCTGTCCTTCTTGGTAGAGAGGAGAGGAGCAAACATCTTTACAAATTATGTCCTGCTTTTAGGCAAATAGGCAGAGAACTTTTCTTGAGTGTGCTTTGTAATTGACTTTGGCATAATCCTTATGCCCACGTGGCATATTTGGGAATGGAATATTCTGCTTCCCTTCCACATCTTCATTCAGAGTCAAAGGCTTTTTCTATTGCCTTCCTCTATCGATGATTGCAAATTCTACATCAGCGATAATAAGCTGTCCTCTCTGAGCCACAGACTTTCCAAACTTAAAGGTAATATTTACCCTCAAAACATATTAGGGTGGATGCTATCCAGTAAATGAGCAGCATTTTAGCTAGAGATTCAGAGAATTATGCATTTCCAACTCCTCATGGATAGCAAGTGTAGCTAGATGTTCAATCGCTTCAACACTTTGCGAAGGTAGTGGCAACCTTGGTTTAAACCAGCACCTTGGTTTAAATGCAGTTCCTGATTACCTTCAAGTACCACAATTTAAAACAAACACTCGAAGAGTAAAATAGCTTTCTGGATTATTCCCAAGGTTACACTGAGAGATAAAAGGCAGTTTTATTCACCCTGACAGGCCTTCAGCCCTGAGTGTCACTGAATCTGGTTAAACCAGTTCGCAGGCCAGAGATCAGCCCGATGTTTATACAACTTTCTGACTCGGGAGAGGCTCCCGGAGTTTTCTGTTTTCTGCCGTTTCAGAGGGCTGCAATGGTTTCTGAGGCCTTGACTGTCAGGTGAGAATGGTGTAGCGTAGACGAGGTTGAGGAGCAGCCAGGGCTCCTGGAGTCAAAGGAAAAATAAACACATCTCTTTGCTTACAGAATAGATTAGCTGCCTTGTTTTGGTAGCACATGCTTTCCATTTCCAGGTCTAAAAGAACCCACAAGGCGACATGCAGAGTCACCAACTGCCCGGTTAGCATTTCATGGGCTGGAACTGGTGTCAGGGTTCTGAACAAAAATCTTTTGAAATGTTGCTTAGTTTCTCAGGGAGTCAGGTTCGGATAAAACTCTATCACCTGGTGACCTCAGGGATCTTTTCCTTTCAATCCCAAATCAATTCATGTCACATAACAAAAAACTTTAAAATAGCCTTTTGATTCCAAATCGGTCACCGTGCTCCAGGAAAGACGATGTCAAACCTAGAAATTTGTGTGTGCACATACTCCCTTTATGCAGTGCCCCCAAACCCAAAAACACGGATGCGTGCCTTATTACATCATCTAAAACCAAAAATCCAAACATGCCATTAATACACACAGATAGCTTCTCGGATGGAAACCTCATCTATAACTAACAGAACTTGTACCGCACTTTTCTCAAAACACCTTGTTTCGTCCTCATTACAAACCTGCCATCGCCATTAGCTCGTGTATTTTACATGTGGAGAGAAACCTGCTCTGGGAGACTGTGAGATTTGCACAAGAGCACGGAGCTAATAAGGGGCAGAACCAGGACTTAAATATAGGTCTATTCCAATCTCAAACTCTTAGTCCGGAGGGAACTGTGGCATAACTTCAGTTTATTGAAGATAAGCAATATTAGAACATAAGTGTACAGTATTTTGAAATGACAGAAGTTTCATCTATTGCATTACTTAGAACAAAAACTTTAAAGCTTAAGAATTTTTCTCAAAGAACTCTACATGGATTCTGAAGCAGGCTAAAATGTACTAAATAAAATGACGCTGATTAATAACACAGTTTACTTAGATAAATGCATTTTTGTGATATACTCACACTACTTGATCCATGGGCCAAGAGGCTGAATGAAAGCCATACCCTCCACAGCCCAAGAGAAATCTAGGTGTGGAAAACATGCTTCTATTATAAATAACAGAAATGTTGTGAGCTCCAGTCAAAGGCAGCCAAGCATTTAGTTTACAAAGCATTTACTTTCCCTCCCTTGCAGGCAAGGAATTTACAATCTAAGAGGCGAAGGTAGACCTGTGCAGGTGTAGGACATACAAAGATTAGGAAGGACATTATTCCTTAGAAAATATTTGATTTCAGACCTATTACCATTTGCAGATTTTCCTTATTCCTTTGAGCAGTATTTGAAGAGTAAATCCAAGAGTTGACTCTTCCTGATTTTTGTATTCCTACTACCTTTCTGAGAATCTGGCACACAGTGAGTACTTAGTAAATGTTTGAAGTCAGGGATTTATAGCCACCATACAAACTGTGATCCACTCAGGAGCTGGGATTTTATAAAGGAAATGAAAAAGGGCTACAGCAAATTCATGTATCTGCCATGACTGAGAAGTAAATGGTTTGGATTCACAACTGCATCAAACAGAACCAAGAGCCCGGCAGTAAGTAAGCAAGACATTTATCTCAGTAGTCAAAATAATGATTACAAATCCAGGTTGAAAAGTTCCTACATGTTATTATGAAGCAAGCCTCTCAGACCACACTTGAGAAAATATTTAGAGGTGGGTGTCCCTACTGTCAGTGTTCTATCAGGAATATGATGGAATACTAAGGTGGCGGGGACGACAGTAGTGGTTAAGGTAGAGGCTGGTGTTGGTTACATTAGAGACTATGTCATATGCAGGTACTTGATGTTTTTTACTTTGGGTGGTGTTAGGGACTGAAATGGATGGGTCTTCCCCAAATTCATATGTTGAAGGCCTAATCTCCAATGTGACTATATTTGGAGCTAGGGCCTTTAAAGAATTGTTAAATGAGGTCATAATGGGTGAGCCCTAATTGTAAAGGACTGGTGTCCTTATAAGAGGAAGATACACCAGAGATGTGAGTGCACAGAGAAAAGGCCATGTGAGGACACAGTGAGAAGGCAGCTTTCTGTAAACCAAGGACACAGGTCTTACCGGAAACCACTCTTGCTGGCCCCTTGGATTCCAACCTCCAGACTGTGAGAAAATAAATTTGTTTAAGCCAGTCTGTGGTATTTTGTTATGGCGGCCCTAGCTAATTAATAAAGGTGACAAACAAAGCCTTCATGTAAATGTGCTCCCATATAAAAGCTTATTAAAAAAAAATTGAAAGATGGAACATAACAGAGAAACAGAATATAAAAACACTCACTTACCTACCACTCAGAGTTTAACAAGTGTGTGGGCATCTTGTCATATTCGCTGCAGATTTTCCTCAATACTTCTACAGTTCGGTGTAGAGACCCTGTACATTTTTGGTTGGACTTATTCCTAGAACTCTGTTCTGCTGCTGCTGTAAATGGCATCTTCCTAAATTCTCTCATATAAACTTTACAAAATTCACTTACTAATTCTAATATTGGTAGATTCTTTTGAAGTTTCTACATGCCTAACTTTGTCATCTGTAAACAATGAGTTTTCTTCTTTTCCCACCCTCAGACCTGTGACCTCTCTCCGGCCGTTACTGCGCTGGCTAGGCTCCACAGTACAGTACTGAGTAAGACAAGGGAAAGCAGGCAACCTTGTCATGTAACTGATCTCAGAGGGAAAGTGTGGAAGGCAGAAAGGCCCCCAAAGGTATTCATGTCCTAATCTCCACAATTTATGCATATTATATGGCAAAGGGGAATTCAAAATTGCAGATGGAATTAAGGTTGCATTTCAGCAAGGCCTTACTATAGGAAAAATATCCTAGATTACCTGGGTGGGCCCAGTGTAATCACTAGGGTCCTTAACAGTGGAAGAGGGAGGCAAGAGTCAGTGTCAGAGTGACTGGATGAGAAAAGGATTCCACCAATGGTAGCTGGCTTTGAAGACGGAGGAAGCCACACACTGTGGGACGTCCCTGAGCTGGAAAGGGCAAGGAAACGGATTCTCCCCTAGATTTCAGCAAGGAACGGAGCCCTCCTGATGCCCTGGATCCACCAGCTGAGCTTGCCACCACTAGTGTGGACGCCTTCTTTGGGGCTGAGTACATGCCGGCAAATTCTGGGTTCTCTGGCTCTTAGGACCATTACAATTCCCTTACTTTCTCTGTGCTTGCTCCTCCAAACTGCTGTTCCCGTGTGATCTTGTTGTTATTGATGGTTTTAGTCCAAACTGCTGATTCTGGGATTCATAGGGATAGTCTATTACTGAATTTAGTGAAGATGACGTCAGTTTTGTAGGGTTTTTTTTCTTTTGCTATACCTTAACTCCACTGGGATTTGGGGAGATTAAAAAACTACCTGCTGCTGCTGCCATTGTGCCTCCTATAATTGATGTTTTATTTTAAAATGATTTATATTTTCTATTTACATTATAATGCCCAGGACAGGACAGACTATGCTTTAATAACAAATTCAAAATTTTAGTGACTAAACACAAACATTTATTTCTTGTTCATGTCACAGTCCAATGAAGACCTCCTGGTAGCTTTCCAAGCAGTGACTCATGTGCCCTGGCTGCTTCCATTTTGCAAACTGTTTACAGCCAAACAGGAATACAGGAAGGAGCGAGTTCAGTCATGGCCACTGATTGTGATGGCACTGCGTTTTATTACCAGGTCTGGAAGTCACATATATCACTTGTCCCCACATCTCACTGGCCAGAACTCAGTCACATGGCCCCAAACTAACTAAGGGAGGCTTGGAAACGTAGAGCAAACTGAGAATCTTTGTCACAACTTTGTACAGTTGCCCAAGCAACTATGGGAAAGAAGATAGACTATAAAACATAAGACGCTGCCTGTCTCTTCATATTATCTGTGAAAGGACTTAAGATGTAATCTGATCAAAGAACATGTCACCATCATTTTTTAATAAAGTTTTAATACCATTAGTACAGTATTTTAGATTAAAAAAATGTAATCAAATTGTTTTCAAGTCTGCAAGAAACCATGTTTCCACAGTCTTCAATTGCTGACAAACTTGGGAGAATAATGCAGCATATAATTAAATAAATTAAAATGTCTCCAATTATAAAGGTTCCAGTTAAATACATATTTTGGAATTATAAAGAATTAAACTATACCGCTTATATAAGAAGTAAGAAAATGGTTGTTTGGCATCATTTATAAACATAAATATGTCCACAAACATTCTAAATATTCAATATACATACTTCAGGAGAAATCTAGCCTTAAGACAATGGTTTTCATTATTACCTTTAGTCTACCATGTTTGACACTATAAATATACTCATTGAAAACATATTAACACAATATTTAAATAAGAGTTAAGTTCATGAAAATTTACAAAATATAACCAATGTACTCTGACTTGTAATCACATCTTAAATATTTCAACTTTACTTTTCTGGCCTGGTCAGACCATTTAAAAATATTTCCACACCATTTTAATTTTAGGATATAAAACAGTAGCAATTTACTAAGTTTTCCATTATAAAAATTAATATAGCAGTTCTCAAAATACTGAAGAAAAAGAAACTGTTTTATGAAAGCAGTACCCACATCATAACATCTTAGTTCTTTTAGAACACATTTCAAAGGCACATTTCAATTACTAGTATTTATCTAAAGATAGTAGCTTCAGTTAAATTTCCAGTTTTCCATCATCTCAACATTAAGATGGCGGAGGGTTGGGGGAGGCAGGAGAACAGAGATTTTCAATGGACTTCTACTTGGACACCATACTCTCACTCCCACATCACAAGGACCAAGAAAAAGATGTGAAGGGAGAGAGAACTGCACATCTGTCTTCCATGCTTACTTAACCTATAGGAATCCTTTTTACACAAAAATACTTAATTAAAAAAAAATAATCAGAAGACAGAAAGCTCAAAAAACCAAAGGCCAGACCACAAACTGCCCAGTTTAGTCCCAGAGGTGATGTTATTTGTTTGGAGCCTCAAGAAGAGAATGAAATTCTGCTTCTTTGAATCACATCTTCATATTGAGTTCTTCTCAATTTAAATTACTTGGTGAGTTAAAAGTGCTACAAATTCCCAGGATGTCAGACATACTGATATTCAAAATCAAATATAAATGATTTTATGGTTATGTCTGTTATGTTCCCCTTTAATTAGGGCTGATATTCTAAAGTTGACTGTAATTATAACATTGATAATTCCAAATTCCCCAAAATAGTATACTATTCTTTTTAAAAGTTTATGTTGTAGGACCCCAAAATGCAATCCAATATGCCCTTTGAGGTATGGTTTACTTTTCAGTGAAGTTTAATACTAACTGAAGTACTTAATTGAACAAGATTAGTACTCTAGAGTACTAACTGATTAAAGAATTGATCCCACGCAAGAAACAAAAAATTTTAATGCTATTTTGGAATTTCAAAATACTAAGGATCTACCTTAATTTATATAATTCTCTTCAATTCTCAGTTGAATGTTTCCATTTTTTAAAAAGGGGGTATCTTTAGTTTGTTTTTCTCACTATAACAAAATAATTGACCAAAAGTATTCTTAAGTACAAAAAAGAAAATGGTCATCTGTTACTTAACCAAGATATAATTTTCTAGTCCCTAACAGTGGTCATTTTAGGAGTACTTATTCAAGTTCTAAAATAGCAGCTTTTAAATTAAGGCAACACTGCTTTATTCTTACCTGTTTTTCTATTAACTACTCTGTTAGAGTTCATAAGAGCAGTTTCACTCTCAAAGGCCTTTTATAATGTAAGAAGAGTTAAAATGAACATTCTTCACAATGTTTAAAAAATATATAAAAAGTTGTTGTATTCAAAGTCAACAAATACCTTATTTTTCTGTTTGGAATTCTAAAGTAATTACAGTCATTTCAGAATGTGTAAACCATGAAATTACCTTTTAAACTAACAACAACATAAAATACAATTATTCTACAAAAATACAATATGGGAGATATACTTCTTCCCTGAAATAGAAATTTAATATTTAGACAAAGAACTGTAAACTTTTGATTACATTCAAAACATAACCTTTTAAAGACTTATATTATTTGAGGTTTTGGCAACTGGAGCTCTTAACAGCAGATTTACATTACTGTACAGTAATGTAATGTAAATCCATCTTACATTTTAATAACACAATAATGCCAGTTTGTTTCTCTTATTCTTACATCTGCTACCAGGAGGAGAAAAACGGCTTCCTGCAATGGAAAGTCTGGGTGAAAGTACTGTTGAGGTGGACAATCCGACCCTGAGTTCCACCTCGACTGTGCTCCACAATCACACAAGGCATCTGTACCAGCTGGACAGGACTCTTCCCGTCTCTCAATGCCTGAGTAAGATTTAAGATCTGTGAAAAGAAGAGAGATTTTTCACCATTCAAAAAGACAACAACCTTCAGTTCACTGACATTATTTTAACCATTTATCCATAATTACAACTTTTATTTCATCCGTTTATGCCCAATACAGATTGTGATGAGTAACTGCTATAAATACATATTACATGGATGCATGTAACTTTATATATATATATATATATACACACATATACACAATATTTAATTCTTTGTTTATGTATGTATGCATATATAAAATCAGAATTAAATAACTTTTGCCAACTGGTAACCTTAAAATATTCTACAATGCACCTACGTCCAGGAGCAGTGGAATCAGAGACTGAATAAAGTGAATGGTTCCACATACTCCATTTGACATAGAACCTAAACAAATACTGGTCTAAATAGTCTGGTTTTAACTAATTACTTGCCTTATCCACTCATCCAGCTAATTAACTGCAAGAGCCTAGAGTGCTAGGCTCTAAGTGCCGGGGATACAACAGTAAAACAACCAAACCAAATCCCTACCTTCATGGAGCTTACATTTTAGTAGGGGGAGGAGTCAATAAACATTATGAATAAGTAAATCGTACCATGTTATTTTATACAATGTTATTTATAAATTATACAATGTTTATTATATATGTTTATTTTATACAATAATTTAACAATGTTTATTATGCAATAGCTTATAAATTATACAATTATAAATTATACAATGTTAGACAGTAAGTGTCATGAAAAAACATGATGCAGGGCCAGTAGGCAAGCCCTGGGTTAGAGAATTTGGGAAGGTGGCCATTTAAAATAAAGTTTTATTTAAGAGCTTACTCTTAAATAGAAAACATAAAACTAAGGAAAGTAAACTATATTACATTCCAGGTTTACACATACCCTTGGAATTGTTACTTGAGCATATAAATAAGGTTATGAAACTTAATACATAGCTTACAGCCTATTCTACTGTTTAGATAAAATAAAATTTTAATAATTCATTTTTCCCTGCATATCAGGTAAAAAAAAATTCCCCTTGTTACGCACTTTAGAAATAAGGATGTTTCCTTCAGATATTTGGAAATACCTAATATACAGATGATATGCATTTTACTGGATCTTGTAAAGACTATTCAGTAGTGATAAGCATAAAGATTTCAATATAAAACCACACTAATACATGAACTTCATAATCCTTTACACAGTATAAACTAGATGGTTTACAGCCTAGGAGATTTAAAGTATGTATTATAACACATCAGGGAATTATTTCTAACAACCGTAATTATTACTCATTGCATTTATGTTTTAGGCTCCTGTTTAAGTCTTCCCTTAAAATCTTCTAGGGTGGCTAAATCGGAATAACAAGACAAAAAGTTTTCATGAAATTTACACTTATAAGCATTGTTCTTTTTTGTGTGTGTGTAAAATGAAGAAAACTCGGTGCAGTGCTCTTTTAGGGTATGGTAAGGACCAGGATTACAAGTTGTATTAAGTATTGTTCTTACCATGAAAATAAAATGTGGGCACCAGCATGGCTGAGGATTTATGTGTCCTGGGTGAGTTTCCTCTACTTGTTTTAAAAATGTGAAGTCTAAAAACCCTAATTTAAGTAACATCTAATATTTTCCTGACTTTAAAACAATACATAACTGTTGTAGAGATTCTGGAAAATAGAATAGTAAGAAGAAAATGAACACCATTCTACACGATTAACAGTTTTCAAATATATACTAATAGCAAAAATTATTCAATCCTAAATATTAATATTTCTCTGGGAGTTGAGAAAACACTTGATAATCTTGCACTTATTTACTAAAGAAACATTTACTGAGCACACACTGTGTCGGGGAGAAGAGAAGACTCCTCCCCATGAAAAAAATCGTACGAGCCCGAAAAGTACTCACATTCTAGAACAACAGCCATGTGAACAAGTAACAGCAATATTGTGTGACAAACACTTTAACAACAGTGGGCCTATGCCCTGACTTTCAAATCTGTTCCTCTCCCCCACATAGCACCATTTTTTCATTTCTCAAAGGATAAACCAATCTATTATTACGTTTTTTCCCCCCCGATGAGAACTGAGCATAACCCAGTAGAGTTACAGCCAACCTGCAGCACTCATGTGTTATATTTAAATCAGAGAAGATTCTTTTAGAAATAAACTAAATACTGCAGGCAAGAAGAAACATTTTAGAATTCTCCAACTATGCACATGTGATAACTTGTTAGGGATGTGTAGTTATGTCAAGGGCAGATTTCTTTCCTTTAGACTAGTTCACTGGTCCTCAAATTTTAGTGGGCATAAGAAGTACTACATTATCTCTACAAAGCCACATATATTCTATTTTATGGTTGATCTAGCTATTTTTTTAATAGTAATGTGCTCAATATGCTGATTTTAACATCAAATTTCTGAGTAAAATGTGACTCCAGCATATTCCCAGGGAGTGCCGTGGAAATCAGAACTCCCTGGGTGGCAGGAAGAAAGAGCCTAGGAATCCTAGACAGAGCTGAAGCGTGAAGGAAAACTGTTCTCTAGAGGAAGAGGAAAAGGCACCGGAGGAGAGAAAGCAAGCAGTACAACACACACAAGGGCACCACTGGGAAATGAAAAATGGGAATGAAGAGCACTTAAGAGTGGCCAGGCTTAGGGGAAGCTGCAAATGAAGAGATAAAGGCAGGTGGACGGGTGGAGACAGACTATGAAGGGTCTTGTCGACTGTGCTCAAAACTGGCACTTGAGCTTGTACATACGGATGATTCACAGGCGTTTTACGTCACAAGGGATATGTCTGGATTTGCGTTGAGAGATTGTTCTGGTCTAATGTGGAAGAGAGACAGGGAAACAGGTAAGGCCACCGCTTAGATCATTAACTCCAGAGAAGAGATGAGAAAGGCCCCAGGCAGAGGCAATGCCTAAGTGTTGTAGATTCGCCAGACTGAGACAGGCCCCCTTATTTTATAGATGTTCCTCAACCCCTTTGAGCCAAGTTTCCTCCACAGAAAATGCAGATGACTATGGACAGCTATTATGAGGATATATGACAACAAACATATAAATAGCTAGTAAAGGGTCAACTACTCAGGAGGTACTGAAGTGTTAGGTTCATTTTCTTTAACATCAATTGTTACTGAATCTACAAATGAGATTCTGGTTGACCAATCACTGAGTACAAGTTCACTGTGCATTCATAACACAGTTTTATTTATTATTTCTACCATTTTTTTCAGATCATGTATACAATATATTTCATGTTGCCCATAAGTATTTTCTGAGGTGTAGTGTCCCAGATAGGCACAGAGATAAAGGGAAATGCGTGATCTCATTGAATCTCATCATGACCTACTGCTATTTAATGTAAAATTTAAAACACGATTTATCTTTAACTTTCATAAACATAGTGGTTACTGGTCCTGATTTTAAAAGAAATGCCTTCATACTAGTTCCTACCTCCATTCCACAGCTTTATGTGAAGAATGAGAGCATGTCACTGATTATCATGTGTGCAAAACTAAAGACTTACTATAAACTAGGGCAAAAGACTTGGTTGTACAAAGCACAAATCATGAAGTTAATTGGCAAAACTGGAGAGGAGAGGGGTTTATGGTAAAATTATAAATGATGGTAAAATCACAAGTATTTTGACTCAGTTAAGGAACTGGCTGGAACTGGAGCAGAGGTTACTATTATTTGTTTATGTTTGTTAAGCATCTGTTTCATAAGCAGTATTGAATTTAGAATATAAAACACTACCTAATTTTTCACACCAGATTAAAAAGGAAAAAAGTGTCAACTAGAGAGCTACATAACCATGTACATGATTAGGTACCTTACTCTTTCTGGCCATCAGGATGGTCAAAACCAAATTTTAAAAAACAGTAAAATTAAATTAAAACATATAAAGAAGGTATCATTTTGTTTCTTTCCCCAGATCTTGATCCTGTCATTTTTCTATTTTATTTGACACATTTGTATAATACTTTAACTCCTTTGTGGAGACAGGATATGAATAAAGAAACCTAAAACAGCAGATAGACACTGGTATATCTCTGTAGACCTCAGCACTGGAATGTCTCCGTATCTTTTCAGACGAGCATTTTTTAATTTGAATTTAAGTTCCTCATGTATTAGATTGGTGCAAAAATAACTGCAGTGTTTGCAACTGTTTTTAACCTTTTAAACTGCAATTACTTTTGCACCAACCGAATACTAACTAAAATTAACAAAATTATTTACAACTTTTATTTTAAAATATTCCTCAAATAAAGATATATATTTAATGGTAAGAGAATTCCAAAAGATGGAGCATATTGATTAATTTGTTTCAAACAAAAAGGTCAAATTAGGGCATCATTATTTATGCCTGGTAACTGAGCTCAAACATAGTTTGGGATGGTGACCCTCTGCGTGGTAATCACAGTGATCATCCAAGCCCTTCATTCATGCCTGAATTACCCAAAACAGTTCCCCCAGAGGCTCCCTGGCTCTAGACTCTTCCTCCACCGAGCAAACTTGCAGCCCACTGTCCAGCGTAACCTTCTGCAGTGGTTCTTAGTCTTTGTTGGGCTAGGGATCCCATGTGCTGAGGTATAAATCCTATGGTTTTCCCCCATGCCCAAAAGACACGTATACACAGAACTTAGTGCACAATTCCAGGGAGTCCATAGAAGAAGCCCAAGATGAGGTCGCCTTTCCAACAACGTCAGTTTCATCATTACCCGTTTTCATGCTAAATCTCTAACTGTGCCAATCCCTTCCATGTGGAATCTGTATTCTGGCACTTAAGGCCCTTCATGATGTGGCTCTATGCTACTGCTCCAGCCATTTCGCTTACTGTTTAAAACTGGACTCCAGCAAAGCACTGTATCAATTCAACAGAGCACAGAAATGTACAAGCTAATAACCAACCCCTTTCCCTGAGCCCAGGCCTCATCATCGGAGCGAGAGTTCCATGAGAAGAGGAACCGGGTTTTGCTCACTGCTTTATTTCAATGAGTAGAACAGTTTCTTGCACTCGTTCTGCAATAAATACAGAGGGTATCAAAAAAATGTATACACATTTAAGAAATGAAAAACTGTATTAAAATTGTAATAATACTGATAACAAAAGATGAATACAAGTCACATTTCACTTCTGCAATTACAAGAGGTGCTCAAAGTGAAATTACCCCCAGCATAATTTCAATACAGTTTTTTCCTTTCTTAAAATGCGTGCACATTTTTTGGGCACTCTTTTGTATTTGATGAGTAAATGATTCTCTAATTTAATTATATTTATTTGTTAAAGTTATGTAACATAATAATCAGTGCAAAAACCAGACTCGTCTTCTTTGCAAAAGGTAGGCGGCAAATGACTACTTTAAATTAAATGTATATTTTAGGAAGAAAAATTTAATTAGTAAATCACTACAAAACAATGTTTACAGTATAGTTTATTTTCATTTCAAGTCTTCCTTTTGTAATCTAAACACGACTAATTAATACAGTGGAAGAACCACGTGTCATCTGTAGGTCCACACCAGCAGAACTAAATACCTTGTATCTCTAATTAAAGGAGGGGAAAAGGGGTGAGAGAACTTAGTTACAGTGACCTTGGGGACATGGCTATTCAGTGACTGCTCTAGCACAGGCCAAACATATTCTATGAAGCAAATAATCAACAGTCAACAGAGCTCTGTGCTAAAACATCTAAGGAAGTGTATTTGAAGAGGGAAGAGATAGTAACACTCAGGAAAATAGTTACCAAAATGAGGACAAAGAATTCACAGTAGGAGGTAACTGGGTTACTAAACAAAATACAAGGTCAACAATATCTAATTTATAAGACAATAGAGGAAAGATGCTACTGAAATCAACTTCATTTCTAATAATCTGAGCTATTTTGGTTCAGCATAAAGATAGTATCCAGAGTTCCATCTTTGGGTCACAATGAAGACAAAAGTTGACAACTACTCTTTCAAAGAGAGATTTTGTTTCTTAACAAGAGCATAAAAAGGTGACCCACCTGACCTCTCATCACAGACATCTGATTTTCAAAAGTGGCTTTGCTAAATCTTTTGTCATTCTATCACAGGAAAAAAAAAATATGATTACAATTCCAAAAGTCAACATCTTTGAAACAAATATTTGAAAAACAAACACTTCAACTTTGCACATAAGGTCATTAGAAAGCTTTCCTAATTAATATAATAACATGAAAGAGTATTTTTACCTGAGGTATTTTTGTATACCCCTAGAATGACAATAGTAGTTAATTTATACTCCATCTTGCTACAGAAAGGATTTAAAATGACATTGCAATCAATGGGGTTAGGCTTTTTTGAGAGGTAAACCATAGCAGGCTACCAAACATTTATTATAATTTTTAGAGTCATTGTGTAAATATTCAACTTGTGAAGAAAAAAACTTCTCAAGTTTTAATTCTCACGTCAAAGAATACTCATAGTACGTGTAACTTCATAAATTTATGCCTGTGTAGAATAAAACTGCTAATTCCTTTCTGTTAATGTCAAGTTCTACTACAAGAAGTGATACCTGAAGCAGTAAACTTCAAATTAGCTCTATTAAGAAAATCTATTTGAGATTAATTTCATTTTCCGCAATAATACAACTAAAAATTTATTTACCTTAAAAAGTTCATAAAGATCTTCACATAAATCTTGCACAAAGTTCATGTCAGAAATATATGGTAGAATCAAGTTTCTTGTTTCTTCAGAAAACGGAACTTTTGCTTGAGGCAGCCAAGCCCAGTGAAATGGATCTAATAGAAAAAAGTATTCTAATCAGTGGGAGAAAGGGTTTATTTTGATCTACATTTATCCTGGTTCTTTCCCTACAATTTCTACGTTCTCAAAAAACAAACAAACGAACAGGAGAAAGAAATTATAAAAGAACAATTACCCTTTGCTGTCTAAATTTTTCAGATTCTAAGTTTGGATGTTTAGCTCAGATGTCAAAACCAGTAAGGTATTACCTGAACCAGTCAGGTTTCTGAGTTTTAAAGAGTAAGAATTTTGATAATGAGACTATTTCAAACAGATTAAAAAAAAAAGATCTGACTCTCTAGTTCCTGAGTTTGGAAATTAAGAGATACCTAGAAGTTGTTCACAGCCCCAGATCAAGTATCATGATTGAGATATCCCTGCCCTTCCAGCCACAAATCATCAGGAACTGGCCACCCATTTGTTCTAATATTTTAAAACCATTAGTAGGTAAATAGGCGAGTGGCTCTAAGGGGTAAAAGATCCATCGCTCCCAGTTAACTCTAGTTCTCTTCCAAGAGGACCATTAAATCTACAAAGGGCCAGGACTAGAAAGATCTGCAAAGAAGTGAAATCTTCTAGAGATGGTGCATACTCAGCCTGCACGGAAGTATATGGCTTATGACACTATGATCACCCATAGAACCACTGTAGGTTCATCCAATGAAAACCTCCAGCTTTCATGGCTACCATTTGGAGAGCCCTGAGGAAGACATCTGCCTTCAAAGTCATTCCTTCTTGTCTTTTATCTATCTCTTTGCATACTGTGGGAAGTACACAGTCCATTCCAAAGAAAGCTTTTCCTCTGGCCCACACCTCCCTGAAGCTATACCCAATTTTCTTTTTATTAGATTGGGACAAAAGCAATTGTGGTTTAAAGAGTTAAAAACAACTGCAAAAACCGTAATTATTATTGCAGTAACCTAGTATCTTTCCCTGATCAACTACACAAAAGAAATGCCTTTGTTCTATGTCTGCCTCTACTTCCAATCCCTATCCGTCAACTTCTATTAGCAAAGTCTCTTCCCTAAGACCACTGGTCATCTCTTAAGGGTCTCTCCAAAGGCCCAATTTGCAGTCCTCATCTACTTAATGTCTTTGTAACACGTAGCACTGTTTTCTGTCATCTCCCTCTGTGAAATTCTCTGCTCTGTGGCTTTGGAGATACTACTCTTAAAGTTTACCTTCTGTCTTTTAAGTCACTTCTCTAGTTTGCTGGCTTTTCTTCACTTCTTCAATGTCACCATTCCCCCAGAATCTACACTTAGTCCTCTCTTGCCTTCATTTACTAAACATTTATGAAACATTAACTGAGTACTGTACCACAAATTGTCCTAATAATAGTATTTGTTTACCATGATTTCCCTGGGTGATAGCCAACACCACTATGGTTTCCATTACCAAGGTGACAGTTAAAAACCTGTATCTTCAATGTCAAGTTCAGGACCCTTAATCAACCTAACTGTGTCTTTATTAAAATTTCCATATATACTGTAGTCACCTTAAACTTAACACTTTTAAAGTGCAATTTGCATACAGATTCCAAATCATTAGAGGGGGAAACAATGGAACACAGACATCCCAAATCAGTTCAACAAAAGATAGGACAGAAAAAAAGAAAAAACTGGAATTCATGGTAAATAGGAAAAAAAAAAAAGATGGCAGGAAAAGTTCAAACACATCAGTAGTTTACTGAGACAAACTACAGAGTTAAGTGTCCCTACTAAAAGAATCTCAGATTGGGCAGAAAAATATCCAGCTACTTGCTGCCTATAAGTCATATACTTAAAACAAAATGATGGAAGTAAAAAAAAGTATAGAATACCAGGTAAATACTAATAAAAAGAAATGAGGTACAGCAAGCAATGTTACCACAGACAAAATAAGAAAAGAAATAAACACTGAGACCACGGTAAAGTGGGATATATTTTACACTGATAAAAGAACAGGCCACCAGCAAAATAAAACACTGGGTTTTATGAATGTGAAATACAAAGCAAAAAATGTATAGAAATGCAAGAAGAAATTGACAAAAATCACAATCACAGTAAACCTTTAAGTTCCTCTCAAAAATTAACAGATCAAGTGGTCAAAAAAGAAGTCAAGAATATGATTTGACAACTAACAAGCTTTAATTAGTAGACAGATAAAGAACTTTGTGCCCAAACACATTCTTTTCAAATAGTTCTTCAAATTGGCCCTATATCAGATTACAAAGGAATTACTAACAAATTTCAAAAAGCAGATTTCACAGCCACCTTCACAAATCACAAAGTTATGAAACTGGAAAATAACAACAAAGGACAGTTTAAAAAAACAAATCAACTGACCCAGAAATTTTAAAATCAAAATCAAACAAAATGCTTCTAAATTACTCCTGTCAAAAAGAAAATCTGAAAGTATGAATCTATAGAGCAGAATCATAGAGCAGCATACCCAATCTATGGTTTAGCCAAAATGATAGCTAGAGGAAAACATAAAGGAAAGCAATCTAGGATGAATGCAACAGAACAAATAGATGGAAAACATAAATCAATGAAAGAAAAAAAGTAAAAAACTGAAAATCTGATCAATAAAATCCAATTAATTATCTGAAAAAAGTAACTAAATAAATAAATATAAAAAGTTAATGCTTTACAACAGACATCTTTGGCAACTGTAATGATGGAAAAAATCCCACTACTAAACAGTAGAAATTTAAAAGAGAAATAATCATAGACACAGAGATTATTTTTTAAATTTATTATACATATTTCTAACACAGAGTCCTAATGAATGACAACTTCACCCAGGTTTTCCTGTACTATTTGATATCCATAAATTTTATTCCCTTCCAATTCTGGAAAAGGAGTAATTACAGAACCTATAGAAAGTTCTAAATACTCACATGCTCTCCACTCATCAGGATGTTTAAAAGGAAATGCTAGACCATTATCAATTGCAGCTATTTTAATAAGCGATTCTTTATTATCAATCCACTTTGTTTCCTAAAGGGGAGAAAAACGGTCTGTTGATAAAAAAATGCATATGAATATTTTTAACACATAAAGCATTTACCATAATTGTTGAGGTTTAAAGAGCAATTAATTTTACCTGAAGAGCCTATAAAAATAAAAATAAAAAATAAGTTGCCAGAAAGTAAAAATTCACCCTTGAAGGGCTGACTGTCTTAAAAATCAGTAAGAATTTTGTAATCACTATTTTTTTTTAAATTTGATATTATAAACTTAAGAGTAATGTTTTATTTTTTTCCTCTTTGGGGAAGAGGGCTTGGAATTATTAAGACTTAAAATGTTGTCCCAGATAATTTATTGCTACATGCATTGCTTAAATCTATGATTATTTCCAAACTACAGACATTTTTAAGATAACAACTTAAAAATTACCTTATTAAAATCTAGTCTACCCTAGGGTCCCATAAAAATAATTAGTTCAAATACCAAATGTTTCTAAATAAAACTCTCCAAAGACCATAGTTAAATATAATAAGTTCCAATAGCAGGAACCTCAAGAAACTCTTGATTACAGAATCTAGGCCATTCCTAATTTCTACATTCTTCAGTAGCAAAAACAAAGACCTCAGAAGCAAGAGGATTTTCATGTAAAAGACTGTTTCCTATTAAAAAGTTTAAGATAGAAAGATGCCATTATTAAATGGCCTAGATAAAATAACAAAATAAGAAAAAGGTAATTCTTAAATTAAAAGTATTAGAGGTTCATGTGATACATGCCATATTTGTTTCTTTTAGTTTATATCAAATATCTTAGCTCAATGAAAATGCACAAAATACTTTAGAGCAAAATAATGAAGTTTTCAGTAAAATCTAATGCTTAAGATATACCAATAAAATATATTTAAGAACTAATAGAATTATGTATATTTATGTGTATATTTTAAACCATTTCTGCCATAACTGCCATTTATTTTTATTTCTATTATTTTTTTCTATTTAGAACTTTATTGAGGTATAATTTACATGAAATAAACTTCATGATAAATAAAGTGTACAATTTGATAAGTACGGACAGATGTGAAACCTTCACCTAAAAGTTCCTTGTGTCCCTTTGCAGGCTCCCTCCCTTCCTCCACCCTCAGGCAACCCTTAATGTCATAGGGATTAGTTTGCACTTTTCAGATTTTTATATAAATGTAATCAGACAGTATGACTCTTTATGTGTAGCTTCTTTCAATCAACAGGATTTTGAGATTCATCCACATTACTGCCTATATCGAGTTTGTTCTTCTTTTATTGCTAATTACTCTGAATATGCAGTTTTAAAATTCTTTGATAAACACTGAAAAGTACAAACTTTTTAAAGTGAGGCAACAGCTTTAAGTGATGAGAACACATAGATTATACGTATTGGAGAAATTATTTTTTAACTAGTTAAAACTTTTCAACTGTATGGACTGTTTTAAACTAGTAAAACTATTCCAAAATATCTCTTATGCAACTATTTAAAATTTGAACTTGGTAGTCAAAGTTGACAAAAACTGATCTAAACAGCTATCATTCTGATAGCTTTAAGGGTCTATGCAGTCCATTATATACATTAAATCCAGCTTCTTATAAGTAGTGGAAGCACATTTTTTTAAGTTCAATGTATGGGATTCACAGGTAACACATTCCATAATACTATATTACCTAATATTGAGTCATAAGACTCACAAAGAAGTGAATTGGTAATATATAAACATGACCAAAAATACCAGATACCTTTATTACATAAAAGCAAAATAAATTTGGTGGTTCTACAAAAATTTTCCAAGCCCTGAAAAAAGTACCAAGCTCGTATCATTCTTCTATCCTAATGCAACATAAAAAATAAAGCTGCATGGAGATTTTAAAAAGTGGAATTTTAAAAAATGCAATGAAAACAAGGGAAGAAATGAAAAGAGATCAGAAAAACCAAAAAGGAGATAAAAACCAAGAATCTAAGTGAAGGAAATGATGAATAAGAACTTCAAGGAATCTTTTACAGAAATGGAGTGTGTGTGTGTGTGTGTGTACATATATATACATTCTTTTAAAATTTCCTTACCTTAATTTCCTTTCTATGTTTCTGCTTTTCACATCTGATTAACCAATTATCATTCCCCCTGTCTTTCAAAACAACAACAAAAAATCTGTTACTTTGTTTTTTATGGATATCACAGCAAACAAAAAAATCTAGTCACCTCTTGATTTTCAAGATTTTCATTGGTTATCTGTGGCATGTGTTTACATATTAAAGGCTCTAATCTAACACATACAAACAAAAAAATATTCATAAATGATAACTAACATTGTTGAGGGTAAACTTGGTCAAATATTGTTGTAAGTGCTTAACATGTATTAATTCATTTATTCTCACAATCACTCTGTGAGGTAGGTATAATTATTGTCAAGAACTATTAAATCAAGGATAATTTCTCTATCCTTAGGAAGAAAAAGCATCTACCCCTATGACCAGGCAAATTTCTGGACAGGCTCTCACCTAATGTCTATGTAGGCATATTCTAGACTCTATACTAATTTTAACATTAACTTAAACCATATTAATTAAGGAGGTAGATCTAGAAAAATATATAATGTTTGTTCAGAAACCAATATAAATGAGCAAACATTTTTGAACCCGTGGTTCTCAAACTTCAGAGTGCATCAGAATTACCCAGAGGACTTGTGTAAAACACAAACTGCTGGCCCCCATATGCAGAGTTTCTGCTTCAGTAGGGCTGGGGTGGGTTCCAAGAAGATGCACGTGTAACAAGTCCCCATGCAACGCTGACCTTGACAGGCCAGGGAACCACATTTGGGAACCACTGTGTTATATTATCCACATCATTGCTCCCTTCCAGCCCATAAAAAATTAAGAGTTTAATGTATTTATAGACTGCACTACGTCACCTAAGTCAAAATAAGCACCTAAAATAATTTACACAATTAAGTTTTAATCATTCATATATGCAGACAACATTTCGAAAAATTGGCTTTGTCCTGCTGCCGAGAAACAGCTCACTAGGGATGGGAACTGCTCTCCAATACAGTAGCAATTCTGCCAGTAGAGTCTACTACATCTCCGCTTTCTAAGGCAGGTAGAGGAAACATGGCCTCAAGACTTCATCAAAACGTATGTCTTTGATTTAGATAACAAGAGTTGAATATGGTTTGAAACCTATAAAAATTTGAGTGAACGAAGAAGAGAACTTCAATACCTGTATTTCTGATGATGTAATCCAAAATAACTAATCTTTCAAACTGTGACTGAAATTGTTTTCTAATATTCTCAGGTAAAGGGTCAGCTTCAAATTTCCTAAGCCAAAATTCAGCCTCCTTGTAACCTTCAACAAATAACTGAAAGGAACCAATCTATAATTTTAAGAACCATAGTTAGAAAAGAAAGTACAAGAACAAAGGTATTATTTTTTTAATTTCTCAGCAGTATTTTCAATAAATATATAAACACAATAAGAAAAATAGAATGGTTAACGCTAATTTAGGTAAGCCACATTTATCAAGAACACTATTTTTATACACTAATTTTAAATAATCATACGAAGAACACATAGCAAACAAAAAATTCTCAACCTTAGACTTTCAAGAAGCATAGCAGCTATTTTAGGATAAATGGTATTTCTATCACTAAAATTGCTAGCTGTTAACATTAAAAAATTTATTAAAGGAAATACAAATTTAAACAGTACATGGCACACAGGTAATGGATAACTTTGTTGGCCTCATAAATACAGATAAATCACCACAAAGAAAATGTTTCTCCTCCTAACACTTTATGTTCTTGTTGGCATGCAAGTTTAATGATTTCCTAAAGGTTTTCTCTGAAACACTTATAATTAAGTCCTAACAGTCATAAATATGGAAATAATATCTTTTTTGAGTCACACTTATTCCGTCATACCCAAAGAGTTACAGGCCTTGTAAAATTTTCAAACTTCTTGATTACTTGGAGTACAATTTTAAAAACAAGTTGGGTTGACCATGAATTTCTACTCAAAGTCTTTTATCTAGATAAATACACAGCTACAATAAAGCAACAAAATCGCAGGTCAAATATGTGTTTAAAAAAAATAAAGCCTAGAGCTTTTCCTAAAATGCCTTTCCCATTAACTCTCCCCACCCTTGCTTATTAGCTAGCTGCTAATCATCCCTTTGGTTTACTTAAAAGTGATTAAAAAAAATCTAATATGTAGTGAGTAAACATAGTTACTACCATTTACTTTACCATATGTCAAGTACTTGACATATATTTCTTCATTTTATCTGCACAACCCTAAAAGGTAGTTTTTATCATTTCTCTCCCCTTACCCTCTCCTTTTATAGAAACTGGGGCTTGGAGAGTAAGGAATTTGCCGAAGGTCTCAGAGCTAAATGGTGGAGAGGCTGGGAGTGAAACCTAGGTCTGATTCTTGACCTGTGCTTTTAGCCATTCTTTATAAAGCTTCAGATTCAATCTCCTCTTAGACACATTTCCTAGCCCTCCAAACTGGGTTAGACATCCCTCCTCTATTCTCTCTGAGCTTCCTGCACTTAACCATCCTAACTACTTTATCACATTGCATTGACATTGCTTCTTTACTATAAGCTCTTTGAAAATGAAAAAACTGTTTTCTTTACTGTTATATCCACAGCCCTCAGCACAATCCCCAGCACATGGAGCTAAGTAATAAGTGCTGAACTGTCTCCCAAATAAAGCTCATCACAGTAACTTACCTTAGGAGGGAGTCCTATCCGATGAAATTTTCTACCTACTTTTGGCACTTTCTCTAAAGCATACTTTTTGCCTCTAGATTTTGCACGGTCAATTGCACTGTAGTTAAATGTCTCACTGACAAGCCAAACCACCTAGAAATATATGGTTTAGAAAAATGGTTATTAGAATTTGCATGATGGTATTTCTATTCATGTATACTATGAACCCACTCTAATGCTGCAAATTAACAAAGTTTAATCCTATATTAAATGCCTCAGAGAATCTAAAATAGAAAGGCTAAGGGTTTTGCAGTCAGTGAAATGGCACATCTTTCTCTCTGAAAGAGGCAGCCTAAAATTGGCCAGTGGAAGAAAGAAGGAATAGTCTTGAAATGCAGAATTAGGAATGAATATTTTGAGGAAGTCTTCAAGTAAAAATGTATAAAGGATAAAAAGAAAAAACAAGTCTTTTGAGCACATTTGTTATCTCTACCTTCAGCAGAAAGTCTAGATCTCTGATCTTTTTATCTGCTTTCTAAATGCTAGTTCTTTTTCCTTCTTGTTAGCATCATCTCAGCTCACGTGTGCAAGAGATACTCACTTGGATACTTTGTGAATCCACACTAGAAATAATTTATTCTCTCTCGTGACTCTGGATTACCAAAAAGGGGGATCACTTTAGGCTGTGTCATTAGAAATAGTACTAACATGTTCACAGAGAAGTAGGCTGTAAATTAGAAGTCCATGACCTAGAAGAAATTCTCCTTTACCCTTGTTTTAGGTACAATGCCCAGATGAAGCTTTTCATCCACAAGGGAGGCAGCAGCTTCGGAAAGGTATCCCTGGTTAGGAACCAAGCAGCCTCTGCCGAAGCAGCAAGGGCAGCAGACCTTATGAACATATTTGGTCCATTTTGGATTCAGTTGACCATAAGGCTCTTCCGATTTGGGTTTAAATACACCAATAATTTTCTATAGGGAAACAAATATAGAAATTTTATTAGACTTTTAACAGATAGAGATAATAATCCATAAACTACATTCTGATAAATCTTTTGTACTTTTTCCCACCACAGATTTGGACATAAACCTTAAATATTAAAGAGATTTAGTTCCAATCATATTTTTATATTCATTCTCATTCAACAGTCTAAAATCGATAATCATTTGGGCTAGTGATTTTCAAACTGTGTTCTGAGAAACCCTAGGGGAAGGTGAGAAGGGAGGTGAGGGCAGGGCTCTAAGAACTCATGCCACTTAACCAGTGAGGCTCTGATTCCACCTGTTTTATATTACTGGACTTCCAAGCTATGAGAGGATTCTACTGATTTTAAAATGTGTGAAAACCACTATTCTAGGTCAAACAGTATTATTCTTCAGTATTTATCCAAATTACATGTTTGTTTATTGTCTACAAGAGCAGGAACTTTCTTAGGACTGTATCCCAAGTACTCAGAACAGTACCTGACACATGGCAGGCATTCAAGCATTTGTTGAATGAATAAATCCAATGACATAAAGTGGTCTCTATACAAAGATAATGAAAAAGATAAAATACAAAGGTAATGACAGGATATAGTTAACACCTACCAGTATGTTGTCCGATTCTCTTACCTTAATCTTTCCATTATTTTTTTATGAACCCATTTAAAATAAATTCTCTCCTCTTAAAGAACTTTTTCCTCATGGATGTCTAAAAGTCTATAATCTTTACTACTGCTCTGATAAAATATATTCATATTAAATTTAGGGGCTGAATTATCCTTAGATAAGAAATAAAAATCTTATTATAATTTTGAGTATATAATTGCTTTATAAATACAATAATGTCTGAGCCACTAGTAAAAAAGTTAACAAGAACAAATTGAGAAATCAAACTCAGAATAAACGTTGAGATTGACATTACCTACATATATGCTTAAACCTCAAAAAAGACTATGTTTTAATATGCAACTTCAATCTTTAGAAAAAATATCTGGATGAAATTATAATTTTTCTTCCTCTTGAAAAAGATACTGCTGGCTATGCATTATTCAGAAAGCTTTCAGAAGTGATAACATCGATTTCTGAAAAATTCTAGACTAAGTGGAACAAAATCCCATATCAGCTTCTCTTTCCTGCCCTAGAATTCTACTTTGGTTCATTTCACTTTGTCACATTCCAGCGCCTGCAAACTTCAGACTTCCCAGGCTCCTTCTCTGATATAATGCAGGAAAAAAAAATTTTCTAGGGTAAAATATACCTTTGAAAAAAATCAAGCACTTTGGAAATGACATTAAACAGGTTTTGAAAGTTTAAACTTCTACTTTCCTTGGCTAATATGGTTATAGACTACTGTAAGGTAAGGACTTATGAATATAAACTCAATAAATCTATAGCTAAATATGAGTATTCAATAATTCAAGTGGTTGAAACCAAATATTAAAATAATAGAACAGTAAACTATGACTTCAAATAAATAGCTCTATTTCTAAATAGTAGAGTGCTTTCGTAAAAAAAAAACAACAAAACAAAACAAAATTGACCTTTATTTCTGAAAAGAGGGTGCAATCAGATTTATTAGGAAAATATCTTCAGAAACTCACAATGACTTCACATTTAAACTAGTGATTTCCAAAATTTGTGTTATATATAGTAGGTCTATGAAATTCTCACCCTTTTAGGATCCTTCACAAAGTAACTTCCACTTGAACCTTGAGAGATTCTTTCTGGAAAAACTCCAAATTCTATTGCCTGCTCCGCTTTCAATACAACATCAGCAAATTCTGGATCATCCAAGAATGTATTCAACTCTGAAGAACCAACAATTATTGCAGTAAGAAAATCAATGTTGGTGATGGAAAGAGAACTGACTCTGGGTGGTGAACACACAATGTGAGATATAGATGATGTAATACAAAATTGTACACCTGAAATCTATGTAACTTTACTAACAATTGTTGCCCCAATAAACTTTAATTAAGAAAATCAATGTTAATATAGTACATGAAGAAGAAAACCCAGCTATGAGAATGCTCATGATATGGACCTGTAATAATGGATTATGTCAATACCATTAGAACATGAAGGTACAGAAAATTGTAATCAAGTACTGTTACGGGCTGCTTTGATCCTTTTCGCCCCATTAATCCCACTTGTCTTTGAGATTCAAGTAATGACACATGGAAAACAAGACCCCTATTTGTTGGAAAAAATCACGTTACTGCCTCACAGTACTTTGAACTGCTCTCCAGCAGTGATTTCTGTCCTCCATCCTCCCTCAGCTCCAACTGCATACACGTAGTCATACCTCAGATGTGTCGTTACCAATACGTGCAACTTCTCCATACTTTCCATTTCAAGCAATTTCTATCCCTAGTTCACTCTCTGGCAACCTGAACCCCAAAATCCTTCCATCCCACTAGGAACTACAAAGCATTGACCTACTATGTTGTCACTGACCTTCACCCCCTTTGTGTCCTTACTTCCCTCTTTGATGAGCTTAAATTATGACCAATCATCATATAATAAGTCTCTTCCTCTCTCTCCACATCATGGTCACCTTGAAAAATCTCAATCCTGGTTAAATCCAACTGTCTGCTGACTATGCCTGTACAGACAGCTGAAATGACAAGAGAAACACACACGCACACAATGCCTGGTCTCACTTTAAATCCATTACCACAAACTTCAGGTGGGCCCTTCATGCTGCCCAAGGAAGCATACTGTATTTCCCCGGACAATCAGCTCTAATGCGTCTTTTGGAGCAAAAATTAATATAAGACCCGGACTCATATAATAATTGCATAATAATAATAAGACTAGGCCTTATATTATAGTAAAATAAGACCGGGTCTTAAATTAATTTTTGCTCCAAAAGTCGCACTAGAGATGATTGTCCGGCTAGGTCTTATTTTCGAGGAAACACGGTACTACATTCCTGTTATGGACGGAATGTTTGTGCTCCCCTAAAACATGTTGAAGCCCTAATCCCCAACATGATCATACTGGGAGATGGGTCTTTCAGAGGTAATTTGGTTTAGCTGCGGTCATGAGGCTAGGGCCCTGTAAGGAGATTAGTGCCCAGAGCTAGCTAGCTAGCTCGCACTCTCTCTATTTCTCTCTCTCTCCCTCTGCCATGAGAGGACACAATGAGAAGGCGGCCATTTGCAAGTCAGGGAGAGAGCCCTCACCAGAACCTGACTATGTTGGCTCCCTGGTCTTGGACTTCCCAGCCTCCAGAACTGAGAGAGGTAACTGTCTGTTGTTTCAGCCACCCCGTCTACGGTATTTTGTTATGGTGACCTGCACTAAGGCAACTCCCCTGGTACACAGACTCTCCTGCTCTTCTGGACAACTATCTCACACCCTCACCTCTCCTCAAATTCCCAGCACCTCCTCTCTCTCAGCAGATGATCTAGCTTCCTATTTCACTATGAGAAGCAATCAGGAGAAAACTATCATTATCCCTCAGCACCGTATCTACCCACCCACACCCTCTCCCTTCTGTCTGTTACCACAGTTCTGTTCAAGTTCTATGACCAACTCTTCCATTCTGTGTACTAGACCCTATCTCAGGGGCTGCTCCAGGATATTTCTTCAGCAATTTATCCCTGCATCAAAATTTCCCTCTCTATTGCATTCTCTTACCCTCCACATCCAATCCAACAGCAAGTTATACAGCATTGCCTTAAATAAATATCCAGAATCCACCATCTCTCACCATCTTCATCCCTTCCCTGCAAATTAGGTCACTATCGGCTCTCACCTAGGACATTACAAGTCTATCTGATCTCCCTCTTTCATCTGTGCCCTCTCTATACTCAACAGAGAGGCTATAGTAATCCTTTTAAAATAAATCAGATTAACACTCCTTTGTACAAAACAGACCAATGGCTTCCTGTCTCAAAGAAAAAGTCCAGGTCCTTATAATTAGCCCCAAGACACTATCCAATCTCCTCTAACCTCCAATTTGCTTTTTTTGTTTAGCACTTATCACCTAACGTATAACTTATTTAGTGAGCTCCCGGAAGACAAGGATTTCTCTCACCACTGTATGCCCAGAACTTTTACAGTTCCTGGAACATAACAGGCACTCAATAAACTCTTGCTGACTGAATTAATAATTAATAATTTAAAGTGAAAGACAAGCCAAAATTACTCTGGAAGGCATTTAAATACTACATGCACTCAATATTATAAAAATCCAAAACAAACTTTCCTTACTTAAAAATTTGCCTTAATTCAGACAGAAACAAAACTGCTGTTTACTAATTTTAAGTCTGTGCTAAGAAATACTACAGAAAGTGCTACTGGGCATATTTAACCTACTTAAAAGAATAAATAATCCTAGTATTTTAATCAAGTCTATACAATTGATATGTTAATTCCAAATCATTTTTTAAACTATTTTTTTAATTGAGGAACAGTGCATTTCTCCAGGGCCCATCAGCTCCAAGTGGTTGTCCTTCAATCTAGTTGTGGAGGGCGCAGCTCAGCTCTAAGTCCAGTCGCCATTTTTCAATATTTAGTTGCAGGGGCGCAGCCACCATCCCATGTGGGAATTGAACCGGCAACCTTGTTGAGAGCCCGCGCTCTAACCATAGAGCCATCCGGCCGCCCCTATGGCACCTCAATGGCAGCTCTTCAATCTAGTTGTGGAGGATGCAGCTCACTGACCCACGTGGGAATCGAACCAGCAACCCTGTTGTTAAGAGCTTGCACACTAACCAACTGAGCCATCCGGCTGCCCCCAAAATCATTCTTAACTATCCCATGAAAATCCTTAAGAATGGAGGGAGAAATTTTGTCTTTCTTGTTTATTGTGTATGTGTATCCCTAGCACCTAAGAGAGTGGTACTTAATAAATATTGAATTGAATAAATATATTATTTATGTGCTAGAATGTGCCAGTAATCATTATCATTAGTCAAATGATATTTCTTCTAGGTCAGAGCTCTTAATAATAAGAAACAACTTGAAAAGTTATGGATTTCAACCTTGCTTCCAGTCTAGTGTACTTTCCATAGTACATTACCAGCAGGCGGTCTTTGGGCCAATGTTTAAACATTTTCAAAGACAGATCACTCCTTTCTTCATGCTATTGTTTGCTTGAAAACATATATAAACTTTTTCCTTTACCAGAAGTATGTCTCCTGTAGTGTCACCCAATGTCCTAGACATCTCATCTGGAACAAAACTCTACCTACTCCTTTCTTCCCAGGGATGGTCCTTCAAATAGCTGAATATCATTTCATGATCCCCCAAGTCTCTTTATTCTGCGTCTCCTTCCATACGGAAGTGTTTTCAGGCTTTTCAGGACCTGAGTTGCCCTCTCATTTCATGCCTCAGTTTTTCAATGTTACTTCCTTAAAATATGGTCTCCAGAATAGAGCAACTCATTGCAGACAATAAAGACATCGCTCAGTCTTGACACTACACCAAAATAAGAAGCACTTCAGTATTTTATCAGTTGTTTAAGAATCCTTTTCATATTTCTAATTCATACTGAAATGCCTAAACTCTTGGACTCTCCCATCTTGTACTTGAGCATTTTTTTGGGAAACTATGTGCAGCCTTTGACGTTATTTCTATTAAATGCTATCAAATTGCTTTATGGGTGAAGCTTTATGAAATCTTCATAGAACCTGCCTATGTTGCTCTCATGCGGCCATGATTATACTCTGAATACTTAATAATTCAGTTTCAGCCAAAAGCAGATCAACAGAATCATTCCTATCAAATCAGCCAGCATGTTCTCAATCCTTTTTTTAACTTATCCCTTGTTGAGCAACTCTTTTGGATAAATGAGATAATCTCCCCCCATGAAAATGGGCATTCTTTGAGATGGCCTGGATTTATCACACAATCAAGAAAGGGATTTAAAAGACAACTGGTCCTACTATCTAATTAATGCCAGAAGCAAAGGGTACATATCAACTATTTTAAAATCAAAGTAATTGTATTTTAGTAGATAATTTTTCTTTAACTGACTCATAACTCACATTCTACAACTTTCTTCATTTTACTTAGATGTACATTTGGCAATGAGTTTAACTTGGGGACACCCCCAAAAGGTACACTGCTTCAAGCTATATATACTATGGAGATTTGGTTTGAAAATTGACTGTCACTGTTTGGTTTGATTTTTTAAATAGCTGAGGGACATGGTCAGTTACATTTTCAATTTTTTCAGTTAAAATGACTAACACCCCTTTTAAGCAATAAAAATGGGGTTTATTTTGTCTCAAAGAATATTTAAATTTTCTAAGAAGAATCTCAATTCTCCCTCTGTGTACTCCCTTTGAGTCTCCTCTAAGAAGACTCAGTAGATTTCTAGTGAAGTTCTAGTTCTGCTCAAGCTTCTCACTTTTCACAAGACATGGAGCCTACCTTCGAACCTTTGCCCCTGCTATTCTCAGGCAGATGCCGAGCTGCCTTCCCAGCGCTAATCCTAAATTCATTCTTTGACTCCATCTGATCACCTGCAAAGCTATCAAACAAAATGATATGGGTTCCAGGAGGGCAGAGATCTTTGTTTAGTTCTCTGATATATCCCAAGTGCCTAAAACAGTGCCTGGCACATAGGAGACCCTGAAGAAATTTGAGTTAACAAACTATCCCCTGAATCACACTTAAAGGTTATCACTGGTCCTTAAATAAGTAGAAATTGAAAATGGAATAAGAGAACCCACAGTATAAACTTTTATATTAGGTTGGTGCAAAAGTAATTGCGGTTTTTGCAATTATTTTTAAATCTTTTAAACTGCAATTACTTTTGCACCAACCTAACAGTATTATGTAAGTATGCATGGTAACTTAACAAGTTCTCATTTTAAATAAATAAATCAAATGAACTCTTCCTCACTTTAGGGTTGGGACTATAGCTTACCCACTAAACAGAACATTTTCTAAAAAAGTAGCTGGCTCACAAGTTTGGTGATTTGAACCCTGCGTCAGTGCTATTCATCCTACGAGTCTCAAATTCGATGGCACTTGCTCTGCTAAGTCTTCCGTGACCCCTAAATCTAGGGCATGGTTCAATGGAACCCTCAGCCTGCCCCATCCAAGTAGCCGTTTCATCTGTTAGAACTGTTTTAACTGACCGACTCCTCCATTAGGCTACAAAGTTACGTGGGCACAAGGCTGGCCTGGACATTCATTTCATATCTGGTCACCACTGTTTCCCCAAGGCCTCCATTTCCATTGGCACCCAGCAGGCGCTCAAACATTTCATGAATGCTGTATCGCTGCAATAAATGGAAAATAGAGAATAGGTGGATTCTAATTAGTGGTTGAGGAATAATCTCTGACACATCGCTGCTTACTACCTTTCAAAAGCTCAGTTATAGAGGATCGTCAGACACGTTAGGACATCTACTCTTCTAACACCTTCCTCTAAATCAAGGCAGATTAGCAGCATTTGAATCTAGACCCACCAATACTGATAGCGCCACCCATTAGAATTACTGCTATTGAAGTGGGCTTCTGGGAAGTTAGATGAATACTACAGTCACTTTTACTACAAAAATATTCTTTAGCATATAGTCTCCCCTCCAAGAGAACACGTAACAGGTTATCCTTTGTTAGTTCTGTTTTGGTTCAAATAACCAGTTTGTTTTAACTTTATGGACAATAATTGTGTTTCTCTCAAGTTGACTGCTCAATAATCTTAAAAATCAAGTATGTGGGCTGCCTGCATCAAGTATCTGACGTGCACTTTGTGTACTTATTCCAGCCTCCTAACATAAATCTTATGTTATCTCATTATCCTTATTTCCCATTCTCATCTTTCCTCCTTACTTTTAAATGATTTTATTTTGTTCCTACATTTTATAAGCCACCATTAATTACTAAATGGCTTACAAATATACACTTCCTTTTACTTTGGTAGCTCTTTGTGAATTCTAACACTGTTCTCTAATTGTTAGGCTCTCCAACAAATGTGATTTAAGTGCTCCTGGTTTGTATTAACTGGGACCTTGGAGAAGTCACTTCACCTCTTTATGCTTCCTTAAAATGAAAATAAAAAATAGTACTCACTTCACAAGGTTGGTTATGATTAATATATGTGAAACGCATAGAACTATGCCCTGCATGTACTGTTACATAGGTATTAGCTATCGCCATTTTTATTACTCACCAATTCACTAATTAAAATGACAATAAAAACAAGGAATGCCACTAATCCTTATACTTTGACATTGATCCAACACCACTGTGTTTATGCTGGTTCTAGACTTTGTCAAATGCCTTGTTCAAGATCACAGACACGACATTCTTCCACTGGCTAAAGTACACAAATAACAAACAAAATAGTCACAAACGATGTTAATGTTAAACTAAAGGCAAGAACTTCTTGGAACCAGAGAGGTGGCTTCATGGAAATTGGATGTAAAGGACAAAGGAAGTTAATGGGCTCACTGAAAATAAACTTAAAAATCTAGTTACACAGTCATAAACTTTTTAAGAGACTGGTTTGAAATTTTTAACATAGTTTTTACAATTCAAAGCTATTTTTAAATCCATTAAAAATGAGATCTCTATAATAAATAACCAAAGGTAACCATTATTTTATAACACTTGGGGATCTGCAGAAAAATGGAAAAAGCGCAGCACATGAAGAAAGAACTAGGTTCAGTCCTGGCTTTGTCACTTTCTGGACAGGTAGTTAACTTTGGCTGATCTCTGAAATTCTGTAACTACTCGTCATTACAGTTTTATCCATTTTCAATCCTCACAAGGATGAGGGTAACAACTAACTTGCTATGCTGTTGTGAGAATCAATGAAATACACACACAAAGATCTTCAACTATAAACTGTGATATAAGGTATTACCATTAAAAAAGGCAGGAATTCTCTTTAATAATGCATTTGTATTTTGAGTACTATATCCCCCGTTTTATTTTTTCTAGCCTTATCTGTTTACAAAACCTCACTTTCACAGAAATGCACTCTCAAGTTTTAAAATATAGCTACACAGGTAACTCTGGGGTAGAAAAAGGCAAGCTAGCCACTTGGATCTTAGCCTTTTCACAAACTGGATTCTAGGTAATATCGTACAAATTATCAGCGTAGCTAGGTGAATGTGGGTCCGTTTGTGATCTGGTTCCAACTTCTTGTTTGTCCTGTTAAATGTACTGTCAATGCATCCATTAGCTAACATAGTAATGGCAGTTGACCTGCATAGCTGATGGGTTTGCAAAAGCTTTATTTGTGAAACCCTTGAATTGAAAAATCCGCTTTCCTTAGGCCTCTCTGATTTATCTACTCTAGAATGTTTGTAAGTTTAACTGCAACTTGAATAATCTATCTAAATATTCTATCTAAAATTATTTAAACTACGGAAGACCCATTAATTAGTGTATTAGTAGCAGCACATGTAATATCCAGTATTAATGAAAACTACCTTGTCTGTGGCTTTTCTTTGAGCTGTAACATATGGAGAGATCTTTCAGGCATACTGCACACACCATCTCATTTAAACCATCCTAACCACCAGCAAACTTTAATCACAATTTTACTAACTAGCCTGTCTCATCTCTAGCTAGGACGCTTACAGGTCTACTCTATTTTACTATCAAATTAGCCTAACTCCACTCGACAAGCCAAAACACTCGCTTTTTTTAAAACAAATATCCATGCTTACAGTAGCATGCCTCAATTTTACTTTCAATATCATTTCAATTACCCTCTCTTTCACCTGAGGCTATCAGTCCGCTTAATAATTAAAGTGTCTTGTTTTTTTCTTTTTTAAAGTGTAAGAGTAGAAATGAGTCAAGCAAAAAAAAAAAAAAAAAAAAACTTTACGAGAGATAACGGGTACAGAAATTCAACTGCCTCTGCCTCCTCTGGCTAACGTCACAATAACAACATTTAATAGCATTAGTTTTTGAAACGTGTCCCAGTGGCAGCTGGATATTCTTGCTGTATATCTTGCAAATTCACAACTCGGGGAACTTTGCTAGTTCAGGGTTCTTAATCCAAAACTCAAGTCCAAACTTGAGCAAACAGCTTACGTCATTTTACAGTGTTAAGTTTTCTTCGGTGTCTGATTCCAAAAGTTTAGGCTCACTCTTTAGGGAGGCCTCAAGGATCAGTCTAATGACAACCATAGGCCTTAGGTGCAGTAAGTCTACCGCTCCTGGAAAAGGTGCGAGCAAACGGGAGAGCAGGAGAGAAAGGCAAGGTGTTTGACCAGCGGCTGGCCCCTAGGCCTGTGCTCCGGACGGGATGCCTGGCGAACTGCCTTTCCTACTAGGCAAGTGCTAGTGAGAGACAGAGGGAGCCGGGGACAGGGCGGGCGCCCGGAGCGGGAACCCGGGGAGCGGCGTGAATCGGGGGCTGAGCGCCGGCAGCGGCGACAGGCGCCCTGGGAGGCCCGCGGGAGAAGGGAAGAGCCGGGTCGCACCTGAACACGTGGGGCGGTCCCAGTCCAAGTCGGTGGGCGAGCTCCGGAGGAACCTCACGCCCCGGGAAGGGCTGCGGGGCGCGTCCCTGGGCGGGAGCAGCAGTTCCTTGTCGCCGGCCTCGCCCGGAGAGCCCGCACCCTCCTCCCCGGCAGCCTCCACCAGCCTCACGGCGGTCCCCGGGGCGCCCTTCCGCGGCTGGGCCCAGGCGATCCGCGGCAGCAGCGGCTCCCGCTCCTCATCCTCCTCCTCGTCCAGGCTCCCGCCCCCCGTGGCCGCCCGCCGCCCGGGTTCGGAGGATTCCGCCATGACCTCCTTCTCTGCCTTCCGCGCTGACACAGCTCAGAGAAGCAAGGTGCCCGGGTCTGGCCTCGGCATCGCGGGGGACCGGAGCCGCTGGATCCGGCCGAGGCCACCTCACACACGGGCTGGTCCGCTCCACGCCCGCCCAGTGGTTGCCCCGCCCCACTTTTGGCCGCGACCCACCTCACACCGCCGAGCGCCTGCGCAGAAAGGGCCCTGGCGGCAGTGGGCGGGGCGCGGGCTGGGCGTGGGGCTGTCACCTGCCTCGAGCACCCGGAAGCTGCGAGGGGTAGGGGTGGGGGGCGGTGTTGCTCCTACTGGAACGCAGGGGTCAAAGTTTAACTTAACCTCCAGAGTGCGCCTCTTCATCCTGTTAGCCTCTCTCTCTCAACCGCAGAATTCTCACACTTTACCACAGTTTGTACCTATATATTTTTTTGTATGACTATTTAACATTTATTTCCCACTCTATAAGTTCAGGAGAGCAGGGATCACGTCTTTTGTTCAGACATTCCTGATATTGGTAGTTTTTATTTCCTTTTTTTCTGACTAATCTAGCTAGAAGTTTATCAAATTTTTTAATTTTATCAAAATCTATCTCTTGATTACATTGATTTTGTTTTCTAGTTCACTGACTTTTGCTCTTTATTATTTCCTTCATCCAATTAATTGGGATATGATTTCCTCTTTTTTTAATAGTTGCTTAGAGTAGCTTGGATTATTAATTCTGGACCTCTATTTTTAATTTTTTAATATAAACTTTGTTTTTAAATAAAGCTATGCATTTCCCTCTAAGCACTGCTTTATCTGCATTCCACAATATTTGATATTTTATTATTTCATTTTCATTCCGTTCAAAATAGTTTTTTATTTACCTTATAATTTCTTTTGACTCACTTCTTTGAAGTATGTTAAGTTCCAAATATTTGGGGGCCTTCCTAGATATTATTGGTTTCTAATTTAATTCTGTTGTGGCCAGAGAAGATACACTAAGATTTCAACCTTTTGAAAGCTATTGAGACTTATTTCATAACCCAGCATATTATTTACCTCGGTGTGTGCTTTAAATTCCATGTGTGCTTTTAAAGAAAGGTGTATTCTGCAGATAAATGGTTCTGTAATTATCAGGTGTTTCTATAAATATCAATTCAGTTAAGTGTTGATAATGTTGTTCAGATCACCTATATCCTTAGGGATTTTTAAATTTAGTTCTGTTGTTCACTGAGAGAAGGGTACTATAACTATGATTGTGGCTTTGTCTGCTCTCCTTTTAGTTTGGTGAGTTTTTGCTTTACGTATTTTGAAGTTATTAGGTGCATACACAGAATTTTTATATCTTCCTGATGATTTGACCCTTTCTTTTCTCTTTTCTCCTCTCTCTCTCTCTCTCTCTCTCTCTCTCTCTCTCTCTCTCTCTCTCTCTCTCTTTCCTACTTATCAACTGTCTCTCCTTATCTCTCTTAATACTCCAGGCTTGCAGTCTATATTGTCTGATATTAATGTAACCACTCCACCTTTCTTAGGTTTACTGCTCACCTGGTAAATCTTTTTCCACCTTCTCCCTTTCAATCTATTTGTGACTTTATATTTAATATGTATGTATCTCTTGTAGATAGCTTATAGTTGGTTTTTAATTTAAAAAAAAATTAAGTCTGATAATTTCTGCCTTTTAATTGTAGTTTTTAGTCTATTTACATTTAATATAATATTAATGTGGTTGGATTTAGATCTATCATTTTGCCATTTGTATTCTATTTGTTTCACCTTCTTTTTGTTCTTCTTTTCTTCTTTTCCTACTTTCTTTAAAGTTAATCAATATCTCTTCATATTTCATCTTAATTCCTCTATTGATCTTCTGTTAAAACTCTTTACATTATTTTTTACTGCTTACGCTGGTATTTACTGCATATCCTTAAATTATCTCAATGTTCTCAGACCTCATGTTGTACTACCTAACATAAAATGTAAGAATCTTGCAAAAGTGTAGTCCTATTTATCCCTCATCCTTTATGTTATTGTTGTAATATATATTAGACCGACATATATTTAAATACATTGAATACATTTTCTCCCAAACAATTACATGCCTTTAAAAGAAATTAAGAAAATAATGTATAGTCTTCTATATTTACCCACACATTTACCATTTCCAGTGCTTCTTAATCCTTCCTGTAGATCTAAGTTTCTATCAAAGTAGTATCATTTCCCTTCTCTCTGAAGAATTTTATAAAGCATTTCTGTAACGCAGATCTGCTGGTGATAAATTCTAAGTTTACGTTTATCTGAAATTATCTTTATTTCATCATTATTTTCAAGGGATATTTTCTCTGGATATAGAATTCTGGATTGATGTTAACCCCCTGCCCCACTCCAAGTTCAACTCTAAAAATGTAATTCTGCTATTCTCCAGCCTTCATCGTTTCTGAATCATATCCCTTCACCCACCCACCCAATTTGTATTGTCATTTTCTCTAGTTCCCTTTAAGATTTTTTCTTTAACTTTGGTTTTCAATAGTTTGATCATGATATTCTTGGTATGAATTTCTTTATATATATCCAGTTTGAGTTTTGCTTGGCTCCTAGAATCTGTAAATTTATGTCGTCCACCAAATTTGGGTAAATCTCAGCCATTATTTTTCAAACATTTTTTTCTGTCCCATTCTCTCTTTCCTTTCCTTCTGGGGTTCCTATTACATGTGTATTTGACTCCTTGATATTATCCTGAAGGTCAGTGTGAATCTGTTCATTTTTTCCAATAGATTTTCTCTGTTTTTCATATTGGATAATTTCTCTTGTTTTTAAATTTGCCAACCCTTCAGCCATTTCCAATTAGCTATTAAACCCATCCAATGGATCTTTTATTTCAAATGTTGTACTTTTCAGTTTTAGAATTTCTATTTGGTTCTTTTTCTTTTTTCTTTTTTAGAGTTTCTCCATCTCTGTTATTTTCCATCTGTTAGTTCATTATGACTTTATTTTTTAAGTACTTGAATATATGTATAATAACTGTTTTAATGTCTTTGCTAATTTTTACATCTGAGTCATTTGGGAGTCAGTTTCTATTGACTACTTTTTTTCTGGACCATGAGTCAAACTTTCCTGTTCCTTTATATATCTGTCAATTTTTATTGAATACTGTATATTGTTGATAATATATTGTGGAGCCTATAGAGTCTGTTGTCTTCCTCTGATGAGTGTTGAAGTGTTCTGGTAGATAGTTAATTCAATGAGAGTCAAATTCCACCTGAAACTTCTGATCATTTCTTTCGGCTGTTGGTTTTTGCTGGGCTCTTTGGCGTATCCTCCAGGCACATAGATTTCAGGAATCCACCAAAGATTTGGGCAGAGTGTATGTGTAGATTTTGAAACTCTCTCCCTCCTTTTCAGGATTTCCCTCTTCAATTTCTAGCTGCTTTGGAAGCCCCAGAAATCATCCTTTAATTCCTTAAACCATTAAGACTGTGGCTTCCTTATTGAGTTCTAGCTGCCTTTCACAGTGCAAACTGAGTAGTGCTCTCAGATGAGAAAAAGTATGAGCATGAATCACACTCATTATATTTCAATTCTTTGAAGAGTGTCCATCCCTTCAATTACTGCCAGCCTACGTTTGATTACTTCTAGTGCCTTCATACATCACTTACCGATGGGGATATGTTCTGAGAAATGCATCATTAGGCGATTTTATCATTGTGTGAACCCCAGAGAGTGCATTTACACAAACCTAGATGGCATAGCCTATTACACTCCTAAGCTATATGGTATATAGACTATTGCTCCTAGACTATAAACCTGTACAGCATGTTACGGTACTGTATAATATAGGCAATTGTAATGCATTGTACTATGATGTTACAACAGCTATGACATCACTAGGTGATTGGAATTTGTCAGCTCCATTATAATGTTATGGGACCACTGTTATATATGTGGTCCATCATTGACCAAAATGTCATTATGTGGCACATGACTGTAATTGTTCTTATATTTTATCCAAAGTTTATAATTTTATCCAGAAAAGGGTTAGTCTAATATAAATTCCTATGGTGTATTTTATTGGAAATGTATCTTTTGGTGAGACGAGTGGTGCTCTATTTTTTGTCAGTACTTCACATGTTAGTAGAGGAATACTACTGATTGCTAGATAAGACAGGATTCATCATCAGTTCTATTTGTAGTTTATGTTTTTATAGACATGAAGAGTGAGAAAATCTGTCCAAATAAATATGTGAAGATGGAAAACATCTTGTAATAGCAGTATCAAATCGTTGTTCTCCTTCCAAGGTATATGCTAAAAATCACATGGTACTCTATCACCAAAAATATTTTTTGTGATCTGTCATCAGGTACCTCATTTAGGTTCTCCTTTCTCAGTTTCTGGGAAGTATACCAAAAAGGCTTTTAAAAGACATTAAAATTTTAATTGTATATAACTTTTATTTCAAGGCACCTTATTTTTTAAACTCAGAGTTAAGAAAATAAAGATATTAACATTTCCACAACTTTTTGCCAATATATTATGTATTAAAATGCTTTAAGTATCTTTTTAAACACTTTAGAACTACAGATTTCTCTCATTCAATGTATGTACACATATAATTTAAAAGTTAATTGGCGAAGCCAGCTTTCATTATCAAATCAACCAGCCCAAACAGACTTTTTTCAATTCACATCAACATGTTAAAATACCCCGTGTCAGCATCTCAGTTTTGAATTCTAAGGCTCTGCTGCCTTCAGTATTTCTCACAGATACTTTCTTTACTTTGTTCCCATGGAATATTCCCTAAGGGGGTCCATTCTTTGATATTAGTGTTTAGAAGAGACAAAATCTTTTAACTTAAATGTGTCATCTCTCTACAACTTCACTCTACAATACCTATGTATACAGAACATTCTAACACAGGCCTAAATGTACCATGTCCAATATCACCATCACCTTTAATAAGAAAAGACATGAAGCACTGCTGATACTTTATGAGGCCTCTGTTAAAGGCGGCTTTGCCAACACCTGTATTTCAAATTCAATCTTTGTGGGAAGACTCAGGTTCTTTTATACCTGGGAGCAAGGAGCCACTAGAAGACTCAGGATAGGCATTCCAATACCAACTGGTGTACTATAATTCAGTTTTGGCACTAACCATCAGAGTTAGCACAGATCCCACAAGTTAAGGGATCAGTCTTCCATAAGACTGCCATCACTTCAGATGCCAGCCACACTTTGCAGGTCCCCAGGCCACCCCCATTTATGACCAACTGGCTACAAATTTGGGGGCTCTGTGACCTTCTCAGGTTCTATAATTTACTAGAAAAACTCACATAACTCAGCAAAGATTTCAAAGTTCTTGCCCTCAGGGAGATCATGATGAGATGGAACTTACAGATAAATGAATAGGCAATTACAATACAGTATGCTGAGAGCTGTGTGGAGGAAGTACAGGCTTCTATGAAAGCAAATAAGAGGGGCCAAGATTAGGAAAGGGGAGAGGCTTGGCTGATGTAAAATCTCACCCAAAATTTCTGGTACAAGGAAAGTTTCGCAGGACAGATGACATTTGGGTGGAGACTTGAGCGATGAGAAAGAACGGTTCATAGAAAGAATGAAGGAAAGGGTAATCCTGGCAGGGGGGCAGGTTGAGCAAAGGCTCCGAGAAGTGCTTGGTGTGCATTAGGCACTGGAGATCTTTGGGGAGCAGAGTGGCGGCGTGGAGGTGGTGAGAGGGGGAAGCAAGACACGAGGTCCTGAAGGTGGTCCAGGGCCTCACTGTGCTGCCTTTCAGTACAAATCTCATGCCAAAATGTTCAGCCCTCGGGCTGAAGGTCTTGATCACCTCATCCTTCTCTGTCTAGATGCCAGAGGGTGGATCATGACACAAAATGAGCTTAGAGATTTAGGAGACTTTCGGGTCTGGGCTGTATGGGTTAGAGTTCAGATTTAATTGGAAATTTGAGTCCAAAGCCTTCCCCAAAGGATCAGAACTTTTGTTTAAAGAGACATTTTAAACAAATGTTTGATTCCTCTAATAAATGAACTCAACATATAACCGTATAACACTGTTGAAGGTTAGTCTCAATCTTAGATGCATATACTTGCACTGAATGTTTTTGGAAATATACACGGAAGAGTGATAACTGGTTGCCTTTGGAGAGGGAATGGGAGAGTAGAGACTGAGGTGGGCACGAGATCTGCTTTCTCTCTATACAAGTGGCAGGACGATGGGGTGTCTTATTGGTCCTGGTTGAGCTCCATCAGCAATCCTGCTCCCCCCAAGACACCCCAAATGAATATATGCTGTAAGTAGAAAACCATGCTTACTAAGCAAACTCAGACTCAAGAAGGTTTCCTACCTCCTCTGTTCATTCATTCATCAAATGAATTGTGCCAGGTGCTATTCTAGTGCTGGGGAGAAAGTGTAAGGGTGACAGTAGACTTTCAAGGATTTAACAATCTAGCTTTTTTACTGAATCATAGTTTGATTTAATTTATTTTGTAGTTTATTATTTTTTTCCTATTCTTTATTTCTTTCCCTCACTGATGATTTAATTGCTCTGCTTTCCCAAGGCTACATGCATACCTCATTAATCTTGTTAATCAACAGAACACTAACTTGCAAGAAACTGAGTCAGCCCTCAGCCATCAGGATACTGGGAACAAGGCTGCAATTCTGGATGGTGATTTTCTGTCAGATGACGTATCAATCACCCCTAAGACCGGGTTCGAGATAACCATCGCAGAACAAACCAGACCCCTGGAGAGTCACATGACTAACTCCCCAGGCCCCAGGAGAGTCACATGACTAACTCCCCCTTTCCTTTGTTCTGTTTCTTCTTGTGTATGTATATAAAAACTTCTGACCATTCTAGGAACGAGGAAATGGCCTTTGGACAGGCGTCCGCTGTCCTCCCAGTATGCTAGCATTTTGAACAAATCTGCTTTTTTTTTCTACCAACCTTGTTTCTTGATTATTGATTTGTGAGCGATGAGCAGCTGAAACTTAAACCATTAAAAAAAAGAGTAAACACATCTCTTTTCTCATGAGTCTTCCATTCTCATGGGGGAGACGAACAACAACAAGTAACTAATAGCACATTAGAATGTAAAATGATGACAAATGCTATGAAAAAGAATAATGCAGGGTGAGTACTAAATGATGGTGGTGTGGGTGGGTGCACACTCTTTTATAGAATGGGTGGGCACTCTTTTATATAAGGTGGTTTTAGTAGGTTGAATAGTGGTTCCCCCAAAAGTTATGTCCATGTCAAATTCCCAGAACCTGTGGATACTATCTTATTTGGAAAAACGATCTCTGCAGATGTAATTTAGTGAAGGATCTTGCGATGAGATCATCTCAGATTATCTTGGCTGGTGCTAAATCCAATGACAAGTGTCCTTAGCAAAGAAAGGCAGAGAGAAGTTTTGAGACAAAGAGGAGAGGATACACAGGGAGGCAGATGTGACGATGAGGCACACGTTAGAGTGATTTGGCCACAAGCCGAGGAAGCCAAGGAATGCCAATAGCCACAAGAAACAAATAATTGTCAAACACTCAATGCAAGAATTGACAGAATTGAGGGTAAAAGTGATGGCTATTATGTTACTACTTGGGAGAAGAATGTTCCAAATACATGGCTACCTCTAAATCCCTTCTATATGGAAATTGTGAAGCTTCTATTTCTGCATACATTTTTTAGCTGTTGGACTTTTTTTTTAAATACATTAAAAATGATTTTTAGCACATTACAAGATTTTTATAACAATGAAAAAAAGGAACAAGAACTATCTGACTTAGGTGAAAGTCTTAATCAAAGGTGGTTGATATTTAAGGTTATGACTCAAGTGACATGCAATCCGTAAGCACGGAAAACAGAGAGAACACTAGCCTTTGAGTCAGTCTGACACTAGCCACTCGGTTGAAGATCTGTCTTGGCTTTGTTCAGCGAGCTGCAGTGGGCTTCTGCTTCACAGACTCTTCTTACCTTGAGAAAGCACAGAGATCCTTTAGATGAGACCCCCAATCTTTGTATTCTGTTCCATTTCAACGTTTACATGTATATGTTGTGATTTGAATACAGACATATTTAGGAACAACTTAATTCCCACTTTCCTGTCATCCCCAAAATTTATCTTATACTAATGCTGGATCTGGCTTTCAGCAGAATCTGTTCTCAAAAATTTACATGCAAATAAAATGCTTGTGAAACAAACACTTGCTTTAGTGCAGTAATAATGAAGGCTACAGTTTATTGAGAGCCAGATGCTGTTCCATGTGCTTTGAGTTTATTAGCATATACACCTTCACAACAACCCACTGAGACAGGGGTTCTTATTAGCCTCTCTTTGCACTCGGGGAAACTAAGGCATACAAAAGTTAAATAACTTTTCCCAGATCACCCAGATGCAGTAAGTGGCAGAGTTAGTGTTGGGACGCAGGTGGTCTGGCTCCAACCTCTTGGCCATTCTATTCTGCGGCCTCTCTTGGGAAACCCACGGAAGGTTCTTTCTAAATCACAATTCTGATCATTGTCACTAACTTCTAATGTTAGTCGTTTGCTCACCAAAAAAACAAAAACCTGAAAATTGACTGTGGCATGTAATTCCTCTCACAGACTGGGCTCTAACCTCTGACATAAACCTTGTTTCTCAGCATCCCAGCGGCAGCCACCTTGTCCCCACTCCTAGAACCAGTTATGTCATGCCTCTGTGTCTTTAGTGTTGTCAGGATATCCTTATCCTCTTCTTGACTTGAGCAACATCGATCTGGCCTCTAAATCCTAGTTTGATGTCAAATTGCAACTGTCCCCAGTTTCCTAATTAGAGATCATCATGTCTCTGTCCTGTTTCCTCCCCAAATCCTTGCTCTGACCTTTGATGGAGCCCTCTCTTGCTGAAGTTTATTTCTCTATTCAAAAATGTGATGAAACTGTGAGCTCCTGGAAAGAGAGATGTGAAGCTCTCGCCTCTGTATTTCTCTCTCACTCCCTCCAGTTCCTAGGAGAGTGACTAGAATATAGTATGCGCTTAACAAAAGTTTTATGAATTAATGAAAAAAAATGAATGAATAATATTATATTTAAAGGAGTTCTGTAAATACATTTTGCAGTGAGAACCATTAACCCCCAAATTCTCTTTGGTAGTATTTGCTCCCCAAATATCACCAAGACAACCTATGTCAGAGGTCCCCAAGAGCATGCCTTGGTTTGATGATTCACTAGGAGGACCCACAGAACTCGACATAGAGTCGTATTCACAGCTATGATTTATTGTAGTGGAAAGACACAAAGCAGAATCAGCAAAGGGAAAAGACAGATAGATAAAGTCGGGAGGAAACTGGGCACTCGTTTCCAAAAGCCCTCTCCCAGTGGAGTCACACAGCATGCTTCGACTCTTTATTATAACTTAAAGTTAACTGACTGTAGATGTTAACCACGTCTCCAAAATACCCTCACGGCAACACCAAATTACAATTTGATTGAGTAAACGGGCACAATAATTTAACCACGTAGACACGTACCACTATCCATCACACGGACCATTTTGTTCCTTCTCCCGTCTAGCTAGGAAGCACCTACCCCTCATCCAGGTCTCAATGTCCCCAGGAAGGTTTCTGTGATGGCCTCCTTCTCCAATTGGATTAGGTGCCTCTCCTTGTTACCTCCAAATGAAACTCTCTAAACATAGTACTAACACTATACAATTTTATAATGACCTGTTTACCTGTTTACTAACTAGAACATAAGCCTGAATAGCAAACACTGAGCTGAGGTCCTGTTACACACATCGGCTAGCACAGACCCTGCCACGTAGCAGGCACTCAATAGTTTCCAAGTGAGTGCATCTCGCCCAACTCCACGTTACTGTTGAAGTAATAGGTTTAGAGATAATAAGCCCCTTACTTACGATTACCACACCCGTTAGCGGCAGAGCTGGATTAGAACTCACGGCTCCTGCCTGAAACCTCAGGTTCCTCTCCATTTGCTACTCCTCTTTGAGCAGGAAGGTTCAGATCCACCAGATGTGGTGAGGTTTAGTTTTTAGAATATGTGTGTTCAGTACTTTTGCATTAAAAAAGAGAGGCAGACTCAGGTTCCTGCAATAGGGTTTTGTGATTTTTTAAAAAGACACATGATGATGGGAAGCTCACGTGACAGGAACTGCCGTCTTGCAGAGCCGGTGGGAAACCCGACCAGGAACTGGGTTCTCTCCTTGCTCCTCAGCAGCCCGTGGTCACCAGTGGTCACCAATACCCTGCCATCCTGCTGACTCAGCTCTGCCCTATCTCTTCTGCTCTTTTTCTCCTGCTGCTGTGCACCAATAGCTCCTCGTCAGTTCATGCCTTCCTGACTGCTTCTGGGTAATATGGGCTCACGCATGCCTTCTCTTTGAAAGTTTTCAGTGTCTCTTCCTGCCACCCAGCTGACACTTCATATTTTCCAAATCTAATTTCTGATTAAGGCAGCTGGTTGGCTTCTTTTGCTATAATCTTTCTTGTTTGGATAGGGCTTCTCGTCCCTGTTTTTTTGTTTTGTTTTTTTTTTGCTGTTGTTTGTTTTGTTTTTACTTTGTTTTGTTTTTTAGTAAACTTTATTTTTTTGGAGCAGTTTTAGGTTCACAGCAAAACTGATCAGAAGGTACGGAGATTTGTCATTTACCATTGGTGCCCACACACGGACCCCCAATATCGAGATCCTGCACCAGTGGGGTCCATTTGTTACAATCCATGAACCTACATTGACACATCATTATCGCCCAGAGTCCACAGTTTACATTAGGGTCACTCTTGGTGTTGTACATTCTGTGAGCTTGGGTAAATGCATAACGACGTGAATCCCTAATTATGGTAGCATACACAATATTTTCACTGCCCTAAAAATCCTCCATGCTCTGCCTATTCATCCCTTCTTCCTTTCTAACCCCTGGCAACCACTGATCCTTTTACTGCCTTCATAGTTTTGCCTTTTCCAGAATGTCATATAGTTGGAATCACACAGTATGTAGTTTTTTCCGATTTCATGCCTTCACAGATTAGCCAATGAACTGGCTGCTTTTAGGTCTAATTGGCTGTGATGGAGGGAGTCAGGAGGCAGTCAAATCACATGGAATAGAACATTCCAGAGACTGGGAGAGGCATTTATTTTCTTTTCCGGTGACTGAGATTGAGGCAGGTACCATCATTGACCTGTCCAACATGCAGAAAAAAAGATGACCAGAAGTTTTGGATAACAGTCCAAAGTGTTATCTCATGTCAAGATATATTCGTATTTTAAACAGGCTCATGCTCCCTCATTGGTGACATATGGTGGCTCTAGATTTTCCTTTTCAGGTTAAAAGGCTGGGAGTAAAACATGCTGGGGTTGGTGTGAAGAAAATGGGAAAAAATATAACAGAAGGGAGTAAAATAACCCTGAGATTATAACAGTATTTGACTTGGACAATAACAAGTGAATTTAAATGAAGCTAGATCTCAAAGTGATTGCTATGAAAACAGACAACTAAGTTTTATTTTTCTTCCTTCCTTTTTTAAAAAAAGATTTTAATGTAATCTGGTAGTGTAGAAGAAAATAACTCAATGTTCTGGAAATAAATTTCCCAGAGGAGGCTATTACAGCAGCCTTCTTGTTTCCTGTCATACTCTGAATCAGTTACAAGGACAAACTCTATTTGTTTGGGTACATTAATTTTGCTCAATGGCCTTTCTATCAAATGAGCATCAAATTGATGGGACCGGACCTCAGCAAAGAAGAAGTTCCAATTTTCTCTGGATGGATTGTTCTGGATGTGCAGTGGAAAATTATTATTAATAGCAATTCATGTTTACTATCCAGTGAGCACGAGAGAAAGATGAAATTTAGAAATGCAGCTGTATCCAACTAAGCACTGGGCATCATAGGACAAATTACTAGGGAGCGACGACCCCAATCTTTGGCTCCTGTGTAGCCAGTCTATTTGGGCCACATTTGATGTGTTGGAGCATAGGTTTTCTCTGTGCCTTGTTTCAGGAACTTCAGGGAAGCAAGATGGATTTTTGATATGACCTAGTCCTTTGAGTTGTGTTCTTGCAGGTACCACATGGTGTTTATGCCCTGCATGTATCCATCTGCATATTTACTTCAGTCATTCAACTGGGCACGTGGAAAGGATCTGAACAGACATGTTCCCTTCCCTCATGGAGTGATTCTATCTGGTTCTTAGGTCTTCCTGATTCTGACTCTGCCTTCAAAGGTCAAACCAAAACAGAGGCACATGGTTGTTCTAGATTTTCCTTTTCAGATTAAGGGTCAGGGAGGTAAAGTATGCTGGAAGGGGGATGTTTGGAAGGAAACAGAAAGAGGTAAAATAACTTTATCTCCTGCAGTTAATTAGAAACCAGCTAGTCCCTGTGGTTAGTGGGGTATGGAAAGTTGCTATAATGCTTATTTCTAATAAATGTATATGCTTTGTCATTTGCATTCTGTGTGCTAAGCTCATTCCTGAATTCATTTCTTTTTCTCTTCTGTGGAAGTAAATGAAGACCAACCAAATGGGAACAGGCAAGGTGTCTTTATTTAGAGTTTGCTGTAGTAAGGGAGTCAGCTACCATCACTCATGTTTTGGCAGAGACTCAAAGGCAGGCAAAGGAGTGAGAAAGTGTAGAGTGAAACAAAGCGAAGGCATCAGGTACACCCTGATAAGAGGCTGTTGGCCTGGGGAAGCTGGAGGTGGGCTAAGGAGAAGTGGGGCAGCCTAGGTGATTGGTTGGGGGTACAGATCGGGCTCTCTCTGGTTGGTCCTAAGTTGGAAGTCGGAACAAAAATTAGGAAAGCTCATTTATTAATCAAGTCCTGGCTGTTTTAGGCCAATTGCTACAGAGATTACTGTTTAGCTTCCTGGGCTGGTTGACAGAGAGAGTGGTCTGACATAGATATTATAGCAGATTAGTTTCCTGGGCTGATTTCTATAGATAATAGGTTGGTTTCCTGGGCAGGTTGTTACAGTTTGTGGGTCAGAGTTCTATTTTCATATACAGTCTGGCCATTGCCTGTTTGGATATTGTCTCCACTTACTATTTTACCTAGGATGCTTCATCTATTTTAACTTTTAAATCCTTTGTCTTACACATATCTATCAATAGCCATTAATTCTGCAAACGTCATGGTATAATACATTTTCAGAAAACTATTAATTACAAAAATAATGCATGTTCATTGAATAAAAAGTTTTAAAACAGAGCTAAGCAAAAGGAAAAATAATGTTACAAACTACCAACCATGTGCCTACTGACAATTTGTTGTATGTTCTTCCAGTGCATCCCTATCAATATAATCCCATAACACTTCGCACATTCATAGCTCTCTTATAAATAGTTGTTTTTCCCACTGGGGGTGTGCAGAGATGGAGAGTATTTCTTATTCAACCCTTACTCCCCCATCCTCGCATAGTGTGTTGAACAGGGTAGAAATGTTCAGTAAGTATTAATTGAATATTTGTATTCAACCATATGAAGTTTCCTTTTTTATAAGTCAAAAGCAGCCCAATGATGGCAATCGCATGTGGTTCAACATAGTGGATGGATAGATGAGTGGATGGATGTATGAACAGACAATGGATGGATGAATTGTAATGAGTTTTGCCACTGTCAGTTCTATTCCACCTAACTAATGATTTAAGCATCAAAATTCTGGATGAATGTGTTGTGGTCTCTTGACAATGATGGGGGTATTCCAACTTCTGCTTTCAACTTAGTTATTTCTTCCATTTGTTTATGACTGTTATTTAGGCAATTACCAAATGGCAGTGTCAATCCTTTTCATCCATATATGCATTCAACTTTTTTTTATGAGAATGCAATCTCCCTGTCAGGAATAGATGGATCATTTTCATTTTTCAATTATTTGAGCTTCAGTTTAGGACTTTGGTTAATGGTTTTGCAAGACACTGATTAGGGAGGTCTTTTTCTTTCCTGATTAAATGCATGTATGATATCTTCTCTCCAGCTCTCTTTTATTTGTATCTGGTAATTGTGGATCTAAATATATGACTATGGCAATCTGTCATATACTACATTATATGAATTTTTCAGGAGGCGAAATCATTTTGTTTTTTAAAAAAATCATTTCAGAAGGTTGTCATTAGTCAGACTAAGGATTTTGGAAGTAAATCTTAAATAAAATGAATCGTTTCCAATACGACACTATAATAGCAAATCACTGCTGCCAACTCCTCCTCAATATTCCTATTAAAATATCTGTGTACAATATCTAGAGAAGAGTTGCCACATAAATTATCTCTAAGACTGTTGTCCTTAGAGCTTGGTCTTTAAAAACTACAACCAGGTGGTAGTTTAGTATTGTGGGTAAGAGTACAAGGTTGGCTGCCATGAGTTCTCTTTCCTTCTAGTTCTGTCTCTTCCAAGTTGTTACCTCAAGCATGTACTCTCCTTTGTGGTGTCTCAGTTACCTCCTCTGTAAAATGGTGCTATAGACTGAATGTTTGTGTCCTCCCAACATTCGTATGTTAAATCCTAACCATCAATGTGAGATACTAGGAAGTGGGGCCTTTGGGAGGTGATTGGGTCACAAGGGTGGAGCCCTCATTAATGGGATTAATGTCCTTATAAATGAGACCCCAGAGAGATCCCTCATCCCTTCTGCCATGTGAGGTTACATTGAGAAAACTGTGTCTATGAACCAGGAAGTGAGCCTTCACCACACATTGAGTCTGTAGGCACCTTGATCTTGAACTTCCCAGCCTCCAGAACTGTGAGAAATAAATGCCTGTTGTTCATTCAATCTACGGTATTTTATTATAACAGCCCAAAAGGACTAAGACAAATGGGAGTAATGTTATCTTGGAGGATATACTCATTCATTCTTTCATTAAATATCCACTCACTTAGGTGTCCAGAGCTGTCCTTGGCAGTATTACTGGATGGCACAATTCCATGCATAAAACATACACAGAATATGTTCACTTTGCTTTGTAGGTTCTGAAGATACAATGGGAAAAGAAGCAGGCAAGGGTTTTTTTCAAATTTTTTGTCATAGTGTAATATCATTGGTGACTCAAAGATATAAGCCAGTTCTCTAAACAAGCATGTTATAGTTGGAGGGAGGAGTATTTGAGTTCAAGTTTGCTGTTATTTGATCTTGAGAAACTTCTGACTCTTCTCTCTCAATTCCCTCCTGGGAAAAATGTAAATAATGGTTTTTCTACCTACTTACCTCCCAGAAGGGTCAGGCAGTAACACCTCTTTGTAGATTACATATATTATGGCAAGTCAATAAGATAATCAAATGAGACTATCTCCATTATATACCACATGTAAACTATAAATATAGAAATGGTGGTTAAAATCTTACTTTAAAAAAAACACACAAAAAACTAAACACATTGACATGAAGAAAGTAGAGTTTTTCTGGATTTTTTGGTTAGAGAGTTAAACTTTCCCAGAGAAGTTTTGGAACTTTTTCCTGCACTCGATATAGAGAATTTATCCTCATCACCCAAAGGTATCACTCTCCACTCTGGTTATTAGCATTAACTGGCAAATATCTTAAAAATATCCATTGCCTCAGTCTCAGCCCAAGCAATTGAATTCTAATCTCTGGAGGTGGGCATTATAAAAAACTCTCCACGTTATTCTAATGTACAGCCTGAGTTGAGAAACACAGCCCCATGAAATGCTTTTCTAATCTAATATCTGCAGTTTTGCCAGAAAAACTCTTAAGCATTACAATTGTTCTGAGTGGGCGGGTGGTGGTTTGCCCAGCTTCCCTTTCACATTCCAAAGGTGGCAGCTGCGGCAAAAATTGATTGCTTAGGTGGTTAGATAGAAGATCTGCCCTTACAAATGGCATTGCCAGCACTTAATATGTTTCATAGTAGTAAAACCACTTTTATAATTGAAGCGCTTCACAGATTACAAAGTCCTTTCAAATCCATCATCTCACTGAAGTTTTTTTTTCATATATAAAGAAATGTATGCTCATCATAGATATCTTAGAAAGTATAAAGCCAAAGACAACATCAAAAAATGTCCCAAGTCCCATTATCCAAAGACAACCACTGCTAACAATTTATAAATTTCCTTCCAGTTGTTTTTAATGAATTAAAATTTTATCATGAAATTATGCATATTCGTTGTAAAAAAATCAAATACAGAGTTAAAAAGCAAAAACTGAAAGTCCCCATCCTCTCCCTAACCCCCTAATGATCCCAACTCCTACATGCCCTTGACAATTCACATTCTTCAGAGGCAGACATTGATAATGGTCTTTTACACGCAAACCGTTTCAGGGATTTTATTTCTGTAGGCATAAGTTTACATTTTTTTGTTTTGTTTTTCATGGTTGTAGTCTCAAAGTATTTGCAATTTTGATTTCATCATACCCCACTGAACACTGTCAGCAGCTTTCTTGAGCTTAATTTTTAATGGCTGCATAATATTCTATTGACTATGCGTATTATACTTTGCTTAATTTGCTGTTGAATAATTAGGTTGTTTCCATTTTTTCATTGTAAATTCTGTGATGACTATCTTTGTATATAAACTCTTTTCAAAAATTTCTATAGAAAAATCCACACTTCAGGAGTGTATTCTTGGGTCACATCACCCCAGGAGATTCCCTCAAGTCCTTTCCCCATCAGTAACCATCCCCCCTGCCCAGAGGTAACCACTGACTTCTATCACCTTGGATTCGTTTTTCCTGTTCTTGAACTTTATTTAGTGGAACTGAACATCAAATGAATCACATATTCATTCAATAGATGTTTGTTAATTGCCTAATATGTACCAGGCACTGTTCTAAGTCCTGAGTTAGAGGGGTTCCAGGGTTAGTTAAATGAGGAGTTTGAGAATGTCATTAAGTACCACTTTTCCTTTGCACCATCTTTAGAGAGTTTCAGAGTATTTAACTTCATCTTTGGGTTTGTACCCTCATAGTCTCAAGGCTGCTGCAACTCCAGGTGTCCCATCGTTACAGACCTCATCAAAAACAGAAAGTAGGTGGAAAGAGGGTCTTTCTTGTGTGTATGTATTTTATTTTATTTTTTAATCAGGGAGAGAACTTTCCCCAAAGTCCTCAGCAGACTTTCCCTCAGTCCCCATTGGGTAGATTGGGCCATATGCTCCTGCTCTACTAGCAAGGAAGTTTGGGATAAAGTGTAGTCAGCATTTTCAATTTCTTTAATGAGAAGCATGTTCAACCAGCAAAGAGAAGAAGCAAAATAGTTACGGAGGAACAACTAACAGTTTCTGCCATAACAGCTCTTTTATAACTGTTTAAACTTGGGTAAAGGTTTTCCCATGGAAAAATGGGGGCAATAACACCTGTTTTAAAGGTTAGGGTCAGTATAAAACAAAGTAACGTGACATGATAGGCACATCATAGGTGCCAAATAAATGTCAACACCCTCCCTTTATATCATTCTTATGCCAATGCCATTCAATGTGTGTGGAGATTTCATCAAGAATGATTAAAATGAAAGACAGTTGAGAAAGGCGAAGGGGAGACACCAAGAGAATGTATTTCATGTTATGATAGAAGTCTATGTAATTTATAAATTATATGGCTAGAGAAATTGTAGCTTATTATTTTAGAATGTGAAAGAGAATGTGGAAATCTGAATCAGTTACAAAGATATGTACTGCAGCTAATCAAATTTTGTTGCTTCACACATACATGAAAAAATATGATCATGTGAAGAGATATTGGATACCAAACGGGCTTTATTTTCAACTGTTTTAATAGCTCATGAAAATATGATGGTGCTTTTTATGGCTGTAATGAACTTTAGGGATATGAGACTTCACTGTAGCTTTCTAATACTAAATCTTTTTGGTGGAGAAATAAGATACTCAGCATACTGGTGTCTCTCCATGGATCCTGGTGGCTAATTCCTCTTCTGTGGCTGTTCATGCTTTTCTAAAAATTGTGGTTGTGAGTATGAGTAGAAAGGGTGATAATTTCAGGAGTTGGTGCTTAGGAAATTGGTACGATCCCCCATGAGTGTCATTTTACTTCCTCGGGTTTACTCTCAGTTCTTAAATACAAACCTTTCTCCCTTCCCATGTAGGGGATATGGCTTATTTGGCATTAGAACTTTAAAAAGGGGAATATATGGGGTTGATATGACTCTCTGATTTCAATATCAGAAATTCAGCTTAACTTCTTAACCAAAAAAAGAAAATGGATTGGCTCATATAACTGAAAATGCTGACCTCAGGTATGGCTGGATCCAGGAGCTCGAATGTTGTCAAAGGATTGGTTTGCATATCTTGTGTCTTGCCTGCTTTCCTCTAAAGTGGTTCCATTTGCAGAGAGGCTGATCTCTAATGGTGACAGGATAGCTACCAACATTTGTCATCTCAGCAAACCCAGCAGAAAAAAAACACATCCTTTCCTCACTAGTTCCAGGAAAAGGTGTCCATTCTGGAGGATGAGGGGCAAGAACGGGGCTATCTGAGCCAAATAGTACCCCTATAGGAGGGACAACAATTTATAGTTGCCATCAGATTGGGCAGTGCCTACGCTGTACCTGAAGTAAGGAGAAGTGGCAAAGAGTTATTTCATTCATCTTCATCTTTATTTTCCCCTTTTCTCTGTCTTTGCCCCACTAAAGTCTCAAGAAGTAGGTGGGCAAGATTTGATCCTAGTTGAGGGTAATGATATAGTTGTCATGGTAGTATTGTATGTTCGGGGAGTGGGGCCTGGCTATCCAATCCCTGTTTTCCACCACAAATCCCTTTGTTTGAGAAGAAAGTAAGAAAAACTTGAGCTTCACTAGGGCAAGTGTCTAATATCTCATCCACCATTGTGTTTCCAGCACAATGTAGCCCAGTGTCTGGCACTTCTGAGGTATTCATTAAGTGTTATTTGAATGTAGGAAAGAAGAAACTTGAAGAGGCGATAGGATTTTTCTCCCCTTTAGTTGTCTTAAAGAGCACAGGCATGTTTCAAGAATAAAAAAAGGAAAAGAAATAAAGAAAGAAATGCAAGGGACCGGGACCCAGAATATCCAAAACAATTCCGGAAAAAAAGAACAAATTTGGAGGACTTATCCATTGCAATTTCAAAAATTATTACAAAACTATTATAATCAAGAATGTGTGGTACTGGCATGAGGAATAGGTCAATAGAATAGAATTTGGAAATAAACCAATTTATGGTCAATTAATTTTTGACAAGGGTGCCAAGAATAATTCAGTGGGGAAAGATTAGCATTTTCAATAAATGGTCTGGGACAACTGGATATCCACATGCAATAGAATGAAGTTGAACCCCTATCTCATGCTACACATAAAAATTAACTCAAAAATGGATTAAAGACCTAAATAGAAGAGTTTAAAACTATAAGAATCTTTGAAGAAAATGTAGGGATAAATCTTCTTGATTTTGGATTAGGCAACAGTGCCTTAGACATGAGACATAAAATATAGCAGCCAAAGAAAAAAGATAGATTAATGGGATTTCATCAAAATTTAAAACTTTTTGGCTTCAAAGGACACTATCAAGAAAGTGAAATGACAACCCATAGAATGGGAGAAAATATTTTCAAGTCACATATCTGATAAAGAATTAGTATTCAGAATATATAAAGGACTCTTCATAAAAAGACAAATTACCCATTTTTAAAATGGGCACAGGATTTGAATAGATATTTCTTAAAAGAAGAGGTGATACAAATGGCCAATTGGCCCATGAATAGATACTTACATCATCAGTCATCAGGGAAATGCAAATCAAAACCAAAATGAGATTATCATATTACACCTAAGAGTATAGCTATCATCAAAAACAGATAACAACAAGTGGGAATGTGGATATGGAAAAATTGGAACTCTCATACATTGCTGATGGGATATAAAATGGTTATATACAACTGCTCTGGAAAACCTTTTGAAAGTTACTCTAAAACTTAAACATAGGTTTACCGAATGAGCCATCAATTTCACTCCTAGATATACACCCAAGATAATTGAAATGATACAAATTAATATAACACTACTAGAGAGCAGATTAGAAATAGTTATCACAACTTTAAATGCACATGCTCTTTGAGCTATAAATTCCACCTCTAAGAACATATTCTAAGGAAACATTAAGGCAAGAGTATAAAATACATGTCAAAGATGTTCACTGAAGTTTAGTAAATTTGGAAATCACCTAAAATATCTATCAATAGGAGATAAGTTATGATACAATTTCTATCAGGCAGTGGAATACCTAGTACTTGTTTAAAAGGACATTGTGATGCTGGGTTCATGACTCTCTTACTCTACATTTTTTTCCTTTCTTGTGGAAATGGAATCAAATGACTAGGACAAACACCTATTTTTCTTACGCACCTCTGGGCCCAATTCCCAGAAGACAGAGTGAGTATTTGAAGCAAAGAAGGAGAACTTGTGATGTTTGCAAATTCCTTTAGACAGTTCCTCTTTGTTGGAGGTTATGCTGAATTGCCTGCTATGTCTGTCTCTGAGAACTGGGGTGGTGGGGAGGGGAGAAAGATGCTCCTCTATGTCCTAAATGAGCGAAGAGATTTAAGATTGGGAGGGGCCAACATTCACAATTTCAGCCTGGAGAAAGGAAAGAAGTAAGGGTGTTACTGGCCCGAAGTCCACGTGCCATATGCTTCGAAAGGCCAAAACTCACACCATCTGAGTTTGGAGTAAGGAAAGGTTTATTGATCTAGAAGGTGCCAACCAAGAAGATGAGAGCCCAGTGGTACCTTAAATCCATCTTAAGAAAGTACAGAGTTCAGATTTCTTTTATGTCAAGGGGAGGGACAAGATGTGATTGATGACCTCAGACATCTGGGTGCCGGCAGGGGTGCAAAGAAGACCGTGATAGTTGCTCTGAGTCTGGTCATGGGGTTCCTACAAATCTTTCATAAACAATACACACCTCCCTTATCTCCTCAAGCTGCAAGCAGAACTCCTCTATGTCTATATGCAAGACTAAGCAGAAACTAGTAGCCTGAAGGCCATGGACAAAAGCACGCGTGCACGAAACAAGGTCAGAGAGAGCATTTCACTCTGTTAAAGGGCAGCTCTCACCTTGGAAAGATGGAACCCCACAGGAACAGACCTGTAGGACACTAGAGGGCCCCTTGTTTTCTGCTCCCAAATCACTGAGAGCCTCCCTGACTTGGGGCCCACCATCCCTTGGCAATCTATGCATCCCACCACTAGACAGAGGGTGGGAACAGTATGGGCTAATTCTTGGATTTTGCTTACCACTGAGTGGTGTTTGCCTCTTTGGGCCCTAAAATTTCCACTTTATTGCAATGAGTATAAGTAAAACCTAGACCTGGGGTGAGGCATGGCTGGCCAGCCTTAATTCTGATAAGGTCTTAAGATATCTATTTTTTGAAAGGGAAAGATGTCCAGAATCTATTAAGTAGAAAAACTGTATATGTTGTGCTTTCTACTTTTTATATTAAAAAGCATACAAGTATTTTCATAGAGAAAATATTTGGATGGACATACAATCAATGTGGTAACAGTGGCTATTACTGGGTGATGTGTTTTGGGAGGTGATCCTTATTTTCTTCTATATACTTCACCACTGTCTGATTTTCTTTTTCCCTATAAACACATGTTACTTTTATAAACAGAAGAAAAAGAACTGTTTTTTTAAAATATGCCAGTGTGTCAGATAGATATTATTGGTCTAAACAGGTAAACGTTGAAGCCTGGCAGTCAACGGTGATACATGGAAAAGCACACAGTACAAGGGTGATTCCAGATTGCAGGCAGAGGGTGTTTACTTTCTGACTCGCGTTATATCCCTCACTAGATGCTGGTTGTCACGTCTCCTTCTGTGTTATGTGGAAGTAAAAGGGATGTCAAAAACTGGTCTGCCAGATGGAGGTGTGTTATGGGCTGAATTGTATCTCCCTAAAATTCCTATGTGGAAGCCCTAATCCCTAGCACCTCAGAATGTGACTGTATTTGGAGATAGGGTCTTTAAAGACCATTTAGGTTAAGATGAGCATTAGGATGGACCCTAATCTAGTCTGATTGGTGGCCTTATAAGAAGAGGAAATTAGGCTCACAGAGAGACACTAGAGATGTGTAAACACAGAGAAAAGACCAGGTGAGGGCACGTGAGAATGTGACCATCCACAAGCTAAGGAGCGAGGTCTCAGAAAAATACTAAATCTGTTGACACCTTGGCATTGGCCTTCCACCTTCCAGAACTTCAAGAAAATAAATAATTTCTGTTGTTTAAGCCACCGAGTCTGTGGCATTTTGTTAAGACAGCCCTAGTATTCTAATACAAGGATAGTCACGATTGTAAGTGTTTGCATGTTGAAATGTATAAATACTTCAGCCCAAATATTTTCACAGACGCTGCCCTTTTTGTCTTAATTTAGAATACCTTTCTTCAACAAATATTTTATAAGAAAAACCTCATCAAATAAGTTGTCTCTACTTATGATTCTGCATAATTATAGGCCTCCTAAATTTCATTTCATTCCAGTACAGAACATAAATTTATCCAATTAAAAATAGGTGCTTCAGCAAATGAGTCATTCTGTAAGCTGAGATATTCCAAAATGCAATTACAGCATTTCAACATTAATATTGTGTACCATTGGAGGGCTCATTGTTTAGTATCTCCTGTGCTTCTGAAAGGATAAATTTCAAGTCACCTTCTTTGCAAATCTTGCTTCCAATAACTGCATTTTGGCACTTCATTTGATCAACACTTTGATTAAAAATTTCCATATGTACATGAAAAGATGTCCACTTTTATTGGCCATCAGAGAAATGTCAATTAAAATCACAATGAGATACCACTAAACCCTAGAATGGATAAAGTAAAAAAGTCTGACACCACCAAGTGTTGACAAGGGTGTGATACAACTGGAACTCTCAGACTTTGCTGGCAGAAATGTATTTACTTTGGTGAATAGTTTTCCCTTATACAGTTAAAGATTCGTTACCATACAACCCAGAAATTCTACTTCTGGGTATTTACCCAAGAAAAATGAAAATACATGTCCAGACAAAACATGTACATAAATGGTTATAGTAGCATTATTTATAATAGCCCCAAACTGGAAATAACCCAAATGTTCATCACCAAGGAATGGATAAACAAAGTGTGATGTATTTTACTGTGGAAAACTACTGATCAATAAAAAAAGAAAGAAATACAAATATAGACAATAACATGGATACATCTCAAAAATATTATGTAAGTGAAAGAAGTCGAACACAAAGATTCTGTACTGGATGAGCCCATTTATATGAAATTGTATAATATGCAAAACTATAATGATAGAAAGCAGACCAATGGTTGCTTGGGGCCAAGGTGAGAGGATATGATTGAATATAAACGGGTATAAGGAACTTTATAGGGTGAGAAAATCATCCTATATCTTGATTGTCATAGTGGTTACATGATTATACAAAATTACAAAAATACACCAAACTGGACACGTAAAGTTAGTGTAAATATTACCTTGCTTCACAAAAAGGAAGAAAAACATTCCAACTAATTTTGAGCAACATACAGCTAAACTTTGGAGGACTCGTTATATAAAGAGTTGGATACACTGGTGGAACACTTATAGTGATTTACAAAGTAGTCATTACAAGGCTTAAATATTTTTAATACCACGTTGAAGACATTCCACCAACTCTGTGAGGAAGTGCGATCTTCATTTTGAAGATGACAAAGCAGGCTGAGAGCATGAATAACTTGCCTAAGGAAACTGCTAGTAAGCGGTGAGGCTGGAATTCAAACGAGGTCCGAGTTCAGCGCTCACATCCCACCCACTGCACGCCTCTGACTTCTTAATTGGACCTGACGTCAGTGTTTATCATGGTCGTTTGGGGCCATTTGAACATGTTGTGATTAGCATTTAACGACGGACCTCACTTTTTACCTGTTTTAACTGTTGTTTTCCTGTTGCATCCTCTACCACAATCACGTGCGCTGCCAGTGGTCTGAGACTGTCTCACGTGCCCCGCCCCCACGCCTAGGTCTCCTCCGTTTGAATCACCCTCTCAGTTCCCCATTGCTATGTATCAGCGGTTCGCACCCAGGAAAGCACAGTCCTCCAAGGAGTATCTGGAAACATGTATGTTCAGGAGCATTTTGGACCCACCTGGTACCCGAGGCAGAAGTCAGGGATGCTAAACGTTATGCCATGCGTGACGTCACGCGTGAATGAATCATCCAGCTCCAAATCACCAACAGCACTTCCCTCAAAACTTGGGCTAAATCCTAACTGTCCTTAGCGACCCAGCTCAAGTCGTCACTGCGAGGCTGTCTCTGCCCACCTCGGCCCAAGTCACTTCTCCCTCTTGAATGAGTCCAGGCTGTTGCTACTTCTGCTGCTCCTGCGTACCTCTGAGCCCTAAATTCTCTGCTTTTCATCTCTTCTCGGTGTAAAGCCTGCCCGCGGAAGCACATTGGAGGCACTCTGGCTTCGAGAAGCCAGTCTGCGATTCGGTTGTACTCAGCCTTCCAGGCACACTCAGTGCTTTGCTTGCTCAGTCAGTCACACAATGATTTAAAAAGGCTTCAGTCGGCAGTACTGTAGGAATTTCTTTGGGGATTGTAGCTTGAGAGACGGGATTAGGGGGCTTTCTACAGAATGAGTGTAAATATGTACGCTATGGATGCCTAGGAGAGACCCTGGGTGGGGGTTGTGGGGTGAGGTCGGGGGCTTCAGGAATGGTTGACCTTTGCCTGGGACTCCAGGCGGCATCATATATGGCAATCCTGAAACCTCCAGTTAGTACTTAATTCTGCACGGGTAGCCACCATGATTCATGCACCAGGCCATTAATCCAGTAAGAAGCCGCTAAATGGGCAGACGAACAAAAACAGGAGGCCCTTCTGAGAGCCGTAAATTATCTCTCAGGACAGCTTTATATACTTGAAAGTGAAGGGTATCCAGAGCACCGTGGAAAGTACCTGGAACTTAAGTTTCTAATAGAAACCTAGGAAATTCGATTCAATCACTAACAAATTGAAGACTTATTTTGTACAAGTGGCTGGGCTGGCACAGAGATGAATGAAAAGACATTACTTAATCTTTCAGGCGTTCAAAAACTCAAGAGAGTAATTCTTGAATACTATTTTGCCCTCTCACGCGCCCATATCTAGTGCTAAGAACTAGCTGCTTAATACCTTCCCCAGACTTTCTCCTGCTCTTCACCTCTATTGCTGCTTCCGGTTTTCAAAAACCCTGGATGATGCCTGCAACAGCCTCTTAACCTGGTTTTCTTTGGTTACTCCTGCCCCATTCTGATCCAGCATCCACACCGCAGCAGGTGAACATTTCCAAAAAGCAATCTGGTCATATCACTCAGTAACAGATGCAAAACCCTTTCATGGCTCCCGATTGTTTTAAGGATGAAATGTGAACCCCTTACCAAGGCCCTTCACCACGGCAGCCATGTTTGCATCTCCAGCCTTTCCGTAATATAATTCTCAGATCCAGACATCCGGACCCTTGGGCAGTTTCCCAGAGCTCTATGCTCTAACTTCCACCACCTTGCACCATCTGTCCCAACCTCCAGTCCAGATAACCAAGCTTTCAAGATTCAGCCCAGGTATCATCTTTTCCTCCTGGTTCCTGGGTGAGAGGCACCTTTATTTGTGCTCCCCCCACCACTGTGCTTTCTCACTCATCATATGCACCATATCTGACTCCTTGTTCATCTCTCCCAATCAACTAAACCACAAGAACTATATCTGACTCATCTTTGTACCGTACCTAGCAGTGCACCTGGTGCCTAGTAGGTGCACAATAAACACTCCTTGAATGCATTTGACTGAGTGCCTATGCAAGGTCATCATAATAAGTAAGACAAAAATGGCTCGTTCAGAGATGCATTTATCTTTAGGTGGCTCCTATTTTGCTTCTAATATTGCACTTGGAAAAGGTGCTATGGACAACTGAATGCTTCATTGTCACTGAAGGAGGTCTGGGAGTAGTCAGATCTTAGAAAAGAGACAAGGTTTATCATCTCTGGGGAAATCAAAATACAAGTCTCCATTATAATTCTGTCTCATGAACGATATGAACATTCGTGTTCCAAGTGCTATATGCATAGAAGAGGTACAGTTTAGTAGGTTGAAGATTTTGGTTAATCAGTTGAGTTTGCAACTTCATGATTTTGTTAAACAAACTGGCTTGCTTTTAGCTTGGTTTTATTTATTTGGGATGTGTATTAGTTTCCTAAGGCTACCATAACAAATTGCCACAAACTTGCTGGCATAAAACAACAAAAATTTATTCTCTCACAGTTCTGGAAATCAGAAGTCCAAAATCAACATGTTGACAAGCTGTGGTCCCTTCAAAGGCTCTAAGGGAAAATCCTTTCTTGCTTCTTCCAACTTCTGGGACCTTTAGGCATTCCTCACTCCATTCTCTGCCTACATCTTTACATGGCTTCTCCACTTTTTCCTGTCTTCTCTTCTGTCTCTTCTAAGGACACTTGTCATTGAATTTCGGTAATTACTCTGGTAAGCCATCATCTCATGTTGTGATACTTAACCTGATTACATATGCAAAGGCCCTTTTTCAAATAAGGTCACAGGTTCCAGAGATTAGGGAGTGTAGATGTTTTTTGGGAAGTTTGGGGGAGGGCACAAGTCAACCCATTATGGATTAGAAATAGTAATTTTAAATACACTTATAAAAGCCATTGGGATGAAATTCTGGGTGTTACATAATTATTTCCACCTTAATTAAGCATAAATAACTATTTTGAAATTCTTAAGAGGGGTCTTACTTCCTCAAATTGGAAGGGGCTTGCAACTGGGTGAGCATTCAGTATTAATATTAAATGTGGACGCCACCTACTGGTTGCTAAGACCCACAACTGGGAGAGCTCTGAGGTAATAACGCTGAACTCAGAATAACATGTGGGGGCACAGATAATAAACCGAATTATGTGGTACCTGTTAACACATTTGACAGTGTAAAATGGCTATTGAAATACAATAGATATGTTGAGTCCAGAAGGGACACTTAGCAAATTAATCTTTCTCTTGAGTTTTAAAGCCGTGAGTTTGAAGGGGTATAGGTGGAAACCACTTTTTTCCCTTTAGAGCTGATGATATTTCATGTTCATTAGGGAAGAAGCAAGGAGAGACAGATTCATTCTAGGACTCCTTGACCATCAATTCTAGAGTCTATGATAAAATGAATGGGGAAAAGTAGTGCATAAATAACACTATAGTGCCATGAAATCAGTCAGTTCATCCGGTCTAGGGTTTGGCAAGCTATGGTCTCAGGCTAAATCTAGTCTACTGCTTGTTTTTATAAATAAAGTTTTATTGGGACATAGCCATGCCCATTCATTTACATATTACCTGTGGCAACTTTTGCACTCCATTACAGAGCTGAATAGTCAGACAGAGATATCATAGCCCTCAAAGCCAAAAATATTTACTATCTGTCTCTTTACAGAAAAAGTTTGCTAACTTCTGATTCTACTCAGTCAATAATATTTAACTTTTTTGGACGTATACTATATGCTAGATGCTGTGTTGTTTTATATGCATTTTTCATATAGTTTTATTTCATCCTCAAAGCTACACTATGAATTGGTTATTATTATTGGCATTTAATAGATGAGGGAACTGAGGCTTAAAGGACCAAGTAAATTGCCCTGGATAATAAAACTAGTAAATGACAGAGGTGGGACTTGAACAGATATCTGTTTGATTACTGAACATTTATCCAGCTAAATGCAAACTTTCATGTCTCCTAATTACCTAAATTAGCACAGAGGACCATGAGTATATATCTATCTCTCTCTATATATATATAGATAGATAGATATATACATATATACACATACATATATATATATATAGATATATATAGATATATATAGATATATATAGTGTATAGTGGCACATATTTGTTGTTCCTTCTTGAAAAATACAAAAAAATGCTTTTAAAGTCTTATTAGAATATTAAAAAAAAGCTTTAGCTTATTTTCATAATTCAGTTAGTATTTAATTATCTAAACTGTCCTATACGCAAAGAGGCAATGAATTCATCTGTGAAGTGAGCTCTCATCTCTTGATTATAAACATGATTAAAATGAAAATCTCATTCAAAAGCTACACGTGAGATGGAAACTTGACCAATAGGTTTCATATAATATTGTGGTTTTATTGCAAGACTATTTTTGCGGTAGGGGAGAATGCCTCTAGCCATTTTATCTGAGGAACACTACTAAATTCCCCCTACCTGACTCTCCTCACCCTGGTTCCGTGTTCAACAATCAACCTACTTGTTATTCAGGGCTGGTGCACTGAACAGTCACAGGGCTGCGAGGTGTACCATTCACCCTGCAGTTCACGTGAATAGCAGTCCCTACAGTTCTGTACGTAGCGTGAGAAGCTGTAGGTAGGTGGCCCTGGAAAGAATGGACAGGTCTTGTTGACACTTGTAGTTTTAGTGAAAATTACGTCACTTGTAACGTAAATCGGCCTTCAGCTGTGTGCTTTGCTATCTGAACATGAATTAATATGAGTCTACCCCTGAGACTGGTTAATTTTCTCTGTGCTATCACCATCAGAATTTTTGATTTGGCAGATTAGGAACTAGTCCCTGGAGAGTTGTAATGTTGCCAAGGAAATAGATGCTACATTATGAGGTCTCCAGACAAAGGGCTATATGTAGACTTATTACTACAATTAAGCAACACGTCTTCCCATTTGTGGAAGACGTTTTGCTGTGCCATTCACAAATAAAGGACAAACCCCAGATGTTGGGAATGCTGCTGGCAGCTAGCCCTCAGCTGTCTAAAGGGATTATAACAGTGAAGAGGGCTGCCTTGTCCTCTTGCTCCAACTTTGAAGTTCCAATAGCTTCAAAGGGTCAACCGATTTTCAGAGTTCCCAGTCGAATTGGCTGAGGCTCCTGCTAAGACTGTATCAGACAGCTCAACGTGTCCCTCTGGCAAGCCTGCTTTCTTCCCTTCCTTGCACAGAAGGCGATACACTTTCTGCATGCTAATCTCCATCTCAGCATCTGCTTTCTGGGGAAGCTAACCTGTGATACCATTCAAACCTCAAAAATCAGAGACCCCCACCTTTAGGGACTGGTAATCCATAGAAATGACGAAGAAATCTCCACTTACTCATCCAACAATTATTTATTGAGCACCTATTATGAGCCAAGTACCTCCCAGGCACTAAATAGAGTAGTGAATAAGAAAAGTCTGTCTTCTTGGAGAACTTTCCAGTGTGGGAGGCAGATAAAAACAAATAAGTTAATAAGCCAGGCAGAGATAGATACTTGAAGAAAAATAAAACAGCATGCAATTTAGAATTAGGGGCGGGAGGAGCTGCCATAGGGTGGTCAGGGAAGGCTTTTCTGAAGCAGTGACATTGAGCAGAGACCCAACGGAAGGCAGCAATGCAAGGGCTCGGGAGAAGAGCATTCCCAGCAGAGTCAACTGAAATGCAAAGGCCCAGTGGGAAGGAGCACTGAGTTTTTGAGGAACAGCACGAAGGCCAGCCTGACAGAGTGGAGTGAGCAAGTCAGGAAGTGGTATGGGCTGAGAGCAGAAGCCCAGACAAGTGCCTTGTATAATATTTTGAGTACAATGGGAAGCATTCAAGGGTTTTGAGCAGGAGAGTAACAGGATCTGATCACTGTGACTCAGTGGGGGAAGGCATGGACGCGGGGGACCAGGGAAGAGGCACTGCAATAGTCTAGGGGAGCAATGGTGGCGACCTAGACCAGTGTGGAGTTGGTGAGAAGTGGCTGGATCTGCGGATGTATTTGAAGGTGGGGGCTCAGGACTTGTGATTGTTATGGACGGACTGACTGTGTCCCCCCCAACTTAATTCATATTTTGAAGTCCTAACCCCCAGTGCGAATGGTCTTAGGAGGTGGGGCCTTCGGGAGGTGATTAGGATTGGACGGAGGATTAGGGTGGAGACCTCATGATGAAATTAGTGGTCTTATAAGAAGAGCAAGACACCAGAACTCCTTCTCACTGCCATGTGAGGAAACAGCAAGAAGGCGGCTGTCGCCAAGTCAGAAGAGAGTCCTCCCCGGAACCCGAGCCTGCTTGCACCCTGACCTCAGACCTTCTGCCTCCAAGACTGTGAGAAATACATTTTTGTCATTTAAGCCACTCAGTCTGTGGGTACTGTTACAGCAATCTGAGCTGACTAAGACCCTGAAGGGTTAGATGAGGGGATAAGGGTGGGAAGAGAATCAAAATGGCTCATTTGTTTCTGGCCTGAGCACATGGGTGAGTAGCTGGTGCCATTCACTGAGATGAGCATCCTCCCCATTTATAGGTTTCTAGAATCTCTTGCACACAAGTCGGAGGACCCACGTGATAATTTGCATTTGCAGAGGAATCCTTCACTGTATGACTGAGGACACTCATGCTGAAGGAAGTAGAGGAGACAGCATTTTAGTTAATACAAATATGCACTTATTGTTTTATAAAAAATAATCCTGGAGGGGAGGGGAGTGGTAAGGGAGACTGTGGCCAGGGCACTCTGCTTTTATTATTACTAGGAAAAATGGGATCTCTGTTGTAAAACAGAATTAGTGGTGATAAATTAGCTGAAATAAGTTAAAACCAGAGGACTGTTGGATGCATTTGGGCTTCTCTGGTCAGTCCTGCTTGCATTTATTGATATAATTATAGTTCTGGTCTTTAACTTGATGTGATAAATTTTACTTATATATCTCATAATGTTGAACCATTCCAGCAGTGTAAAAATAAAATCTACAAGGAAGTGGTATACCATTTTCTCAATATACTATTGGATTTGACTTGCTAACAATTAATTAGCTAAACAATTTACTTATTCATATTTAATGCTCTTTCAAAAATAAGCTTAGGTATTTTCTATTATCTTTCATTTTCTATTTTATTAATTTTTAGCTTTTATTTGTTACTTCCTCCTACTTTCCTTGTTCTCTTTCTAGTTTCTTAAATTGACCACTTATGTTTTTGCATTTTTAAAATAATAAAAGCATTTAAGTCTATAAATTTCCATTTGAGCATAATGCTACCTGTATGCACTGGCTTGGGAGTGAAATATTTTCCATGTTGTTAATTTCCATATAATTTTTTCAGTTTTGATTTATCTCTTTGACATAGGCTGTTTAATTTTGTTTTATTTTTAAAAGATAGTTTAAAAATTCTCACTTGTTTAAGATATTTTTGACATAATTTTGTTGTTGACATAATTTTATTAGTTTATGTTTAGCAAAAATCAAGCTATAGAACCATGCATTTCAAAAAGATTTTCTTTCTGAACTATGTGACCAATTTTTGTTGAAATAAGTAAAAAATTCTCAAGGCCTAGAGGGAGTGGGCAAGAAAATAGCTTCTTAGAGTGGCATAAACATTATTTAATTTTTCTATGTTAGTAGAAAAGTAAAGGTTGCTGGTTAAAGATGGAAAATTTGTCACATAATTTTTCTCTGCTCTACCAAGTCCTCACTAAAAGCTACAATAAATGGCTTTAAAAAAAAAAATTGTAAACCCACAAGGACAAAGAGAATAAGTAGAGACAAAACCGGAACCTAATTTTGTGAGCTGAAATGTAGATAGGTGAGTGGTAATTGATTGGGGGCTACTGCCATGGAGTAATGAAACCGTAAACAGTAGCCTGACCCTCCCTTGTATCTCTCACGGTTCCTAACAAAGGGACTGGCACATAACAGCACATTAATAAATATTTTTTAATAATGAAAAATACAAGTTAAAGAGGGAAAAGTAAATACTAGTGGAATTCAAAAGCCTAGAACTGTCATAAAATTAGGGACTAAAATGAGGGGGCAGTGTTGTGAATATACGAACAGAAACTTGGTTAAGCTTGCAAAAGTGAAGAAAAGAGAATCTACGGCATGACCAATTTACAGACTTAATAAATCTAAAATGGGATGGAAGAAATGAAGCCGAGTGAGATATCATCATGATGAAAACGGAGCACCTGATTTAAGACGGAGGCACGAGTAGAAGGTAACAGGGTCAAACGCATCATGTATGCTCCACAGGAAATCACAGATTTCTTGGAAACACCATGAGTTTCCTTTCCTTTCCTACACTTATGTTCATGGCGTATTTACAAAAAACTAATGGCCATGAAGAAGATAGAAAGTGAGCACCGAGATAAATCCACAAACCAACCTTACTAAAATAACCCTTCTCTTCCATTAGTTTTCCCCATATTTCCTGATCGCTTTCCCATGGTTTACCACCCCTAGCCTAAACCCCATTTTCTTTGTCTTGTCATGTCTCAGCAATGCATTAATGTTTGTTAAAAAGGTACATATAATCTTTCAGACCTATCCACTTATTTGGGTTTTTACGTTCTGCAAAAGCCTTTGAATGCATAAGAAATAATAAACCTTTTCTCCTGTTAACCTGTATTTTGTCAGCCTAATTTGCAAGGTCCCAGTCACTAACCATGAGGGGGTAGAGGAAAAAGTTTTATTTTCCTCCTTTACATCAGTTATACTTTCTCAGTATAACTGGAAAAGAAAAAGGAGTGCACAAAATTAAATAACTGTCCTGATTGGGTCAATGAGACCCAGTCTCTGGGCATTGTTTTTACCTCTAATCATATCATCTCTGGTGGAATTCTCTAGAAGCTGTTTATTATGATGCTAATACGTTGGTGATGATTTGCTCTTGAAAGTCAAGCTGACTGTAAATGTGTAGGAAAGTCTATCATTTCTGAGGGAATCTATGTGTCCTTGAAGTCACAACTTGCTGGGTATTTGAGGAAACAAACTTTATTCAGGAGACACAAATGATCTGGTAAATGGGCACCAGAATGTTAGTTAATCATTCATGTTCCGTTGTTATAAACCAAAACCACATCCTCTCTTCAGAGATGAAGTGAGGGACTGAGCTGTGTGAGTAGTGTCAGTTGAGTAGGCTTTCTGCAGAAGGCAAACTTTCAAATTATAGCTCTGTCACTGAGTGGCTCGCAATTGGGGCGAGTTCCTTTCCTTCTCTGAGCCTCAGTGCTTTACTTGCAAAGGTGAAGATTCACTCACTCATTGTTTCATTTATTGAGACACTATTATTTGGGCGCCCAATGTGGGAAGGAATAATGAGCAATCACAAACACGGTTCCTTACAGATAATAATTTCTATTTCATAGGATTGTTGTGTGGATGAAATGGAATAACTCAACTAAAGGGTTGGTGCAGTAGTTATTGGTATTATTATTAACCTTAAATTATATTTGATCCAAATGACTAATTAGAGCTGCCTGCCTTGGAACTCGGTCTTATTTGTTGAAGATCTCCAGCTTTTTGGGGGAACATTCACTTGTTCTTACTTTCCACTGCTCCTTCTGGCCTACTGAAGTCCCACCAGCACCTCATTCATCTCGCTTACCTCTTTGGATCTGAACAAATTAGTAGCAAAAAGGAAGGAAGGGGCCAGGAGGTACCCTTCTCCTCCCCTCCTTTCACCCCATTCTGGATTCCCTTGGTTAGTGCATTCTAAGAAACAAAAATTCCTTCTTTCAACATTGTTGAATATCTTTTATACATTGTATAGTATACTAAATGTGGAATATACAAATTGACAGACTATGTCCTTGACCTTGAGAAGCCAAGAATATTCCAAACCCAAAATTCTAAAAATGGACCATCTAGATGGACCTCAGAATCTCCAAGAGTGTAAGAAGAGGGGTATTCTTCAATGAGTGTTCGGGACAGTGTTTAGCAAATCATAGGTCTCATAATTTTTATAAACTCAGATGCTACAGTGTCAGATGGGCATAGAATTTTCCTTGATGTCTTAACCATCTGCTAACTACCTTTCTGCCTCCAGTCGTACTCACTTTTATTTTAGCTGGACATCTCCTAACATCCTGAGAAGGAAATGTTTCTAAGCTATAAAAACCTTGGAATGTGGGAGGGGTTGGTAGATGAGGGTAAAGGGGATCAAATATGTGGTGATGGAAAGAGAACTGACTCTGGGTGGTGAACACACAATGTGACATATAGATGATGTATTACAGAATTGTACACCTTAAATCTACGTAACGTTGCTAACAATTGTCACCCCAATAAACTTGAATTAAAAAAAAAAGAACTTGGAATGTGTTTTTCAAAAGCACATTTTTCAACATTCAAGGAATTTCAAGAAATGTACCATTTGCTTCAGGGCTGATGATTTAAAAGGTCTCTCTTGTGATGGCTTCAAATAAGTTGGTGGTTGGAAAGCTGATGCATGAATATAAGGCATTATTATTCTACAGTGATGCTTCAGAGGAAGAAACTAGTTAGGGGAATATTTTCCTTACTAACATTTTATCCCTGCTGAAATAAGTCAAAATACCCAATGTTCTTTGCATTCAGAGGTGACACCGGTACCAGCAAACTGTCAGCTGCTGTCAATCCCGGCCTTTGGAAGCAATGTCACGGTGCTTTTACTTGCTTTTCAGTTTGCTCAGCATGTCTTTGAAGCACTGCCTCTACTCATCTCTTCCACAGCTCACTGTTCAGCCAAATTGCACTATTTCAGCAGGAACTCAGCTAAATACTTAAAAGCTAGGGGGCCAGCCTCCTCCTTGTTGAGGATTAAAGCTTGTGTTTTTCAAAGAGTGATCCTCAGGTAGGCAGCTTGCCCATCGCCTGGGGTGCTTGTTTTATGTCATATTCCTGGACATCATTCACAAACCAACGATTCAGAGACTCTGGGAATGGGAGATGGAGTAACCTGAATTTTGAACAGACGCCTCTGCTGATTCTCCTGCACTGATGGTCAAGACCTCTGAGTTGAGGGCTTTTACAGTTACTGGCTATGTTTTGGTTGATCCTCACATAGTCCTTTACACACAGGGACACCAACAGTCTGCAGAAGGCCCCTTCCCAGAAATACACCTGAATATCACAAGGGCAGGTCTGTTCAGATGATTCAAATCTTCCCAGAAAACTCTCTGTCCCTTAAATATATTATGGCTTATGTTTTGAAAATGTCTCACGTGCAATCAAATATACCTTTCTAAATGGCTAGGTAGATCCTGAACAAATACAGAAAACAAATCAAATTCAAAACATTAACGTACTTTGAAAGAGGAAGAGCTCAAAGAGTGGGAGTAGAGTTGTAACCTTCCTTGGGAAGGGAAAAGGCCCTCAGCTTGGCTGATACGCAAGACCCCTCTCAGGTATTGGTTAAGAAACCAAAAATAAGTGCGACACCTTGGGCTTCCTCCCCAGACAGATATACTTCCAGCCCTGCTGCGAGCAGACTATAATTCTTCCTCTGGCTGCCTGGAGCTCAGATCTCCATTTCCATCTGCATGGTTTCTACAACTGCAGACAACATTTCTATCCATCTTTGAAAATTTGTTTCATTTTGACATAATTATAAATTTGTAGGAAATTGCAAAAAAAAAAAAAAAAAAAAATGCACAGGGATGTTCCATATACGCTGCACCCAGTTTCCCCAATGGTAACATCTTGCACAACTAGAAACTATTGTACAATATCAAAGCCAGGAAATTAACACTGGTCATTGGTACAACTCACAGCTTATTCAGATTTTACCAGTTTTACATGTATTTTGTGTGTGTGCGTGCGTGCATGTGTGTATGTATAGTTCCATGGAATTTTATCACATGTGCAGACCAGTCTAACCACTACCACAGCTAAGCTACAGAACTGTTCCATCATAGCCACACCCACTGCTTCCACCACTGTCCCCTAGCAACAGCTTCTCCATGTCTACAATTTCCCACAATTATTTTGAATAGCGTTGTAAAAGCCTCGAGGCAACCACCAACCATGCTGGGCTTCCCGCCTAGACTCTACAAGCTGCCTCTCAGGGTACCAATTACTGTTTTTGTCAGTGCTCTAGTTCCAAAGTTACACACATTTTTAGTGCTCTGACTATAATCCTAATATTTCTAAACGCATTATTCTGAATGTACAATTTTGCTGAATGTGGTTTTTTCCCCCCCCATCAACATCTATTTTGTGTCACAGTAGAAATATCTATGTAATGGCTCCAACAGAATAGAAGTTTATTTTTTTTTTACCCCCAAAAGAGTGCAAGGAAGATATTCTGCCTGGCAAACATTTCTCCTCTAATCGGCAATCCAGTCACCCAGACTCCTTCCATCTTGTAAATGTGACACTTTGATGGTTAATTGTATGCATCAAGTGGACTGGGGCACAAAGTACCCAGAGATTTGGTAAAACATTATTTCTGAGTGTGTCTGTATGGATGTTTCCGGATGAGATTAACGTTTGAATCAGTAGACTGAGTAAAGCAAATTGCCCTCCCTCCACAATGTGGTCAGGCCTTATCCAATCTGTTGAAGGCTTGAATAAAATAAAAGCCTCAGTAAGAAAGAATTCTTTCTTTCTGCCTAAGTGTCCTGGAACTGGGACATTGGTCTTCTCCTGTCTTTGGACTCAGACTTGGTCTAGAATTTACACCATCGGCTCTCGTGGTTCTCAGGCCTTCAGACTCAAACAGGAACTAAACCGTTGTCTCTCCTGGCTCTCCAGCTTGCCAGCTGCAGATCGCAGACATTTCAGCCTCCCAAATCATGTGAGCCAATTCCTTATACTAGATCTGTTTCTCTCTATATAACCTGTTAGTTCGATTTCTCTGAAGAACCCTGACTAACACAGCCACCCTCTGGCCAGGGCACAGTTGCAGTTATATCTCTCTAGTAGATGGGGACAGGGAGAATGGAAGAAGTACTTATACGTTCCGTTGTCTAGAACTAAGTCACATGGCCACATCTAACTGCAACAGGGGCTGAGAAATGTTGAGATCAAAGGACATCTCTCTTCTATGTAACTTCTAAAAGTGGAGGATTCCTTAGGAGGAAAAAGGGGGAGAGTAAAGGACTTTGCACGAGGCAAAAAATAGTGCCTGAAATAAGGATAAGTGCAAACATGAGGCTAAAAATTTTCATCTTAGAACTGTTTATAGTAGTGTAAATATTTTAACAGCTTAAATAAGTCATAATAGGAGATTGTTTAAATACTTTATGATGAACTCAAATAATATAATAAAACACAATTTTTAAAATGATGTTTTAGAAGAATACATAGTTTAGAATGACATGGTAAATGTTTATAATGCACAGTTGAGTGCAAAAAGCAGGTAAAAAAAACATATATACAATGTATTCCTTCTTTTTGTAAAACAATAACAACAACTACAAAATAAATATGCACACAGAAGAGAGACTGAATGGATACATACCACAATGTTAACAATGGTTACCCCTCTGGGAAATTACAGGCGATTCTTCTTTTCTTTTTTTCATGTGTAGTTTCTAACTTTTTGGAACTATCACAAAAATGTGCTCCACTTGAAAGAGAAATTTAAAAAGATTTACAAAGATGGTAATGAATATAGATGACCAGAAAACAAGGATAAAAGGGACAAGGTTGAAAGAAGGAACTGGTGACCTGAGTTTGAATCCTTGCTCTCCAACTTACTAGTTGTGTGACCATGGATGAGTATTAACCTTTCTAAGTCTTGATTTCCTCATCCATGAAATGAGAACACTGGAAATAAAAATATTGATCTCCCTGACTTGTTATGAGGCTTAAGCAAAATTTGTTCTTATAGTTCAGTAGTTGGCACACAGTAAGGGCTCTAAGAGCTTAGCCACTGTTGTCACGATCATTATTAATAAGAAGAGTTGAGTGTCTTAGGGCAACTTAAGGTCATGGGGTAACATGGAAGTTTTTGAATATTCTCTCCGCTCCTGGGCCAAATATCAATCTTCACAAATAAAGTCTACTTCCTCCAAATCTACATTGCTTTTCTTTCTCATCTTGTTCATAAGCTTTCAAATGTGTTTTTGTTATCAATACCATTCAGCCTAAACTCTAATCTCATTTAAAAAAAATCCCACAGAGAGAGATCCAAGGTGGTGGAATAGATAAACACTGTGCTTGTGTTCTTCTGTCAACACATTACAATTACAATGATAGAACAATCAACCTGGAGAACCATCTGAAGTCTAGCAAACAAGTCCTACAACTGAAAATATAAAGAAGAATCCATGCCAAGACTGGTAAGAGTAGTGGAGTTGCAGAACGGGCCCCATAACTGTGTGTGGCAGTGGAGAACCAGGAGGGATACCTCCGCTGCCATGGTCTCCCTGAGAGGACCGAGGGACCCCAGTTCCCCACACCAGCTCCCCAGCCTGGAGTACTGATGCTGAGAAGAGGAGCCCCCACAACAGCTGACATTGAAAAACAGCAGGGATTCCAACTGTTCAGGTGGTCCAGAAGGCTGTGGGAAAACCGGATGTCCTCTTAAACAGCCCACACACAGACTCACTTGTTCGTGGGCACTTACCTTGGGCTCCAGTGGAGGGATGATGACTTGGGGGGCTTTGGAGACATTTGGGGGTGCAGACTGAGGTGTGTGCCTGTACGGGGAGGACTGGAGGATAGTCGGCATTTTCCGGGAAAAGGGTACATATTCATGCAGCCAGCAGGCAGGCGCCATCTTTCCTGTGTTTAGCCCGCCTCCTCTGGCCATATCTGAACCTGACTGGCCTGTTGAGCTCCACTGCTCTGCCCTGACTCACTGGGAACCAGCCCTACCTAACTCGTGCACAACTGGAGGCACTTTCTCTGTGAGCAGCCATCCCTGCTCTCTTTCTTGGAAAACTATCAGAGTCTGACAGACCCCAGGCAGGCAGCAACTGGCCTCTGTGTGCTCTGAGACTTTTGCTGAGTTGCTCCAGGCTCAGCACTGGCACCAAACCAGAATTTACATCAACATGGTAACCACAATTCTTCCCACTCTAGTGACTCCCTGAGGCCGTGCCTCACCCAACTCAGTACTGCACAAAATGTTATCAGTGGCTGAACCTTAAGGGAGCTGGCAGGTGACAGCAGGCCTCAGGCTGTCCTGGCTTTTGTGGAGCTACCCCAGGCTTGGTACTGGTGGCTGACATCCTCAGTTTGCCACATGGCCTCTCCCACATGCCTCCAGGTCTAGCACAGGCAGCAAACAACTGCGGATTGCTTTATAGCTCCTACCAGGTAGCCACCCCACCAGTCACAGGCAGTGGCTGACCTGGACCTGCACTGGAGCCCCTCCCAAGAGGACCTAGAACCAACATACTTGGAGGTTGGCTTCAGACCACAGCAGAGCACCACCCAATTAGCCCACAAACAGCACACACAAAGGGTGGTCTCAACAGGCACCAGAGCCTGCTGTGGCAAATCCCACTCAGTGGGGTAAGCCTCCTACACAGCAGCCCATAAGCTGTGGACAGGGCCAAAACCCACAGCCAGTCAGCCTGAGGGTCAACCCCACCCACTGACGTGCCAATAGCAACCAAGGCTCAACTATAACAGGAAGGTGCACACAACAAACACAAGGGACATTCCTGGAGCACCTGGAGCAGGTGACCAGGGAGACCGTGTCACTGGGCCTCACAGAACACCTGCTACATAAGGCCACCTGGCCAAGACTGGGGGCTGGGGGGTGTAGCAGGTCTACCTAATACATAGAAATAAAAAGAGAGGCAGCCAAGATGAGGAAACAAAGAAATGTGTTCCAAATGAAAGAACAGGAGAAAAATCCAGAAAAAAGACTAAACAAAATGGAGGCAAGCAACCTCCCAGAGACAGAGTTCAAAACAATGGTTATAAGGATGCTTAGTGAGAACTTCAATAAAGAGCTAGCAAGGACATGAACCCATGAAAAAGAACCAGTGAGAAGTGAAGAATAACTGAAATGAAGAATGCACTAGAAGGAATCACCAGCAGATGAAGCAGAGGATTGAATCAGCAATTTGGAAGACAAGGTAGCATGAAACACCCAATTGGAACAGCAAAAAGAGAAAATAATCCAAAAAAATGAGGAGAGTTTAAGAGACCTCTGGGACAACATCAAGTGTAACAACACTCGCATCATAGAGGTACCAGGAGGAGAAGAGAGAAAGCAAGTGATTGAGAACCTACTTGAAGAAATAATGACTGAAAACTTTCCTAATCTGGTGAAGGAAACAGACATACAAGTACGAGAAGCACAGAGAGTCCCAAATAGGATGACCCCAAACAGGCCCACACCAAGACACACTATGATTAGAATGGCAAAGGTTAAAGACAAAGAGAGAATCCTAAAAGCAGTAAGAGAAAGGCACTTAGTAACTTATAAGAGAGCTCCCATAAGAGTGGCAGCTGATTTCTCTATAGGAACTTTGCAGGCTGGAAGGGATTGGCACAAAATATTCAATGTGATGGAAAACAAGGACCTACAACTATGATTGCTCTACCCAGAAAGGCTATCATTTAAAATTGAAGGACAGATAAAGAGCTTCCCAAACAAGAAAAAGCTAAAGGAATTCATCACCACCAAACCTGTATTACAAGGAATGTTAGAGGGATTTCTTGAAGATGGGAAAAAACAACAACAAAATTATGAATAATAAAATGGCAATAGCTACGTATCTATCAACAATTACCTTCATTGTAAATGGATTAAATGCTCCAACCAAAAGACATAGGAGGGACGAATGGATAAGAAAACAAAACCCTTACATATGCTGCCTACAAGAGACTCAGTTCAGATTGAAAGACACACACAGACAGAAAGGGATGGAAAAAGACATTTCATGAAAAGGGAAATGAAAACAACAAAAAAAGCTGGCATAGCAATACTTATACCAGATAAAATAGACTTTAAACAAAGGCTATAGAAGGGACAATGAAGGACCCAGTAATCCCACTTCAGGGTATTTATCCGAAGAAACCCAAAATGCTACTTTGAGGAGATGTATGCATCCACATGTCCATTGCAGCACTTTTTACAATGGCCAAGATGTGGAGGCAGCCTGGGTGTCTGTTGATGGATGAATGGATAAAGTGGAGGTGGTACATATATACAGTGGAATATTGCTCGGCCACGGAAGGGAATGTGTTCTTGCCATCTATAGCAGCATGGATGGACCTGGAGGGTGTTGTGCTGAGTTCAGTATATCAGACAGAGAAAGACAGATGCAATGTGATTTCACTTATATGTGGAATCTAAGAACACAATTAACAAACAAAACAGAAACAAACTCATAGATACAGAAAACATTTTGATGGTTTCCAGATGGAAGGAGAATTGAGCATATGAGTGAAGAAAGGGGAAGGGATTAAGAAGTACAAATTGGTTGTGTGGGGATGTAGGGCACAGCATAAGGAATATAATCAGTAATATTGTAATAACTGTATGGTATCAGGTGGGTACTAGCCTTGTTGGGGTGATAGATGGGAGGGGTCAGGGGCAGAGTGAAAAAGGTGAAGAGGTTAAGAAGTACAATTGATAGTTACAAAATCGTCATGGGGATGTAAAGTAGAGAATATAGTCAATAATACTATAATAGTAATAACTATTTAGCCAGGTGGTTACTAAACTAGTCAGGGGGATCGCTTCTTCTTTTTCTTTTTTTTTAAAAGAACCCTCTCTTCCTTTCTTTTTTTGGGGGGTGGGTGGGAAGGGGAATAGGACTTTATTGGGGAACACTGTGGTGTACTTCCAGGACTTTTTTCCAAGTCAAGTTGTCCTTTCAGTCTTAGTTGTGGAGGGTGCAGCTCAGCTCCAGGTCCAGTTGCCATTGCTAGTTGCAGGGGGCGCAGCCCAACATCCCTTGTGGGAGTCAAACCGGCAACCTTGTGGTTGAGAGGATGCGCTCCAACCAACTGAGCCATCAGGGAGCTCAGGGGAAGCTCAGCTCAAGGTGCCGTGTTCAATCTTAGTTGCAGGGGGCGGAGCCCACCATCCCTTGCGGGACTCGAGGAATTGAACTGGCAACCTTGTGGTTGAGAGCCCACTGGCCCATGTGGGAATCGAACCGGCAGCCTTTGGAGTTAGGAGCATGGAGCTCCAACCACCTGAGCGACTGGGGAAGCCCAGGGGGGATCACTTCTTAAATTATATAAATGTCTAACCATATGCTGTACACCTGAAATTAATATAAAATAATACTGAGTGTCAACTGTAATTGATAAATTAAAAAAGGGGTTGCAGAAGGGGAATAAGGGGTCCAAATTTCCAGGTATAAAACAAGTAAGTCATGGGGATGTAATGTACAGCATGGGGAATATAGTCAATAATATTATGATAATGTGGTGTCAGATAACCAGCTGGACTTATCATGGTGATCACTTCTTTAGGTCTATAAATGTTGAATAACTATGGTGTACACCTGAGACTAATATAATATTGTATGTTAGTTATATTTTTAATAAAAATCTTTTTAAAAATCCCCCAAATTACAATCTTTACTATTTCATTTTAACAGATCATACCAATGATTAATCATCATTAAAGATCATTTCTAAAGAATTTGGCTTTTAAGAAACTTCTAAGCAACTATGATGACCACATTTTATGGAACACCTCTCTCTCACCACCGCCACACACATACCTATCCTCATTCCTACTGTTTCCTTTTATGTAGAGGTAACTCCCCTGGCTTTCTTCAGCCTCTCACTCATTTCCTACCTTCCCCCAATCAGGCAGCAAGATTGCCCTGTGCCAGCGCTGATTTTGGATAAGCCATGTTTAATTCTGTATGACATACACGAAGCCATTCAACAGTGTCTCTACCTTAGACTTTATCAGTGACGATGTTTTGGCCTCAGCTTTATCCTTTGTCTTATTTCTTAATTGCCTCAAAACCTGGAAGGGGAAAGCACTTTCATTTACTGGGCCCTACTCACAGTTCCCAAGAAAACACACACACACACACACACACACACACACACGCACACGGCGTCTTGATCATACCACTTCAAAGGATAAAGGTCATTTTTTGTTTTTGCTCTTACTAAAGCTATACTAGAGAACAGGGTATAATGATGCATATAAAGAAGTAAAACAAAACAAAACAAAACAACAAAACCAATCTAACCAGAATTTGAAAGACTTAGGTACAAGTGCACAATGCAGATCCAGTTTGTATTCTCAGGATAGGATAGTGCTTCCCCAACTTTAAGAGAGCTAAAGCCTCACCTGGGGATGCTGTTGAAATTCATATTCTGATTCAGTGGGTGTGGAGTGGAGCCCAAACTCCCTGTTTGCAGTAAGCTCCTGGGATGTCGATGCCGTTGATCCACAGACAACACTTTGTGTAGCAAGGTTACAGGACACCATGAACTGCTTTCTTCTGCACTCGATAATTACTTGTCAATTTATGTATTCTGAAGTAAGGTGATGTTAGGAATTATTTTGTCTAATCTAGTATTTATGATGTGCCTCCAGTTTTCCAAATGCATATCCATCTGGATAGCATATCATATTTGCTCACATCACTTACCTGCCCCTGTCTTTGAATGGTTCTCCATTATCAGCAAGCTTTTGCTGCATTAACAAACTACCCCAAAATGCAGAGGCTTAAAACAACCACCATCTTTTTTGCTCATGGTTCTGTAGGTTGTGATTTGGGTTGGGCCCAGCTGGGTGATTCTTTTGCTGGTCTTGACTGGGCTCCCTCTTGGCTTCTCTGGTCAACTGCAGGGAGCTAGGTTGCTGTTCCCCTGACAGTGCCGACTGTGGGTGGTGGTGGAGAGCACTGAACACATATTTCTCATCAACACCCAACTGGCTCAAGCAAGCTTGTTCAGGTGGTGCCAGAAAGGTTCCAAGTGGGTCATTAGAGTCAGCCCAAATATGCAAGCCCGTTTCGTGTTTCTATCTGAATCACGTTTGGTACCAGTCATCCTACTGGTCAAAGCAAGTGGCATGACCAAGTTCAGCATCCCCATGGGGAAGAATTACCTAAGGGCTCGGATACCTGGGTGAAGCATTAGTGACTGGTTTTGCAATCTGACTCTTCAAGTTCAAATTGGCCTTTAAAGCCTTCCCCAGAGAGGCTACCAGGCTTGTTTTTGCTCCACAATATTGCTCTTTCACTTCCCTCTTTCTGGACCACTTTCTACCTAACTTCGGACAGAGCCCTAGTTCACTTTCCAATGCTACCTCCTACTTAAACTTGATGTCTAAATTGGATGGAATCGTCAGTCATATGGCACATCCCATTCCGGCTGTTATAGTTACTTATGTACAAGCTGCATCCTCCCTACTAGATCAGCTAGTTCTAAAGGGTTTTGATTGTGGCCTCCTCAGTTTTGCATTCCTGTAGTATCCAGCAAATAATATCTATTGCTACTATTTATTAAGGATAGGTATGTGTGTGGCAGTGGTGAGAGAGAGGTGTTCTATAAAACGTGGTCATCATACTGTAGTTGCTAAGAAGTTTCTTAAAAGCCAAAGTCTTTAGAAATGATCTTTAATGAGGATTAAATCAAGGTATGATCTGTTAAAATGAAAGAGTGAAGATTGTGTTTATGGGATTTTTAAAAAGATTTTTATTAAAAATATAGTTAATATACAATATTATACAGTGGTACCTCTGTTTTCAAACATAATTCATTCCGGAAGACCATTCAAGTTCTGAAATGTTCGAAAACAGCCGACAGCTAGGCCTCAGGATCTTGCACTCAATGGAAGCTGCATGACATGTTCGACTTCCAAGGCGTGTTCAAAAACCGAAGCATTTACTTCTGGGTTTACGGTGTTCATAAATTGAAAAGTTTGTCAACAGAGATGTTAAAAAACTGAGGTACTATTGTATTAGTTTCAGGGCTACACCATAGTTATTCAACATTTACAGACCTAAAGAAGTGATCACCATGATAAGTTCAGCAACCATCTGACAGTGTAGTTCTTTATATAACCTCTATCTTATACAAAGTAGGTATTCTTATTGGCTCCTTTTTTATAGATTAGGAAAGTGTAACACAGAGAAATGAAGTCACTTGTCCAAGATCACAGAGCCAGGAAGGTGCAGAGTCAGTATTTGAACACATTCTCTCTTGAACTCAGAGCCTGGCCTTTTCAACTAGTCTCCTCATTGAATAAAAATAAATGGTTTTGAATACGCCACACGCAGATAATTAAGAATTGACCAAGGACTGTATGTGTGCCCACTGTTGGAAATGCAAGTCAGGCTATAGGGGTAAAATAAGGTCTAGGTGTTGATGGGCTTCTCATAGAGATGAGCTCAGATTTTGACTCAGGTCTGTAGGTTCACAAATTGTTCTCAGTTCTCGGTAGAACTGAATTATTGATAAAATGATTTCAGACTCACAAAAGACTGGAGAAAAGTCTAGAATGCTTACTTATTAGTGTCCAGGGATATAAAGAAGGGACAACCACACCCGCACACGAGTCAGATGTTCAGCATATTCTTTTATCAAAAGGGAAATTAAGTTAAGATGAGACGGTTGCAGAGTGTTTGGTTTCTGTCTCCTTCCAAAAAGGATCTAAGTCCATTTTGAAGGGAGCGGCTATTTTTAAGTAAGACAGTCAGCAGTGAGGCATGGTGAGTCATTCTGGATTAAAATGCTGAGTCAGCCAAGCTGACGGGAAGATTCATATTGAGTCATCAATGCTCCATCTCTCCTGGGCAATACTGGAGAAATTCTTTCCTCTCAACGTCTCCATTTTCAGTATTCCATAAGAATGTCAATATTGATAGGGCTTCACTCTCTTAGTTTGGGATTGTGAATCTGCTCTATCCCGACTGATTATTCCCTTCCCGTCATTATAGTTGCAGTTTGGGCAGCTGTCAGCAGGGGATGACAAGGCTTTAGGCTTAGTTATACAGGGATGGGGTAATTGGTTAATCTCAGGTGTGAATAGCTCAGGAAAAATAATGTTACTAGGTGAAGCGAATGATGTTAAAAAATTTTTTTTTCATTTATAAAAATGTGGTGCACAGTTGAGATTGTGAAGGAAAGAAACACAAACACCTTATGTAGTAGTCAGGCTTGAGTGTAGGAAGCAGACATGTAGGAAATGTAATGTAGGGAATAAGGTATTTACAAAACCACTGGGAGATCTATGGGTGTGGGCTCTTAACAGGGCTTCTGGAAATGACTTCCAGAATACTGCAGAGCTGACCCACTGGGGTGCTATTACCTTGAGGCCACTTCTAGGGCTACTAATGGCAGGAACCCACAGCTGAGGTTGTGTTCCTGGTATCAGAAAGGCACACTGTCTCTAGACACCCAGGAAGCTGGAGAATGGACTCTGACAGGCCCTACAGACCTCGCGTCCCTACTTCGTAGCTTGCCAATGACGACATATAGTTGAAAGAAGCAGGAATAATTCTCCACCTTCCAAGTCTCATTCAAGTACATTTAATTGGCCAAACTTAATTTGTTTCTAGAATTAAGAAGGAGCAAGTCGGGCCCCAGAGAGATTAGGTCATTTGCACAAACTTAATGCTGGAGGAAGAAGAGCCAGGCTCGGAACTCTACCTGCCTGTTTGCCACCAACTACTTGACCACTTGCCTTTTTCCCTGTCTGCCACTCACCATCACTCTAAGTCCAAGGCCTCTGAAACTCCTCCCAGCTCTGAGCCAGCCCCAGGCTGTGGGTTAGTTCACAGACTCCTGACAAGTGTCCTGCAGCTTTCCTCTTGCTCCTGGTTTTAATGGGGGTATCACAACTTTGTTAACACTCTCCACAGTTTTACTGCTGGGAGGAGGCTTTCTCTACCTACCTCTCCTCCCTCTGGAGAGAGAACGGCTTTACTCTTCCCAGGGAAGGTTTGAAATTACTTTCCACCTCTACTTTCTTTTCATCTCTCTCCATCTGAAATAGAGAAGATGAAGGCGAGACCACGCTTTCTGAATTCTCTGAGTCTCAGCAAAATGTAATTACTACATTTCCCCCCCTCTTTCTAATCACAGGAGACTTCTTTGAGCAACCTAGTTACTGATTCTATGGCTCCCTCACTTCCTCCTTCCGACTGCTCTTTGAAGCTTGGCCTCGGTGTGCAAGTTATTTTGCTTCAAATTGCTTAAGCTGCCTCATTAATGAGGTTGATGACAGCCAGATCCTACCATGCTTCTTAAGAGACTTGTCATTTCCCCTACCCCGAACACTTTAGCACACATGTGAGTGGAATGACAAAGTGGTGTGGTCATTATTTGTCTATTTGCATCTGCCATTGGAAAACACCTCCTCAATTTAAAATACCCTCCAACATGAGGTGCCACCCATTCATCCCTGGTCCCTGCTCTCTCTCTTCTTTCCGCATCTGGGTTCATTCAGCAACCACCCAATGATCAGCAAACTCTGGCATCCGTTCCTATCATTTATTCACTAAACAAATGTTTGTGAATGCTTGCCATGTGACAGGCACACCCTAGGTGCTAGGAAGAGTAGCTGAAATATCAGGGTTCCTATCTTCCAGGAGCTTCTAATCCAGACACTACACAACTCATAAAAAGAATTTGAGGTGAATACACACACACACACACACACACACACACACACACACATATAATTTACTTCAAACTACATTCCTACTTAGATAATGTGGTCAGGGAAGGCTTCTCAGAAGAGGTGACATTTACATTGAAGGAAAAGTAGGAGACAGCCATGCAAAATGAGAAGGGGCAGGTCATTTAAGGCAGCAGGCACAGCATGTGGGAAGAGAAAAATGATGTGTTTCAGGGTCTTCAAGGTGAGTGGGGTGGGGGCCCACCAGCCAGAGGGAGGATAGCACTCGATGTCAGTGGGGACCAGACATTGTAGGGCCTTACAAGACGAGGGGTCTGGATTGAACACTCAGTGTGATGGGAAACTGTTGAAGGGTTCTAGGCAGCGGAAGGATGTGGTTTGATGTATACTTACTTAAAAGATAATTCTCTCTGCTGAGTGGTAACTAGACAGGGATGAGGGGTGATACACAAAAGTGGAAGCCAGTAGGTCATTACAGTTGTCCAAGGGGAGATGACAGAGACCCGGAGTAGGTGGTGATGGGGGGATGTGGAGAGAAAGGGGTGGGGTGAGGCATGACAAAATTGCTGGCAGACGAGATCTGAGCGGTGATGGAGTGGATGAGACGGTGATGCCTTCTGGTTTTCAGCATCAGGAATCCTGGCATGAATATGGCAGGGGTCTTTCCTGCTGATGGGGTTTAATGGGCTTTATGACTTAAGAACACGCTTCTTGGCAGCCTGTCCTCTTTCCCTTTCTGGCTATATTATTGTTAGTCCATTCTCATCCCAGGGGACAAAACTTCGAGGCTGCATAACCTGACTAAAGCCTAGTACATGCAATGCCTCTTGGCTCTGACAGTGTTTGGGAGTGGATATGAATATAGTTCCCAGGGCCAAACAGCCTGGTGTGAATCCTGGCTATTCCCTTGACGAACGGTGCTATCTCACCTGACTTCTCCATAGCTTAGCTTCTTCTATTGTAAAATGGGATGAGGACAATCGTACCTACCCCATCGGGTTGCTGGGAGGATTGGATGAGCTCCTGCAGGTAAGGTCCTTAGAGCGGCACCTGGCACACATGCTCAGGGTTAGCTCTTAGTAGCGGAAGTCAGAAGGGACCAGGTGCTTTTGACTGTACCCACCTTTACTCTACACCACCTTTACAGCAGAATTTAGTGCTTGAAAGCATCCCCAAAACACATCCAATCCCATAGTGGGTTAACAAGAAAAACTATTTTACTAAGTATTTCACAGGCACATGGGGTATGGGGATTTCCTCCAGAGTATACAGCATTTCATTTCCAAACATTCTCATCATTGAAAATCTGGTCTCTTCTCTCTCTCCTTCGCCACTTGCTGTGAATCTACCCCCCCCACTCCCACTCCCACTCCCTTCATGCAGGTTTCCTGGCCTCTGGAGCTGGACTGTCCTTTTTACCCTTAGGTTTTTATAGAAACCACAATTGAGTTTGCTAATAGTAGGGGGTTGGGGAAAATGGGGTGAAAAACAACAAATAGCAGAAAAGAAAAAAAGACCAAACCTTTCTGAGCTAAGGTTTTATCTCAAGAGTTAGTTAAAGAATAGAAAATAAGTGCAAAGAAAATAGAAGGAAAGAAATAATAAAGACAAGACCAGAAATTAGGGAAATAGACAACAAAGAGAGGATAAGCAAGACCAACTACGGAATACTCTGAAGATATCCGACCAGTACTCCTCAAAACCGTCCCAGCCATTGAAAACAAGAAAAAGTTGAGAAATTGTCATAAACCGAGGAGACTAGGGAGCCATGATGACGACCGCAATGTGGCATCCTGGATGGACCCATCAAAACAGGGCAAAGCAAAGGTCCACTACAGTGAAGCAAGGATAATAGTTTCAGGTAGAATTGATGCCAAGATAGGTACTAATGGTAAGTGAGGGAGAAAAACGTTGTTGATTGTCCCGAGGTCTTGGAAAAACCGATATCCGTATCCATTTGGTTTCTTCACTGGCAAGACCAGAATGTTACAACAGGGTCTGGGAAGTGCAGGGTCTGGGAAGACCTTTGGATATAAGGCCTTCAGCTCTAGCTTTGAACCCTTCCTTTGCTTCTGATTTCAAGGGATATTGAAGATATTTGGATAAGAGTTTCATTGGATCTATATACTGTCCAGATTCTGCCCCAATTATTTTTTCTATGTCAGTGGACTTTGAAGGTCATAGAATGTCAGGTCTGATGTTAAAACTTGACCTGGGTATGCACCAAATATAATGGGGAAGGCATAGGTATATCCGGAACACATATAACTTGACTATGAATAGAGGACTTCTCTGGAATTTAAAGAAATAGTTCCTCTGTTGAGCGCTTAATATTACAATTCCATTTGCAGAGTAAGTCTCTCCTTATTAAATCTGCAGGGGTGATGTCACAGAGCAGAAAGACATGTTTTTCATTCAAGGGCCCAAGGATTATAGTTAAAGACCTGGGAGATAGGAAAAATCTGTGGGTTATTTGAGAGATAGGAAGAGGCTGAGCTAAGATGAGGAATTTAATGTAGTAAGAGAATGCCCCTATCTACCAGGAATTGATGAGGTTGATGATATTTATTCAACCTGAGTGTTTAAGGGTAAATCGGGATATTAAGAGTTTACTTATTTTTTAAATTAATTTATTTTTAACCTCTCTAGAGCACCCTCATTGGCCAGAATTGAGGGATTTTCTTTGCCCTGGTTTTTCTTCTATAAGTTGGGATATTCTTTCTTCCCAGTGTTTCTTCTGTTTACAATATCTACACTGTCCTTGTCAAAGATGGTTGCTTGGGAAGTGGGCCACTTAGCTGTTTGATCTGCAAGATCCTAGTTTATTTTGGATTCTGTCTCATTTTTATTCTAACCCCCTCTCAAAATGTTCTGACAGGTGTTTTAGTTCAGGCAAAGGTACTCTTTCCCATTCTAACTTCTATTTTTGAATTAGGCTTCCAGTTTCAGGTTTAACTCCACTGACAGTAGGAGATGAAAGGGTTGCTTTTACACCGGCACCTTCATTAACTCCTGAATGTTGTCAGAAGGTATTTTTCTAGTCTATCATGAAAACCTATGTTTTCATCTTTTCTGTTTGCATGATTGAATTATGGTCCAATCAATTTTTATTGGAAATGTTTGGGGAGACAACTTTTACAAGACTTTGCCCTACTTTTCAGGCTTTTTGTTTTAGACTCTAGATGTATTGTAGAAAGAGAGGTCCTTCCTGTACATCACTTTCTGGGCCAGTCCAATCAGCTTCTGCCACTTAAGATTTAGCATCGGAGGTTTTCAACAACATGTAGACAAGTTGATGTATGTTAGGTGACCCTGAGTTATATGCACCTGAAAGAATTTTAAATTCTTGTAGGAATAGTTGCTGGTCTTGCTGGAGAGTAGGGAGATCCTTAATTATAGCTTTTAATTTATCTTGGGTCCAAAGTTTAAATTCTACAGTTGCCTGCATACCTGGAGGGATAGATTTTTACACGCAACTAGCATTTTGTGGTCTTAGCAGAATTGTTGGGAAACGGTAGGGGGTCTGGCCTGGTCAAGAGGAAAAGAAGGGAGTAATTGTCGGAGGTGAGGAAAGAGAGATATTGGATGTGGGGAGGCAACTGGGATATTGGATTTGGCAAAGAGGGATATTGGATTTGGGGAGGCAACTGGAGGACAAGGAAAGGGAGGATTTACTAGAAAATGAGGAACGTGATGCAAAGATAGCAGAGATCATATCTGGTACTGACTTACCATGTTGGCATAGATTTGACAAGCCACAAGTAGCAAGGCACAAGGGGCTTCTGTAGATACCACATCTGGTCAAAGGTTGGGGTCCATGGTGATGGAAAGTGCAGACTGTGCCTCAGTGGAGTCTCCAGGAAAACTAGGGAAATAAACAAAATAAACGAAAAACAAAGACTATTTATTTCGAGCTTGCTAGACCAAGGGGGTTAGTAACCGTTATTTGCATTTGGCATACTCAAAGGCAGGCAGGGGAGTGGAAAAGCTTTACAGTCAAAAAAGAGGGAAGGCTTCAGGTGTCCTCTGGTTGGAGGTTGTTGGCAAGGGGGCGGTGGAGATGGGTTAATGAGAACCAGGCATCTTACGTCATTGGTTTGGGGAACATATTTGGCTTTCTCTGCTTAGTCCTGAATGGGACGCAGGTGGAAAAATTGGGAAGCTGGGAGTCCTTGACTACGTCCTAACTGTTCTGGGCAGATTGCTGCAGGGCTTGTAGGTTGGGATTCTTATCATGTGTGATCTGGCCCTTGTCCATTTGTATAGTCAGTCTGTCAAGGTGAAAATGTTGTTGAGCAGTTAGATCTCACTTAATCACCGTGACTATCTCCTCCACGTTCCTATTTTACAGACGAGGAAAGCAAAGCTCAGGTCATGCAACTAGTGAGACAAGCAAAATTCAGACCTACAGAGGTTGGAGCTACTTTAAACTAGGTTATGTTTCGTAAAGATCATGACATTTTCTGATGTTGCCCTATCTGTTAAAAGTAGTAGGTACTAAAAAGTTTTCATTGGGTGAGTGAATGGATGCAAATAATTTTGGAACACTTTTGAAATGATCTCCACAGCCTGTGTTTTTGAATCCTTCAATGATGGCATATCTTGATGGATTTAGTTTTGGGAAACAAACATTTTTCCAAATTAAGACTGGTGAATAATGTGAGAGAAACTGCTGGCTCAAAACAGTGTGTCCATCTAGTAACGAGATGGATCTTGCGATTTTTGCCCATTTTGCATGTGATCGACAAAGCAGCTTTGAAGTCTTTTCCAAAGGAAAAGTTGTAAAAATAGCTGCATTTTGGGAATAAGAACTTGACTTTTTCAAAGTTTGAAGGCTAATGCTTATTTTAAAAAACAAGCTAAATTATTTTGCGATCTATCTTTCTGTGTAGTTTTACACATTTCTCAAATTGTCTACATCATTCAACAAACATTTGTTGAACATCTATTATATGTTCAGTGTATGCTTTGAACACAGAAATGAAATATAGTCAACCAGGAGCTCAGAGTCTAGTTAAGGAAGACAGAAAATTAACAACTGAAATGCAATTTAACAAGTACCATGGCTGATAAATGACAGGATGCCCTGGGAACAGCAGTGAGTTGGTATGTGTTAAAAATCGACACCTGAGAAGGTAAGGGCCCGATTTGTAGCGTTTGCTGATTTCCATGGTCTAAATATTCCCAAGGCCAATTTTGAGCTACTCACATGATGCCACTAAAACAGGAGTTGAACAGAGGTGTGCATCATTATATTCCATTTCTACTACATAAGGTACCGTCAACATAAATAATGTCAAAAGCCTAGATAATAGTAAAATGTAGTAAAATAATTAGGAAGTGATGAGTTTAAGCATTTATTACTTTTGTTTTTAATGTAATTAACTTAATTGTAAGCTTACATAATGTATTGTTAAAGAGTGGCTGTATTTAGAAACCAGCTCACAAAATTACTGAACATTTAACAATCAGCTCTTGCAAGCGAGTATGAACCAGTGCAAACGGGCTGTTGCACATCACTGGACAAGAGCAATGTCAGGAATTACTGCATACTCACCTAAGGTGAAGATTGCAAGGAAACTGAAGGCGAGGATCCTGCCTTTTCATTTCTGTATCGCTGGCATCTAGTGCTAAGCTGTTGAGTGGTCAAAGTAAATCATTAATTCAATATTTAAAAAAATATTTTAGCCCCTGCTATATTCTGGACACTGTTCTTGAAGCTTGGGATGGGTGGTTGGGGTGAGTGGGACAGCAAAAACCAAGGCCCTGTCTTCAGGGAGTTTACATTCATAGGTGTGTGTGTGTGTAAAACACGTCTGGCAAATCAGGCAGTGATGATAAGTGTTAAGATTAACAACTCTGTAGTGCAAGAGAGAAAAGGAGTGGGGGGCATTGCTATTTCATAAGGGGTTGTCAGGCAATTGTAAATGTTGAGACGTTTGAAGGTAAGGATGAGAAACATGGTCTACGTAAGGCTGAAGCACAGAGTGCGCAAATCTCACCATTCAACAGGACTGGATCACAGAGTAACTTAAGAAAGTTTTTCTTCAGAGAAGCCCACGCAATTGCCCTTTACTTTCCTCAGCCCCTCTGCACAAGTGCAAAGTCCTGGTTTCAAGTCTGTCTCAGGAACACTAGTGATTAATTAGACCAATCAGATGCAAGGAGGCGGGGCTAATTTTCAGTACGATTTGAAGCCCGCTAAACGCGCTGACACCCCTGCGCATGCTCAAATCCTCCGGTTTCTGGTGCACGGTTGGGAGTGGTTCACGCATGTGCGAGAGCGAGATGCAGATTTTTGTCCCAAGGCCTTGCCGTACCGTCCAGGAGGCGAGTTGCATCCTGGTTCCGTCGTGTGTCGGTCTTGTGTTGACTCTTCTCCCGCCACAGTCGCCACCGCCGACATGAACCGCGAGAGCTTCGCCGCGGGCGAGCGGCTGGTGTCGCCGGCTTACGTGCGGCAAGGCTGTGAGGCCCGCCGCTCGCATGAGTGCCTCATACGGCTGCTTCTGGAGAAGGTACCGAGCTGTCAGTCGGACCTCTCCCCAGCCGCCGCGCCCCCAGGCTCCGCCCCGCCCTCCTGTTAGTGCCGATCCTGCCTCACCCCTTCTGTTGCTGGTTGGGACCTGTCCCCAGAGTCCGTCGCAGCGTGGCGTGCACTGTGCTGACTTGCTGTGCTCAGCTCGTTCTCAACCTCACCAAAGCCAGCAAAATCCAGAGCGTGTTATTAGGGGGTGTGTAGGGTCGGGATTTTGAGTCTCGTTGTGCCTAGTCTCGGGCTGCGGCAGTGAGGGGGGCAAGTCCCAATGGGTTTACTTTGTTTGTTTGCGGAAAGGGCCATGTTCGCACCTGCCATCTTTCACTCCCAAGGACTCGAGGAACACCTTACATTTGTAAACCGCGATATCCCACGTGGAACCAAGGGCCTCCCCGGAACTTCACCGGTCCTGCGCCTGCCAGCGTTCCTGAATTTTAATTTCGTTGACGTTTGACAGCCCGTAGTTTTAACAATGTGGTTGGAAGAACTTCGTTGTAGATAAGGTTTATGATTTCCAGTTACCTTAACTGCAACTTTAAGTAAATCTGGCCGTGTGCATTTATTATCATTTCTTACAATCTGTAGATAAGTGTGACGCAGTGTAACATACACGTTTTGCCTATTCGAGGTTTCTTCATAGGGCTGAATTTATGTCTGAATTTTAGACAGCAAGGAGCATAGCAAAATACACTTTAAAAAGTTTTAAAATTCCTTGCAGTAGGGTTTTAGGGAACCATGCATGGTTTTCTTAAATATAAGTTTTTGTTTGTTTGTTTTTAAGGGCAAATGTCCAGAGAATGGTTGGGATGAAAGTACACTTGAACTCTTTCTACATGAGCTTGCAATAATGGATAGCAACAATTTCCTGGGCAACTGTGGTGTGGGAGAAAGGGAAGGGAGAGTGGCATCTACATTAGTTGCTCGACGTCATTACAGGTATTTTTTTCAAGTAGCTTGTGAAAACTTTGTTTTTTGCTTAGAAACAGTGGTGGCAGTATTCATCATATTATAAAATGTCTGCTTGTAACTTACTTCTTGAACTCCCTTCAAATGGACATGAAAACAAGATGCAACAGGGAAATGGAAACAATTTATCTGGTGTTTTTCAAGACAGTAGCGTAAAAGTTCTGGTATGTGGTGGTTACCTTGTCAGGTTCTGGGTGGTTAACAAAACTGCCTATTCATTCTATTAAGAATGTTTAACCTAATAAACTTACTTGGCTGTAAGAGTTTAAAATATGTTAAGGTTACTTACGCTTTTCCATGTTTCTTTTCTACAATTGTAAGTTTTTTTTAGAGAATGATGTATAATAAGTAGAGCTTTAAAACATTATTCATCTACGTCTAAACTGAATCCCACTTTATAAGTACCTTGCTTTGTTGCAGTAAGTGTAGGAAAAGGTATATTAAATTTAATTTTCGATTATTACATCACTCTTGCATTATTTCAGAAAGCTTTTCATCAATTCTGATAACTAATTGATAGTGGTTCCAAATGTAATCATTTTTCTGTTTTCCAGGCTTTCTGTGAAATATAGGTAAACTCTTAACAACTCCTGTCTTCCATGATTTTAGATCATGAAAGAATTTTCCTGGGGGTAGTAGAATTTTATTTCAATCAAAGTCACCACACTTCTAGTTCTGTCAAAAGATACAAACTTCCAGTTATAAAATAAGTAAGCCATGGGAAGTAATGTACAGCGTGGTAATTAGTTAACAATACTGTATTGTATATTTGAAAGTTGCTAACAGAATAGACCTTTAATGTTCTTATCACAAGAAAAAAAATTGTAACTATGTGTGGTGATGGACTTGATTCCACAATATATACAAGTGTTGAATGATTATGTGGAAACTAATAGAATGTTATATGTCAATTTAGAAAAAACATTGCAGTCAAAGCTAATGATAATGAAGGTATAACTTGGATGAAAAATTCATGGTCAAAAATGGGCTGATAACATGGTTGATATTCCGTGTAAAAAAAGGCTTTGTACATGAGGTTTCAGTGGTAATGAAGTGCAAACTAGTGTTCTGTGGTAATTCCAGTGTGCAGAATTTCCAATCTAACTATAAATTACAAACAGATGTTTTATTTTGAAGAATATCCAGAAGTCTTTTTAAATAGTGTATAACATCTAGTTTAAAATGAGTGGATTTGCACGCTTAATTTTCAAGGAGCGTCTAGTTCTTTTAAAATTAAGGCAATATTTGAAACAGCTCATCCCCATTGGAACTTAGCCCACTGCTATGGTTAGGGGAAGAGGAAAGAAAGAAGATAATTTAGTGTTGCATATATTCTGCTTTTCTACTGCTGCATAACAAACCACTTGAAAACTTAGTGACTCAAAACAGTCATTTATTATTCTCTCTCATAGTTCTGTGGGTCAGTTGGGTTCAGCCCGGTGATTATCGCTTTGGGTCTCTCATGTAGTTGTAGTCAGTTGTTGGCTGAAGAATTTAGTCGCTGAAGGTTCAACTGGGCAATTTATCCCAGTTGAGTCATGTAGATTGCTGGGAGCTCAGATGGCCTTTCCATGTGGCTTTGGCTTCTCCCAGCATGGCATCTGAATTATAAGAGGGAGCCCCCCAGAACAAGCCCTTCAAGAGGCCAGGTGGAAAGCTTGAAGCCTTCTTATGACCCAGCTCTGAAGATCCAGACCATCACTTCTGCTAGATTCTTTCTGGCCAAGGAAATCACTATGGCCAGCCCAGGTTCAAGTGGAGGGAATTAGACTCATCTCTTGGTGTGGCAGTACCATGTGGGCACAGAGAGGAAAGGAATTGATGGTGGCCATCTTTGGAGCACCGCAGCATAATTGATGAATTTGTTTTAATCTAATAGTATATTTTCATATTATTAATAGTTTATGAACTACATCTACAGGAGTCAAGTATCGCTTCTGGTATTATTTAGTTATTGTATTTGTATACTTATACAGTGGATTGCTCTGAACACTGAATATTTTTGTCCAGTTGTTGGCCCATTTTTTGCTTAGGTTCATTCACGGAATTGGACGATCGGGTGATATTTCTGCTGTGCAACCAAAAGCTGCAGGTTCTAGCCTTTTGAACAAAATTACCAATTCTTTGGTCCTGGACATCATAAAGTTGGCTGGTATGTACTGTGTTAATCGTAATACTTTTGGCTGACCAGCCATACATACCTTTGCCTAATTTCTTATATTAATGCCTCTTTCCAAAAAGGATATATATAGCTTTTGAAAAAAAATACATATATATATATATATATATATATATATATATATATATATATATATATATACCTTTAGAATAAGATAGAAAGTCAGAGTCATAAGCATAGAGGATGAATTTGGCAGTGAGCTTCCTGAGAGCGAGTACAGTGGGAGCACTAAATCTACCACTCTTATTATTTGCTAGAAGTATGTAATTTCTTCATGAAGGATACTGGTTTATCAGTGGAATAATTTCTGTTTTACTTTTTATTCCTAGGTGTCCACACAGTGACCAGCTGCTTTGTAGTGCCTATGGCAACTGGTATGAGTCTAACCCTGTGTTTCTTAACATTGCGACACAAGAGACCAAAGGCGAAGTATATTATATGGCCACGAATAGACCAGAAGTCCTGCTTTAAATCCATGATCACTGCAGGTAAAAGAATGTGCTATGTATAACGTCTTCAATATCACAGTTAAACATTTCAACCTTTGTATATAGCGATAAATAAGTAAAAAGAAACTAAACCTGTTCTTATTTCTTCTTGTTATTGTGATCAATATACATAAAATTTACCAGTTTAACCGTTCTTAAAAGTATAGTTCCATGACATTATGTATATTCACATTGTTGTGCAACCGTCATCACCATCCATTTCTAGAAACTTTTTCATCCTCTTAAACTGAAATTCTGCCTGTTGAACAATAACTATTCCCTCCCCAGTACTCACAGTTTCTAATAAACATTCTACTTTCTGTCTTTATGAATTTGACTACTCTACATCCCTCATGTAAGTGGAATTATAGAGTATTTTGTGACTGGCTTATTTCACTTCCCATAATGTCCTTAAGGTTCATCCATGGTATTGTATGTGTCAGAATGTCTGTCCTATTTTGACTAATATCCTATTGTATGTGTGTATGTTCATCCTACATTTTGTTCATTCGTTCATTGATGGACACTTGGGTTATTTCCACCTCTTGGTTATTGTGAATAATGCTGCTATGAACATGGGTATACAGTACCTACCTGTTTGAGTCCCTGCTTTGAATTCTTTTGGGTATATACTTAAAAGTGGAATTTCTGGATTGTTTGCCCTGTTGGTTAAAACGGAGACATGATGAGCTACCTCACTAGATTGTTTTGAGGAATAATTGTGATGACACATAAAATGCCCAACAATAATCTTTGGGCCATAAAAGGTGCTTAGGAATGTCTGTTGTATATACATGAGTGGAGTACACATAAATTATTACCATGAATCAAAGTACAAGAACGCAGACATCATTAAATATAGATGAGACAAAAATCTTTAAATTAGTATTTTAGTTTTTGGCTTGCTTAAGTACAGTCGAATTTGAGAATTTAAGGTTATTTTGAATGGCCTCAATCTGTTGTATGAAATGAACAGTATTGGGCTGTAACTAAACTGCATAAATAATCCTAAAGAAACTCATGTAAAGGGATTCATAATAAGGAAATATAGCAGAAAGCTGATAGACTTTTAAAAATATACTGATTTATTTTAAGTGGCATAAAATCGTCAAGTCTGTTAATTGACATCTTATTAAGCAAAGAACTGATAACTAACTTATGGAACAGATTGGCATATTGGAAAACTAGAAACTTCCAAAAGATGTTATGATTTGGACTACAATTTGCAGTTAATTCTTTTTTAGGATAGCCTCTAGTCTTAGGAAGCAAGATAGTTGTAGTCTTTAAAAAAAAAAACTTGCATTTTAATCATCTGAAGGCCAAAATAGGGTTGGGTCTTGAGGATTTGAGACATAATTGAAAATTAGCTGTCCTCAGGAAACTACTTATTTAAAGTTTTGAATGTTTGCTTCATTAGCTGTGAAGGTATAGATATAAAACCTGGACATTTCTGAACCAACATATTTGAAATAATGATTTTATAGTGGCTTATTATAGAGGTTTTATATTTTTGTAGATAGAATGCAGATAACTTGATGTGGATTCTAAAACACAAAACTACTTGCTCTTGACTTTGTTATAACTTGCTGTGTGACCTTGGAAAGTCACTTCATCTCCCTGAACTTTGGCTCTCTTATCTTTGAAATGAGTAAGTTGAGCTAAATAGTTTCTAAATCCCTTATGGCTCTTAAATCCATGAATTTAGCCTGTTGCTAGATTTGGTGTTTGGGAAGACCAAAGATGTGACTACATAATAACTTTATGTGCAAAATTTCCCAGGTTAATTTTGTATACAGTTTCTGAGACTCAAACACATAGGTTTTACTTTTACCCTAAATACTTACTAGTATCACAAAGTACTTAGTTAATATGAGTGCTTTGTATATTATTTAGTGTGTATATTGCTTATACAACTTTTTAAGTTTATGGATACTTAAAAATATTTACCATACAAGGTTACATCGTTATTATTCAGGTAAACCTTTGATCACATGTTAGTTAAGTGTACTGATTCAATTGAAAATTGGAAAACAATTTTTATATTTAAGTTATAGGAGGCTCTTGTAAGCTGACCCATAAGATGGGTCAGTGATCCGTAGGCTACTAAAATTCATAACAGTTTTTTTTAGAGGTAAAATATTAAGTTGATGATTATGATTTGTTTCAATAGTTGAGTTATTATTTTTGTCCGTCTCTGAAATAAAATGAACTTTAAAATAAAAGTTAAACATTGCCAGAGAATGGGTAGATTTGCTTTTCTGTGGACTGAAATTGAACTGGACTAAGTTATCTATTTTGTCATCAATGACTGTTATTACTTTTTTAGGTATCTTTTTAACATTTGTTTCCCTTCCCAGAACTAGTCTTTCTTGTCATGTCGAACTGTTAAATAGATTTGTGACCCTAACTGTGGTTTAGTTGTCCTTCATGTTACTTTGACATGTGTTTGACTCATACCAGTATTGAGCCGGGTCTTTATCGCTAGAAGAGGGTTCATCGACCAAAATAAATATTTAGCGTTCTTGCGTAGACGAGCACTGCTCCCTGGAGTTCCAGGATCTTCCCTTACACTAACATTTACACAAAATGTTTACACTAACATTTTGATTTTTGGTTGGCTTGCTTAGGTTTTGAGCCTGTGGTGATAGAGAACGTTGTAGAAGGTGATGAGCTACGTACAGACCTGAAAGCAGTGGAGGCTAAAATCCAGGAACTGGGGCCTGACAACGTTCTGTGTGTTCATTCTACTACATCCTGCTTTGCTCCAAGGGTGCCTGATAGGTGAATATTGTCTTTTGGGTGTTCCTCATTCTTTTAAATAAAATGCATGTATCCTAATTCTCAAAGATGCTTCAGTAACATTTGGCAGTCAATGGACTGTTCTAAGAGAATAGATGACTTTGTGGAGAAACAACATAATTGCTTAAGAAAATAAAACTCTGCTATAGAAGAAGGAAAAACAACTAGTACCTGGTGGAGATCCCTTTATCACCTGAGTAGATGCAGAGCATCTGTTTTCTTGCTCTTTTCCCTGTTTCTGATCTATTAGCATCTTTTTCCTCATGATGTAATGGAAGTTTCTAAGCTAAATGTTGGGTTTACCTGTTTTCATTGCTATCTCTACTTCTTTGATGGTACAGTTAGTTTTCATATGTGGGAACTATTAGTATTAACAGAAAATTTTAGGATTATTTACTGCTCTTTGAATTTTGTTTAATTGGAAGATTAACCCAGATGTACACTTTGGTGTTCACAGTGGTTGTCTTTGCATTCTAATAAAAATGTAAATATTTAAGAAAATAAAAGAAAAAAGCAAAAAAGCAAATGTTTACTTTTCTAAAGGATGGCCACAAATTTTTATTCTGAAAATGTAGTAGGCTTAGGTATAGGAATACAGATTTCCAGTTTTGACAGCAAATCTTTGTTTCATTTTACTGTTTTGAATAGAAGTGCTAGTAATTTGTAAAAACTATGTTGACTTTGGACTATTTTTGTGGCATCAAGTTATACTTTGGTTTTCATGAAGTCACATAATTTTGCAGTAATGAATACATACACATATTAGCTTTTATTATCTTATAGGCAGACTTTAAGAGACAATTTTAAAGCGATACTCTTGAAAATTTACCTTGCTTCAATCATGAGTCTGAATTCTATTTTAAGATTAAATTGTATATGCTTTATTATTAATCACATTTTAAATTTATACTAAAATATTAACATATCTATTCTTTTCTCATTGATGGTTTTGCTATCTAGAGAAATTTTAATGTGATAGAAATAAATCACATTTACAAAAATAGTATATGGATATTTATGTTAGATTATTTATCATTGAGGATAGTTTGGTTTTGTTTCATTTTGATTAATTCTTTTTGGATATTTACAGTATGCCTGGTGTACTATTAAGTATTTTATATGTATTATTTCATTTGGAAAAAATTGTAAAGTTTTTTTATCAGCATAATTCTCATTTGCCACTTTTTAGTGATGTTATATGATGAATGTTTCTTAGGGAACCTTAAAAAAATGGTGATAAACCGTTTTCAGTAATATGTTTAAATTTCTGATTTTTATTAAATTAAAAAATACATTTTGATCTTTACATTAAGCTTAATTCTTTATAGTCGTAATTTGAGTGTGTATATATTGTCTTTTTTAGTTCATTAATTGGACAGAGCATTGTGGGGCAAAATCATCAAAGGAACTGTTAAAAAAAGAAGAGTATCATTTCTTCTACTTGATAAACACCATAAATTAGCTTCTAAGTTAGAATACAGTTTGATTCACATGAAAAATATTTTTTCAGCCTCTCTTTGCCTTTCATTGAATACCTTAAATACACTCTAAATATTAGTAGATTTGATCAATTCAGACTAAAACTACTTGCAAGTGATTTTTTTTTTTTAAATAGTACTTTGTTATTATGGTGCCTTACTCTCAGGAAGTTTATTATTAAGGAATGCTTTCATTAGAACACAAACATGCGAAAGTGCCTTTTATGAAGAAAATACTGTGTGTATCCCAGGTCTACTTTGTTAAAAACAACATCTAATTAGTTTACGTAACAAAGGTTTTCTGTGTTGATTTACGAGACTTATGAAAAGGAATGACAAAATGAGTTTAAGGAACTAAATTGAAAACTACTGACAGATGAAGAGAATAATGTTACTCCTATTTTTAGCTTAAAAACATCTTAATGCATGTCTACAAAATGAATGTATTATGCATCAGTAGATAAAACTATATAATATATATTTGAAATATATAATCTATGGAAAAGAACTTTTATTGTGTAAAAATGCTTTGCTTCCAAATTCTTTATATTGTAGAAAGAATTTTTAAAAAATAAATTTTATTAAACCGTATGTAGGATTTAGTTTTAGCCTCTAGCATGAAGACGTTTCTATTAGAGATGACCTCAGTCACAAGTAGTAGTTGATTTCGCAAAGGAATATAATTTGTTATACTCTAATTAAAATTTAATTATCTTTTCATAAAGTTAGACTCTCAAATTGTCTTAATATAAGGAGTATTAAGTGAAAAAGTAAGAGTGAATTTAAAACAAGCAGCTATTTTCAAGATTCTTTAGTATCCAAGTTGTTGGAAAATGTTGGTACTGAAACATTTTGATATTCTGTATTTTTTTAACACATTGAAGTCTATTTGAAAGTATGTTTTTTTACATTATGTTTACAGTGAGATTTCTTAACATTTCAAGATATGCTAATTATTTTGCACATATTAGCTTTAGTACAATAAGCAACCAGATGTATTTAAACATGAACAGACAACCTTATAAAGAGTCATTATAAATAATCTGCATCCTGCTTTTTGTATAAGAAATTTTAAAGTGACTTTAAAGTGACCATCTATACAGACTTTTATAAATATACATTTTCTCATTTATTAGTAACTTAATTACAAGCTTTTAATGTTTAAAGTGCCTGCTATGTATTTTCAAACTGCTGAATTGCATGCTCAAATACTGTTGTAGAAATTTCAGTTTTGTCGTTTTTTCCCCCTAGTGTACGTTAAGAATAACTGTTAAAATAGTTTTCACACTGTAATTTATAAAAGCGTAATATGACTGTGTCTTTCTATTGAATATTTATGTTTACAGATTAGAGGAGCTGGCTGTGATTTGTGCAAATTACGGCGTTCCACACATAGTGAACAATGCTTATGGGGTACAGTCTTCAAAGTGTATGCACCTCATTCAGCAGGTAAGGGAGTTTAAAGAGGTATGTCAGGAAAAAAGGGATTTTAACATATGATAGGATTATTACTTTGTTTTTCTTCCTTTTTTTAAATTTATTGGGGTGACAATTGTTAGTAAAATTACATGGATTTCAAGTGTACAATTCTGTATTACATCATCTATAAATCCCATTGTGTGTTCACCACCCAGAGTCAGTTCTCCTTCCATTACTTTGTTTTTCTTACAGCCTAATATAGTAAAAACAGTTGTCTACTACCCTCCACTTTACGGAGCTCTAGAAGTTTGCACACAATATTCAGTCAGTAAAAGTCAATTTTGGTAGTATGGTGGTAATTGGATTAATAGCTTTGGTCAGAGCCAACATAGAAATACTTCCGTAGCTTAGTTTTTAACTTTCGGAGAATGAGTCATTACCAGGATTCTCCTTTTTCTATTAGGGCAACGACTTTGTTTTCTTCACTGTTATGTCCTCAATACATAGGACAGTACCTGGTACATAATTGACACTCAATAACTAGTTACTGAAAAAAGTGAATGAATAAATGAAGTATTATATTTTATTACAATGATTAATTATTCATACTATATAGGATATGGATAGATGTTATTCGTGTATGATATGAGTTATATAATTTGTGTGCATAACAATGTTAATCTCATATTCAGTTTTGTCATACATGTGATCTGTGGCATGTGGACATAATTTATTCACAGATTATCTGTGGCCTTCTCCAATGTCGTGGTAAATGCTCCTGAGCCCAGTAGATCCTGTCTAGTAACTTTTTTTTTATCATTTTGATTATACTAGTATCATCTCTGATATAAATGTGGTTTATATGATAGTAATAATAGCTGATTTGCTTAATTTCTTTACTCAAAGGTTGTGCCAGTTAGGTTGTAATTGGTTGCAAGAAACAGAAATTCCAACTCAAATTAGCTTAACCAATAAGGAAATAGATTTGTTTATATAACATAAGAAGTACAGGGGTGGAGTACATTGTAGGCATGGTATGTCAGGGTTTCATAATATCTTTGGAGGAAAACTACCATTTCCTTGGTATCCTTTTCTATTATTCCTTAACTTTTTAACGTTTTATTCAACATAGTTCTAAACTAGATTGTATCTAATTTGGTAGCAGAGGAAGGTTGTATAATTCTCTACGCTGGAAATCTTAAAAGCATTTCAGTGATTCATTTGCATTCCTCCTCTCGCTTTTACTCTCCTCTCCCCTTCTCCTCCTCCTTAATTTTTAACAGCTTCAATTCTTTCAAAAGTCAAATACTTAAACGTTACTAAAAGTTTAGAAAAGTGAGGAAGGAGTCGATCATTCCTAACCCTATTTCCCTAACAAATACTCTTAGTAATTTATGTGTGCCCTTTTCTTTTTTTTATGTACAGTTGTTGCTTTTTATATAGCTGTAGTCATTGTGTACGTTTAGAATTAACTTTTTAAAACTTAGTGAAAAAATATATTTAATTTTTAAACTTAAATACAAGCTTAGATGCTAATTTTATACTCGCCACATGCCTCTAAAGTTTCATCATGATCATTTTAATGGTTACTTAACATTTACTCAAATGTTATTTACTCAACCCAGGAAATGCTCAGTGTTTTGGTGCTCACACATATTTTTGAATACTAAAAATCTGGTGGCGTACTTGAGGAGATGAAGACTAATAAAAGAAAATGAGCTCCAAGATACTATATGAAAGGTGCCCTTGGAGTTGTCATCACGAATACACTATTTGTTATCATCTCTCTTCATTCATGAGGTGGTTTTACTAAATTTTAACCAGAAGATAACACTATAAAATGGGTAAATACATTTTTTAAATGCAGCTATTCTATTACCTTTTAAAATTGCCATTTCTTAAAAAAAAAAAGGAAGGCAGTACACATTCCATTTGTCCCAAATTGGCCCTCACCAAAGAGGTAGTACACTCTTACATTAAATCAAATACATACTTAGGACTTATTGAGTGCTCGTTGCTGTTTCATGACATTCTAAAAAATTAAAGTTAGCTTTAATTCTTCCCAATAGTCCTTCATGGTAATACGTACTAGTATTTACTGAGCACCCACCATGTGTCAGGAATCCTGCTAGACTTTTAAAATTTATTAACTTCCTCCTAATAATTTAAGGTTTATTTCTTATTGTTGCCCTTCTGCAAATGAAGAAACAGACTCGGTAGGATTAAGTGACTTGCACCAGGTCCGAAGCTACAAAATGGCCCAACGAGTTCATTGTGACGCCAAAGCCCCCTGTTTTTCTCTAAAAGACAAAGTGTTAAAACTGCAAATACTTTCTTGAGGAGACAGTATAATGAGGCAGTCAGTGAAGCAAGAGCTATAACTAAAATGCTGTAAGGGCGATGCCCCAAGATGGCTTAATGCTGAGCACATAGAACATTCTGGTATACGCATGTAGTCCCCAGGAAGCTAACCTTCGAAGAGCCTGTACTTTTGTTTATATACTGAACTGAGTAATAATTTAGGAGTCTCATGAAATACGGATGTTAGGACAGCTTAATGGAGGGGGGTATAGTAGAGTCACAAAAATACACAGGATTAATTATTTTAGAGTCAGAATGGATTGTAAAGCTCCAAAGTGTGGGAAGCAGCAACATTGGTTATTAATAATTGAGAGAAGTAGGTGTTATACTGTTTATTCACAGACCTAATTGTCAGTTCATTCAACAAATATTTACAGGGTTCCCACTGATGTGCAAGGCGCCAGGGTGGGTGGTGGGGATGCAGCAGTGAATACAACAAAATCCTGTCCTCATGGAGCAGAAGCAGACAGGAAACAATAAGTATGACAGGTCTTGATGGACACTCTCATCGTGAGGGGGAGGGTGGCAGATTAGATGGAGTGATCCAGGGTCCTCGCCAAGAATCGGGTAGTCGGAAATCCGCATATGCGGAGGACCCACTTAAGTTCTATACAGATTTTGACTGCACACGTGCTCAGTACCCCTAATTCCCGCATTCTTCAGTGGTCCATTGTAAGTGTTATGTGAATAATTATCTGTTTTATTTACTGCTGCTATCCCCAGAACCTAGAACAATGTTTGGCCAATGATACGTGCCCACATATTTGTTCCCATGAATAAATGAGTAAATGCAACCCTTTGCTTCATAGAACATGCTCTTATGCTTCCTATTCTGTTTAAGTCCTTCCATCCTTCTAGTGTTTTTTTCCTCCTCTTTTCCTCCTCTTCCGACTTTAGTGTGGGGAATGATGTCTATATACCATTCCTGAGGTTGGGTCCAGTCTCTTTGCTTTCTTGGTACATAGTGCTGCCTTTTCTTTTTTTTTCTTTTTTTTTTTTTTTTTTAACTTTTTAAAAACTTTATTTTGAAATAATATTAATCTCACACAGAAGTTGCAAAAATAGCACATGAACCACAAACACATTATGCTAAGTGAAAGACGATAGTCACCAGAAGACAAATATTATATGATTCCACTTATATAAGGCATCTAGAGTAGTCACAGTGGTTAAAACAGAGAAAGTAGAATAGTGGTTACCAGGAGCTGGGGGGAGAGGGACTTGGGGGGGAGGGGGTTATTGTTCAATGGGTACAGAGTTTCAGAGAACAAGTCCTGGAGATGGTTGCACAGTATCGTGAATGTAATTCATGCCAGTAAACTGCATACTTAAAAATTATTAAAATGGTAAATTTTGTTATGTATATTTTATCACAAGAAAAACAGTACAGAGAGTTCCCGTGTACTCTATCTCCCAATGATATATCCTATATAAGTGCTGCCTTTTCAATGTTTGTTATGTTTTAGTGAAAGTCTGGGGCACTGATGTTTCTCTTAATAATCCTGCTCCCAATTTAGGTTCATGTTTCTCTCAGGAAGCCTTGGGCAGTACTTAAGTGTTAATAAAAGGCAACTCGAACTGTTCCACTTTATTTTTATGTGCTACTACTTTGCATGTTTTTCAGTTGTTTATTCTATTAGTGTTATATGCTTCTGTTTTCCTGCGATATGGTGAGGTTTTTCTATGATCATAGTTTATGAGGAAAATAGAAAAAAATGTAATGGGAAGGTTAAGATTTAAACAATCATGTGATAGCCTCCAGAGTAGTCGGCTCCCCTCCAGCTTTTGCTGCTTCTACCTGTTGCCTGGATCTGGTCTCCTAGATTAGGCCAGCTATCTGCTGCTGCTGTTCTCTCTGAGATACAGATGTGGAGAGAAAGTGTGAAGATGAAGGTCACATGTGGTTATAATATTAATAGGAATGTGGGTTGTGAATACAGATTGAAAATCTGTAGCCACAGATAAAGAAAAAAACTTATCTTAGTTGGAATTTAGATAGTATCTCTAATTTTAAGGGGAGAAAATTGAAGTACATTAGACAAAAGGTCATAGACTCTGTTGGATGGGGACTTGAACTTAGTTTCGTGTTTTTGGTAAGTATTCAGTTTTTCTCCAGAATATTAGATTTTCACGTGAAGTTCATTTGCAGTGGCATGAGATCATCTGAGATTATGACATTAGGAAACATGAGTTAATGTGGAAACATTGCCAAGACTATACAGAAAAATTTGCCATTAGTTGATGTTAAAAATAAAATTTTTCTTTTTCTCTTTTGTAATCCAAGTGGTGGTAGAAGCATAATTTAGTGCTTAAAGGGGTCTCGCAGGTGGTGGATTATCCAAGCATTGAAGAGAGGCTCTCACAGGTATAACTCATTGATTGGCAGCATGGGTGGCTGCAGTCCATTAGATTATGGCGGCCGCTCTTAACCTCACAGAGGGTGTTTAAAATTATTTAATAGTTGTAGGGCCTACTGTCAACATTTATAGTCAAATAGAATATCCCAGATGAGAGGCACAGGAGGAATCCACTCTCTCTTGCCCAGTTTTAAGGTGAAAAGCTCTGTTTCAATATAGTTCCCACCTGAACTGATACTGACACCCTGCCTTCCTCACAGGGTTGTGAGGATTAAATGATTTATGTGTGAAAGCAGTTTGCAAACAATAAAGTGTTCTTTCCTCTATACAGAGCAGTGTTTAAAAACTCAGTTTGATACTTAAAAATATTTTACTGGCACTGTCACAAAGAAATAAAAGGGTTTGATCTGTTTTTTATTTTCATACATTGTTTTAATGGTATTTATTTGTTAATAGCTATTGTTGTCTCTTCTTCTAGAAACTAATATGTATACTACATGTTACTTCATTCTAGGGAGCTCGGGTTGGTCGAATAGATGCTTTCGTTCAGAGCTTGGACAAAAATTTTATGGTTCCAGTAGGTGGCGCTATAATTGCTGGCTTTAATGATTCCTTCATTCAGGAAATCAGCAAGATGTATCCAGGTAAGTAAATCAATTGCTCTTCAGAAAGAGTAACTAACAAACAAAAATCCATTTGTACGTAGGCTACTATAATAAATCTTAATTTCCAAAGCTTTTCCCCGTTGTGAATGTAACTCGTTCATTCTTATTTCAGGAAGAGCTTCAGCGTCACCTTCTTTAGATGTCCTTATTACTTTATTATCACTCGGATCAAATGGCTATAAGAAGCTATTAAAAGAAAGAAAGGTACGCTTTCCCTTTAGGTGTAAAATAGTACTCCTGATTAGAACAGCACTCTGAATCACTGGTGTTTTTGCCTATTGGTTTGTCACTTTTGATTATAAATCTGTAGTACGGTCCTAGGGATTTGCTTCGATCTGGAACCACCCTGGGTGGTTTGCAATTAATCATTGTCATCCTGTTTATCCAGATATTCTGAAGAATCTTGGACAGGTGATTTCGCCTTTTTTTTGAGAAACTACATTAGGGATTCTTATTAGTTCAGTAAAATTCAACTCATTTGTCACTTAGATAGAAGCTCTTGAAAGACAAACAGACAAGGCTTTTAGAAACCCGTAGGCTTGTGCAGGTGTGAGCTGTCAGTTGAAGAAGGTAGAACCAGGTCAGAAGTTGGTCAGCTACTCATTCTAAAATAATAAGTCCATCCCTCGCCGTTATTGGAATGCTGAACTCACTGGTTATGTTGGCCAGAAAGAGAAAATGACATCTGTGCTTGAAAACTGGGCTTTGTCTCCAGCACTAAGAACTACCTTCATTGAGGCCAGCTCCAGAGTCGTCGACAGTGTTGGCAGGGCTAGTCAGACCAAGATGCTTTATTTGTCTCTCATCTGGGAGAGCCGGAGGCGCCTGGTGCCGTGCAGTTTTTGTATCTGTACAACTTTCCAACACTTAGCAGTTATGGTACTTTGGATTTTATAATAGTACTTTACATATTTTTAAATACTTTCATAGGTATTATTGGATAGATCATCTCAACAGCCTTATGAATATGTAACAGAAGTTTTAAAATTTTTGTGCCCTATTTTACCCTCCCCCCACTAATTCAGTCCATAGGAAACTAATTATTTACTTTTTATTGTGAGGCCATCTCTTAAGATTTACATGATCTAGGAAAAGATGCTCAACGTCATTAGTCATTAGGGAAATTCAAATTAAAACCATAATGAGATAGCACTACACACTTATTAGAAGAGCTGATACAACTAGTTGTTTCATTATGGAAAAAGGACTTGAACTTGCAGATTTTATTTTCTCATTTATGAAAGAAAGAATTGATACCTCAGGCCATTTCTAGTTCTGAAAGACTGTGGAATTGTCTGACAACAGCTACTTCCTGGGCCACAGGCATCGTGATCAACATTGGCCTATAACTCACAATCTAGCACAAGTCATATTGGGAAAGTATATATCAGACATGTTTTTAAGGTTGAAGATTTTACGATGATGGTCTCTTCAATTTCATGGCACCTCATATCCGTTTCCACCCCTATCAGGCTGTCTTGGTTCCCCCAATCTAAACAATAATAAGCCCACTTAAAATAGCGTGGTCGAAAGTAGGGACCAGTGTTTTTGTGAAATTCAAAGTAAATGAAGGTGAATGTGTGGGGTAAGTTTAATTTACTAAATATTTATTGAGCACATACTATGTTTGGGGCACATAATATTGATATAGCAATCAATAAAATAGACAAAGATACCTGCTCTTGTGGAGCTTACATTGCATATGGGGGAGACCAGCAATAAAAAAGTAACATAAAACATAAATTATAAAGGTTACTTAATGCATAAATGATAAAGGTTCAAAGTGCTCTGGAAAAACCAAAAACAGAGTAAAATAAGAGAATTGGGGATAACGCTGTGGTGGTGGGGAGGGATACAGTGGTTAGGGCAGGCCTCAGGCAGGTGACATTGAGTGCACAGGAAGGAGTTTGAGGGAATATACACATGTGATGGAGAAGAGTGCGGCAGAAAGCCGGCCCAAGGATCTAGGGCAGACACGGTGTGTTTGCAGTGCAGTAAAGAGGCCAGGGTGGCTGGAGCAGGGTAAGCAAGGACGAGAGCTGTGGGTGCTGAAGCCAGAGTGGTAACGGGGGGCGGCTTTCTAAGCCATAGGAAGGTCTTTGCCTCATATTCTGAGGGAAATAAAGAGCCACTGGAGGGTTATGAATAGAGGAGTATGGTGATCTGACTTATATTTTAAAGGATCACTCTGGTTGCTGTGTTGAGGGGGGAGGGAGCGGGTAGAAACTGGGCCACCTGTTAGGAGGCCTTCGCAGTAGTCAGCAAGTGAGGTTAGTTTGGATCTAGATAGAGACAGTGGAGGCAATGAGAAGTGGTTGGATTCTAGGTCTGTTTTGAGCTGGTAGGAGTTTATGATGGATGTATTGTATGAGAGAGAGAAGTCAAGAGTAATTGTGAGACTTTTGACCTGAGGAATTGAAAGCATGGAGGAGCCATTAACTGAGATGAGTAAGACTGGGCCTTTCAGAAGGCCAGGAGTTCAGTTTCTGACAAAAGTAAATTCAGAATATCCGTTGACATCTAGATGGAGATGTCAGGTAGAGCGTGGGATATGAGTCTTGTGTTAAGAGAGAGACTGGGCTGGAGATAAAAATTTGGGGAGTTAATTGGCCAAGAGCCCAGATGCGATTGCAAGAGAGTGAGTCTAATAGAAAAGAGGTACAAGAACTGAGCGCTCAGATACTCCAACAGGAAGAGGTCTGGAGAAGAAGAAGGGACGAGCACAGTAGTTAGAAATAACAGAAACTTGGAGAGAGAACATATATAATGTCATAGCGTTTTAATATTTATGAATAGGTAGATAATATTCTATGGAGTTTGAGATGGACTGCATAAATGTTCCAAGGATCAAAGCTTGAAAATATAACTTGTTAGTTGTCTATTTTTGATCTTTTTAGTTGTCATAGTGCAGTCTTTTCTTATAGTTCCTTTTTACCTTATATCGATCACTGTACAGATTTGGGTAAAAATTCATTTTAAGCTAAGTAAATGGAAAATATAATAGCTCTGACAATAAGACTATTACACAAAGTCTTAAGTTAGCTATTTAAAGAGTATAATTTATTACATAGAAACTTTAAACATTTTTAGATGCTGTTATTATATCAAATAAGCACACTACACATATTTAGTATTTTCTATTTTTGTTCTTGAGTTGACACTAAATAATAGCTAATAATATTAAATATTTGCTATAATACAATAATGTAAGTCTTGAGTGGCTTTGTAGTTAAATTTATTTAACTAGCAAGTTAAACTGATTATGACCATCAGGTGTCTGAAATGAAACTTGGTTCTTGGTTATGGGTAGTCTAGTAGACTAGTATCTTCCTTGGATTTTGCCATTGATACTTCTGTTCTGGGCATCCTTTGCTTGATGTATAGTTGATGCTAATCAGATGTTTGTTGAATGAACCAATGCAGAGTGTTTGGGAACATATAGGTTCAGTGTTGTATAGTCCTCTCTTGTTTTACACAGAATAAGTATCTTTCTGGAAAGTTAGGAAACAAATAACATTATGATACTGACCTCCATTAAATTAGATGTTCTTATGGAAACATTTCCCTATGTGGATACAGTTGAAAATTTATGAAAAGAAATGAGTAAAATGTGATTACCTGCTGTGTATAACAGGTAATGTACTTCTGGGAGTAGCACGTCCTCCCTACTACGTATTCCTCTTCCAAAGCACTTTTCTTACACTAGGAGTTTGGAATTGTTGATTTTAGGGGTGTTTTGTCATTGCTTTGGAATCTAAGAATTTCTGTTATGCCATGGTTCTTCTGACTTCTGACATGTGGGGTTTGACTTCAAAATTTTCAGCTACTTTTAGATGATTCCAGAGGCCCACGAGTGTGTACATTTTGCTTAGCATGAGTGGCAATGCACCTGCTTTGAGAACGACCTGCAGGGTGTGTAGCTCAGCTGGTGAATGGCTCTAGCAGGCAGTCCAGCTCTGCTTTTCATTGAGACTTTGTTCTTTATTAATCATTGGATAAATACTTCATGGGAGAAATTTTATGTCCTAGTGATATTTATAAATTGGATGGCTCCATCTCAGCTGTCAATGGTAACTCGCTGTAACACCCAGAACTTTGTTCTTTTCCTTTTATCTAGATAGAGTGGAATAAACAGGGACAGGACAAGAACAGGATTATAGCTATGGGGTATTAAGACATGTTTATAGGAGTCCTGCTGGCTAATGTTAGTTATTTAACCTGAAAACTCTTTTAGGCTAAGGGAAAAGTAGGTAAGTGGGGAACAAACATTTTTATGAATATCTACCATATACCGGGAACTCTACAAGGTTCATTATATTCATTATTTCATAGAGTAAGTTTTTGAGGTAGGTATTATCCCCATTTTACAGATGGAATTGAGCAGAAAAATTAAGTGCTTACCCAAAGACCACATATAAGTGCCAGAACTGCTATTGAAACTCAGGTGTTTGTGACCTAAAGCCTCTGCTCTTTGCTGTCTTACCACTCTCCTCTCACTGCTTCCATTGAGAGAGCATTTACCTGCCCTGTGCTAGGCATTTGAGCCATAGAAATGGTGATCTCGTGACCCCACACATTTACCTGGTGGAGGGATGTAAAACCCCAAAGGCTCTAGTGTATTAATTGGTTTTATTTAAAATTCTTTGTATAGAATTTGTTTACAATAGAGACTGTTTGCAGTAGTAATCTTCAAAGTACTAGAATGCTCATTTGAGAACTCTGTCATTGTAAGTGAATAAAAATAGTTCTTTAACAACTTCATTCAGCAAGCAGGTCTTTTCGTTGAAATATGACGATGTCCTCCATAAACCATAATTGCACATAGGTAGCATAAATATTGGTTTTTTTATTGGATTCATTGCAGAAGTAAGGGCCTCTTTTGTTTAAATGGACTTGCTTTTGAACTGTGAAAATTTAATCGTGATAGTTTATTGGTTCAGCTCTGGAGAAGCTGAGGCAAAGCTATTTTGCTCCAGCCAGAGCTATTTATATACCATCACTGAGAGCTCCTTTTTATATTATTGGTGTTACTGCATGCTAAAAAAAGGAGCGTTAAAAGAAAACTTAGGAAGTTTTTTTATTCTATGCCCTTATTCACCACCATGATATTTTTAGAGGTTATTTCATCTATATCTCTTCAAAAAAGGCTTTATGTTTTGCACAGTAGAGGCAGACAAGAACTCAGCTTGAAGCCATTCCTTCTCAAGCTTTCTTTTTTGAAGAGTGAAAGGATCAGAGAGAGTGGAACTGTGAGTGTGAATTGAACCTCTTTGCCCTTAGCCCTTTCCTGATCAACACATCTGCTTTACTGAGAGGAGAAATGACCATGAATGGAACTGAAGAGGTCTTTAAGGAAGGGGTTCAAATTTTGAGAAACTGTTTCTTTGAGTTTCTCTACGCAAAAAGAAAGATCAGCCTTAAGTATTTATCCTTACTTCTGTTTTGCTTCCAGAGAAGACCATTATTCTGCTTAGCTTTCCTTTCAGAAGAGTGTTTTGTTGAGCAGGGCAGACAGATAATCATGGTTGCAAGTATCTGCTGAGTGAGACAAGTACAGAAGAAGAATAACCGCGGAATGGCTGCTGCAATGGCTGGAATTTGTTAGCTGAAGTTTGGAGGACAAACTAAGTTCTAAAAGAACATCAGACGTAAACTTCAAACAATGTCGGATAACAAAGCTGAGTTTGGAAACACTGGTAGATCTGCAGCCCTAAAAGTAGAGTGCTTGCGTCTCAACACAAGTGTAAGGTTTCAGTCCTGGATGTGGGGTGTCCATACTTGAAGATAACAGTCTAAATGCAGCGTGCAGACTCCACCGAAGAGTCTACAAGCAGTGCTTTAGCCTGTGATGCAAGGACTGCCGAGTGTGCCTGCATCCTTGTATCTGGCCATATAGAGCTGCACGCTGCATTTATACTGTTATCTTCAAGTATGGACGCCTGTGTGGGGATATGTACCCACAGTCACTTGTCTGTCCAAGTGATGTTTCCCTTCTGATTTATAACCTACCTTAGTAGACATACTGTAATAATACGTGAAGTTCTATTTTTGTCTTATCCTGTAACATGCAACAGTGTGTATCAAAAAACATGATTACATAAGACCTTTTTCTTCAAGATTTAGTGAATTATGCACATCTTTGGGTTATGGGGAGGGATAGGCTGAATGTTGGGCTTCATGACTGCAAATCAATGTGCAAAAGGCCATCTGAAAGGTAATGCTTAATATAATTCAACTTCTCTGCCATTAACATCTTGAACTATGGTGCAAAGTTTTGTATTTTTTATTCTAGAAATATAGCTGACATTAGCATTCAGGTATACAGTTCAGTTTATCTCTAGTGAAGAGTCTTTTAAAATTAAGTTAAATACAGCACAAAAGACATAGAAAATCAATAATATTTCATTTCTTTTAAGTAAGATCTTTCTATATACATTTGCTTGGGGTGCTTATAAATTTTTGCCTTCACAGAAGTATTTTATAATAAATGTCAGTTATAGATTTAACTGTAGCAAAAAATAGTGTAAGTTCTGTAGTACCTTTAATACATCAGGTAAAAAACTGCTTAGCTAAGTATTAGTGTCGGAAATAGTGGTACAGTCTCCTAAACCATATATTTTAATCTAGTGATATTAATGGGAGAGCATTTAGGACCTTAATATGTAGAATATTGTAGGATTCAGTGTTTTGTACTGTAAGATAATTTAAGCTTCTTTGCTTTTCTGATTACCTATCATAACCCATCACCCATATAGTATCTCAGAGTAGAGATACTATAGATATTTGCAGGTGGATATGAATTTGACTCACAAATATTTTCTTATTTGTCTAATTATTCCCATACAGTGATATATGAGATCTAGTTACCTTAGTAGTATGTTTGTAGTCTAAAGATTTTTATCCTAATGTTAGCTGCAGTTAAAACTGAATTCTAGTGGCATTAGCAAGTGATTTATAGACCTGGTTAAAATGTATTTGTTAAAGTATTAGAAATTGAACATTGGGAAAATTTCAGTTTTTTAATAATAGCCATGTTTGCATCAGTAAGTTTAAAAGCACAGTCTACAGGTGTTACTAAGGAAACATTTCCTCTCTCTTTAGAAATAGCTAAGTACAAATTAAGTACATTTGACCCTTGAACAATGGGTTTAGGGTCACCAACCCACTGCAGAGTCGAAAGTCCAGGTATAGCTTTTGATTTCCTGAAAACTTAATGACAGTGGGCCCTTTGTATCTGTGGGGGGGGGGGGGGGGATTAGATTGGTTCCAGGACCCCATGTGGATACCATACTCTGCAAATGCTCAAGTCCCTTTCATGTGGCCTAGAACAATACATACAGTACAGTTGGCCCTCCACATTCACAAATTCTGAACCTTGGATTTAAAATACATTTTTTCAACCTGTGATTGAAAAATAGATGCAAACTTGTGGATACAGATGGCCAACTGTATTCATTGAAAAAAATCCATATATAAGTGGACCTCCACAGATCAAACCCGTGCTGTTCAAGGGCCAACTGTACTCTCCAAGTGTGACCACAATGGTGATTATTGTGGCAGCCATACTAGATAGAATATTATTTTAGATTCGTCCTCAAAAAATAAGTTTTTTATTATTGCTATTAGTGGGGAAAACGTGGGAGTCTGTAAGAGGAATTTCCTGGCTGCAAATTTGTTACTGCTTATAAGAGGTTGATTATTTTGAGACTAAAAGAGAATTAGATGCAGATTAAGACTCTGGTTTATATATAGATGAAAAATCAGTAATTAATACCTAAATTAAAAAGGAACTTTTTAAAAAAACAATATAGAACATTTAAATTAGTGACCTAGTTACTTTATAACAGATGAAAATATATAAATGAACTCAGGAATTCTACGCTTTATTAACACTGGTATCTTTATATTTCTAAGAAAAGATGCCTACAATAACTTTTTTTTCCTGTTTCTGGTGATAACATTTCGCTACACTTTTTTTTTTTTTTTTTGGTGACAAAAGAGAAAGGCTTTTCACATTTATCAGTAGCACTTACTCATAGGTTCATTAGGTATTACAAATGTGGATAATATATTGAATATAAAAACTTCAATTTCTTTTTTTTTACTCTTTTTTTTAATTATAGTTTATTGGAGTGACAATTGTTAGTAAAGTTACATAGATTTCAGTGTACAATTCTGTAATACATCATCTATAAATCACACTGTGTGTTCACCACCCAGAGTCAGTTCTCTTTCCATCACCATGTATTAGACCCCATTTACCCTCTTCTAGAGCCCCTCTCCCCCCTTACCCTCTGGTAACCCCTAAACTACTGTCTATGTCTATGAGTTTTTGTTCCTTCATTTGTTTGTCTCATTCTTTTGTTTTCAGTTTTATATACCACATATCAGTGAAATCACATGGTTCTTGACTTTTTCTGTCTGACTTATTTCACTTAGCGTTATAATCTCAAGATGTATCCATATTGTCACAAACGGTACTATTTCATCTTTTCTTACTGCTGAATAGTATTACATTTGTGTATATATACCACAACTTCTTTATCCATTCATCTGTCGAAGGACACTTTAGTTGTTGCCATGTCTTGGTCACCGTAAATAAAGCTGCAATGAACATTGGAGCACACTTGTCTTTATGGATAAATGTTATCAGATTTTTGGGGTAGATACCCAGGAGAGGGATTGCTGGGTCATATGGTACTTCTATTCTTAATTTTTTTTTTTTTTAAGATTTTTTATTGGGGAAGGGAACAGGACTTTATTGGGGAACAGTGTGTACTTCCAGGTCTTTTTCCAAGTCAAATTGTTGTCCTTTCAGTCTTAGTTGTGGAGGGCGCAGCTCAACTCCAGGTCCAGTTGCCGTTGGTAGTTGCAGGGAGCACAGCCCACCATCCCCTGTGGGAGTCGAGCGGGCAACCTTGTGGTTGAGAGAACACGCTCCAACCAACTGAGCCATCCGGGAGCTCAGCAGCAGCTCAGCTCAAGGTGCTGTGTTCAATCTTAGTTGCAGGGGGCGCTGCCCACCATCCCTTGCGGGAGTTGAGGAGTCGAACGGGTAACCTTGTGGTTGAGAGCCCACTGGCCCATGCGGTAATCAAACCAGCAGGCAGCCTTTGGAGTAGTTAGGAACATGGAGCTCCAACTGCCTGAGCCACTGGGCTGGCCCTATTCTTAATTTTTTGAGGAACCTCCACACTGCCTTCCATAGCGGCTGCACCAGTCTGCATTCCCACCAACAGTGTATGAGGGTTCCTTTTTCTCCACAGCCTCTCCAACACTTGTTACTATTTGTCTTGTTGATGATAGCCATTCTGACTGGGGTGAGGTGATATCTCATTGTGGTTTTTATTTGCATTTCTCTGATGATTAGTGATGTTGAGCATTTTTTCATATGTCTATTTGCCATTTGTATGTCCTCTTTGGAGAAATGTCTCTTCAGGTCGTCTGCCCATTTTTCAATTGGGTTGTTTGTTTTTGTTGTTGAGTTTCATGAGTTCCTTGTATATTTTGGATATTAGCCCCAATTTCTTTTAGTGATTTAAGATTTCATAATTGCGACGCGCTGAGAATTAATCTTATAAAATATCCCCCAAATTTAAGAATGACAATTTGGCCGTACCACTTAAAAATTTCCAGGTCAGAATATAAAATATACTGTTGTCAACAAGGGTAAAAATATTTGTGGTCTTCAGCTGACTCATTAATAATTCATAAACTTGGTAGGAATTTTCCTCTTCTCTTAATCTTTACCTAACAAAAGACAGAGTTAGTCATCTCATCTCTGTACGTTAGACATGTACAAGCTATTCTGAGTCCGAGTGGGATCAGACTATGCAGCCCTTAACTTACAGAAAACTAAAGCAGCTTTTGTGGCTTTTGAAGTTGGAGAGGTATCATGTCCTGCTGTCTCTACAACAGGTTACTTACTCTGTTGACCTTTGGCTTTTAGGTGTATCTTTAGAGTATATAGGTTTTGATTATGGCTTTGTTCAGCGGCAGAGGTTTTTTTTGGCAGATTTTCGTTCTAGCCAGTACGTTTTAAAGGGCTTTCTAGGAGAAGAAACTATAGTTTTAAGTCACACAGTTGTCAACTTAATATTTATTTGTAACTTTGTTAAACTCCCACTTATATACATGTGCACATGAAATTTCATACTTATAAAATATATTTTTATTTATTAGATATACATTACTTTCTAGACTAGGATCAAAAATACAGTTTTTAGTTGCTGTATTCTTTTAATTAAGGGAATTGTTAATTTTACGTTTCTATGATTTATAGGAAATACATTTTTAAACTACCCCTACCTAAGTTACTTATATTCTAAAAGCCTGCCACATTTTTTTTTTTTTTTTTTTTTGTGTTGAGAAAACAGTGGTGAAGAAGACAAAGTCCCTGCTTCCAAGGAGTTTTCCATTCTAGTAGGTAGTCATAGGCAGTATTCATGTAAGCAGATAAATGAGATACTTTCAGGTTGTGATAAATTGTAGTGAACGAACCAAAATAGGTGATGGTGTTAGAGGGAGATTGAGAGTCAGGAGTGGGCAGTCGGAGAGCTACTTTTATAGGGAAGTAATAAAAGAAGGTCTCCTTGGTCTGTGACGTAAGGGACCACTCATGGGATGATCTGGGAGGAGAGCCTCTGAGTCTAGGGGAAGCCGCCATAAAGTTCTGACACCAGAATGAGCTTGGCACGCTCAGCTGTTGGAAAAGAAGCTGACGTTGCCGGCGCCATAATAGTGATGGGGGACGGGGAAGGACAGTTGCTGAGTCAGGCATGTTGGCTGGGCCAGATCACTGGGGGCTTAGCGTACAGATGTTTTATACTCACAGGAGGAAGTCATTGCGGGGAGGCATGATGTAGTTGCTGCTTTGGAAAGACCACTCTGGCCTCCGTGTGTAGGAGAGATTGTAGACGGGTAGGAAAGGAGGCAGAGAAGATATTCAGAATGTGTGGCTGTGGTCCAGGGAGGAGATTGACAGCTCTTTGCACTAGAGCAGCAGCCATGGAGGTTCTGAAAGGAGGATGGATTTGTGATAGGTACATAGTAGCCCCAAAGCAGGAAATGTGCTGGTTCATCTCCATCTTTACCTAAAGCCTGTGCTTTCTGATCATTGTAGCAGCTTTGAATCTCACTATATTGCAGCAAAGGAAAGAGTTGCTCCTAGGACACATGACTGAGTTTAATTTATAGCACAGACTTCACACCAATCAGATTTTGTCTTACTAAATCTGGCAAGTTGCAGTTAGTATTTATTTGATTTTCTTTAAGTGTAACATTTTGTTGTTGCAGGAAATGTTTTCATATCTGTCCATCCAACTAAAGAAGCTGTCAGAAGCCTACAATGAAAGATTATTGCATACACCTCACAATCCCATATCTTTAGGTAATTTTTTTTCTTTAAAAAAAAAAAAATGACTTCAGAACCATCCTCAGCAGGAAACTGGTATTACTAGGAAGAGCATGAGGTCTTTCTGGCTACAATGATATTTCTAAATTTATTACAGTATTAATTTGTAAATTGAAAAAGTTTCATTAGCCTTTAGAAATGCTTTAATGTATTTCTAAAATAAAAACTATATACTGAAAGAATCCAAATCACTATTATGTATTATAATGAACATACAGAAAACAATGCTTTGACTCCTGTTTCTAACCAAAATAATTTGGTCACTATTAAAAAATGTCTGTAGTTAACAAAACACCATAATATTAGAAGTTAAAGCTATTCTTATATTGTTTTTAATGCTATTTGTTTTCTTGAGTGTCTCTATGTTAGAGAAATTTGTGTTTATGATAATTACCTTTGTTTGTATAAGGACTGTGTATTTTTGTCGTGTAGTACAAGAGCTACTAAACAGGATAATAAGAATGTTGACTTGTATGCATTTAAGTAACTTTTAAGCTTCATAATTACCCCTTTTGCTTTGTGAATGTATGCAGTATGTTTCATGTTTCAGGTATATCAGAGGAAAGCAAGGAAACAGTCATTTGTAACTGAAACCTTTTTCAGGAATGGGCTTCCATGGAAAACTATTTGGCTATCGATATATAATAAAACCCATCCATGTCAGTCCTTTGCTGGTTTATAATCGATACAGATGTTACAGAAGCTGATGTGGTATGGTTTGAATCTGAATTCTGCCATGTCATAGCTTCGAATTGCCTTTTCCCTATAGAGATAATGATGCCTCACATGCAAAATTGTTAAAGAATGGTTGAGATTATATTTGTAAACTATCTAGTATGGTAAGTCCGTCCTTAGGAAATGGTAACTAGTAGTAGTGGTTGGTGGTGTGAATAGAATACAGTTCACCCACATAACTTCAGAAAGATAATTGTCACTTCCATATGCAGAAATGATCTTACTTAGTCTTATACGTGTGCTGAAATATATCCCACATTCTCATTTTACAAGTTCTTAAAACATTGTTGAATGAGAATAAACTGCAATATTGGTCATGCATGTCATTGTTCCATCAATTTAATTGGAAAATTCACTCTTTAGAAGGGTGATATGGAAATTCTGTCCCAGTCTGTGCTAACTTATATTAACATGTTTTTGTCTGATATGTAAACAAGTCCTTACTATAATTTATTAAGTGCATTAAAGTAAAATAATGCCTCTTGACCATGAATAAAAAGTAATGTCTCTGTGAAATAAGCCAGTTTCAAAAAGACAAATATTACATGATTCAATTTATATAAGCTACTTAGAGTAGTCAGAATCATAGAGACAGGAAGTAGAATGGTGGTGCCCAGAGGCTGGGGGGAAGGAGAATGGGGAGTTAGTGTTTAATAGGTGTACAGTTTCAGTTTTACAGAATGAAAACAATTGTGAGGATGGATGGATGGTGGTAGGACAACAATGTGAATGTATTTAATACCATTGAACATACACTTAAACATGGTTAAGGTGGTAAATTTCATGTTATATGTATTTTAGCTCAATAAAAAAAAGTCTCCAGTCTCCATTATTATGTGTTTGTTTTTTGATTGTTTTTTGTGTTGGTTAACCAAGGTTCATTGGGATACTTTTTTCTTTTTCAGCTGTGTCACTTAAGACACTAGATGAACACTGTGACAAAGCTGTCACTCAGCTTGGCTCAATGCTTTTCACCAGACAGGTTTCTGGAGCCAGGTAAGTATGTTCCAAAGAAGCTTGGATTTATTTGGCTTTTTAAAGTTAACTGTAATAAAAATACCTTCCTTAACAATAGTCCCCTAAGTATATGCTGAACTACCCCTGAGAATTCGTGGTGGAGTAAAAGACGGATGACGTAGAGAATCTGTAAGGCTAGAGAATCTGTAAGGCTATTATTATCTGTGCCTACACTTGAAATAGTCACAGAAAGATATGAATCTTGTTTGTCTCAATAGACACACAGAAACGATGTTTCATTACCTCTATACAATTTTTTTGTCTTTATTTTCCTTTGTTAGATAATCTTCAGTGGTGTCACATAATTGTGTTAGAAATGAGTCATCTTCATTACTAAATTTAAGTGCAAATGTTTTTAAGAAAAAGCCCATTTCCTAAACTAAAAAAGTTATGCAATTCTTGTGTAAGTACTGCCTTTGAAAAATGTACTTTTTGCTCTTATATGTACATGGCTTAAAAGTTAATTTCATTTTTCATTTTTTATTTGATGAGGTCAGAGAAAAATGACTTGAAAAGAAACATCTTGTTCTAAGTACTCTTCTGTACATTCTCTACTAAAGTATTTTTCTCTGACTACCAGAGGTTAGATATTTCATATCAAAGGACAACTTTAAAAAAAAAAATCTTAGATTAATTCAGCTTTTACCTTGACAGCCTGTATTTATGAAACATAGCATAATTTTGACACTTCTAAAATGGTTTTCTTGGCCTTTCAGAGTTGCCACTACTTGTCTCTAAGTTTAACTTTGATCTTAATTGACTTCTTTAAAAAAAATGTACTCTTAGATAACTGCTTATATCAAGTATGCCAACGAAATCAAGCTTAATTGCTGAATATTACTGATTACTGACCACCACCCCACTGTAAGCAGTTACATAATTTCTTCTGGATCTTTGCTTTAAGGATCAGTGCCATTGCATAACACTGATCAGATAGCTGTAATTATTTGAGGTGACACATGGCAATTAATCAAAGTGATTTGACTTAACAAACTTCATCATTCCATTATAGGGTATTATGTGAAGTCAGATTCCATATTTGGTACAAAAACAGAAATCTTTTTACCTCTTTGAAGAAGATATAAAGGTGTTTGTGATTCCTAGAGCTTGTACCTCTCTAATAGAAGATAAGTAAATGGTAATCACCAGGCAGTACCTTTCCATGTAAAATTGCAGTATATTGTGTACTTTTTATTTTAAGGCTGACACAGTCTGTTTTCATAGGCCATGATTTATGGCTGTTTTTAAACTTCTTAAGTAGATGTAAGGCTTAGTAACATGTGCTTTTTGTTGTTGTTTGTTTGTTTATGGGTGATATTCTGTTAATATCACCAGACATACTAAATTAGCAAGTCGTTTCCCTTCCAGGGTTGTGCCTCTTGGGTCTGTGCAAACCGTGAATGGCTACACGTTCAGAGGCTTTATGTCACATACAAATAATTACCCTTGTGCTTACCTCAATGCTGCCTCAGCCATCGGAATGAAGACACAGGATGTGGACTTGTTCATAAAGAGACTTGACAAGTGTTTAAAGATAGTAAGGAAAGAACAAAATAAAGAGAGTGATGGATCTGGAGTTGACAATTATGACAAAACTGAAGATGTTGCTTTTGAAGAAATGGCTTTACAACTAGGTAATGTACTTCTTGACACATACCAGGATTCTTCTTCGTGACATGTGAAGGGTTTCTTTTTGATAATTTGGAAGAAATGATGAGGCGACAGTACAAGCAGTTGAAAGACAAGACTTGGGATTTTTGAATTGGGATTGTCATGGAGAATGTTTAGTCAAGGAATAGACTATGGTCTGACTTAGCCATTGATGATTGTTACTTATTTGTTCTCACCCTGCCTCAATCATTATGACCCTTAACAGATTATAACACACAACTAGTGTTATTCTAATTGTTAGAATATGTGTCAGTTAAGTAAGCATTATGATTCAGAAAACTCGTACTAATATAATGACAGTAAAATTACCACTAATTCTCTCTGAAATGAGTACACTGCCTCCTCCTAACCATTCAAAAATTACTTATGTTTCTGATCACACAGAATTTAGAAAGATTTCTAATGCTGATTGCTAGGTGTTTGTTGATATGTGCCAGTCACAGAATGCCTGTAAAATGGACCTTTCCCAGGGAAGCAGCATCAAGGTTAAGCTTTAACTTTCTCTTGGCAGCAATGGTTCTCAACTGGGGATGATTTGCTTATACCTAAGCAACATCCGGGCACATTTTTGGTTGTCATAACTGGTGGGAAGCTGTTGACTTCTAACATCCTACAGTGGACAGGACAACTTCCCAAAACAAAGACCCTGCCCAAGAATCTCAGTATTGCTATGGTTGAGAAACTGCTCTAAAGTGAATTCCTCAAGTAAAGAGAAGTTTTCCATAGCAGCTTTAGTTATTCCATAGTGCTTCAAAGAAGATAGGTAGCTCTGTAATGTTTATCTAACTGAACAGTGTATAGACTCTTAAGTGATAACCAGGATTACCAATTCTAAACATGTAACTGTAAATTGTGTCATATGGCACTTGTGCATTTCTCCATTTGGGCAAGTGAAAACTATTCCAGAGGTTTTGCTTTAAGCAGCCTTTGTTTGTTGGTTAGTTTGTTCAGGTGTTGTGTACAGCTGTCAGCAAGAATGGTTAACATAGGTGTTTTTGAGCATGTTTTGCTAGGGAGCTGAAAACGATGCGGTGTGATAGACGGGTGGATTCCCCCCTCCCTGCCCACATGCTCACTTTCTGAGTCTGAAATTCTAGGCTTCCTGGCTATACCACTTATTTTGTTGTTAATTTTAAGAAATAGACTGATATCTCAGAGTCTGGAATTAGTGAAGCTTCTGAATACACCAAATGCTGAAGCCATGTTTCACCAGACCTGCTCTGTGGAGCATTATTCCTCAGAGATGGTCATGGGGATAAAAGGCTCTGTGGGCAAATAATTTGGGGACTTTGCAATCCTGTGTATTGGCATATTAAACACTCTAAGAATTCCTTTGAAACCAGTTTGAATGTATCTTTATTTAAAGGTGGAACTTGTTTTTTAAATTAAATACTTATTGACATCCATTGAACATACTTTTGAAAACACTACAGTAGAAAATGCCGCCTTGATTTCTGGATTGTAGTTTTCTTTATTGATTTGGCAGTTAAACATGAGCTCAGATACCACTTCCATTAATGTGTAAGTTAGACTACTTTAGACACTGGCTTGCCAACCTCGGAAGTCCAGATGGTTGAGATAAAGTACGTAGTTATAAATATTGTAAAAATTACTTTTAAATTACTATATCTTTGGGGTTCAAATATATTAAATATTTGTTTTTACGAAATAGCTGTAATAACTCATTTCAAAGGAGTAAATCCTAGATTAAAAAGGTGGGTAATGTTTTATGTGAATTTGGGGCTGAATTGTAGCACCAGTAAAATTGAAGAGTCACAACAGAACCTGTAGAGTCTACGAAAGAGAACGCCAGTGTAAATACTGGCTGCGCAGCTTACTGTACACGTGAGCCAAAATTGTTTGATGCAACAAGTGGTGTACATTGTGTGGTCATCATTTAGCTAAGAAAGGCCAGAGCTGAGAGACTAGCAACTGTTTGCCATCTACAGGGCATCAGCAGTTCTTGGGCTTCAGCTGCTGAATAGATAATAATTCTAATTGAAGATAAATGACATGAAGTCACACGTGAACAATATGTTATAACACTTCATCTCTGCTGCATAAAATCAGCTGCAGTTTGTATTATTAGCCCTTTCTTTTCAGAGGTTTTGGAATTCCAGCTCTGTTTCTGCTGGTTTAAACTGAACCTTGAGGTTCTAGAATTCGTACGTTTTTGAAGGTCCTGCCTAGTCAGGCGTTCCTTGGCCTGTACCCCAGGGTTGTTTTTCCTTGCCCTCTCCCATTTCCACATAGACGTATAAAAAAGTCTGTACAGGTAATTCTTTTAAGTGTCAAGTGCTAATTGGTAACCCTCGTAATTGGCCTTAGTTTTCTTGGAACTGGCAGAGAGGCAACATGGTACGTTTTCCAGGCATTGATGAAGATGACCTATCTTTAGGATTCAACTGCCTTTGCTAAGACTGTATCAGATAGAATTTTGGAGTTTGGTTTTTAAAGTCATTGGGCTGTGTGGTTGTCTGCCCAGAAAAGAAAACTGAGGAACACAAAATATTCTTTCGGTCCCTACACAATGTGTTACTTGTACGCACAGCAGGGAAAGGTATTTTAAATCCAATTCTCAATCTGGCTCTTACGTCTTTTGCTGATGAATTCTTACCCTGTCAGAGAATGATATGTGATACCAGCCTTAGGAACTCCGTGTTCAACTATAAATCTTTCTATTTAGCTCTTTGTATTAGTTGAGTGAAATTACAGAATATGAATTATTGAATACAGTTCTGTTCAGCCAATAGTCACTTGAAGTGCAGCATGGTAAATTTAAATATAAATTAAGTTTTTTCTAATGTTTTGCTCCAGCACATAATTCTGCTGTGATTCTATTTCTATAACCACCCTGTAATAAGAACTTTAAAGAGGCCTAAGCTACAGGATGTGCTTTTATTTTTAGACTATATGCCTGTGTTAGGTTTTAGTAGAATTTATATTAAACAAAGGTAGTTTTTTTTTTAACCAGTGATATTACTTTAATATTGAATTAGTAGCTCATCGTGAGAGTTAAATTCTTGTGTTCTTTCATGGAGTAAAATAGCCAGCACTTAACAACAACAAAACCCCTGATGATTCTCATTCATGTTATACTTGGAGAAATTTTTTTGAGTACATATATATTTGATGCATATAAAACAAGTTGGGTTTTCTTTTCTAAGATATGTACTAATTTCTGCCAGGCCCTTAAATCGTTTTGTTATGTTTTGCATTTCATGAGGCCAACCTTATTTTGTAACTAAGTTTACATACACAGAAGTTTAGTCATTTCAGAACTTTGATACCCTCTGAGTAATTTGATAAGAATAATTGAATAGGCTGTTAACATTTTGGAGAAAAAAAAACCAAAAACCTCCTGTAAACTGTTTTTTCCTTGTCTGTCACATTGTGTTGACATATCTTTTATGGCCACTCTTAATATACAGGTCTAAGACCCACAGCATCCATTTGTGCCTTTTTTTTTTTTTTGTACTTTCATGCTCCTTTTAGCTAGTATGGTATATACACGTATAAGATGAAGAGTTCAAAACTAATGAACATATCTTTATAATTTCCCAGCTAATATCCTACCGTTCAATTAAAGGCCTTAAGCAAAATATGGAAATGTTTATACTGTCTTATTTTTATCAAGTGGTATCAACTTGAATTTTTGGAGAAATGTGAACAAAATCTATGTTTAGCTGTATAATTTTGGGGGATTTTAGCCATTAGAATTGAAGCTGATATCAGCCTGCTAACCTGTTTGTTTTACCAAAAGAAAAAGATGTTTCCAAAAATATTTTTGGTGTAGACTGTTTAAAAGTGAAAATGAATTATATAATTTATTACATGAAATAAATCTTTAATAAATCATTGACAGCACATTATATTATTTTACCTAATCATTGCTACAGATAAAATCTGAAAGTACACTAACACTGAATTACTTGCCCATTTTTTTCGTTCAGCCATCAGTACCACCTTGCACAGATACCGGCAAGAAAAGTCATAATGAGAATCATGAGTTATAGGGGGTGAGGGGTGGCTAGATGTCATGCATGTTCTCTGGTCCCATTCCCTGCACCAGAACGCAGGATATGGTGAGCCCAAAAAGGAACACCCACGGAGCCATGGATAGGAGAGCCATACCACTATATTCTCGCTGGCGCTGGCCAAGACATAAAAGCAAACATCTGCCAGTACCCCAACGAGGGGTCTTCCTGCACCCCAATCTCACTGGTGGTCGGGCGAGACCCAGGAAGTAGGATCCACATGATCCACAACCTGTCGACCGCTTCTCTGCCAACCAACCAATCAACCAACCAACCAACCAACCCCCACTTACTAACTGCAATCCGCACTCGCTAACTCAGCCACGGCAGGTATATCAGTGGCCAACGGCTAACTGGTTACAGCTGATGGCCATCTACTACCCAAGCCAGCACCTTTCTACGTGAGACCAAGAGCCTGGAAACTGCTCTCTGGGACTCTGTCCCCACACTCCACCCCTACAGGGTCTTGCCTCACAATCTACGCAACAAGCACCTTCCATGAGGGGCCCTGTGTCAGAAACTCAGCTCACGATAAAAAGTTTCAGTCCAGTTCAAGTAATGTCCCTGGGGGTGTCCCTCGATGTCCACCTACTTTCTGGGCACGGCCCGATTTCCTGGGTATAGCCAGGGTTCTCACATATTCTCGACGGTGTCCAGTGAAGACACAGGAAGTAAACATCCACCTGTTCCCCAACAAGGGGTGTTCCTGTACCACAGTCTCACTGGCAGCCGGGCGAGACACAGGAAGCAAACATCTGCCAGTTCCACTACATGGTGGTAGGTTCCTAAGCAAACAGTCAAGCGGCCCATCAAATCAGTGATGGAAGACACTTCCCCATAGTCCACAGCCATTCATCAGGGCTGTGTGCCGGCCCCGCAATGTGTGCCCTCTCTGCAGGGTCAGGGCTCCAAGTCCATCCCAACCTGGGGGTGAGGGACGACCTTGACCTCACCCGCATCCTCCACCGAGGACTCAGCAAGCGTTTCCTCCTGAGACTACAAGTCCCGCATCCAGGCTGCCTCAGCAAGCACTTCCCAGCCCACAGGGCCGCAACGACCTTTGCTTTCTCTGGCTTATGCTGGTTGGAGAACCATCCACGTCCTCCCACCCCTCCATGGGAGTCCAACTCCCGAGAACAGTAGCCACTGGGCACCACACAGTGTGTGGGGGCCACATGTCCTCCCGCCCAGAGTCAGACGCCATTCCTACCTGGCCGGAATCCTGCTTGTCGTGCCGGGTGTCTGATTGGGTGGAGGCCTCGGTATAAAATGTCCACAACTCTAGGAGCACATGGCAGCAGCAGACCACCAAAAGGAAAACGTCGCTTGCTTTGGCCAAGAGGGTGGTGTGCCATCCAGAGGCTTGAGAGGACCACCAACTCACCGAGGGCTCACGTTTCTCCCAGGCAGATCACATTTCCTGTTCTGGCACCACTCCTCCCGGGCTTCCTGAGACTGAGTGCTCATACGCCCAAACTGCTCCACCGCCCTCGGAGAGTTTTTGACCGTACCCTGCTCGCTGCGCCATGTGTCATGCAGGGTCTCTGGTCCCACTCCCCGCACCAGAACGCAGGATATGGTGAGGCCAAAAAGGAACACCCACGGAGCCATGGGTAGGGGAGTCATACCACTGTATTCTCGCTGGCGGCTGGCCAAGACATAAAAGCAAACATCTGCCAGTACCCCAATGAGGGGTATTCCTGCACCCCAATCGCGCTGGTGGTTGGGCGAGACCCAGGAAGTAGGATCCACATGATCTGCAATCCGCCGATCGCTTCTCTACCAACCAATCAACCAATGAACCAACCCCCACTTACTAACTGCAGTCCGCACTCAAAACTCAGCCACGGCAGGTATATCAGTGGCCAATGGCTAACTGGTTACAGCTGATGGCCAACTAGTTACAGCTGATGGCCATCTACTACCCAAGCCAGCACCTTTCCACATGAGGCATAGAGCCTGGAAACTGCTCTCTGGGACTCTGTCCCCACACTAGATTATTAAAAAAAAAAAAAAAAAAATGTAGGCGATGACATTCCAGCATCCATTTTGTAAAGGATCTGTTTACTATAGAAAGTTGGATGCTTTGAAGTTAATCTTTTCTAAAGGAAGCGCTTTGTCTTTTATTTGGAAGAAAAATAGGTTAATATCACTTCCTTCAGCAGACTTCATTTCTAAATTTTGCTGTTTGAATTTTGGAAATAGTTCTCATTTGATTTGGAGCTCTGCACTGGTACTTTTTATTAAAGTTTATTGGGGTGACAATTATTAGTAAATTTACATAGGTTTCAGGTGTACAATTCTGTAATGTATCATCTATATATCACATTGTGGGGGCAGAGCCCCAGAAAGTAGTTTCCAGGCTCTCAGCCTCACATAGACAGGTGCTGGCTCAGGTAGTAAATGGCCATCAACTGTGCTTGGATGGCCATCAGCTGTGGCTAGTTGGCCGTCAGCTGTAACCAGTGAGCCATTGGCCACTAATATAACTGCTATGACTATGCTAGCAGAAGGAGAAAGAGAGAAAAGAATAGGGGCTAGCAAGAAGATGGCGGCTGGGCTGGCAAGTGTGGATGGCGGTTTGCGGACAGTGTGGACCCAGCCTCCAGTGAGAGTATAGTGCCGCCAGAGAGAATATAGTGGTATGACTCCCCTACTTATGGCTCCGTGGGTGTTCCTTTTTGGCCTCACCATATCCTGCGTTCTTGTGTGGGGAGCGGGAGCAGAGACCTCGCAGGCCTCCCTGCATTACAAATGGCGCGGCGAGCAGGGTCTCCCGCATGACACACATTGTGTGTTCACCACCCAGAGTCAGTTCTTCCATCACCATATATTACCTTCCGGTAACCACTAAACTATTATCTCTATGAGTTTTAGTTTCTTCATTTATTTGTCTTGTTCCTTTGTTGCTTTCAGTTTTATATACCACATATCAGTGAAATCAGGTGGTTCTCAACTTTATCTGTCTGATTTATTTCGCTTAACATAATAATCTCAAGATCCATCCATGTTGTCACAAACGGCAGTATTTCATCTTATGGCAGAATGGTATCCCATTGTGTATATATAGTACAACTTCTTTATCCAATCATCTATCGAAGGACACTTTGGTTGTTTCCATGTCTTGGCCACTGTAAATAAAGCTGCAATGAACAGCAGAGCACATATATCTTTATGGATAAATGTTGTCAGATTTTTTGGGTAGATACCCAGGAGAGGGATTGCTGGATCATATGGTAATTGTATTAATTTTTTGAGGAACCTCCACACTGCCTTCCATAGCGGCTGCACCAATCTGCATTCCACCAACAGTGTATGAGGGTTCCTTTTTCTCCACAGCCTCTCCAACACTTACTTATTATTTGTCTTGATGATGATAGCCATTCTAACTGGGGTGAGGTGATATCTCATTGTGGTTTTTATTTGTATTTCTCTGACAATTAGTGATGTTGAGCATTTTTTCATATGTCTATTGGCCATTTGTATGTCCACTTTGGAGAAATGTCTATTCAGGTCCTGTGCCATTTTTTAAACTGGATTGTTTATTTTGTTGTTGTTGAGTTGTATGAGTCCCTTATATATTTTGGATATTAGCCACATATTGGAGGCATTACCTGCAAAAATTTTCTCCCATTCGGCTAGTTGCCTCTTTATTTTGTCAATGGTTTCTTTTGTTTGCACTGGTACTTACTAACCGTGTGAGCTCACATATTGAGCCTCTGAATCTCAGTCTTATCATATGTGAAATGGGTACAACCCGATAGGGTTGAGAATTAAATGAGATGATAGTACATGTAAAATGATTAACTCAGTGCCTGAAACATAGTACTTACTGTTAATAACTTCTATAATGCTCTGCATAAGGCTATACTGTACCACGTTGTACTAGATTAAATTAAAATATATTCACTATCTAGTTTATTTAGTAGCACTTTTTTTGAGAGGGAGTCATTGATGAATTTTCTCCGTTCTCCAGTGGAAATTAAAAAGTATGTAGTTGATTTTAGATGACCATCTTTTTTTTATTTTCAGAGTTTTTCTATTTTGGTTTCTATGATTTACCTTTTGTTTTACATTTACATGTGAGAATTAATATATATATATATTTAAAGTGCATTAATTATTTTATGCACCTGGAATTTCACCTCACAATCCAGGAGTGATGTACCAAAAAAGTTTGTCACAACGACTACCACAGCAGTTGTATTGTCTGACCAAAGCTTTTGGTATAACCAGCAGCTCTGCAAACATAGCAGTAGTTCATTACACTGAGCCTTATTCCTAGATGACTGTAGCAGAACGACTGATGCTGGCCCACATTTACCTCTTTAGCACACCTCTTTCCTGCGCTCCACACTTGTGCGAAACTGCCTACTCATTTCTTGGAGGCCTACTGGATGTCTCAGCTTCTATATGCCAGAGGTAATTTCTTGAGCTTCCACCAAACTTGTTCCAGCCCCAGCCTTCCCCATCTGATCACACTTCTGTTCTTTCAGTTATTTAGGCCAAAAACCTTGGTCTTATCCTCAACTCCTCTCTTCCTCACATCCTACATCTAATCCCTCAAGAAATCATGTTGGATCAACCTTAAAGCCTTACCCAGAGTCAAACCATTTCTCAACTCCTCCTTTGCTGCCAACCAGGTCTGAACAATCAGTGTTTCTTGTCTGAATTAACATAGCACCCCTCCACCCTCCACAAAGAAAAGTCTCCGTCTTCCTACCCATGCCCCGTTGCAGTCTATTCGCAATACAACACCCAGGGCGAACCTTTGAAGACATGTGTCATATCACTTACCTGCTCAAACTCTTGCAAACAACGTTCTTGCTGGTCCCCAAAGGCTCTACAGCATCTGGCCATCCTGCCCCGACCCCCTTTTCCTTTCTGACTCTCCCTGCTCTTCACCGGGGCCCTCTGCTCCAGCCAGACTGGCCATCTTGCGTTCAGACACTGCAGGCCCGCTTTGCCTTACTTAGAGCTTTGGTTCTAGCTATTCCCTCTGCCTGCAAAAATCTCAACCCAGGTTTCTTGGCCAACTCCCTCCCTCCTTCATGTGTTTAATCAAAATTTCTCTTTTCAGTGAGGACTAAATACTGTAGTTATCTCCCCTAATGAACCTTGTCTAAAAGTTGTCTCAAAATTGAGAGTAGAGCCTCAGTTTCACTGTGCATAAGAGTCACCTGAGGTTCTTGGTAAAACGAGGATTTGAATTCAGTGGTTCTAGCAAACCCCTAGGTGATAACTAACACTGGGCATGGACCCCACGATGAGCAGAAGTCGAACATTGTGGGATCAGAGCCAGGAGTGCATTTTCCAGGCTCTCGGCCTCACATGGAAAGGTGCTGGCTCAGGTAGTAAATGGCCATCAACTGTGATCAAATGGCCATCCGTGGATGTTCCTTTTTGGCCTCACCATGTCCTGCATCCTTGTGCGGGGAGCAGGACTAGAGACCCCGCATGACACCCTACATGACAAACATACTGTGTAATTTACATATTTATTATGTCCGATTGTTTGTTTCTCTCCCTTTTTGTAGAATATAAAGTTCACCGGAGCACGATCTTAGTTTTGCCCACTCTTGTATGTATTCCCAAGCACCTAGATGGCACCTGGCATATGACAGATCCTCGACTATTTGTTGCATGAATGATTCCCTAGGCATTATTAAATATTTATGTAACCATGAGATCCCATATTGTCTGATTGAGACTATTCAGTGGTTTTCTATTGCTTTTAGAACGAGATTCTGCTTGGTGTGGCAGACACACAAAGATACTGCTCTGATCTCCCTTCAAAAAAAGATTTGCTACGTCGCTGCACGGAGTGTGCTTAGCTAACAGCCTCCCTGCTCGTTGCTCCTTGAAGGTTAGCTCCAAACTCAGTGTTTGAGCCAAAGTCGAGCTCTTTGGCCAATTTCTGAGTAAGGTTGTGGTGTAGGGGCCTGCCTATTTCCACCTGATGCAGGACCCCTCTAACAGGTAGTTTTTGCTTCAGATCCCCCTGGGAGCCAGCTGACCTTTGTGGGGTTTGCATCACAGACTGATGGCTCCCCCTTCCCCGGCCTACATCACCCCTTTTCTCTCACAGGCATTACTTCCCCATAAGCCTTTTATGCTCTATGTTTTTTTTAGCCTTTGAAAAAGTTTATTTTTAAATTATAGTTGACACATGATATTATATCGGTTTCAGCTGTACAACTTAGTGATTAGACATTTACATACCTTATGGACTGATTGCCACGATAAGGCTAGGAACCATCTGTCGTCGTACAGAGTTATCACAATATTGACTATATTCCGTATGCTGTATATAACATCCCCGTGACTTATAACTGGCAGTTTGTACTTCTAATTGCCTGGTGGTAAGGCATCGGTCTCATAAACCTTTTGTACTCTTAACCTTGTCTCAGCATCTACTTCCCAGAGAATCCGACCGACGCCGCCTGTGGCCTCTGGGCGGGCTATACTCCCCTGCCTACCGGTTTAGTCTCCTCCATCTCCCCCCCCTCTTCGCCCTTGCTCTAAACAGACCCAGAGTGCACCCACTTACTACTCTTTAAATACTACCAATCCAGATATAGTTCTTCATTAGCCTAATAAGTCTTGCATTTTGTTGGCCATCGCAGAATCTTATGTGGTTTTAGTCTGGCATCATTTTGGGGGGCTGTTTTGTAATTTAAAATACTAGCTACTGGCTTTTAAGTCTAGGGCAAGACTTAATGATTTAGCATACCTTTGATACATGGTCTGTATATGGGGAGAGAAGTGTACAGAAGTATACAATCATCTCTGACCAACCTTCAGGAAGTTTCCTTAAAGGCACTGTAGTGACTGTGAAGTTCTTAACAGGCCAGACTTCCACCCTAGCTCTGCCACTTAGTGGCTGAGTGACCTGGCACAAGTCACTTTTGACTCATCTGTCAAATGAGGATAGTAATATCTAAAAGGGTTAAAATAAAGATCAAATGAAATCATGTATAAAGTACTTACCGTGTTTCCCCGAAAATAAGACTGGGTTTCATACTGTATGTCCCCCAAAATAACCTGGGTCTTATATGAATCGTTGCTCCAAAAGATGCATTAGGGTGTATTTTCAGGATATGTCTTATTTTTTCATGTACAACAATCTACATTTATTCAAATACAGTCATGTCATCTTCTGGACCATCGTCATAACATATTAAATGCATCTGTCTGGCTGATGATCTTAACTGGGGCTTATTTTCAGGGTAGGTCTTATTTTCGGGCAAACACAGTAGCAAGGAGTCTGGTATATATAGCAAGTTCTGTGATAGTAGCTATTGTTAAATGGTGGCTAAGAAAAAAAAGGAAAATAAATAGTATCAGAAATAGCTTTCCTAAAATGTAGTTATGTTTATTGGCCTGATCTTGATTAAATCTTGTTAGGTCAGACGAAAAAAGAAAATTGAGACTGGAACTGTAGTCAGAGTGTTGACGTAAGAAACATCTGAACCTGTAGAGAATTTTAATGAGTTTATTTGAGCCAAACTGACAATTGCTGGGGAAAAAAATCTCAATGGATTAAGAAAATGCTCTGAGAACGGCAGTTTTGCAGCTTATTTTATACATTAGAATCAAAGGAGGAGATGTAAGGAGGGTTACACAAAATCCATTGGGGGCAGACTAACAGGGTAGGAGAAAGCAAAGCGGGTAAATCTCGGATTGGATAAAAAGTAAAGCGGAGAGATACATACTTCTTTGACACTGGTGAGACAGGATAGTTCAGTAACATTTACAGCACATAGAGATGATATTCAGGGAACAAGACAAAATGAGGGGTTCTGTTGTCTGCCCTGGTGTGGTGGGCTGTGCCCGGAGGGGTCCTGAAAAAGGCCTTACTCTGACATTCCAAGGGACATTATCTTAGATGAAAAAGACAGTAGACAGACTCGCTTAAGGTAAAGACTGACCTTTGCCAAAGAAGCTACACGTCCAGGTAGTGACTACCTACCATGACCTGCTTTTAGTGAGGAATTTTTATGTTCTTACCATCCTATGTAGTTAATTTTGGTCTCTGAGTTTACAGGGCCAGCGATGCTGGTCTCCCCTGAGCTTGTCAAGTTGAGTGTGTGGCCCCTTTTTTCATCCACAAGAGCTCTTGGCTTAAGTGGCCCTTTTCCTAGTGGCCCCTTCCCGCCTCTCCTCTCCCCTTTGCTCCTACCTGACTTGTCACTGTTGGATTCATTTCTTTTGTCTTCTGTCTTTTTTCTCCCATTTAAATACAGCGACATCAGGAAATAGATGACTGCTATTTGTCCAGTGTGGGGGCAGAGCCCCAGAAAGTAGTTTCCAGGCTCTCAGCCTCACATAAACAGGTGCTGGCTCAGGTAGTAAATGGCCAACTGTGATTGCATGGCCATCAGCTGTGGCTAGTTGGCCGTCAGCTGTAACCAGTGAGCCATTGGCCACTAATATAACTGCTGTGGCTATGCTAGCAGAAAGAGGAGAGAATGGGGGCTAGCAAGATGATGGCGGCTGGGCTGGCAAGCGTGGATGGCGGTTTGCGGACAGTGTGGATCCAGCCTCCAGTGAGAGTATAGTGCCACCAGAGAGAATATAGTGGTATGACTCCCCTACCTATGGCTCCGTGGGTGTTCCTTTTTGGCCTCACCATGTCCTGCGTTCTTGTATGGGGAGCGGGAGCAGAGACCCCGCAGGCCTCCCCGCATGACAAATGGCGCAGCGAGCAGGGTCTCCCGCACGACATCCAGTTAAGGACATCTGAGTTTGGATGAGTTTATCAGACGTTTCCCTAACTGGGCTATTTAAAACAAAAACAAAAATCTTTTTATTATAGAAAATTTCAAACATACACGAAAGTAGAGAGAACCATATAATGAAACCCAGAATCCATCACTCAGCTTCCACAATTGAGTTGCTAAGTTTGTTTCCCCTACACCACCCGAGTATTTTAAAACAAATTTGCGCATCATTTCCAGGTGTAGCTCACATTTCAATCTGTATCACTAAGTAAAGGACTCAGTTTTTTAAAAAGTTATCCTACCATTATCACACCTGAAATAATTAACAAGATCTCGACCATCTATGCTGTCAGTGTTCATTTCTCTAATTACCTTTTTAGGTTTGCGTCAGGATCCAAGTAAGATCCCCTCAGGGTAGATTTAGTGGAAAGGGGGGAAGAGGTGAGAAACAGTGTGAGGAACCAGTGAAAATTAGACAAGAGCAGAGTGAGGACATTCAACGTCCTCGAGACACTATTTTTCTGACAACTTCCCCACAGATTAATAATCCTGCTGGATTTATGGAGCTGTGCACACTCCACATGGGCCCCTAACAGTCCAGGACACTGCAGAAATTACGATTCGACCTGCTCGAAGTTTCATCACTTATCATGAGCCATGGACTTGCGTTCACACTCTGTCTAATAACTCAGTTTCAGTACCAACTTCCTTAACATAAGGCTGCAAATTAGAACCCCAAATCGGATGAGACCTGTAAAACAGTGGGGGTAATTGTTCTGGCGACATAGAGGGAAGCTTTGTTGTAAATAAATGTATTGCAGGTGAATCAAGTCATTATGTTGGGTTCCAGCCAGGCCAGGCTTAATGAGCAGTGAGGGGAAGGTCAAAGTGCCCTCTCAAAAACCAATTTTCAGAGAAGAAGGGAGGCAGACAGGCCCCCAGGATAGATCAGAGGAGCTGAGTGTGTGTGATGCTCCAGTGGGAAGTGTGCTTAATGTGGCTCGCGAATCACATTAGACAGACAAAGGGACTTTCAGGAAGTACTTGGGGCTTCTGACCAGGTGAAAAGCTGAGAGTGTTATTCCACAGTCCCCCCTCCAAAAAATTTGGCCAGAGGTGATAAGAAAAAGGTCCTTTATGCCATAAAGGCAGAAAGTACTTTTAGTTAGAAAGCTGCGAGGGAAAAACAAAACCAAAAACCCAACCTCTCCTTGGAGAAGTGAACCTGGGAAATGTAGCATCCAAGCTCCTGGGATACATTAGTCTAATGAAACTCCCCCTTTGACGTTGTCGTCGGGGGTAAGGAAATGGGTCTAAGGGTGACTACCCAAAGCCATGTGGCTGAGGCAGGGCTCCAAGGCTGGAGTCACCAATGGGCCCCTGACAGGACATGCAGAAACACTTTGCAAGATGAAAAGTTGATCCAGAAGTCATTTTCACGGCTTTTAGGTAAACCTTTTGTTTCCATGTAAAATGCATCAGTTTCTCTTTGTTCCCTTAGTTTTCTGTGCCTGCTCTCACCATGTCCAATTTATGCCCTGTTTGCCGTTGCCCAGTACTCAAACCTTCTGGGGTGAGGGGTGGAGGGCCAGTGGGGTAATGAGGTGGGGTAGGAGATAGGAGCCTTTTGCACAAAACCCCTGCTAACTTGTCTTGAAGACCCGTAAAAATTCTCTTCAGTTTTAATCCACTAGTTACCAGTAAATGGACCTTTTAACATTAAGATATTCAGCATTTTTTGTTTGCGTTTATGATCATTGTCTATTTTCCATTTATTCCCATCTATTTGCAATAAGTGTATTTTTGAGCCAACTTGGTTTATGCTGTTTTCCCTGGGAAAAAAAAAAAAAAAAAAGGAAAAAGCCTACAACCAACCAAACGGCTCATAGCGCCATCCCCATGGAGCCCAGCACTTCCTCGGCATGAAATTGACTGACGCGCACAAAGGCAGCAGGTGCGGGGCCACATGCCACTTGCCGCCTTTTTTTTTTAGTGTGTGTTTATAATCAGTAAATGGCTGTGGATGTTTAAATGGTTCCCTAATACTGATGGAGAGCGGATGCCATTATAACTTGAACTTGTATTGCCATGCAGATGGTGGAAATAAACATCCAATTCTGCACACAGTTTTGTTTGTCTCTCACTTGTAAAAGATCGGCTGAGTGTCAGGCCTGCGCGGTGCCAGCAGGGGGACGCGGGCGGGGGCAGAGGAGAGAGCGGGGCTGCCATCAGGCTCCAGATTGGCTGTTGTGTTGAGAGTACCCAGGGCAGCAGGTTTCTGGTAAGTGGGAGGGGGTTCATTTCGGAGGTGGACCCCGCCCCGGGTTACCAGGCAACAGCTCCCACTATCCCTTTACACTCAAGATGTGCTTCACATCCTTGACCTTCTCTGTTATAACACTATTCCAAACCCAACCACACCTCCTGGAACTCTCCCTGTATCTTCCTCTCCACCTTTCCCTTTTTAGACACTTTGAAAAATGGGGTGGGTTCAGCACTGTGGTGAAGGCACATGATTTGATGTCACCTTTCAGTAGCCCCCCCTGCTTGTCCTTCAGATTGCCTCCTTTCTGGGGGGGTCACTGATGTACTTAGTACATTTCCCTCCTTTTCCTCAGCACATTGGAAGACCTTGGTAAATAACTTGAACAAATGCTCAACTAACCTGTTCACGCTATTGAAATAACCAATAGGGTTTAACATTCGCCTATTGCAGAAATACTTGTAACAAGTTTGGAATAAAGGTAGCAATGAATCTCTGTGAAAGTTGGCAAATCAGTGAGCAGAAAGAATAGGGTGTGTTTGGGGCAGGACAGTCTTCCCAGCACCTTAAGATTCCCCAGGAGGAAGCCCACTCCTTGGGGGGCAGGCCAAGCCTGGGAAGGCCCTGCAAGTCATTTCTCTGGGCCAGAGGAAGTAGCCTCCAATTTGAATGCTTCAAGGATGATTCCAGACTTCAGGGCCGAAGAAACTGTTACATGAGGGAGGGGTGGTCAGTGTATGACAGGCCACGTTTAGCAGGCTTGGTTTGCTTTATGAATGAATCATACAAAAGCAAGACAGAACTCGCCTTTCTCTACCCCCCCAGTTGGCTTATTTCCCTCACCCCAGCCTCGTTTCTCTGAATCAAATCATGCAATAATCCTGCCCACTGCTGCAGAGTGCTTTCCCATGCATTAGCTCGTTTTCATCTCCTCACAGTCTTTGGAGCTGGGCAGGGCGTGACGATGATCATAATTTTGCAGTTAGACCTCAGAAAAGTTGGGTGACTGAGATGGCTTATCTGGCTTCATTCCAGGGGAAGACTCTAGAAACCCTGGTGTTCAGGGCTCTGACGCCAGCCTTGGAGCTTTCTTGGAAACTTTGGGACAAGGGTTAAGATCCTGCACTTTGGAGCAGGGATAGGTGAGCTTTTCCTGTAAAGGGCCAGGTCGTAAATACTTGATTGAGGCTTTGCAGGCCATGTGGCCTCTGTTGCAACTACTCGAAAGCAGCCACAAGGCAGTATGTAAATGAACGTGCATGGCTGTGGTCCAGTAACACTTTATTTATTGTGGAAACTGAAATTTGAATTTCATATAATTTTCATGAGTTGTGAACTATTTATTTTCTTTTGATTTTTTTTTTCTCCAATCATTTAAAAGTGTGAAAACTATTCTTAACTCGTGGGCCATACAAAAATAGGAAGCTGGTTGGTTTTTGCTCGTGGGCCATTGTGTGCCGACCCTCTTTAAGAGCTGGCTGCCTTTATTACATTTGTAGTTTGGGGCAGATTATCTAGATAAGCCTCGGTGTCTACAAGATGGGAAAAATAATGGTGATTTTTACCTTCAGGGACTGGAGGACGAAATGCAATGACTGTACAGGATGTAGCATAATATCTGTTATACACTTGGCCCTCAGGAGATGGGAGAGGTCATGATTTGATGACGCTAAGTTCAGGGGACGGTTTGTCCTCCCAAAATACACTGATAGGGGATTCTGATCTCTTTAAAACAATCTCAGTCTTTTCCGCAGCTGGTGCTAATGAAAAATTGTATGTTGAAGGGAAATCCAGATATGCCCATGGGACAGAAATACTTTGGTTTTTTAACCAAAGATAAGGCTTTAAAAAATAATAACTTGTCAGGGACAAGAAAGGCCCAAACAAAATAAAAACAGTCTCCATGTTTGTCTTGCTGACACAAACTCAGGATAGGAAACTTCTGCTTTCTGGCCTTAGTTTCCTCATCTGTAAAATGGGCATAATAATAGTCTGTACCTCGTAGAACTGAGGAGAGGATGGAACAAGATATGGGTGTCAAGTGCATAGCACGGTGCTGATCATGCTGTAAGCAAGATTCCAGAGCATATGAAGAACTCTCTACCTACTCCTCATCGTGCCCACCTCCAGGCTCAGTGTTGGTGTTAATGGTAGTTGTGGTGGGGATTATCTATTAGCCAAATACGCACCTTTTATGCCTTAGGACTAAGAGACAGTGAACTTTGGAAATCCTCCACTCCTGGCACCCACGGAATTCGGCCCACACGAGGGGTCACTGTCTGTGGGGCTCCAGCATCACCAGAGGAGGCTGGGGTGGAGGCAGGTAGAAGATACCTCTGAACACAGAAAGCTGCTGAGGCGCTGAATCCAGAAAAAAGTCCTGAGTCTGTCCGCTCAGCATGTGTGAACCTGGCCTAGATTTGCCCAAATCTGGCTCCCTGCTCTCCCCTTTCAGAAGCAGGAGCTTGTGACTTGGCATCTGTTTCTGGAACCCTCTATAGACCAACCTTCTTGGACGATTCTACACCCTTGAGCCAGGGAGGATGCTGTCCAGAGGTGAGAGAAGCCTCTTGGGATCCAAGAGGCCAAGTGGGGCATCTGCCTCTCTGGTCTGAAGTTCCCCATTCGTCAGCTGGAATCTCTACACCTGCCCAGAGGACTGCTGACCAGGGCTGCAAGTGACATTTTGCATCCTGTGCTGGTAGATGGTGAGCCCCATCACTGACCAAGCAGATGAAGTCCTGGCGTGAAGGGCAAATGAAGGTCAGCCCAGTCCTTGCCCATCCATCTTTCATCAGACAGCCTCATTGCCAGTCAGTCATCCCTTCCGTGCCCAGCGACAGTTCTGGCAGTGATTTGGAGCCTTACGTTTGGGAAGGATGGGGTAAGCAGGGACAAGAGTGGCTGATTCTGCCTCGCCCATCTCTCACCCCTGAGCCAGCCTCCCACCTTCTGACTCCCCACTCACTCGGGCAGTAGTCACAGCCTGGTATAGCCAGGGCTGGCACAAATGACAGGTCAACTGGCCTTCAGTTCAGTGGGACTCCCCCGGGCTCAGTTGGAAAGGACTGAAGCTGTCTGACTGAGATTTATCTGTCTGACTGAGATTTACTGAGCACTGGCCAGAGACTGCTAGTTTCTTCTCAGCTTTAACTGGGAATAATGGCACCCTTCCCCAGGATTAAATCTCCCAGCTTTCTTGGAGTTAGGTGTAGCCACCTAGTAAGGTTACGCTAAAGAGATGTAAGCTGAGTTGTTGTGTGGCACTGTTGGAAAATTTCCTTAAAAGAGAAACAATACACATTCTTCGTGCTTCCTTGCTTCTAACACAGAATTCAGATGTGATGGCTGGAGCTCAAGCAACCATTTTGGACCATGAAGTAGACGTGCTAAGCCTGGTAAAGGAGCTAGATAGAAGGAGTTTGGGCTCCACAAAACTTTTCCCTGAGCTGCACACCTCCAAACATTTTCCATGAGAGGCAGATAAATGGCTGCTTTTAAAAGTACTATTGTCATGAGTTTATTTGCTACATACAAACCCAATCTAAAGTGAAACAAGTCCCCACACATTCTTCGAGGTGGTGATGACAGAGCAGTGAGGATTGGACACACGGTGCCTGCCCTATACACTCACATTCTAATGGAGAGAGAACTCTAATGAGGAAATAGAATAATTCCAAGAAATAATTGGTGCCATGAAGTAAAGAAAACAAGATAATATTGAATGAAATGTGAATCTCAGCTGTCACATGTTTTAAGCAATATAATTTTCATGTAAATTCTGTGAAATAGGGGCTGTTATTATTCCCATCATACAGATAGGGAAAACAGAGGCACAGAAAAGTAAAGTTGCTTGTGTGAAGGCATTCTGCCACTGAGTGGATAAAGCAGCAAGTGAATCGCAGCACTCAGCCTTGAGAGCCCCCACTCTAGCAGTTTGTCACTGCTATCCCTCAACAGGCTAGAGAGAGGAAGCGCTGCTCAGGGACTGCCATTTAGCTGGCACTAGGCCCTCTGAGTCCCATCCAGTGGTCTTTATACCAATGCTATTCCTCCTCAGGTGTGACATTTTCAGCATGGCAGTCCTGGGGTGTGACACTTCTGAAGTGGTGCCTGCCCCCTTACATACCTACTGGAAGCTGCATGACCTTTCTCATCTGAATCATGCTGCCTCTCTTCCATTGCATTTTATTGGTAACTAGTGAGTCACAAAGGCTGGTCCAGATTAAGGGAGAGGGGACACCGACCTCCACTTTTCCATGTAAGAATGTCAAAGAATTTGTGGACATGTTTAAAATCACCACACATATTAGTAAGTCTCAGTGATAGTCACTCTGGTTGGGGAGGCTCCTGGGAAACACACAGAAAACAGGTGCAATGGCTGGAGCTCAAGTAACCATCTTGGGCCATGAATACTCCACAGTGAGACAGCAGGAGCCAAGAGCAGATCAGATAATAGGGACCATGTATAATCAGTCCTTCCAGACCGAACCTCACATGGATGGGAAGTGGAGGAGGCCTTGGCACTGCCCTGGGCATCAGTACCAAAGGTGAGTTCTGGCCAAATCCCCTCCCTGTCACTGAGGGCTTTGTGTGCTGTGACTTGGTAAGATGTGTCCAGGTCCAGAGGGTATCTGCTGAGGCAGGGCCAGTCCTGCGGGTCTGCTGGCCCCCAGGTGGGCAAGACCACTGGCAAATGAGCTGGTGGGAGAATGAATAGACTGCTTCCAAGTACTGACATCTTACAAGAGCAGTTTTGAGATCAACCTTACTTTTATAGGAACTGGCTCCCAATTCAGGACAACCTTCCCAAGAGAATCCCTGGAGGGTCCCCAAAAGCTGTGGAATTGTCTGAGGTTTGGGGAGTATGGACCAGTGCAGGAAAAGCTTGGGACCTTCTTCCTAAAGTCTTGCAAGTTCTCTACCCCATCACCCCCACCTCCTGCCTACCACCTAGGAAAACAGTGGGTCCCTGGCTCCAAGAAGTATCGTAGGATGGTTCATGGATTAGCAAACACAGAAATAATTGCTATTTATTAAGGGCCTAGGCTTTTTCATATATTATCACAGGTTATCTTGTTTAATTGTCACAACAATCCTGCAAGAAAAATAATGATTCTCCTTCTACAGACGAGATGCTGAAATTCAGAAAGATGTAAGTCATGTGCCTATGGTGACAAGGCAAGTGTCAAGGATAAGACTGAGAGCCAGCGCTTTCTGGCTTTGCATCTTAGTTTCCATCCTCTGCCCTATTGTAACCCTCACCCCTTGCGAAAATGGAGGGAGTTAGGCTTGCGCCAGTTTTGGGATCCTTGAGTGACTCTGCAGCTGTCTTGAGTTATTCAAGAGTAAGCTCAGCCAGGTTCAAGTTCCCCTTCTAGAAGGAGAGCATTCTCAATGCTTAGCGGGTCCCAGGAGATGTGCTGGGAGCCCCATGGATGTATCCCCCAGACACTGCCCAGACCATTTTGCAGCTGGGAACAGCTGGGCTCTGGGCAGCTAGGAAGGTGACTGTGGAACTGTTTCCCAGCAAAGGAGAACAATGGAAAATTTGGTTTATTAGGGAGAAAGGTAGGGAGGAATCTGGAACGAAAGGTCAGATTTGGTTTTCAATAAGAAGGCTTTTCTCCCAGCTTCTCATTCTTCAACTTTGTTGACTGAGAACAAAGCACTTTTTATACGTTGAACAAATGGTTTGTCCCCAACAGTTTCTTGGGAACCCCCCGCCCCAAACTCACCCTGGCTGCGACCTTAGAACACAACAACAGCGGAAAGGCTCTCTGCCCCGAGCTGTTTCCTTCTTAGAAATGAGAAGTGTGAGAAGAGAGTCATGTCTCAGCTTGGCTTTGTGCCGTTACAGAGCTACACTCCATTAACATTCCAAACCCCAAACCTCCGAAAACCTCAAGTTAAAAAAAAAAAATCTGACTTGAAAAACCATGCAAGGCTCTTTTCAGCCTTCATTGATCCAGCTTTGTGCTTTTTGCTGCAGAAATAGCAACGTGTTTGTGTACAGGACACTGCATCGTATAGACCACGCCCACTGTATCTTTCTTAAAACCCCCAAAATTCTGACTGCCGAAAACATCTGGTCCTAAGACATCCGATAAGGAAGTGTATGTAAATCTGCATCAGAAAAAGAACATCATTCTTTTTACCCTTCTCTCATTCTTTCTTTGGCCTTCTTCCTCTTTTCTCCCCTCTTTTTACCACCCCCTTTAAAAAATCCTGTTTTAAAAAATATCACGTCTTTTTTTCCTTCCCTTTCTACGTGTCTATCTTAGTTCTTTGGCTCTTCGCCCCACCCCCATCCCATTTGCACACATCCACCCATCCATCCACACCCAGCAGAGATGCACGGTGGGCCAGGCACACAGCGAGGGGCGTGGGTGTAGTCCAGACCTCACTTAGGTCTTGGAAGTTGAGCCTAGTAGGGGGAGATCTTCAAGTCATGTGACGGAAGTGAGGACAGGGAGGTGTAAGGTGCTATGGGGGCACAGGGGAAGGGTACTTCTCCCAGACTTGGTGGGCAGACAGGATGGAGCCCCAGTGGGAGCCTCAGAGGCAGCTTTATTTCCTCCCGGTTTCACAGACCATCCACGTAAAGTCACCACAGGAAACATACGAGGTGAGACAATTCAGTTTGTGAACTCATCCTAGAGAAAGTGCTCCCTACCTCATTGCTGAATATCACCTTCGAAGTACTCTCCTAGGAAAGCTATGCACTGACGCCAGCGCCTAGTCCACCCTTCAAAGCAATTTTGGAACTCCTTTTCTGGAATGGCCATCAGAGCTGTCATCGTATTACCCTTGATGTCCTGAGTGTCATCCAAGTATCTTCCTTTCAATATTTCCTTTATCTTCAGGTAAAGAAAGAAGTCACTGGGGGCCAGATCAGGTGAGCAGGGAGGGTGTTCCAATACAGTTATTTGTTTACTGGCTAAAAACTCCCTCACAGACAGTGCTGTGTGAGCTGGTGCGTTGTCGTGATGCAAGAGCCATGACTTGTTGGCAAAAAGTTTAGGTCGTTTTCGTCTTTTTCACACAGCATTTTCAGCACTTCCAAATAGTAAACTTGGTTAACTGTTTGACGAGTTGGAACAAATTCGAAATGAATTATCCCTCTGATATCAAAAAAGCTTATAACATTGTTGCAACAAGTTCGCGAACTTAATTGTCAGGCCTCATAGTAGCACGCTACCCTTGCAACACCAGCTCAGCACTGGCCCCTAGCCTTCTCTTCCGCCAGCGAGCTGCCCCAGTCCCCTCCTCTGAAGACCACTGTAGGGACTTGGGAAATGCTTCCCCAGGGAGCGCCATCTAAGCGGGGAGTGGGAGGATTTCATTATTTGGGACTTCCTTCTTTCCTCTATTATTTAATGTCTAGTGTATGAGTTGGCTAGGGCTGCCGTAACGAAGTACCCAGACTAGGTGGCTTATCCAACAGAAATGTATCACCTCCCAGTTCTGGAGGCTGGAAGTCTAAGAGCGAGGTGTCTGCTGGGTTGATTCCGTCTGAGGGACATGAGGGAGACACTTCCATGCCTCTCCCCAGCTTCTGGTGGTTGCTGGCAATCTCGTGTGTTCTGTGGTTTCTGTTGCCTCACCCTGATCTCTGCCTTCATCTTCTTGCCTCCTCAGGGCCTTCTCCCTGTGTGTGTCTGTGTCCAGCTGTCCTCTTTTTATAAGGACACCAGTCATATTGGATCAGGGCCCACTCTACTCCACTGTGACCTCATCTTAACCAAATATATCTGCAATGAACCTGTTGCCAAATCAAGCCACACTGAGGTACTGAGGGTTAGGACTTCAATATATGAATTTTAGGTGGGACACAATACAAGCCATAACACCCAGTCTTTCCTTGTGGATGGTGCTTCCACGGGAGAGGCTGTTGTCCCTACCATTGGCTTAGTCTGGGGCTGTGGTTCCTGAAAGGACTGATGGCGAACAAGTGAGAAGGCAGGAAAGGAGCCTGACTGGCTTTCTGGTGAAGAATGGAGAAAAAGCAGCAGCCAGGCACGTGAGAGGAGCTGAGCTAGGCAGAGAAGGGAGGGGTTCTCAGCCAGGAGGAGCTCGGGGACAGGAAACCAGCGGGCTGGTGGGAGGAACACGGGACTTCCGTAAGGGTGGCCCAATCAGTGCTGCGAGAACCACCTACATGGCTTTTAAAAACAACTGCTTCCCTGATGCAAAAAAGTTTTAACAGAAAACCAAAAATCATCTCCCATAATTTTATCACATCATAAAGGGCTTTTGAAGCTAAGTGCAGAAAAAGTGACAAAGAATGGCCAGATCAGTGAAGCATAGTAGTTCAGGACATGGGTGTGAATGTCAGCTCTGCTCCTTAGCAGTGTCAACTTGGATACGTTATTCACGCCCTCTGTGCTTCAGTGTCTTCGTCTGCACAAGGGGTTAATAGCTCTTCTTACTTCATTGAGCTGTTGCGAGAATCACCTGTGAGCCTGTAAGTAAAGCCCTCAGAACAAGGACCAACACACACACTGTATATTCTTCAGTGAATGTCTCTATTATTATACAGGATATGAGCCGGTGAATGTGAGGCCTGGAATAGACCTGACCACATTTACTTTGGACCTATTAAATTGTACCCAAGGACACCGAAAAACTTGCTGACACGGCCACAAAACTGTCAGTGTCCCATGAGGAATCGAGAGGTAGGGGAGTGGAGGGAGAGAGCCAGGGATGAAAAGAGTTTTTCTAGTTCTTTTTTAAGGCCAAAAGACTCAATTGTAGAGACTCCAGACTGGTGTGATAACAATCCCTATAAAATTATTAGACAGTTGTGAGTATACACGTAGAAGAAAGGAGTGATCACCCAGTATTATCATGGGTTTATTTACTACGATCAAATCATGCCAATTCCACTTTATCTCTTCTGGGGATGGGTTAATATGAATGTGGAAAATGCAAAAAACCTGTGGACCTTGATCTGGTGAGATATTTATCAAAGACACTTGCAATAGCCTTTTGGATTAGAAGGAGAAATGTGGTCTGGCTATATAGCACAGGTGAATTGACTCATGTTTGGTTGTAGCCAAAGACTGTTGAATAATGAAATGGCCTGTTTGAAAGAAAGGTCTTAAGAGCCAAGTCCCAGGAGCAAACATTTCTCTGTTGCCTTTCACAAATAAATACCATCTTCCCCAGCACTGGACCTATTATTCTGTCTTTTCTTTCCCCCTCTGAATTTAGTGTTCAAGTTTTTTGTTTGATTGTAGAAGTAACTTAACACTGATAACAAGTGTAGGATAGCTTTTTATTTGCATTTTCTTCTTAAATTTTCTCTCAATGGTGAAATGTTTCATCATCAAAATTCAAACAGTTTGGTACTCATTGCACAGTTCATTAATGCTGAATTCCTTGCAGAATCTGGCCAATGAAGGAGGGCAGTTGGCAAATAGGCATTCTTTTCTGCTGTTATTCTTTCCAAAAAAAAATATTTGCTTAATACCAACTATATGTCCCAGGCACTGTGCTAGACATGAGAGAGCCACAGGATCAGAAGGAAACCGGAGACTTTTTAGAACAAACACAAAAGGCATTTTCCTGATAGCATGGGAATTGCGGAAGCATTTTAATGAAAGCCCGCATAATGCAGCCCTCCTCAAAAGGTTTGCAAACTTCCTTACCCTTTGTGCTGGGGTTTTATTTTTGAAATAAAAGCTGATCTCATGGGAAAGGCCATAAAAAACAAAATTGCAGTCCAGGCATTTTTCTTTAAAGCACAGAAGAATGTTCAGAAAGGAACTTCTGAATGATTACATTTGGCCAACCCCGGAAAACAAGCAAACGACCCCCACTCCCAGCCCCTGTAGCTCCTACAACTAAAAACCAAATAGCCCCCAGACACAGAGTGCTGGCTCCTGCCCTGTCATACATACATAGCCAGTCCCTCTCCTGGTCCTCACTGTGGTATGTGTGTGGTGAGACCAGCTGCGTATACTGTTCCCTGCATATCACAGGGAAATGTGTGCTTGTAAGTGGAGTGGAACGGAACGTGGATTATGGTGGTGACAAGCCAGGAGCTGTCATCCCCCAGAGTTTCCCTCTGCAGCTGCGTTTTGTTACTTCCTAGTAGTACTATAAAGCGTGTTTTCTAAAAATGACAGGACAAACAAAAAAGAGAAGGCGCATTCTCCTCTTTTTGCCTAGCCCATCCCCCAGGCCTCACTTGTACCTTCTAGATCAGTCAGGGGCTGCCTGGACCCGTGTCATCCAAATGTAGGTGTTTAGTCAAGCTTAGGGTGGCCCTGAGTGGCTGGGAGTTTGGAGTCACATGGTTTCATGCAACTGGCTGAACCTACTTGAGAGAAATAAGCACGGCATCGCACGTGACCTCAGGCAGCAGCTCTCCATTCTGGTTGCCCATTAGAAACACCACAGAAGTTTTGAGAAAATACCAATGCCGGCCTCCACTCCAGACCAGCTGGCCCGGAGCTCTAGATTTCTGAGATTTCTGTAGTTTCTTAACATCTTCCCAGGTGTTTCTGAACCACCGAGGTGGCAAGAGCTTGGGGCGCAACATCAGGCAGAGCTGCGTTTGAACCTTGATTTTATTGTTGCCTTGTAAGGAGGCCCTTGAAGAAGTCTCTTAACGTCTTTGAGGCTGTTTTCTAAGCTATAAAATAGAGGATAATAGAAACTGCCTTTTAAGCTTCAGGGGATTAAAAGAGACAAAACAGCTTAGTGTTTGACTCACAGTAAGTGCTCAGTAAATGGTTGTGGTTCATAGTATTACCAGACTTCCTCCATGTTCTGTGGGCTGTGTTTGACCCATCTTCTTTCCCTTCTCTGCTCTGTCCCCCAATGTGTGGGCTTCAGTCTCTAACTCCATGGGGACCTTAGTCCTACTTCTATCACCTCTGTATTCATGATGAGAGTTAAAGAGTAAAAAAAAATCCAGCTCACAGGGTATGATTGGTCCCCAGTGTCACATGTCCATCCTTGACCAATCACTCTAGCAGTGAGCCTGTGAGACTCTGATTGGCTCAGGACAGGACCACATGGTCCACCTCAGGGCCCCGTGGTGGAGTGTAAACTGAAGAGCATGGGCTGGAGATTGGAGAAGGAACAGGTTCCCAGGAGAGAAACTACTGATGGGATTTAGCCGATGGATGCTGGGGCAAATACAGTAGATGGCTGCCTCCCACAGCTTGCCTTACTCATAGTTACCTATAACCGTGCAAAGAAATAAGTCAGGCTACAGCAAACAAAGGTGGAAAGGGACAAGAAAGAACCCAGGTGTAATGACTTTTGTTTGCTCTGTTGACTGCCATATTGTTACTAATACTTTACACAACTACAATAAGTTCCTGGCTGCTGACTGAACAGATTAAAATCTCTTTCTATGCTCATGCTCTTCCATCTACTTGGTGTATGCTCCTTCTTTTACGTGCACCCATCCAAACTCTACCGATCCTTCGAGATCCCACTTCAAATTCTCCTCCTCCAAAAAGCCTTCCATGAGCCCCTTACTCTGTTACCTCCTCCCCGTGGTCAAAGGAAATGCATTCAGACCTCTAGCCGTGTTATCTGTGTCTCTTACAACATACGTCACTTCCTATGTTGTACTACGATTCTAATACATACTATTGCTTCTACCACTAGTCTACGATCTTCTTGAGGGCGGGTTTTATTCAGCTCCGTGCCTTCATTGTCATCATAGGTAATTTTCTGTGTCAATTTGGCTGGTGCCCAGATATTTGGTCAAACGTTATTCTGGATGTTTCTCTGAGGTGTTCTTGGATGAGATCAATATTTAAATCTGTTGACATTGAGTAAAGCAGATTGCCTTCCACGGTGTAGGTGGGCCTTATCCAATCAAACAAAGGCCTGAATGGAACAAAAGACTCAACTCCTCTGAGCAAGAGGAAATCCTGACAGAAGACAGCCTTCAGACTTGAACTGCTCCCCCAGGGTCGCCAGCCTGCTGGCCTACCTTGCAGATTTTGAAGACTTGCCAGCCTCCATAATAAAATGAGGGAATTTTAAAAAATAAATCTCTCCTTTTACATATATATGTATATATGACACATATGTGTACACACACACACACGTGTATATATTTCTACACATCCTATCAGTTCTGTTTCTCAGGAGAACCCTGGCTAATACAATTACCTAGCAGAGTGCCTAGAAAAAAAGTAGGAGCCTGTAAGCATTTGTGAATAAGTGAATGAACGAATGAATGGATCCTGCATGACTGTTGGGTGCTATGCATCTAAGGGAAAACCTGTCTTTCAACTTCAGCTAATGGGATTACATTTGGAAACACGCTTCGAAAAGGGCCAATCTCTCCACAAATCCTTGTTATAATTGTTACTTCTCCCGCCACTGTTATTACCACCACTGAGGTTATTGGTTCTAGGACTTGTGCTGCTGCTGGCCTTAAAGAGTTCTGCAGTCCTTGCCCTCGTGGACAACCAGGTACCTTGTTCCAAACAACCACCCTTCTTCTCTTTCCCCAAATGCCTAGTACTGAGTGGATTAATGGGTTTTTAATTTCTAGCCTCCCTCTCACATCCGGCCATGTTGTCTGAAGTTGTGGCTCAATTTGATGGAAAGAAACCATGGTAGTGTGGGGGGTATGTTCACTGTCCCCCCTTTTTCTCTCATGAGCAAGTCATGCAGCCATGGAAGAACCAAACCATGTTAACAGATAGAGGAAGAAAGCCAGTTCTCCAAACTCATGGTGTTGCCACGATGTGTTATGAAAAGCCTTTGTTGAAAGTGTGGAGACAATAAAAATATCTGTGGGTGCCAGGGGTGGGGAGGTGAGGTAGGGGAGATGGATACAGGACACAGATGACTTTTAGGGCAGTGAAAATACCTGTATAATATAATGATGGATATATGTCATTATACATTTGGTCAAAACCATTGAATATACAATACCAAGAATGACTCCTAAGATAAATTATGGACTTGGGGTGATTCTGATATCAGTGTAGGTTCATCCTTGGTGGAAATGTACCTCTGGTGAGTGATGAGAATGGGGGAACTATGCATGTGTGGGGGCAGAGGGTATATGGGAAATCTCTGTGCCCCCCTCTCTATTTTATTGTAAACCTAAAACTGCTATGAACAAAATAAAGTCTTAAAAAAGATTTTGCCAAGTGAGAAAAGTTTCTGAAACCAATGACAAACTCTAGATGAAAAATCGCCCCGACTTATTGCAAGTCCAAACAGCTTGGCTCAGCTGAGAGGGCTGGCACCGCATTTGAAGAACAGCTGTGAGATCAATTTGGGTATGAGTTTATTAGCCATGAGTTGGCTTGGAAGGGTATCTTTGGGGAAAAGGGTCTTGGGCAGGGGACCGAAGCTACTGTGAATAATCCTGACAGCACATGCCGTTGCTGGGGAAGATTTAACTGCCTCAGCTGTGCCTCATCAGTCGGCCAGTTCAACCGAGCCTCAGCAGATATGAAACAACAAGCCAGGGCCAGGGCCAGCCAGCCAACTCTCAGTCCGGCATGGGGCCTGGATTGATTTCACCTGTTTAATGGCCGCCTCAGCTTCTCAGAGCCCCAGAGTGGGAAGAGGCGCGGGAAGGTCCTGGAGTCCAACAGTTGTCAAATCGGAGGAGACCCATGAGGCTTTCTATGGTGAGTGTCTCACCTCAGGACACAGCAGGAGGGCAGCAAGCACACAAATGCACAAGGACACCAGCTATGTGTGCCCCAGTCCTGACCCTCCAGGAGCTCATGTCCTCCCAGGGCAGAGTGAGGGAGTGAGTACCAGGTCTTCTGCGAGAACTGGTTTGCCTTCCCAGGCAGTTAGTTCCTTGGTTGAACTTTGATGCTATTTCGCTTTTTTTCTCATTCATTCATTCATTCATTCATTCATTCATTCATTCATTCATTCTGTTTACAAAGATAATATTTGCATTCTGTGTATATGCTCTTGTAGAAAATGTACATACACAAAGGTAGAAAGAAGAATGTAAAACTCTTCATCCTTTGAACATTCTGGCATTTGACAGTGAAGCTTTTGACATCTTTCTCTATGTATATACTCATGTAGACATCTGAATGTTGCTCAACATAATGAGACTTTTTCCGTTTCCCAATGTGAATTTTTTTTACTCAACGGTGTGACAGAGAGCTTCCTTCAGCAATGACTATAGGTGCAGAACATTTTAAACTTTTTTTTTTTTTTTTTGTTAATTTATTTTATTTATTTATTTTTTTTAAATTAAATTTATTGGGGTGACAATTGTTAGTAAAATTACATAGATTTCAGGTGTACAATTCTGTATTACATCATCTATAAATCCCATTGTGTGTTCACCACCCAGAGTCAGTTCTCCTTCCATCACCATATATTCGATCCCCCTTACCCTCATCTCCCACCCCCCACCCACCGCCCCCGAAGGAACTTTTATTTATTTAAGTGTGTTTTTCCAGGACCCATCAGCTCCAAGTCAAGTAGTTGCCTCAATCTAGTTGTGGAGGGCGCAGCTCACAGTGGCCCATGTGGGGATCGAACCGGCAACCTTGTTTTTAAGAGAATTGCGCTCTAACCAACTGAGCTAACCGGCTGCCCCAGAGCAACATTTTAAATGGCTGCTTAGGATTCTGTTACGTGGCTAGATCAGCACCCTGCGAGGTGATTCTCTTTGGACCCATCCATGCTCTGACATCCTCCTGCCCCTGAGTCACACTCTGCCAGGTACCTAACTCCATGCCCTATGCAGAATAACCCAGGTGAACAGCTTTGTGTCCTCGTTCTACTATCTCCTTAGGAAAAGATCCAAGAACCAGAATTTTAGGATCCAAGGGAAGAGACATTTTGACTTTAGTCACATCTAGCCAGATTGCCCTCCAGAGCAGTTGTAACCATGTACGGTCCTATACAGGTTGTCAGAGCTTCTTTAGACGTCTGCCAAAGCTGGGTGTTTTCCTGTTTTCAGTCTTTCGCAATCTAACAGGCTCAATGTTTTATACTTGACTTTAAGCACCATTTCTCAATTTGGGTTAAAATTATTTGTCTACCTTCTTTTTTCTCCTCACTAGTAGCTAGCCTAGGGCCTGAAGCAAAGTTAGGACTTAATACAGAGGGTACCAAAAAATGTAGACATATTTTAAGAAAGGAAAAAACTATTAACATTGGAATACTTAATATATACTGATAACAAAAGATGAATACAAGTCACCTTTGACTTCTGCAATTACCAGAGGTGCTCAAAGTGGTTACCATCAGCATCCAGACACTTCTGAAGACAGCGAACTACTGCTTGAGCAACGTTGACCCAAGTGTCCACTTGTATACATTTTTTTGGCACCACCAGTATATGTAATGCAGTTACTCAAGACTATTTATAAAGCAGGGCACTATACTAGGTACCCTCGGACATGGCATCATTTCTGCCACTGCCCACAGGGAGACCCAGCACGTGACCTGGTGTGTGCGGCACCTGCCTTTGGAGAGAAACAAGTGACACTGTGGGAGGGAGATAAACAGGAAAGTAAGGGGGATGCCACATGGTGGATTGCAGAGGATGTGTCCTGGGAGCAGACATGAGGTCTAGAGGGTGGAAAGAAGGAAGCATGGAATGTGCCAGAGTTGGCATCCTTGCTGTAGCCTTCAAGGAGAGATTCAATGCGGGATGAAGGGACTGAGTGTAGCAACCACATTTCTTAAACTATAGCTGAAAACCACCTACAAGAGAACCCTGCATAGTGCTTGTTCATAATGCATTTCCCTGAGTTCATCTCAAAGCAACAGAGTCAGAACCTCTGGAGATTGGACAGGTCTTGACACCCCCACCAGGAAATTCCTTTACGCACCGAAGCTCAGGAGCCATTACTCAGGGCAACACCCACTCCATAGGTGTTACAGTGAAATAGTCAGAGAAAGTTGATTTAGGGTTTACACAAAAGCAAATAACTAGTTTGTCTGGCACCCTCACTTCACCTGCACATGCTCACTTAGCCTATTGTTCTGGTGTCAAGCAGACGACAAAGGAAATCTGCCTCCCCTCCTGGTTCTTGTGTAACCTCTATGTGGGCAAACATTCTTTTGTCTGTGATTGAGGGATTTAGAGAACTGGCCGTGTGGGTACTGCTGTGTCTTCCCCACAATCACACTCATCACGACACCCTTGAGAGTCTTTGTGTGGCTAAACTGTCAACAAAATGGGAAATTTGCTTGGGCTTTCTCCGGATAAACAGGGCAGGACCTCTGTCCAGCTCTTCGGTGGCGACATAGAAGTGCACTCTCTTACTTCATGTCTGTCCCCAGAGCCAAGTTGCCTTCCCTGGGTAGGGGCAGGTCCCCCAGGGGAGCTGGCCAGAACATGGGGGGCAGTAACAGCTGCTGGAAACTTCCCAGGTAGCTGCCTATAGAACTGAGGAATGAGCCTCTCAAATGAGCATACTGTGGAAAATTCAATTTCTGCTTGTTGCCTCCTGCAGCTCTCAACTGGCCCGCTGCAGAGGTAAAGCCAGGAAAAGCTATGAAAATGTCAGAAAGCAATTGACGCAGCTAAATCATGGCTGTCATCACACGGGCATCCATACGTCCTGATCTTGCTTTACCGACAGTCTTGGCTCGGGACCCCACTTCTGATGGAGGACGGGGTGAGGGGTGCAGGGGGAACTGTGATTTCAAAGAGGCTGCCAGATGGTGGTGAGAGGCCCAGTGCACACATGTCACGCTGACTGACAGCGTCGAGAATTATGCAGATGGAGAAGGAGCCGGTTAGCTACAGTGGATGGTGTTTCTGCCATTCACTGAATACCTATACGGAAAGTAATGCACCTTGATAAGTGACCGTGAACTCTTACTAAAGGTCTGATATGCCGAGACGGGTGCGCCTTTTCCAGCAGCGATGATGGCTGGTACAGTCAGCATATCGGGATAATGTTCTTTGGAACCATCTTTCCCTGGAACCAAATAAAGCAGTTGCTCTTTCAAGTTCGCTGACTTAAGGCCAGAGGAGTGAGGAATAGAAAAAGGCAAATGTCTTTGCCGCTGGACCTGCTGGTCCTCCTTGATTTTCTCTGCCTGCTCCTCTCAAGAAAATATTCTTCCTGTCCTATAAATACCATGGAATCAACCCCACCTTCAAGAAGCCTTCCTGCATTTACTGAGTTCACCTGGCCAATACCCTATTCTTTTATTTTTACTAAATTTATTGGGGTGACATTGGTTAACAAAAGTCTATAGGTTTCAAGTGTACACATCTATAATACACCATCTGTATATTGCATTGTGTGTTCACCACCCAGAGTCAGTTCTCCTTCCATCACCACATATTTGACCCCCTTTGTCCTTTTCTACCTCTCCCACCCCCCGCCCTTCCCTCTGGTAAACACTACACTGTTGTCCGTGTTTATGTTTTTGTCTTGTTCATTTGTTGCTTTCAGTTTTATATTCACATATGAGTGAAAACATGTGGTTCTCAACATTTTCTGTCTGAATTATTTCGCTTAGCATGATAATCTCAAGATCCATCTATGTTGTCGCAAACGGCCATATTTCATCTTTTCTCATGGCTGAGTAATTAGAATGCACTTTTAAAACCAGGCACTCTCTAGTGCTAGATTCCCACTTCTTTTTTGTATGAACTGTGTGGCCTTGGGCAATCCTCAGGGCTGCTAGGAGGATGGAATGAGTTAATATGCAAAGAACATAGTACTGTGCCAGGAATAGAGGAAGGCTAATTTATTATAACTAGAATATATAATATGTACAACACATATTATAGGTAAAATATAATATTACATATATGCATTATGTACAACATATAATGGATGTATACATATATATAATATGATAATTATTAGTAGTTCAACAAATAATATTCAGTAAGCACCTACTATGTGCCAAGGATGGTGCTGGCTACTGGAAATGGGGGAATAAATATATAACACATTAAAATGTCTCCCATTCCCATCAGTGTGTAACGCACCTGGAATGAGAGCAGGATACACATGCCACTAGTTCAAACTAATGTAAAGCTGAACAAAATACTTTTTAAGCAGAGGAGGTGAGGATGAGTCTCAGGGAGAGGTAAGAAGAAACAAGGAACTCCCCAAGTCATTCCGACTGCTGGAGAGAATGGGAGGGCTTCCTGGAGAAACTCACGTGTATTCTGGACCCTGAAGGGTCAGTAGGATTGGGGGTGGGGGGTGGGGATGGGCCAGGCCTCCCAGGCACAGAGTGAGGGAAGGGAACAACAGCATTGGGCCATCCAGAATGCACGCAGTGAGTGCCACAGTGTGCCAGGCACTATGCGAGGGAGGCCCCTCAAATAGAGCAGTGACCAACATGCATCACGAAGGCTTAGTCAGAGTTAGGAAGAATGGGCTGTAACATAGAGGATGTGAAAATCCCTCCCCCACCCATCTGAACTCAAGGAATTGTGGAGAAAAAAATGGCACCAGAGGGAGACTGAAAAGGTCATGCTTTTCTGTTCCCTACTGGCCACTGGTGGAATGGGCAGCTTTACAAATATCCAGATAGGCAGGGAACATAGAGATTGGACATTTTGTACTAGGCAGGGCATGGCCCAGGGGAAGCTGCAGGCCCCTGGAGACACCCCAACCCTCAGTCTGTGCCCATATAATATGGCCGTGGGGCAATGCTAGAGAGACAGGGGTAGGGAGCCGGCAGCCAGACAAGCCTGAGGTGGGGTTCCCTGGCTTCCTGCACTGGGGTCTTTTTTGCCCTCTTTAGTAAGAGAGTAGTTTCACAAAGCCAGGCATTGTTGAGAGGAAACACGTTTTTCTAAATTCCTTTATTTTCCTGTTTATAACAGGTCAGCAAGTAAGTGGGACCAGAAGAAGGGGAAGGCAGGGCCCTGGTGGAATTCTGAATTTTTTAAGGCCAGAGACTCTCTTCTGAAGGAAAACCAAAACTACATCAATTATTTTTAACAGAGATAATTTAATATACGGCATTGGCTGAACAGAGTATTGAAAAGCCAAAAAGGAAACAGTGAAGTAAATCAAAGAGGTCGTGTAAGTAAGAGGAAGTAGGAAGAGTCAGGAGTTATTGGGCATTAGAGACACGGGGAATGAGCTCTGCAGAACTGGCATCCAGGCTGGATCTGGAAGAGGGGAAAAGAATGGAACCAACTGCAGCTGTGAGGCTAACGTCTCCGCAGATGGGAAGAGGAAGAAAACAGGCAGGAACAAGCCCCTTCTCCCTCCCTTCCTGCCTTCCGGTTTCCCTCAACGACTAGAATGTGGCAGAAGTGACAATAGGTATATTCTGGACCCAGGCCTCAGGAGGCCTTGTGCCTCCCAACTCACCTCCTGGAATTGCCCTGAGACCGCCATAGGACAAAGAACCCATGAGGAAAGCACGATCCGGAGAGAGACGCCCAGCCCAGATGCTCCAGTGGCCCCAGCCCACCTGCCGCTGAGTATAGCTACATGAGTGAGCCCAGGTGAGTCCAGCTGAAGAACCCACCGCCCCATCCACAGAACTGTGACAACTAAATGTTGGGGTTTATTATGCAGAAATCAACAACTGAAACCATGTGCACTGAAGAGACCAGTCAAGGATGGCAGGGCACCTAGAAGCAGGACGCTGGGGCAGGAGGGAGGGGTGCCAGGGGAGGGGCAAGGGGCAGGGACGGATGGCGAGAAGGAAGGGCCGGCCTCTGTGTTCTGACCTCTTATCAGTGAGTCTCATCGAGACCACAGTTGGTGGTGGGTTTCCTTGGGTTAGTCACTCTTACTTACCACATTCTCTCCTTTCTCTTACTTCTCTCCCTGGCAATGTGTCTCCAAGGCATAAGCTGGGTCCCTTTCCTGCAATGCTGTTTGCTGGCACCTCACTTGGTTAGTTCTAAGCATCCTCACTCAAAATACACTGAGAATTCTGTGTGTGTTCAGCTACTATTGTGTCCCTCTTGATCCTAAACCAGGATTCCCTGTAGGCTCTCTGAAAACACGCTGTTGTCCTACATAGCGCTCATCTCAGTTTGTAATTACATATTTATTTTTGTGTTTTAAAGGCCTGAGCTCTGCAAGACCTAAAGAGCTTATGCACCGAGACTCTGCAAGACATGATGAGTTAATGCCAGCACTTCTAGTCCCTCACCTTTCCTATCAGTTTGTCTAGACCACTAGTTCTCACAGTGTGGTCCCTGATGAGATCAATGTCATTTAGCCTCATCTGGGACCTTGTTAAGAATGTAATGTCAGTTCTCAGGCGCCACCCCAGTCCTGAATTGCCAACTCTGGAGGTAGAACTCAGCACTCTGAGATTTAATGAGCTGTCCTGGTGATTTTAGTGACACACTAAAGTTTCAGAGAACCACTAGTCTAAACAGTGAGGAGAAAGGTGAGTTGGGGAGGAAGTAAGAAATGAGGAGATGGGACCTGGAAAAAAGACAACTTTATACCAGCCCTCTTCTCTGCTTGCTTTGGCCAGTTCAGGAGGTGGAGCCAGAAATGCCAGATAGGTTTGTAGGGAGTGGTATGAATGCACAAGGACCTTTGCCCAATGAGAGAGAGAAGAGAGGAGAGAGAACAGAGAAGAGAGAAGCGAGAAGAGAGAAGCGAGAAGCGAGGAGAAGAGAGAAGCGAGAAGAGAGAGAAGATAGAAGAGAGAAGAGAAAAGAAAAAAGAGAGAAGAGAGACCACTATGCCGCTGTTTAACAGTGCGGAAACTGAACTCCTCTGGAATTAGGTAACTTCCCAGACTCACACGGCCAGGGTGTGGCAGGGCCCCTACTTGACCCCAAGTCTGTCTGTCCCCAGGATCTGCACTGCTGGCCAGCCAGTTCAGCTGCCAGACTTATTATTAAGAAATGCATCTCACACTTTTCTTAAAGAAGCAGCTAAGCAAGCACCTCAGCAGAGAAATACCCAGCACACCAGCGTTGGCTCTGAAGGTGAGAGTGTGTCAGAGGCTTGCGGGCAGCTGGTGGGCTCAGCGTGGGCTCTCACGATATGCCTGTGGGGTGCTTTTCCCTGAGTCCTTTGCTCCAAGTGTTCAGGGTGAGTTGAGGCCTGGGGATAAACAGCAACCGGCAATACATCTCCCCGAGTTTATTTACTAAAACAACATTTTTTTTTTTTATTATTTTTTATTACCAGGTCATGTTCGCAGCAAAAATATGACAGTCTACATTTTATGTTGCCATTGATCTTTAATCCGAGCCTGCCTCGAGGTTTCCTATAAAATCAGGGTTTCCTGCGCCCAAATGTGATTCCAGCACCGGAATGAATGACAGCCCGGGCTGCTCTTTTCTCATCTGAAAAGGCTGAAATTGCTTTGTGTAAATGGGTGGAAAATGCTGATATTTGGATTCTATAAATAGCTCGCCTCTTGAGCGAGCGAGTAGCGCCGGGTTTCATCTGTGCGTCTCCTTGGAGTGTTTGGGGCCTTATCACTTTTATCCAGGGTGCGGCATACAAATGAGTCCCGCCACTGTGCGCCCTGCCAGGCAGCGTTGATTTGGAACATTTGGGCACATCTACAGGTCAGGAGGGAGGGCTGCTGCTGGAGGCACACGACATTGCCCTCGAGGGTAGGGGTGGGGGTGGCTGGAGACGCGCCGAAGAACCTTCCTTTAGGGGAGAGAGAGCCTCACAGCCCCTTCTCCACACTTCCATTTGCAGCCTGTGCCTGCCTGCGTGGGAGAAGGTTCTATCTATAGCGCGCTATTTTTAGCTCCATCATCTGAAGAACCTGACAGCCAGTTAATGACTGGGACCCATCGCTGCGTGTCTGCCGCGCTGTGGAACACGCACACCCGGAGCAGATGGGCAGAGGCTCAAGGTTGTTGCATCTGCAAATTCCTTTCCTTCCCCCAGAGGTGGGCTGTTGGGAGGGGCCTTGCTCCCCATTTTCTGAGAACCCTCCTCTGTCAGGGAGGGCGCATCTTGTTCATTTCTGGTGCAGTCAGTGACATCTTCCTAACCCAGAATCCCATTCCTAGACACTGTTAACACCGTCTGGAGAGAAGGAGGGGCAGAGAAGGCAGGGGTGGCAGGCCTGGGAGCTGACGCAGGAGTCTCATTTCACCTTGGGGACTTGGAAAACCCGGGAAGAAGGCCAGTGGAGAGCCATCCCGGTTAGAAGCTGTAATTTTCCCAAAGAGGGAAAACCCTGTTTCAGAGACTTCATGCCCTTCAGAAGCTGTAGTCTGTATTGGCTCCAGCCCCTGAGTCCATAGATCAGGTGCCACATGCCCAGAGAGGCCCAGCCACCCGCCCAGGACTTCACAGCCTGCTTCTCCTGTCCCCACACCCTGTCCAGCTGCTGCATCTGGGACCAAGTTACAAGTCAAGCGTCTGCTTATAGTCGGTGAAGGAGCACAGGGAGATGTTCAGGGTTTGTCCTTCCATTCATTCTCTCACTAGCCCTATAGCTGTGGGTCATGGGGGCTGGTTGGCTGAGCACCAGGAGATCAGATTCAGAGCAAGGGGTGGCACGAGAAAACCAGTGACAGGGCCCCAGCTGGAAACCTTCGGCACAATCTTGGGTGGGATTGAAGGGTAATAAGGCAGTTGTGTCCAGTAAGGGCCCTGCGGGGGGCTTTGGCCCACAGTCAGGCCTCCTGCATGACACAGGCAGCCGATGTGTGTAACAGGTAGCATGTGTGTCATTCTGAGCCCACTACTGGAATCAGCGCAGAGTTCTCAATGCAACTCCAGGAGATAGTATCCTATTATCATTCCCATCTTACAGCGGGAGAAAGAGGGAAACTACTTTATCCACGTCACCCACCCACCCACCCAGTAAATGGGGGATCTGGGATTCAAACCTGGGCTGTCTGGCTCCATCGTCCGTGCCCTTAACCACTCTTTTATACTGCCTTCAGGTTAGACCCATCTGACTTACCCCCCTTAAGTTGGGCCAGATTTAAGGGGCCTTGGAATTCTGAACCGGCGCTCTCACTCTCAGATTCCTCTGGACCAACACCACCCAATCACAGCACTGTCAGGAAGGGTGGAAATGTTCCATATTGGTGTTGGTCGGTACCATAGCCACTAGCCCCTGGGAGCTACTGACTATTTGAAATGTGGCCAGTGCGACTGAGAAGATAACTTTTCTATTTAATTTTAATTCATTGCAATGTCAATGTCAATAGTCTCATGGGGCCAGTGGCTACCATGCTGGACAGAACAGCTCTAGAAGACTGGCTACACATTTTAATCCAGTGGGGAGCTTTTGAAGATAACAATGCCAGGATGTATGCCCGACGTTCTGAGTTAAGTGGTCTGGGGTAAGACCTGGCATTATTATTTTACATGATCTTCAGGTGATTCTAATATGCAGGTGTTGGGAACCACTGGGTCCCTAAGTCATTCTAGCCTCTTCTAGTTGCTAATAAATAGTCCTCTGTTTCTATTGTGGCAGATACTGTAGGTGATTCATTCAACACCATCCCCGAAACTTTTATCCCTTACCTTCCTCTACTCTAGAGGTTAGGAAGCTAAACACTTGATTTCGCTAATGGCCAGGCAGTTGGGAAGACACTGTTCTGGCCAAAGAAACATAAGCAGAATTCCGCTGATGCTGCTGCCTCACCTTTCTTTTTCCTGCCTAGAAGGCAACTAGATGCCTGGAGCTGTGGCAGCCATCTTACAACCGTGAGGGAAGACCAGGAGCATAGCAGATGTCCTTGTGCCACTGAGTCTTGTGCTACCTCTGAACATGTTTTAAGAAAACATACAACTTAGTTGCTTATGCCACTCTCATTATGTTTTTTTGTTCCTTGTAGCCTAGAGCATTTCTATCTAATATTGGTATCTTTTAATTTCCTTAGCATTGAAATTGCTCTAAAGACTAAACCTGTTGAAGTACATGATAACACATTGCAAACTGTGAAGCACTCAGCAAATGGACAGTGTTTGCAGTTGGTTTGTAAACATGGTGAATCTCCACTTCAAGCAAGAAATCCAAACTCAAGGGCTTGAAATTCATGATTCAATGGCAGGTGGGGAGCGTTCCCAATGGGGATTTGGCCAAGGGAGGAGCAGTGTCCTGGGAATAAGGTGACCAACTTCTCCTGCTTGTTAGCACTGCAAGTCCCAGGAAACCCCTGCATGCTGGGCGAACCAGGAGCGTTGTTCACCTTCTCTGGGAGCACAGAACAGAGACCTCTCATCGACCACAAAACATCTGCTCTTAGATTAGGTGCCTAGCTGACCTCACAGGCCTGGCCACTCGTTGCTGGAAAATCCATCAGCTGATACACTCTGGGCCGGAACATCCTCCACTCAGCATTTCAGTTGTGGTGGCTGAAAATGAATTAAGGGCTCTTAGAAGTGCTCACATACTTCCCTCAAAGGCTCCACTTCTTCTTTCTCTAAGAAAAAAGAATTGCACACCCCAAGGCAAACGGGGCTGGCACGAGGACTGAGTGTCCAGTGCTTTGCACAGTGCCGGCCCAGCACCACCCACCAAAACACATGCTGCTTGAGTGAAGCGCCTCGGGCTGGTCCTTGCTCCCCATCCCCAGCTGCTGTGTCCACACATGGGCCACCCCACTGCTGCCTCTCCCCAGCCCCATCCCAGCTGACTTCTCCAGTATTTATGCTCACCTCTTATTTGAATGGTGCCTTATGGTTTGCAAAAGAAGCTCATACACATTATCTTGTTCGATTCCTCCCACAGTCCTGAGAGGTGGTCATTCTTCATTTCATCCCCATAATATAGATGAGAAAACTGAGGCTCAGAAAACGAACTGTTTTCCAGTTTCTCTCTAATTTCTGTTTGTTCTTGCTGAGGTATAAGTTGTAGTTGTGGACAGGATTTTGGAATGTGACAGGTTTCGGTTTGAATTCTGCCTCTTGTCGGCTGTGTCTGCTGAGCCTTGCCTCTTGGAGAGATAGGATGGTCTTTCTGGAGTTCCCAAAACAGTGTCCGGCACCCAGTAGGGGCTCAGTAAGTGATCCCTTCCTTCTTTCTTTTTCCTTCCCCCCTCACCATCTCTTCCACTGTGTTTAATTTGAACAAGCTTCTAAAGGACTAAAAGTCCTTTCATAGTAATAGCTGACAGCTATGTGTCAGGCACTTTTCCAAGCATTAGTTAATTCTCCTGGCCCTTGAGGTCTGTACTATTTTCATTCCAATCCACAGGTGAGGAAACAAGGCACAAGAAGGCTAAGTAATTTGTTTATAGTCTCACACCATGCTGCTAACCACCATGCCATCCTGCTTCCACTGATTTGATGGTGGGGAATTTCAGGAGCTGACAGGACAGGGTAGTTGGATCCAACATGCCTTCTGTGCTGTTCCCATCAGGTATAAATTCACTTTAAAATAATACATATTTTGAAAACAGCACGGTGCTCTGGCAGCCACTGGGCGGGTAGGGGGGTGTGGAAGGGCAGGTATTAGTTTTCTGCTGCTGCTGTAACAAATTACCACAAACTTAGTGGCTTAAAACAACACTGATTTATTATTTTAAAGTTCTGGAGGTTCTAAGTCCTAAATGAGTCTGACTAGGCTAAAATCAGGGTGTTGCTACTTTCCTTCTGGAGACTCTAGGGGAGATTCCACTTCTTTCCCTTTTCCAGCTTCTAGAGGCCTCCTACATTCCATGGCTTGTGTCCCTTTATCTTCAAACCCAGCAGCAACTTCCAATTTATAATTCTAACCTTCTCTTTATAAGGACCCTTGTGTCTGGGACCAGCCGGATAATCCAGAATATAAACTTCTCGTCTCAAGATAATGTAGTCACATCTACAAAGTCCCGTTTTCCCTGCAAAGTAACATATTCATAGGTTCTGGGATTAGAGCACGGGTATCATTGGGAACCCATTATTTTGCTTACCATAGGGGTGGGCAGGGTTTGAATCTTAGCTCTACTGTTTGTAGCCCTCGTGTCTCAGTTTCCTCCATAAAGTGAGAGGATGATGAGGCTGGTGGAAATACCTACCTCTTAGGATTGTAAATGTTAAAGGGAATCCGTGTTCCCTAAGTGCAATGCTCTTTGGCTGTGATGCAAAACCATGGTATGTGTAGCATCCATCTAGGCCCCTCCATGTCCTCCCCCATAGAACTTGGGAGAAATGAGAACCAACGCCAAATTATGCTCTGCTACTCATTATACTATGAGTAATAAATCCCTTTGTCTCTAACCTGGGAGTCTTGTGTCTCTTGCTAGCGTCACTATCCCAGAACCTGACAGAATGGTGGTGGTGAAGTATGAAGGGGGGGTGGGTGGTGTGATCTTATCTTGATCTCGATGGGCAAGAAAATACCACCTGATCTTGAAGTTACATGTTGAAGCTTTGGTGGTAAAAAAGAGCTGTTAACATGATTAATTAGGTGATTTAGGAAGCTTCCACTGGTAACTATAGGGCAGATGGGGAGAATTGTTAGGTTATCCGACATAAGAGGAGAGTGAAGGTGATTGTAATGTTGTCTATAATCTAATTACAATATTTTGACAGAGATACCATAATATGTAAATGTATGTGGGTTAGTTTTAATCTATACTCTAGAGACAGTTAACATTTTAAGTGTTCTAATCAGAACAATCCAGGGGGGATTGATTAGCACTTCAAATCAGAAGTCCAACCTCTTGAGGTAGTTACAAGTTCTCAGCTATTTTTATCTTGGATCAATACCAGAGGCTTTGCTAATTAGCATAATGGATGCTAGAAATTAGTTTTTTATTTGTGAAATCAGTTGTATTCCAGATGTGCAGAGGAGCTTGAAATATTATACAGAGACTCCTGCTCTTGCACGGACCGAGTTGAAGGACCCAGGGAGCCCTACAGTGTATGAGTTCTCAAACCTGGCTTCCCATTGCGATCACCTGGCAGGAAGCTTTAAAAAAATGCCTGGATTCTACCAGATTGACTTAATTGGTGTGCCCCACATTTAGCTGTTACTTATGAGCTGTGTGACCTTGACCCAGTTACTAGCCTGTGTGAGTCTCAGTTTCTTTATCTATAACGTGGGACTAATAATATACCTACCTCATCTGGTGGTTTTGAGGACTTAATGAGTTAATTCATGTTGAGTACTTAGAATGGTGCCTGGCAAGTAGGAAATTCTTCACTAAGTGTTAGCCATTATTATATTCTTATTCAGACTATTTTTATGATGATCTTTGGAAACGTTTCGAAGACAGGATTATAGTGTCTATGTGGGGACAGAGCCAGGAGTGCAGTTTCCGGGCTCTCGGCCTCACATAGAAAGGTGCTGGCTCAGGTAGTAAATGGCCGTCAACTGTGATTGGATGGCCATCACCTGTGGCTAGTTGGCCATGAGCTGTAACCAGTGAGCCATTGGACACTAATATAACTGCTGTGGCTACGCTAGCAGAAAATGGGGGCTAGCAAGAAGATGGTGGCTGAGCTAGCAAGAGCGGATTGCAGTTAGCACGGTGGATTGCAGCTAGCAAGGGGAGTCGGTCAGTTGGCAGAAAAGCGGACAGCAGGTCACATGTCGTGTGAATCCAACCTCCAGTGAGACTAAGATGGTGGCTGGCAAGTGCAGATTGCAGTTAGCATGGCGGAGTGCGGGTTGCAGATTGCAGAGAAGTGGACAGCAGGTTGCAGACAGTGTGGCTCCTGCTTCCTGTGTCTCCAACCCAGCTGCGAGCAAGACTATAGTGGGATGACTCCCCTACCTATGGCTCCGTGGGTGTTCCTTTTTGGCCTCACCGTGTCCTGCTTCTTATGTGGGGAGCAGGAGCTGAGACTCCGCAGGCTGCCCTGCATGACAGTCTAGATGTTAGTTGGCTAAAACCTATAACTAGAATATTTGCCTTGAATGAAACTTTCAGGTGAGATGCTGTGGGAATTCCTGAAAAAGGAGCCCGACCTTGATCTCACTTCCAGAATAAGATGTAGGAAGTGCTTTAGTGCGAACTTGCTAGTAAATGTATACGTAGATGGCAGGACTCAGTCTGGAACTTGCTTTCAAAGCAACCTGGTGGGAAATTTGTGGAGTAGAGAACTTTGGCCTATGCCTACCTCTGGTTCAGGGGTTTTTATTACTATTTTAGGGCCTTGGACCCCTCTAGCAGTCTGGTGAAGCAGGATAATAGTTCTAACTGCATAACACAAAACAGTAGTATTATCGAGGAAATGAATTACATTAAAGTACAGTTATCAAAATATTAATGAACAAATTTGTTATAATAACATGTGACTTTATTGATACCTTAAATAGTAAGGTCTAGCAGTGGGTAGTGATAAGCATGCAAGACAGTTTAGGATACTTGCTAATAATTGTAATGTGACATGAAAAAAATCTATCTGTGATTTTTATTACTGACAAAATCACAAGCTCTCATACTACTGTGGTTTGTTGCACCATTCATAATTAAAAACAATGGTAAATTTCAGTTAAAGATTAATGGAAATAAAGATGTTATTTTTTTTTTTTCCTCATCCGAGTTCATGGACCTTCTTGAATTCCGTGACCCTCAGGTTAAAAACCCCTATTGGGAGGCTGCTAATAGCTGCCCAGATAATAGTTGGGTGTGAGCACATGGGCTTAGTTAGGTCAGACTGAAATGCCACACAATGGAAAGAAAAGGTGTCAAAGGAGGATTTATTTTCAGTTACTATTGCTATATAACAAAAAAAACTTCAAAACTTAGTGGCTTAGAACAATGATTTGTGAATTTTCTCATGATTCTGTAGGTTACATGTTTGGCCAGGGCTCAGTTGGGCGATTCTCTACTTGGGGTCTCACTTGCAGTTTTTCATATGTCTCCATTCACTTGGGAGCAGGACGAGACCTGGCGCTCCCAGGCTGACATCTCATCCTATCTAGCAGTGAGCTTAGGCTGCCAGAACAAGATAACGTAGACTGAGGGGCTTAAATAATAGAAATTTATTTCTTCACAGTTCTGGAGGCTGGAAAGTCCAAGAAGTTTCTGGCAGCATTGATTTCTTGTGAGGGCTCTTGTTCTGGCTTGGAGACAGCTACCCTCCTATTCTGTGTTCAGTTGGACTTGCCTTGGTGCATGCACCTGGAGAGGGAGCCGGGGTCTCTCTCCTCTTCTAATAAGGAAACTAATGCTGTCAGATCAGGGCCCCTCCCTTATGACCTTACTTAACCTTATTTCCATAATTCCATCACATGGGGCATTAGGACTTCAATGTGAGTTTCGGGGGGACACAATTCAGCCTGTAGCATCCTCCCAGGCCTCTCAACATGCATAACCTCTGATCAGGCCACAGGCTTCCTTACAACATGGCATCGTTTTGGGCTCCAGAGAGACGAAGTACCACATGACAGTCCTCTTCAGGCCTGGGCTTAGAAATTCAGGAAGCTGCTTCCACAATCTTCTACTGATCAAAACAATTCAAAGGCCAGTCCAGATCCCAGGGGAGGGAAGACAGACACGGCCTCCTGATGTAAGGAGAGGCACCCAAGCACAGGGAGAGGAGGAATAGCTGGGGGCCATATCTGGAGTCTGTTTGTCACGGAGGCCTAACACGGCTGGTGACTGCTCAGACCCAGGGAGGAGGGACAGGATAAGTCAAAGCTGCCACAGAGGTGTTCTTGCTCAGAACTTGCTTTTTTTTGTTCCTACACCAGACTTCCCCCGGGGTTCCCGACAGGCTCCAACCGAACCACCAAAAGCTATTCCTGAAGCTTGAGAGGTGTTAATCTAAATGAAAAAATGTGCCAATTTTATTGATACTCATTAAGAGACTTAATTATGCAGTGTGTCCTATACTGTCAATAATATAAGAGGTTGTTGCTTTACAAATGAGAATTAAGGGAACACTTTTCCCTTAATTCTCTCAGCATGTTTGGCTACTGCTGATATCTAAGCAGAGAGGATGCTCTCCCGCTTTGGGAACCTTCCCTGAGTCCTACCTCTCCCTCTAGTCAGAATCAGGTTGCTCTCCCTGGGCTCCTGTAAGCCCTACACTTGCCTGTTTGGGTGTCTTTAACAGCTTTATTGAGATATAATTCACATACTATCCATCACTTGCCTGTTCTACAACACTGGATTAGAATAATCTTTTATCTGCCACTGGCTCTCCCCTCGGCGACACATTGGACTCCGCTTGGGGACTTCAAAACTACTGCCAGCTGGGTCCCACCCCAAGAGATTCTGATTTAATGGGTCTGGACGGCATGGTACTTTTCAGAGCTCCCCAGGTGACCCTAATGTGCAGCCAGGGTCACCTTGAGGGCAGGGGTGCTATCTTACTGGTACAGAGTAGGTGGTTAATACAAAGTGAACAAGTGAACTAGTGCCCAGCCTTCCTTCTTGGGGAACTGGATCCTCTTCTTCCTTAGATTCCCAGCTGCGGGAGAAGATATTGAGGTTTTAGATTTTGTTTCTCCTTGCATCTGTAGATGAATTGGTAAAAATGAAATGCTTTTTTTTTTTTTGGCCTTTTCCTCCCTCAAGAACAAAGCAGAGCTTGGAAACTTGGAATCTTGAAAGTATGTTTTTGCCCTTGGGGTAAAAGGCAGAGTTCTCTGTTTTTGAGAGCTTAGACTGGGAGCCTAAGTGCTGGAAGACGGATGAGAGATTGGGGGGCTAAGGTGGTGTTGAGGGTCAGGGAGCACCCTGAGTGTTAATAAAAGCTAACACCGATGCAGCACTTACTTTGTGCTAGGCCCTGTGCCAAGGGCTTTATATGAGCTCATTTGTCCTTTGCTGCCACCCGATCCCATGAAGAAGATACAATGACTACTGTTTTCATTCTATCGATGAGGAAACTGAGGCACTGAAGTGGGTGACCTCAAAGTGGCAACTGCTGGGAAGGAAGTTCCCAAAGACTGGAAGGGTATGGGTTTGGAAGGGTGGCAGGAGGTGGCACGGCCTGTCCCTTGGTTCCTTTGGTGTGGGTAGAACCTTGGAGGTGACATGCCAAACATGGTTTCTTGGGAAGCTCCCACTTGGAACAGCTGGAGGTTTCAGTCTCAGACAATGGGCTTGTCAGCATTGTCCAGTAAGAACCGGGCACGAAAGGGCGCTCCAAAAAAATTCTGGATTATTTATCAACCCCGGCCTTCCTCCACCCTACTCCCAAAAGGATCTTTCCCAAGAAAAGGACTCTGGTAGGAGATGGCTGGACTTGTATTTAATTTTACATTTAAGTATAATAATAAAGCAAGAATAAAATCCATACCCACTACAATGTGTGGGAGCGGGCTGAGGGTCATAGGATGCTGGCAGTTTTGCTTCTGGGCCTCTCCTCCTGCTTTGACCAAGTTCAAGGTCACTTCATCCCGAGGCTAGCTTCTGGAGCATGTTCCCAATCTCTACCTCTCCATGGCCCAGCTACCATGACATTCCCACCAGTTCCAGTGGCCTGGCCCCGCATGTCTCTTGCCTCAGCCTGTCTGATTGGTTTCTTTAGGGAGATTAAGAACCGAGCTCAATTTAACTCAGACCCACACAACTCATTTATGCTCTATGCTCCTCAGCGCCAAACCAGCCTGAACAAATGCCAGTGAACCGTGGTTAACCCACGCCCCACCCCTCAAAAAAAAAAAAAAAAAAAAAAAAAAGCCACATTCCTGTTACAGTTCTTGGCAGGTGCATGCTAGGAAGAAATCTATATTTGATTATTTATATTCGTGTTTGGTGTTGCTTAATAGGATTTAGAATGTTCTGAGGGAAAAGAGTGTTTGAAGACAGCAGCAGGTGGCTGGCCAAGGGCGGGGGCACGTCAAGGAATGGTCCTTGCTTGCCTTTAACAGACTCTGAGTGACCCCGATTGTCATCCAGGGTCTCAACTGCTCCCCACACAAGAACGCAGGACATGGTGAGGCCAAAAAGGAACACCCACGGAGCCATGGATAGGGGAGTCATACCACTACAGTCTCCATGGCGGCTGGTTGAGACACAAAAGCAAACATCCGCCAGTACCCAACGAGGGGTCTTCCTGCACCCCCATCTCACTGGCAGCTGGGTGAGACACAGGGGGTAGGATCCACACAATCCGCAATCCGCTTGCTAACTGCACTTGCTAGCGGCAATCCGGGCTTGCTAGCGCAGCCACACAGCTGTATCAGTGCCCAATGGCTAACTGGTTATAGCTGACTGCCATCTACTACCCAAGCCAGCACCTTTCCACGTGAAGCCAAGAGCCTGGAAACTGCTCTCTGGGGCTCTGATGGAGGGTGCAACAAACTACAAGTTAAAGAATTCCCGTGGGAAAGCGGCAAGTCCATCCTCACACCAGGAAGTCATAGTACCAGGAAGTGTTCATAAGAACAACAGGGAGTATCACTGTGTACTTAGCACTTAAACCTCAGGAGTGACAGTAACAGGAAGTTTGTAATAACATGTACCATCGTGTAGTAAGCGCGTCTGCTGCCTGCCAGACACTGCACTGGTTCCCACGCATTCTCTCCTCCATTCGCACTGCCACTATGGTACAGATGAGAAGACTAAGAACCAGAGAGGTTATTCTATGCACCTGAGACCACACAGGAGGGGCCCCGACATGAGCCTTAAGCTTGAGCCTGTTCGACGTGCTCTGCTTTTAGGAGATCTGCCGAAAGGCAGCTGGGAAGAAGCCAGAATAGACTAGTCAGTGCTTCTCAGCCTGGATGCACATTAAAATCAGCTGGGGAGCTTTTAAAACAGCACTGGTGCCCAGGCCCCACCCCGGAGTGGCTGACTTAATTGAATTGAGCTGCAGCCTGGGTATCGGTATCTTTTTAAAGCTCCCCAGGTGAATCTGATGTGCAGCCAAGGTTGAGAACTCCGGCTGGATGGTCTGGATGAAGACCTGAGGCGACCGAGACGGAGGTAAGACTCAGAGACAGAGGAAAGCCGGCGAGCATGTTGGGAGCGCATGGGGAAAGGACATCTGGGATTGTTACTACTTTATTCTTCATTCTTTTTGTTGATAAGTGACTCTGCATTCAAGTTAGACTTTAAGAACTTTAAAAACCACGGTTCCCTAGATAAAGCACAAAAAAGAGAGCAAGTTATCTAAAACCCTTCATTTTCTTGGGAACTTAGGCCCAGAACCAACCTGACTGCCATTTGATACAAACACCACTAATCATCCTCACCGTGTCCTGGAGCCAAATTAACCCAGACCTGGGGGTTAATGCAGAACTAATTTTTAACAAACTTATTTATTTTTTAAATCGTGGTAAAATATTCATAACATAAAATTTACCATTTTAACTATTTTTTAGTTCACAGGTCAGTGCCATTAAGTATATTCACATTGTTGTGTCACCACCACCACCATCCATCTCCAAAACATTTTTTTCATCTTGTGAAACTGAAACTCCATGCCTAGTAAACAATAACTCCCCATTCCTTCCTTCCCCAGCCCCTGGTAACCACCATTCTACTTTCTTTCTCTATGAATTTGACTACAACTAAGACCTAATCTTATGACTGATTACTTGTACCTATATCAACTCAAATACAAATAACAATAGCCACTTTTGCGTGAGCAATGAATTATACAGCAACCATGTCAGTAAGTTCTGTTGCATTGCTTCCATTATATAGATGCTCAGACAGTGTGGCAGGGACGATTCTGTGTGTTCATACAGGAGGACTCCCTTTTCTAGCCTCTGTGACAGTTAGGTGGGGCCATACTACTGGGCTTGGCCAATGGAAAATGGGCAGAATGATGCCTATCATTTCCAGGCCTGGCCCGAAGACCCCCTGTACTGTCCACCATACTCTCTTCCCCTTCCACAGTAACCACCGAAACCACATGTTTAACATGGCGGAGTTAAAAGATGGGAGGAGCCTGAATCCTTGAGTCTCTGCTTGGAGTAGAGCCACCAAGAATGGGTGCCCAACTTGCATCGAACTGGCACATGAGCAAGAAAACAAACTGAGCCATTGGGCATATTTGTTCCTGCAGCACAGCCTAGCCCATCCTAATGTACAGGGATTAAATAACACACCACGATCGCATAGCCAATAGTCACTGGAGTCAGGATGCAACCCTAGCTCTTTCTGATACCAAATTGTGTGGTCTTCTGAATTATACCTTACTACTATCAGGTTCTCTTGTATTGCTCCCAAACTATTTATCTGAGGTTAAATATGTGATCTGTTTTTTTTGTTTTTTTTTAAAGAAAGTGCTTAATTTTGTAACAGAAGCTGATCATTTTAATGTCTCTCCATACCCAACCAGCCTTCTCTACATCATGCCTCATCTCAAAAGAAAAATAAAATTTCTCTTGCTGAGCTCCATCCCTCCAGTTGATAAAAATCCTGGCGGCCTCTGGCACTCAAGTCAGGCAGACGTTTAAACCTCCTCTTCTTCAAGAGACGCTTCTCCAGCAATTTATTTCCTGTCACTGCCTGTGTTTCTGCCTATGAAGGATGATATTTTGTTCACCTTTGGTGCCTTTACCCCATTGTATTTTGCAGTAAATGTCCCCAAACAATGCTTGCACTATCCATTAGGTAGGGCTGTCTTGACTGGCTGTCACTCAGCAAGTCTGCATTTTGCAGCATTTGGTCTAAAAATAATGTCGTTTCTTCTTAGCATATCACCCACCACTATCTCCTCTTGAGTGATTGTGTGTGCGCATTAAAAAAAACGTTTCAACGCTATTTCTTCTCTATTCTCTGTCAACACAGCACGTGCCGACAGAGGCAGAGCAAGCCAAGTGCTTGATAACCCTTTTAAAACTTTGAAGAGGAAGGTGTAGGAAAATGACCGGGTGCTAGCACATAAAACTGGGAACTTAGAAACAGAAAAGCAAAGCTGGATATCGAGCAGCAACAATACTAAGAAGAAAAAATGCCAGAAAACTTTTCACATTCTGAACTTAACAGGACAGCAAGTACTTTTCATCCAACCACTGAAATAGAGTAGGGAGGCTAGATTTAGCAAATAAAACCCGTGCATTCACTGAGAGCCTCTTAGATGTTTGGTGCTGGGTTGTGTATGCGCCACAACTTATTTGCTGTGTGACTTTGGACAAGGTGTTAATCTCTCTGAGCATCACTTTCCTCATCTGTGAAATGGAGCTAAAAACATTTACCTGTCAGGATTATTGGCAGAATGAATGAATTGCGTGCAAGGCGCCTGGCGTGAACAAGGTGCTCTTCCTTTACTCAAATCACTTTTCCTGTGGTTAAGTGTTGGTTCTTAGCAAAGTCTGTCCTCTTGAAAACATGGAGCAGAAGAGGAAGTCTTGCTCAGAAGATGAGGTAGGAGGTCTGGAAGGACCAGGGGAGAAAATGACATCCGAAGGAGAAGCAGAGGACCCAGAAGAAACATTGCCTTTCCTTGAACTTTGCCTTGTATGGGAGGAGCTGGGTTTCCGTTTCAATGGCAGGTCCCCGCTGAGAAGGTACTTTCTGTTTTCTCCCACCATCCCCTTCTCTCTGATTTGCTGTCTGAATTTTTTTTCCCCAGCGGACCCAACCTGTAAATCAATTCGAGTCTTCAAAAAAAATTTTAAGCACCTACCACATGTGTTAGGTAGCAGGTGGCAAGTAGAGGCAAATATAGGACTTAAATTTAAGGGATCAGAATCTTAGGATAGAAGGAAAGGTTCTGATTGTAGACCTTTGTGAACTGGGAGAAATACTTCTGGAAGCAGGAGGAGCTATGTAGGGATTTGAAATTATACTATATAATGCTTTTATTCAACACATTTTTTGTTTGTTTGTTTGTTTGTTTTTTGTTGTTTTTTTTTGAATACCTGTTATGTCCTGGTCCCTATGCTAGGGACCAGAGAAGTAGATGATTAAAACCCAGTTCCAATCTTGTAGTTGCTCATGGTCCACTAAACAAAGTGTTAAATACAATACAATGTGGCAAATACAATACATGGTACCACGGGAACATAGAGGAGGGTGAGCCAACTCAGACCTGTGGGGGTCAGGGAAGGCTTCCTGGAGGAGGTAATATTTGACTTAGGTCTCAAAGGAGAAGTGGGTGTTATAGAAGGGGAAGAGACAAAGGAAAAAGACATTTCAGGTGGAAAATACAGCACATGCAAAGGCATGGATCAGCTCTATAAGACCCACCCAATAATAGAAAACAACACCAAAAATAGTAGTAGCCAACATTTACTGACTACTCACTGTAAGGTAAAGCACTTTGCATGTATTATCTCATTTTACCCTCACAATAGTTCTTGGAGACAGGTGTTCTTTATTTTCCCATTCTCCAAATGAGGCAACTGAGTCATAGGGAGGTTGGGTAATTTGTCTACAGTCACTGAGGTTAAGTTCTGAGCTCAGACTCAACATGGTTTTTTCATTCCCAAAGCAAAACTCTTAAAACCTCTTTCATACCTCCGCTGAATCTGAATTTGGGGTGTTGAAGCTAAGAGCTCAGCATTCCTTAGTCATCTTTCTATACATTTGCTGTTCTCTCTTCTTTTTGACGTGGAAATCTGGCGCAATCTGAGCCCCAGAGACTTGGTGTTACCAGGATCCTTGGGCTTCCTTGCTGCCCTCTCACTGCCCACTATTCCTGCCATCTATCTTCACAAAGCACCGAATCAGAGAAAAATTCTGGGAAAAACAAAATCAATGGCCGATGTCACCCCCGGGTCTTTAATGAAATTGCAACGATGCTTGATTCGTGGTGGCCTCCCCCTCTTTCCACCCCTGGCTCCCCAAGCACTTAGCCATCACTATCGATTCCTGGCCTGCTGGAGATGGGAGCCCATTAGGAGGAGTCACTGGAAGTCTGTTAATTTGCCTTCCATTGTGGGTTGATTTTTCGCTTGTTGACTTTCTTTATCTCATTTCCCTACTTGTTCTTTTAGAAATAAATAATATTGTCAAGCTGAAAAAGAAAATAAAAAAGACAAAAGAAGTGTGTTTGTCCTCGCTCTGCTCTGTATGAGAGGAAGCCAACCTACTCTGTTTCAATAGTTGGGTAAAAAGTACTTACTTCGCAGTCCTGTTAAATTCAGTGTGGAAAGTTTTCTGGCATTTGTCTTAGGATTTTTGCTGCACTATATCCAGCTTTCTGACTTCTGTTCACATCTATATATCAGGGTCTGTGGTCTTCTTTGCTGCCCTCTCACTGCCCAGTATTCCAGCTATCTATCTTCACTAAGCACTGAATCAGAGAAAAGTTTTGGGAAAAACAAAATCGACAGCATCTATACCACTTTTAGGAATCTATCCCAAGTAAATAACCATCTCTGCTTATTTACTTATAGTGAAAATTTGAAAATAGCTTGTCTTAGGCCGCTTTGCTATGTAACAGGCAATCATAGCATCTCACATCATGCAACAATTTAAATTGGGTCCTGAAGGATGAATAGGAGTTTACCAGGTAGAGCAGAGCAGGGTCCAGGCAGAAAGATGTGTAAATGTGGGGAGGCCTGAAAGAGCACATTTAAGGAGCATTAAAGAGCTTAGATTGTGCATGTTAGGGGTGGAAGGGAAGGTGAAAGGAGAGAAGTCAATAGGGGTCAGAAGGGTTTGGGTACCACCCTGGGAATTAGACAATGGGCAGTCAGGGATGATTTGCAAGCAGAATTGTGGAAGGATTCATTCTGTTTCAGGGTGTTCACGAGGCATCCTGGAGACAGAGAGACAGCTAGGAGGCTCTGGAGAGAGGCCAGCCAAGGCTCCCTGAGGTTTGGCCCAAGGTAAAGGTGGGGGAAGGATTAGAGAGAGATGAAAAAGCAGCACTTCTGAGGTGAGGATGAACAAAGACTTAATTCTTGGATTTGCAATTTTTTTTGACACAAATGGGAACAAATAATTAGAATACAGTTGACACTAGCACTCTAGAATACGAGGTATACCAAGAAGGAAGGAAGGTACCAAAAATGGGAATTTGGGACGTTATTGCCTCAAACACTAGGAATTCCAGAAGAATACCTTTCCAGTTGGTGTCAGCCTCATCCAGTGAAAATAAAACGTCTGGTCTTCCCTGGAATGTGTCCGGGAAGCACAGTCTACTCCCAAAAGCCTGAGGTGGTCAGGCAGACGTCCACATCCGTTTCTAGTACCATCCCGGTTCTAGCCTTTTCTCTATCAGTTTTCCCCAATAATGAAAGTGGGAGAAATGAAACCCTTTGAATTTGCTACAGATGAGAGAGTATAGTGGTGGCCAAACTCAAAATATGAATTTTCTGTGAATATCTACAAAAGCCCCTCCCTGAAATGGATAATTTTGTACACACACACACACACACACAGTGCTCTAGCCTACACATTCTGCATACATTTTTGCCTTCCTTTAATGGGTGACTGTTTGCAAAGCTCATCTGAATGCCCATGAAAGCAATTCCATATATTACTGTGACATTCTTTATATCATAAAAGGAGAGTGTTAGGGTTAGCTTGTAGGGCTGCAAGCTGTGTCTGGTAATAAGGCCCTCAGTTTATAGGTTAAGTCTTCCGAAAATATCCTTACAAAAGCTGCCTCCTCAGGCATGTCAGAGAGAGAGGAACTTATTCAAGGCACTGCTGTCATTGGGAACGCAGGTAAATAACTGTGCTGCAAGTGTGGTGTGAAGGGGACATGCTTCTCTTCAAAGTTGGCAGAAAGGTGGATGCAAAGAGAAGCGCAAGGCCTAGGAGATGAGAGACGAGAACACCCGGCTTATGTGTTTGGACGTTTCCCATTTGGAGACACTGTCACGGCTTCCTGGGGCGTCCAGATACTCAGCCCTGGTTAAGCCTGGAAGAGAGAGCTGGTTGCACATTTTGAGGCCTGTTTCTAAGCAGCACTGTCATTTATTACTGAGGGCTTTAAATGAGCGGTCGCCTGGTGACAAAGGGGATTAAAATGCCAAGAGTGTGACTATTGAGTAAAAGCTGGCAATTAACCTCCATGACCCCTATTAACCACTGGTTTTCTCAGAATTCGATGCCAACCCCACATGAAGGTTTGACCCTACGTTATAGGCTCATGGTCTGTGGTGACAATTAACATTCTGGGCCCAAGGCCCTGGGCAAAGTTTGAGAAATGTCTTTCCTAACTTGTGCTCCACTGTCTCACTCTAAATACCCATCTTTGGGGACCTCTCACTGCAGCTTTATCTTGTGAGCTCCCCATAATTTTTTTTTAGGGTAAATGCTAAACTATTGCAATGATACCAAAACATACAGAGACTCACACAAGATTTAAATGTACTTCTCGCTCCTATAACACTTGAGTCGTAGGAAAATGGTTGGGCAGCGCTGGTCTGTTGAGACCTGATCCTCAGGACCGAGGCTGCTTCTCTCCTGAAGCTGATCATCATTTAGATGAGGAGTCAGTCAGCAAATATTTTCTGTTAAGGGCCAGCTTTGGGATCCAAATGGCCTGTGTTGTAACTACTCAACTCTGCCATTGCAGCACTAAAGCAGTTAGAGACCATATGTAAACAAATAGACATGGTTGTGTGCCAATAAAACTTTATTTACAAAAATAGGTGGTGGGTGGAATTTAGCCTGTGGGTGGTAGTTTTGTTCACCCTCATCTAGAGCAGTGCTGTCCAATGGAAATTTAATGCGAGCCACATATAGAATTTTTAGTTTTCCGGTAATTACATGGAAAAAAGTACAATGAAGCAGGTGAAAATAATTTTAATATTACATTGTATTTAACTTATATCTAAAATTTTATCATTTTAACATGTTATCAAAAGAAATATTTTTAAATTAAATTTATTGGGGTGACATTGGTTATAATAGTTTCAAGTGTACAATTCCATAATACATCATGTATATATCGCATTGTATATTCCCCACCCAAAGTCAAATCTCCTTCTGTCACTGTATATTTGACCCCCTTTACCCTCTTCTGTCAATCTCCCTTGACCCTCTGGTAACCACTAAACTGTTATCTGTGTCTATGAGCTTTTGTGTTTTTTTATTTGTCTTATTCGTTGCTTGCTTTCAGTTTTATATCCCACATGTGAGTGAAATCATGGCTCTTGACTTTTTCTGTCTGACTTACAAAATAAATAAGTATTAATGAGATATTTTATATATATATATGTTTTTTGTCACTGAGTCTTTGATATCCAGTGTATTCCGTACTTACAGAGATCACATTTGTGATCACCTTTGGACGAGCCACATTTCAAGTGCTTGGTAGCACCTGTGGTCAGTAGCTCTTCCTTTAGTGCAGCCCTCGAGGGTTGCCCTTGTCTGCCTGGTTAAAGCTGGCTCATTGGTGCCACTTTGGCATTCTAGATCATGGGAAGAAGGAAGGGGAGAACATGTCCAATTAGTGTAGAGTCAAAACTCCAAAGTCACAGCTGTCACTTGTTTTGACTTCCTATTGGTAGGAATCCAATCATGGTGACACATCCAGCTGCAGAGAAGAGCGGGGAATGCAGTCTCTACATGGGTGGCCATGTGCCCAGCTAACACCTGGCAGGAGAAGTTCTAGCATTAACAGGAAGGAGAGAAAAGGTATTGGTTGACAGCAATTTTTGCCAAATCATCTAAGTTTTATTTGATTGTTCAACAGTCTTCTCTCTGACTCTGAAATCAGACTCTGGCCTAGGGTGGTCCTGAAAGTCAGTCTGTTGGGATGAGAGCGATAGGGGTTTCCTGTTCAGATCCTGTCTTTCCCTCCTTGGTGCCACCCGTTCCTCTGCCATTCTTCTGAGCCCCTCCCCATCCCCTGTATCAACAGTCCATGTGTGTTAGTTTCTCAGGGCTGCTGTAACAAGTGACCGCAACCTCTGTGACTTAAACAGAAATGTATTCTCTCACAGTTCTGGAAGCCCGGAGTCTGAAATTAAGGTGCCGGCAGGGCCAGGCTCCCTCCAAAGTCCTGGGAGAGAATCCTTCTCTGCCTCTTGCAGCTTCTGGCCTAGTTCCTGGCCTTCCCTGGTTTATAGACCCATCATTCCAATCTCTGCCTCCATCTTCATATCATCTCTGTATTTCTCTGTGCGCTCAACTCTTATAAGGATGCTAGTCATTGGATTTAAGATCCACCCTAAATCCAGGAGATGTCTTCTCAAGAGCCTTAATTAACTATGCTTGCAAAGACCCTATTTCCAAATTAGGTCACATTCTGAGATTCCAGTGACACTCTACAATCCACTACACTACCTTACTAGGACTCTGAATCATGGCCAGAAACTTTGCAACCATCTTTTCCTCTCCCACCCTCTCCCCCCGACCTCCATCCCTGAATTTTGTCTGTTCTAAGCCCCTTGCATGTAGGAAACCCAGTACCAGAGAAGAGCTCAGGGAGCTTGTTGAGGAACTTCCCAATGGCAGGAGGGCCCAGAAAAGACTGGAGAGGGAGGTACAGAGCAGAAGGCCCCTCAACACTGGAGGTGGCAGAAGGGAGAGAGGGACGGGGCAGTGGAGAAGCAAAACTGACACTTTGCACACCTCCACTAAGAATAAATAAGTGTAGCTCTCGTGCCCCACGGGTAGAAAAAAATATAAAACACTTAGCATCCTGTGATAAAATAACAACAAAAGAACAGGATCACGCTGTCTAGTTGTAGTACCCAAAATAAATGAGTCCTTAAGCATTTCCTGACAGTTGCTGATTACCTAGCAAAATGCCTTTATCCCTGACTTGTGCAGTGCTGATTTCTATACGTGTGGAGATGAAAATCACGTTTGAAAATTGCTCTTACTCCACCATGAACAGACAGATGGAAAATTGGTAACCTTGACACTTTTGCAGGTTTAAAAAAAAAAAAAAATACCTGTTGTGTTTTTGTATTTTCTGGCTTCCTTGCAGTTCGTTGCAAACAGACTTCTTGCTTTTGTCTCTGAGTTTCCTGTCGCAGGTGTTCTAGCTGTCAAGGGGAAGAATGGTGCCACTAGCCGAGATGAGATAGTCCTCTCTCTCTCTCCAGGTCCTGTTGGTTTTGTCTTCTATCTCTTTATTCTGTCCACCTCTCTCGACCATTCTTTTTCAAATCTCACCTGGACTATTGCAACCGTTTTAATTGGCCAACCCATAGCTTTTTGCCTCCCTACAATCCATTTTCTATATGGAGGCTAGAGTGACCGTTTTGAAATCCAAAGCCAACGATGTCACCTTCTTGATACTAAGCTGCATGGTATCTCTGTTGCTCTTAGAACGATAGCAAATATGTATATGGCACTGGACATGTGCCAAGCACTATTCTAGAAAGTTTTACACAGACCAGTACTAATTAATTTAAGCCTCCCATCAATAGCCTCATATTTCACATGAACAAACAGAGAGATTAAGTAACACAACTAATAAGTGATAGGGTAGGGACTTGAACCCAAGGAGACAGGCTTCAAAGTTTGTAATCTTACCTGCTGCTCTGGACAGTGGCCTAGTGGGCTTTGAAACCCTCCATGACACCCCTGCCACCTTGCCAGCCTCGTCCTTCCCTACACTCTAGTAGCACTGGCCTGTTTCTACTTCGTTGAACCCCTCCTGCTCTCAGCAAGGGGCTTTTGCACACACGTCGCTCTGCTGAGCACACTTTTCCTTCCTCTCTTAGCAAAGGTAACTCTTCCCAGACCTTGATTCAGGAGAGTCAGCCATGGTCTCCTCAAGTAGCTCCAATCTTCCTAGAGAGGCTTCCAGGGAGATGAGAACTCTCCTGCATACCACATACCCCAGCTCTATTTCTTGTGGGTGTGGGGGGTTCCTTGATAATGCCCCTGCCTCCTCTCTCCTTGCCTCCTCTGACCCACGTGTAAGCTTCATGCGGACAGTGTTCTGCTTTCTGCCACTACCCCTCCCCCGCCCCCTCTCCCCCACTCCCGCCGGGCCCAGCGCAGGTCTCCCTCACAGTATTTGCAGACTAAGGAAATGGATGAGGAAGATATTGATGAATCAGTGATATCTGATATCAGGTTTTTAAAATGTCCTTACTGATGCAGGTTACAGAAAAGCTAACAAGAGATGGAGAGGACTAAAAATGTGGTTTTGTTGGACTGGTTCTAGTTCTCGTGTGACCTGCCGTCGTTGGCCCTGATCAGAGGAGGGAACGAGCAGGTGGTCCTGGGGAGACCCTGGGTCTTGTGACCAGAAAGACCTCGATACAACGCCTTTCTTCAGACCTGATGTTCTGCCATGTTTCTGTGTATTTCAGATGTTCTTTTGTTTTTCCCTTTCAAATTTTAATGTTTTTGAAAGCACAATTGATCTTACAACAGAGCCATACACTTAATGAAGTGTGTTTTTTGTTGTTCCCTGTAAAGCAGTAATGAAATCAATGGTGAGTCCCACAGTCAATAGCGTTTTGGAATTGAGGTAATTCCATTTGTGGCCTTTGGGTAAAAAGTCTTTGCTTTTCTGAGTCCTAATTTCCTTATCTATAAAAGGGCAGGGTTCTCATAAATATTGGAGATGAATATAATGGCCTCAGCACAGTGACTGGTAGCTTTAATTCATCAAAAGCAAGTCTATTACGAGTTTCATAAAATATGTGTCAGATTAGTGTTTTGCTAGAATAATCCATATCCTTGCATGGTCAGTCACATATTTTGCTACTCATAACTTTAAAAAGGAAACAATGGAAGATTTTAGGGGCTCTTTCTTCTTTACATTTTAATTAATGCTGTACAAAACCTTTCTGCTATGTCTACTTTGTGAGGCAATCCTTCACCGGTAATAGCCACGGGGAGAGGCACTGCCTAACTGGTCACTAGGGTGCATTCTTAAAACTCGGTTTCTTCCTTCCTCCCCACTTTCTAAGGACTCTACAAATATTCCACACAGGTCTTTGCTTCTCCCTTACGTTAACAATTATATGGAATTTGACTCATCTAGAAAGCACATCTTTTTTTTTTTTTTTTTTTTAACTCAGGGCAATTACTCGTTCTATTTCTACATCTAATGCTCTTTCCAGTTTATTCTTGGTGAGCATTAGTCAGTGTAACTATATTTCGGTAAAGGATTCTATTTGCTCCGAACCAATAGCTGAAGTATAATCTCGGTAAAGTCATCTAAAGTCTTCATTTACGTCACTGTTTGTCATTCATTGACTTGAGCCAGGACACGAGAAATGATATAAATTAAGCCTTCAGATGATTCTATAAAAGATTATGTCTTTATGAAGGACCTCCCTTTATCCTTAAAAATATCACAGGACCAATAAGTAGCTGTCTTAGCCTTATTTAACTTGGAAGATGAATATGGACTAAGAATAATGGAGAAAGCATGTATGTAGATTAAAAACAGGAAAAGCAACTGCTGAGTGAGGGCAGAGGACTATAAAGTGGACGACGCATACTTTTCAAGTAAAGAGACCCAAGTCCCTTTTCTGCTGATTGGAGGAGTCAGCTTAGTGAAAGACAGAGTTCAAAGTGTACTTTTTCCACTGACCAACTTTTGTGGGTGTCGGCAAATCATTTCTCTGCTGCCATGATAAGGTTTTCCATTATTTGCCATAGAACACATTAATCATCTTTTAAGATTTGATTTCATTTTTGGAAACAGCAGAAAACATTGAGAGCTAAGTTGAGTGAATGAAGTTGATCAAGTGGAGTAATGAATGTGAGTGCATTTGTGTATGTGTGAGAGTGTGTTTGTGTGAGTGTGTGCATGTATCAGAGAGAGAGAGAGAGAGAGAGAGAGAGAGAGAGAGAGAGAGAGAGAGATTTTCCCAATTGACCAAAAAGCAATGAAACTGGTTGTGGTGGGTTGAATGGTGCCCCCTCCCAAAAAGATCTCTCTATGTCCTAATCTGAGGAACCCACAAATATGACCTTATTTAGAAAAAGGGTCGTTACAGAGGTAATTAAGTGAGGATATCAAAATTAAATCTTGGATTATCTAGGTGGGCTTTGAATCCAATGACAAGCGTCTTTTAAGATAGAGGCAGAGGGAGATTTGAGAGAGCAGAAAGGAGAAGGCCCCTGAAGTTGGAGGCAGAGATTGGAGTCATTCAGCCATGAGCTAAGGAATGCCTAGAGATAGCAGAAGCTGGAGCAGGCAACAAAGGGTTCTCTCTTAGAGCCTTCAGAGGGAGCACGACCCTACTGACACCTGGATGTCAGATTTCTGGCCTACAGAACTAAGATAATAAATTTCTTTTGTTTTAAGCCGCCATGTTCATGGTAATTTGTTGCAGGAGCTCCAGAAAGTTAATATGCTGGTGTTCTTTTTTGGCTTGAAAGCCTGGTGTTAAGACAATTCCCAAAGAGAAAGGAATTTCAGAACTAATTTGAGCAGTGACAGTATTCTTGAAATAAGTGTCTATTCCCCTCCAAAGTCTACTTACATTAATTTCTCCTGAACTGTATCAATCAGGGTCCAACTAGGGAAACAGAAACCACTTTGGGTATTTATAGAAAGGGAATTTATTAAAGGAATTTGTTATAGTGCTGGCAGAGAGGCTAAGAAGTCAAAAGGAGACAGAGAGGTAATTAGTGGCAGCAGGAAGCTATGACCTTCCCTAGGGAAGAGGCGGTGGGCAGAAATCAGGGTCACCTATGAGCAGCTGGAACCGTGGTGGGCTTGTGTGGTGTGAGATGCCACCTGAAGTGGAGATGGAGGGAAGAAATACCCCAGCTTCTCCCTCCTCTGCCCTCCTATCTCTTTTAGTCCCTCTTGTTGGCTGAAATGAGATCTAGAGACTCACTGGGGCTTAGTTAAGTGAGGGAGTGGGCGAATGGGATGTGGAAGGGCTGAGAGCTCCAGGCAGAGGGAATGGTATGTGTAAACCATTCTACTCAAGTAGAAAATTGAGCATGGCTCTTGGCCCAAACCCTCACCAGTAACAACACACCAAAAGTTGCCCAAATGAAATATTCCTCGGGCATGAAGTTGCTCAAATCCTACGGGGTCAGTTACTCCCTGCAATTGCACCCCTGGTTGCTGAGAGACACCATAGTACAAAACCATGGATGTGGAATAGTAAAGAAGAATGAAAAGCAAGTCAACAGTTTATGGAGAACATTGTGTACAAATGACAGCTTAGAGTAAACATCTTAATGAACACAGATGTAAGCAATTCTGGCACACTTGTAAGATGAGATGAGCCTCTTACCAAATTTAATGATTTCAAATGACTAAAACACTCCCCAGTCATCACTCAAATGAAACAGCTCCAGGGTAGTCAGTGGTGGCTGTGATTTTCAGGTGTCCTTTTCATAACAGGACCAGTTTTTATTGGGTTAATGGAGATAGGAACCCCAACAACTCAACATGGAGTTGATTGAGCAGAAACACAGCAGAACCCACCAGAGTCATATGTCTTTGCCCGGAAAAGGAATCCTCCTCCATCCAAACACAGGATGTGAACTTGACCACTCTGAACTGAGACATTTACTCAAGAATATGACAGGACAAAAAGAAGGGGAGAGGGAAGCAGATTCATATATTTATTTCCAAGCTGAGCCCTGCTGCCTTAAAATACATCGTATTTCTTAACTTGTGAAGACATTTCCTCTACACTTTGAAAATTGAAATGTAGATGGTTAGCAGTAGAAGGTCATTTTTGTTTGCTTCCATTTTTTAAAAAAATCTGGTAAAATTGGTATACAAGACATTATATGAGTATACATACATTTCAGATATGCAACATCTATCCTCTGTGGCTGAAGCATCACTCCCTATGGAGAAAGGAGAATTTCGGAAGCCAACCTTCACACTGTATGACAGGACCCTCCTCTGTCACAGACCAGAGACCCAATGACTCCAGGAGCCTAGAACATCTTTGGTTCTCCCTGACTTCTCTTTGTACAGTTTTTCCTCTTCATTAGTGCCCATTCCAGGTACTCCAAATCCCAATGCTGTCTGGGACTCTTCGTCAGTCACACTATGGGGATGCTGGAACAGACATTGGTCCTTCCTTCCTCCTTTTATGTATTCATCTGACAGATATTTGGGAGTCAGGGACTGCGCTAGGCAGTGGGACTAGAACAGTGAACCAAACATCATGGTGTTCGCCCATGGCCTCCCCCAGAAAAGTATTGTCTCAATGGCATCCTCTTGTCCACTCATGCTTTAGTATTTGTTGAATGACCATTCAATACCAGGAGCTTTTCTAGAACTTCAGGAGATAGCAGAGTACAAGACAGGCAAGATCTCTGCTTTCATGGAGGTCACATTCTAATGAGGAAACAGTATTAAACCAATAAACCAGCCAATGAGTATACATTATGTTGAGTAGGGGGAACTGCTTACAAAGAAAAAGCTGTGTGAACCAATGGAGGGTGAAAGAGGTTCCATTTTAGATGGGGTAGGCAGGGAAGGCCTTGCTGAAGATGAGACACCTGAGGAAAGATATTAGTGAAGTGATAGGTGAGCCATTGCTGAGTGAAGATGAGTAATGGGTTATTATTCCTCCGAAGGGAGAACTTGACAAAGAAGTCATGTGTGTCATCTCAGACCCTATGGCGTCTGAGTGGGGGAGGGGTCTATCCATGAGGGGAGGGTCTTCCCGGTGTCCCTCAGTCTGCCCTCCTTGCCTCTCAAAATTGTGTCTGAAGTTGCCCGATGTCCTCTTTGGCTGGAGATAGCATAGCCGGGGAACAGTGGAGAGCCAGCTGGAATAGTCAAAGTCAGAGTGACAGAAAGGAGACTCACCACATGAGATTGCATCCCTTCTGCCTCCTGGGAGTTCTTCATCCGTTTAGGAGAGGGGAGCATCATTTCCAGAACTGCTTGGTCAGAAGCTAATTATCCCTGGGGCCATGAGTTTGAGCAGTGGGATTCCTGTCACTTGGCATTGAGAAATGGGTCAGCAGCCAGGACAGACTGTGCCACCCTCACATATGCATCAGGGCTGGCCATTCGCCTTTGGTATAGAGACACTTCCCAACTGAACACACCCACGCTTGGCATCTTATTAAAATAGGAAATGTGGACACTTAATCTCCTAGACAAGGGAATGGCGATCTGCTCTCCCAGAAGGCATGGCCCCTCTCCAAACCCAGTGGGCAACTCTAAGTCCGTGACTTTCTCAGTCTCAGCACTCAACAGCACTGGAAGCTGCCTCCTTGTATCTCCCCTCTTTGCATCCAGGACATGTAACTCTTCCTGCTGCTCCTACCTTCCTGCTCATTCTTCCCCCAAGCTCACGGCATCGTACATTGAAAAGCTCTGGGGTTGTGTGGTTGATGCTCCCATATGGAGACATGAGACCCAGAGGCGCTTGGTTGATTTATCTAATGCCCAGCATTGGTTCAGGGTCGAGCGAGGCCTCCGGCTCTTCCCTCTGCTCAGTGTCATCTCCATCCTCTCTCTATTCTGCCCTTTGTGTTCTCCATCACTGGATTTGGTCTCCACTTGCAGCGTCTTAAGTGTGGCTAAAGTTCCATCCTCAGCCTGCTCTCACTCAGCCGGGGCCTCCCTGTTCTGCGGACAACTTGGTAGTTTGACTTGACTCTCCAGCCTGTGGAAGGCCAGAGTCCTGCCCATGATTTCTGTGAATTCTTAGCCTTGGTTGTCAGGGTCCCTTTGTCCTGGGCCCCTGCTCTGAGCGCAGTCTCTGTTTCACCCTTTGTGGGCCTGATGTGGGAGTTTCCTTTGTTGGCTTACACACACACACACACACACACACACACACACACACACACACAGGCTCATAGCTAGCAGAGCCTTCTTCATCTGTCTGTCTTGGTCCTTCCTTCTCTGCCCCTATTTCTGTCGCCCACTTTCACCCCTCCCTACCCACCTGTGGCAAAACATATCCTGCTTCTCTGCCACAAGGCATGTAGCCAAACTTTGGAGTCTCACACTCACAGTGTTTTTCTAAGCCAACCCATTGCTCTCCTTGCTTCATAAATAGGTCTTCATCTACTCACACAAACCCCGTCTTAATCCCAGTCTGTCTGTGTTTCAGAAGCAAGTTTCTACGTGGCTCCTGATCACATCCACTCAGATGATCCACAGACAACCCGGGGTGGACCCACTGTTCTCCCTCAGAATCTCTCCTCCTTCTCCTTCTCATCCTGCTATGAACTCTCCCTAGTCAACAGTGCTGTTTATCACAAATTCCCCCACATTTAGGGTCAGGAGAGAGCGGAGGGTTGGTAATGGGCTTTCAAGTCAAATGATCCAACTTTGAATCCTGAATCTGCCACTGCCTGTGCAACTGAAGGCAAGTTACCTAACCTCTCTGAGCCTTAGACGCTCCCTCAGTGTGTTGGGAATAGTAACACCTCCATGTTTCCAGTATTAAGTAAGGTAAACTTATATAAAGTGCCTTGCACAAATAAGCTTTAGAAAAGTGTTAGCTACTATTCTTGCTGTCGTTCCTACTTGGCAGCTTTGCTCGTTCCACATCCTCCATGCAGAATGGCCCTCTCCTCGTATCTGTGTTAAGATCCCACCCATCCACTGTGGCCCACATCTAGTGATTGTGGCTCAGGGAAGCTGGTCCTGGGAAGCCTTGCTAGTTAGACGAAATCACTCACTCTTCTGTGCATTTATATCCCTCCGGGTTATTCATTCCTGGTAAGCAGTGAATTTATGGGAAGGAGTCACTGCTAATAGTCTCTTGGGTCTAGAAAGACCTTAAGATCTGTAACACCTTTTACTGAGTTCCTCTCAGTTTTTATCAACTGATCAAGACCAAATATTTTTCTTTACAATAGCAATGATATAATTGCTTGCATTTCTTTAGTTATTTATCTGTTGTTTAAATGCCAGCTCTTTGGGGGCAGGGCTTAAGCCCCAGGAGTCTTTGGAGCTTGATTCCTTCACCCAGGGTGTGCCACATTCAAGGAGCTCAATAGATATGTGCTGAAAATGCTTAATAACTGGTGGTTGCCAGAGAGGAGGGGCATGGGGGTTGGGTGAAAAAAGTGAAGGGGCATAAGAGGTACAAACTTCCAGTTATGAAATAAATAAGTCATGGGAATATATTGTACAGCATAGGGAATATGGTCAATAATATTATAATAATTTTGTATGGTGTCAGATGGTTACTAGACTTACTGTGGTGATCACATCCCAAGGTATATTATTATTGAGTCATTATGTTATACACTTGAAACTAGTATAATATTGTATGTCAATTATACTGTAATATAAATAAATAAATAAATAAATAAATAAATAAATAAATAAATAAATAAAATAGAAAGTACTCAGTAGATGTTTATTGCATCAACCAATGAACTATGAGAAGAGGAAGTCAATAAGCGGCAGTTACTAACTCCTGTTAAGCAGTGAAAAGCCCAAATGTCTTTTTCACCATGTTTAGCAGACCTGGAGAATCACTGCTCAGAGGATGCTTCTAGAAAAGCCTGGATGTCCAGCGGCCAGGGGTGTGCTTTGTTGACAGTCTCCAGCTGTTCGCCCCTCTGCCTCCTTCTCAGCTTGCAAGCAGAGGTCACTCTTCTCTCAGGGAACCTCTGGACTGTGACTGAGCAGAGGGGGTGGTACAAGCGTCAGCCATTTCCACCCAATGTGGGACTCCTCTGACATGCATTCTCTGCTTCGGAGCCCCCACGGGGCTGACTGAACTCTGTGGGGTCTGCGTTGCAGACGGATGGCTCCCCTGCCCTGGCCTGCTTCTCCCCTTTTTCTTTTACAGGTGTTATTCTCTAATAAGCCTCTGCTTCCAACACAGCCTCTTCTTCCCAAAGATTCCAAACAGCACAACACTGCAAACCAGTGTCCCGGGAGAGCCTGGAAAGAGCCAGAAGGAAAATTGACCTCATTCTCCAGGAGCTGTGTGCATTTATGGCAGGTGAAGAAATACAAAATCTTGAGTTGATCTGACAGCACCAATTTCAGCCAGACCCTGGCCATTAGAAGCTGTTTCCAGTGGCCTGCCCATATACCAGAAAGGACACTGGTTTTTATGGGGAAATTCAGCTGTAATCATATGGTCCAAGATATTATAGTAAAATCGATCAGAGGGAATGCCATTCTTGTGGCAAATTTTCTGATTTCCCAATTGAGTCTAAAAACAAGACATTATTGATGAATCCTATTATTCCTTTCAGAGGATAAAAGATAAAAATAAATAGTGCTGTCTTGGACTGTACACCCCAAGGAACTGCTGTAGCTCATACTGGAATGGGGAGGCGTGTGGAGAGTGGCTGGGGGCAGTTTTTCCAGCTGGCCCTTTTTTTTGGTCCAGAGGCTCCAGGATTATCTGTGATCTCCAAGGGTGACTATGTCTTTTCCTCTCTCTGTCCTTGTCACCCTTCAGCAACTCTCTCTTGGCTCCTGGGGATTCTTGCCTCAAGTCAAGCCTCTTTTGCATCAAGGGGAAATTCATAGAGTGCTTTCATTCTGCCATTTGTTCTTTTGCACTCAGCTCGTGCCTCCTGGGATATTTAGACATTTTGTAATCACATGGGCCCCGAAAATCATTGAGACCCACCACCTAAGAGCTTGAAGAATGGTCATATTTAACATTGCTTTTGAACAATAGTTCCACATCAAAGATAATGCCTTCACTGACAGACATGTGGATGATTTCTGTGTCGTGGTTATTATGAATAATGCTGCAATGAGCATGGGAGTGCAGATATCTTTGGGAACCTGATTTCATTTCCTTTGGATACGTACCCAGTAGTGGGACTGTTGGATCGTATGGTAGTTCTATTTTTAAGTTTTTGAGGAACCTCCAAACTGTTTCCCATAGTGGCTGCATCAATTTCCATTCCCACCAACAGTGCACGAGGGAAAAAACGAAAGATATGCTTTTAAATGCTTTAAGGCAAGGTGGAGGAAGGAACGGCAGGAATTTTATTTTCTAGAATCTGGTGGAAGGCATTGATGTTTTTGTTTGTTTGTTTGTTTTTTCAACACATCCCTAACCCTCACCCCACCCCCTCCAGCAGGATTATGATGGAGTAGGATGGTTCTGTCCCCTGCAGCCTTTGACACTTTGACGTTGGCTGCCTGATCTTGGGCAGGACACTTAACCTGTCCGTGCCTCAGTTTCTTTCTCTGAAAACTCCTTCTATCCGGGGTTATCATGAGGCTGGAATTGAGATGATAGGGGTAAAAAGGCCTTGTTAACTGTGAAACTGCTGTGTAAATGTCAGAGCTTATTCTCCCCTTATAAGTTACTTTACTTCTCTTGCCATGAGAAGGAAATAGCCTTGAGACAGAAATATTACCAGAACTTTTTTTTTAAACCGAGGGTAAGCCTTTGTCTGACGAGAGCTAAGACGGCTTACTGAGGACAAACGTGGGATTTACAACGGCCTCTTCCTGAAATGACTGCTTCTGTGGGTCAGCATTTGGGCCAGTGGACAGACCCCCTTGCCCTCCCCTAAATGATGGCTCACTTGCTCTCCTACCAAATTAGGAGGCTTCAGGAGCCACATAAATTCTAAATGTCATCCCAACAATTGAGAAAAGGAGTCATGAGGTTTGTTTAAGGGATGGAAATTTATCTCAGCACAGTGTTAGTCTGGCCTTGCCCTGGTGTGAACGGAGTTGGGGGTGTGTGTCCTGCTTTTACCACCATCTTGCCCCCAGTTGGGCTCCTGAGATTCTGCCCAGTTGCCAGGGGGCTACTAATCCAAGCATGCAGATGTCCACCTGCATTTGCTGCATGAGCAGGGCAGGCTGAGGGCATCAGGAATCCACAGCTGGACCACATCTGCTTTGTTCACCACTGCATTCCGAGAGTCTAGCACAGTGCCTGGCTCTGTGGAGTGACTCAATAATATTTGTTGAACAATTAAACTAATTTTTCTAGCCTCCAGATAAATGCACAGATTCTGTCTCTTGGGCTGTGGATATATCCATTTCTATATCCATATCCATGTCTATAGCCATATCTATAGCTACAGTGATTTGTGTCTCTCAGCGAACAGGTAGAGACCCACTAGCTAACCACCAATTAACTAACTTGAACTGCTTATAAAGAATTTTCACATTCTCCAACTGATTTCATCCTTCCAGCAACCCAGGGTGATGTGCATTGTCCTGTCTCATTTGCAGAAGAGGAAATCAAGGCCCCGAAAAGATGAGACCTGCCCAGGTCTCCCTGATGATAAATGATGAAACTGGGATTCAGTCAGGCCCCCCAATAGTACAGTCCATGATCCCCTCACTACACCAGTGTTTCTTAGTACTGGATTCTGAAAAGCTCAGGAAAGGGAGGCATGGAGTGCTCTGAAAATAAATTTTGGTTACTTTTGTTCAGAGCAACACTTGTTATAAGATATAGGTGGAGTGAAGAGGGGGTGACCCAGAGCCAGGCCTGTAGGTAGCCGTAGAAGCCTTAGTCCGTTTTCTGATTTCAGGTTCACTGTCAGAAATTCCGCCCTTGGTGTTTAGTTTATTTCTGACAGTTCTGTTCAAACACAAATGTCCCTGGGAAGGGCTGTCCAATGAATAAACAGCCATTGGAAATAAATGTGGATGCATTTCAGATACTTCCCTCAGCACATAATTTGATGTGGGTTGGGTTGAGCAGAGGGCATAAAATCACAGAATAACTCAGATGCTGTAAAATGGAAAAATTATAAGCCCCAAATATATTTAATTTAACCTTGATTAAAATTAAGTTGAGACCAGAGGGCACAGAAGCAGGAATCTTGAGAGAATATATGCCCTTTGAGGATGCAAAGCATTCAATTAACCATTGTTTATGGATAAGAGCTTAGAGGACATTTACAGACCCACCACTCTAAATTTAAGTTAAATCTATACTCATCGTGTAACTTGTTCTCCTAAAGTAGAATTTCTAAGTCTGTTTGCTAAGAAGAGCAAAGCGACTTCCCCCAAAATTATTATGTTGACTTGGAAATGGGAGGCTGTGAAAGTTTGTTATTTAGAAAACTGTCCTCGTCTTAGGGATTAGACTTTACTCAGACCCACAGTCTGTGACTCACAGATGTATTTCTAATCAACTCAACCCAACTAAAAGATTGGGTTTCTAGAACAAGGAACATAGCTAAAGGCATTCTGTCTTATAACTATAAAGTGATATATTAGTCAGGGCTCTCCAGAGAAACAGAACAAATGATTATGTATATATATGAATTTATCATAGAAATTAGCTGACAGTGATGGAGGCTGAAAAGTCCCATAATCTGCCTTCTGTAAACTGGAGACCCAGGAAAACCGGTAGTGTAATTCAGCTTAGCCCAAAGACCTAAGAATCAGGGAGGTAGGGGGCTGTGTGACGTGTAAATCCTGGTTTGAGTCTCAAAGCCTGAGAAACAGGAATGCCAGTGTCTGAGGGCCGAGGATGGATGCCCTAGCTCAAACAGAGAGGAAATTCACCCTTCCCTGGGTTGTTCCAGTTGGGTGGTGTGTTCATCACTAAACTAGTCACTGTGGCTGGGAGAATGGAATGTTCTGGAATGCGTTAGTCTAGATGACATGGGTAATGGGAGATGGAAGCATTCATCAAGTGAGCCACATGGATTGAATGTCGAGAAGGAGTCATTCCCTCCAAAGCAAAATTATGTCCTGCTGTGATGAGAAGGGACAACTGAGGCTGGGTGACAAATATGTCACAGGTATCCACTACACTGATGGTGGTGAGTTGGGGGCAAAGGTCACCAGAAACCATGGCCAGGGTGTTGAGGGCCTTTCAGCTGATTTAGGAAACTGCAGGAGATAGCCAGAGGCAGCCTTGCGAGAATACGATTGAAAATCAAGAGGCTGAGCTGGGGCAAGTGCAGAGCGAGTTCCAGCCTTGTGATACCCACTGAGTTTATGAAGAAAGGAAATGGTGAGAAGCCACAAGTGGCATCTACATTTGACTAGCAGCCAACCACAAGAGTGGCATATTGGAGTGATGTGGTCAAAGAGGGATTGGCGAATTAATTCTCTGATAAAAAATATGGACAAGACTGTTTTTGTTATGTATGTATGTATGTATGTATGTATGTATGTATGTATGTATTTACTTTTACCCCAGGGAATCCAATTTGTAGCCACTCAAACCAAATTCCTTTGAGGTTTGGACGAATAGTTTTTCTTCCATTATTACAGCAAGCATCAAACCCAGAACTGCTAGATGTTAGTGAAGGCTTTCCAAAGCTTATAGTTCTGGTGGGAAGAGCAGTTGGGGGGTGAGATACAGTTTGGTTGGAAACTTAGGAAAGGGAATTAGAAGTATGATGAGGTCTCTAAGATTCTTATGAAATTTACAGTGTGGTTTAGTGTTAGAGAATTATGTTTGCTCTAAGAAATAGATCCCCAGTTGCAGTGCTCCTAGATTCACCCCCTTCTGTAAGATTTCTGTTCTTCCTTGCTGATTGCACCTGAGAAATAATTTCTCTTTAATGTCTGTATGTCCAAAATGTCATTCATTCATTCATTCATTCATTCATTCATTCATTCATTCAGTCAGTCAGTCAGTCAGTCAGTCATTCCCTCATTTATTCAATCAACCAACATTACATTAAGGGCTTACTGAGAAAGAATCGATGTTCCATCTAGGATATAAAGATTTCCCATCTACCTGCCCCACCCAATTTCCTCTTTAGCATCCCCACTAGTCATCTCGCTGCCAGCTCAGGTGCACATGGACACCTTCAGGACATTTCAGAGTCAAAATCTCCAATACCAAACTTTTGATACCTCTCTCCCAGCCAAATCCTCTCCTCTTCTAGGTTTTTTTTTTTTCTCAAGAAATGATGCTTCCACCCACCCACTGGCTTAAGCTAAAACATAGGAGCCATTCTTGACATTTCATTCCACTTCAAGGCTAAATCCATCCCAGAGCCTAGTAGATTCCCAATCAATATTGGCTACATGAAATGACAGGTGGTTGAATGACAGGGGGAATGAATGAACAATGCTTTGAACTGCCTACACCTGTCACTGCAGCCTGTACCATTTCGTCCCCTATGGGGATGAATGTGTGCTCATGTCATGGGGACAGCTTGAGTAAGTGTACATCTGAACAAGGATTCTTACATTTTGAAAAACTGTTGCTATTTCCTGGAAACAGATTGTGTTTCTCTGATTGTCTATTAAGTTTCTTTTTTGTTTTTAACAGTTGAAGATCTTGGAACCAAACCAAAGTAATTTGCATTTCCATTTTTATATCTTGATTTATAAACTGCACCTTATAATTTACAAGCATTCACTTAGTGTTTCTAAAAGAGCCGAAACAAAAACCAACCCTGCCAGCTATGCTACCCAAGTCTTCTTATGCACCCTCTCTAGCACGAACTTTCTCATTTTTTCAGATTGGAGAGGATGGACTGGAGTTAGTCCTAGCTTGGGGAGGGTAAGCATAGTAATAATGATGATATGTCACATTTATACAGGGAAGAGAGAAGGTCTCCTTACTCCCACTTTATAAATGAGAAAATAGAGGCTGGAGATGGGAGTGATATGACCAAGAAGGTTTGCTAATGAGTGGTGGAGCCAGGCCTAGAATCTGTATCTCTGGAATTCCTCACATCAAGGGTCTTTCCAGGACACCAGACCATGGTGGATACCACTATCTCCCGTTTTACAGGTGAGGAAATCGAGGCTTAAAGAGGTCATGACTTGCTGGTGATTACAGTTAGTAAATGGTAGGCTGGGATGCTAACCCAAACCTCTCTGGTCCTGGAGACAGAGTTTACCTTCCCCACTCTTCTTCCTCACTCCACTCCAACAAGGCTGAGAACCAGACTTTCTTTTCCTGGGTCAGCAGGAAGGTACTGCATTAGAGAAGCCTAACTCCCTCCTCTCCATATGCCCAGGCCTCTTAAGGCAGGAATATTACAGACATGCAGGACACACATCCATGATTGTGGGTCCATGCGCTTGTCGCCCTCTCCAGACCATGCTCAGCTCCAGGTCTGGGCCTTGCTGAGTAAATCTTTTGTGGAATGCATGCCGACACAGCAGTGAGGGCTAGACACAGCAGCCAGTTCCAGAGTGGGATCCTCTTGGCTGTGTCCTGGGGAACTTGGGCAAGAGAAAAACATCTCTGAGCTCAATTTTCCTGTCTATAAAATGGGAAGACTCACTTCTCAGGGGGAGATGTGAGAATTAAATGATAAATGTAGACTGGTTCACATAGGTGCTAGGTGTTGGGTAAATGCTTCCTGCAATGAATGTCCAACTCCCTCCAAGAGGTTAACTGCAACAAACTCACTTTAAATTCCCGAACTCCTTTTGGTCAGTCTGTGACTCCCAGGTAGCCATGTGGAGTTACTTCTTCAGGGCTGTCTGCCCACCTAGACTTCAAGGTCCCTGAAGATAAGGCCTGTCCCTTTTTCCTCTCCTACAGTGTCCAGCCTGGTACATGCTCAGAATGGTTGCTGACGAAGCGATAGTAATGATTCCTATCGTTATAACCTTGAGCATCACTACTGCCTTCTCTGGGTTTATCTTAACATATTAAATGGTTTGCCTTGGCTAGTAGCCTAATGACAGTTCCCTGGATTCTCCACTCTGAGCAGTTTGGGCGGGCTACGAGCCATCATTTTGGTTCTGCTCTGGTCCTTTTCTTTGATTTCCCCACCTTACACTACCTTGTGGTAAGGTTCAAGCTCAGCGCAGCAAGTGTGCAGAGTGGAAGAGGAACTCACTAGGGCCTGGTTACCAATCACCATGCCAGGCTCCAGTCCACATCTCTGCCCAGCCATTTACTCCTGGACCAGTTACTGCTGGTGCTTTCTGTGCCTCAGTTTCCTCATCAGTAAATTGGGGGTATTAATAGGACCTGCCTCAAAGGGTTAGGAGAAGATTAAACATAGAATACCTAGAAAGTATCGCACTCCCAATCTCTATTAACAAAGCACCCCTGTCTTGAATTGGGGTGGGTGGGGTGCCAGAGAGCATGCTAGGGAGGGGAAACTGGTGGGTTTGTTAGCTCTGTAGCAAGCAGTAGGCAGGCCCGAGAGTAGCAGGGGTGCACACCACTGTAGCAGCGGCTATTTCCTAATTCCTTCAGCGGGGAAAGGTGGCTGGCTTCAGGAACTCCGGGGGACTTTGGCACTGGGAGCCACACCCCACCGCCACACCTCAAAAGACAAAGAATGCCATCCTCACTCAACTCAATGGTAGCATTCGTTTCATTTCTTCTTTTTAAAAATGAAGGGAAGCTGCTCAAAATTCTGCACTCTTTAAAGCACCCAGGACAGTCTCCCTTCACAGTCATCATGTCCGTTACCCCGACACTACTTTTTTGTTGCCTCACGTTTTGACCGGGCTTAAGGAGCCCAGTGTCTCCCAAATTATTTCAAGCGGTGAAGGGACTGCAGGCATCTTATCTCCAACCGCTCAGCCGGGCCCCCAGGGAATCTCCGTCCAGACTGGCCCCTCCCCCAAGGTCACCCAACTTTTTCTTGTCCCCGCAGCTCCGGGGGAGGGTCCCGAAGGGTCCGAGACGGGGTGGCGGCCGCTGGGCGCGGCGGGGGCGGGGCGCGGCCCCCTCTCCCGCGGGGAGGGCATCCTCCCCGCATTCTTCATTGGCCAGAGCGGGCTGCGGGCGCGAGTGCTGATGTCAGGCGGGCGCGAGTGCGGCGGGCGCAGCGGCGGCGGCCGCCCAACAGCCCGGGCTCGGGTGGGGGGGCGCCGAGTGGGGGTGGCGGCCAGCATGCTGCTCGGCTGCGGCTCGGCCTCCCACACCCGCGGCGCCCTTGTCCTCGCCAGCAGCGGCCGCCGAGCAGCGAGCGGCACCCGCGTCTGCAGCGGCGCCGGGTCCGAGCGCGCGGCTCAGCGGCGGGGGTCGGGGCCGGGGCGGGGACCGGGGACCCGGCATGGCGCTGCGGAGGGGCAGCGACGGCGGGGCTTGCGGGCTGCTGCTGCTGCTGCTGCTGGGCGCCGCGTGCCTGGTCCCGCCGAGCGCGCAGGTGAGGCGGCTGGCGCGCTGCCCCGCCACTTGCAGCTGTACCAAGGAGTCCATCATCTGCGTGGGCTCTTCCTGGGTGCCCAGGGTCGTGCCGGGCGACATCAGCTCCCTGTGAGTGAGTGGGACCCCTCCAACCCCCTCCCCGCCCCACCCTGAGCCCGCCGCTGCCAGGGAGTTGCCGCTGGCGCTGGGACAGCGCGACCTGACCCCACTCCCCAGCCGCTTTCTTTACGTTTGGGTGGGGGCGCGCTGTGGGACGGGGGTGGAGTCTCGGGCGCTGGGGAGGATGGAGGGAACCCGAGATGCAGAGTCTGGGAACCCGGACGAGTCCCTGTGGCAGTGTTTCTTCACGTGTGGCCCGCGGGCCACCTGCATCAGACCCACCTGGAGGGGCTTGTGCCAATGCAGATTCTGGGGCCCGCGTTGAATGATGCAGGGGCTCTGGAGGGGAGCCTTGGAGCCTGCATTTGGCGTCCCCAGGAGATTCTGGGGTGCATTAAAGTTTGAGAGGATATGTGTATGTTCGGCGGGGCGGGTGGTTGTGTAGGGGCACGTATGTGCAGTGAGCATGAGTGGAGTGGGAACACCTGCGAAGGGCTGAGGCCTCGCTGTCCCACCTCGGGGCTGGGGCTGTGGTGTACACCTTGGCCTCCTCCCAACCTCTTCACAGCAGGTCGAGAGGAACCTGGGTAAAGGCAGACAGTCTCTGGAAGTGTGTGTGTGGGGTTCCCCATGTGGCCTGGAAGAGGGGAGCACAGAGGGCTTCGCAGAGCTTTGGGGCATGTGGGGCACCCGCCCCGTGGTGGTCTGGTGCTGGAAGTCAGGCTGACTTCTTTCTCTGAGTTTACAAGGGCTTCTTGCCCGCCCCCACCTTCCGCCCCGAACATATATTGGCTGCTTTTTCAGCACTGGAGGAACTGATGGGAAAGGCTCCACATCATTTATCCACCTGCTAAGAGATGCTTTCAATCTGCCTGCACACAGCCACACAAGCCACATGACCAGTTCTCATAAGGGCTGTGGAAGGGGCTGCTGGGCTATATCGTCACTGCTGGGAAATGTTTCCTGCTGAAATGACTCCCTTGTTCCAGGCCAAGGTGCTGGGGATGCCTACTCAATCGCAGAGGCAGGGAATTCCCAGGTGAAGCTGCTATGCTCAGGGCACTCACTTCCTCTTATATTACATTCCCCTGCCTCCCACCCCAGGCAAGGCACAGGGCCCTGGGCCCAGGGGTGAAGGGCTTCCTGTTTACATTTCTAGAAAGTTAGGAGTCCGGTTGGCAGGCAAAGAGGGCATTTTTGGTTCTTAATATTGCTAAGTTGGGGGACATGGAGGATTCCAGAAATTAAAATTCTCCTTGTTAAATCCTTTAGACCAGCAGCTGCTTAATTGATCTGCATGCTAACTGAAGGAATTTTGAAATAATGTGTTGAGGTCCTGCTGTGGCCAGAAACGTTGCGAGACCTGGTGCAAAAATAGAGCCAAGCCTCTTGCCCCTACATTGACCGTTAAATCTGGCAGATGGCATTGCTTCCCACTGCACATTCACGCTCAGGTGTCTCTGAGTTTTCCCCCAAGGCTTTCACGGTGCATTTCATCAGAAGTGCTCTGAGTGTCTTTCAGAGGTGGGCTCCCAAGGGGAATGCTTAATCCAACCCCAGAAGTTTTGTTGGCCAACATTAACTCTGTGTCTACACAAACAAAATCACGGGCAGAGGTGAAGTAACTATCCATTTGCAGCCAGGGGCTCCTGTAGTTAAGAAGAGGAAGCAGGGGGATTGAGTTGAACTGGCTGAGATAACGTCTGTGGAAGGAGCCAGACTGATGGTAACGGTTTCTGTTACTCAGACTAGCTTTCATATTGATTCAATTCATCGGAACATGGCTTGACTCTTCTCGCTCCTGCCCCTGAGAAGCCCCTGGCCCACTGTCTTAAGCCTCCTTTCTGAGTGAAGGAGTTTGAAGTACAGGTGGAAGATAAGGCCAATTGCTCATCCTGCCCAGCATTTCTCAAAGAAACCTAGGCCTCCTTTTGTTGCTCTCTTGCCTGTAGGAGCCTGGTAAATGGAACATTCTCAGAAATCAAGGACCGAATGTTTTCCCATCTGCCGTCCTTGCAGCTGCTGTGAGTATGGGAAGTTCTCTCTGAAAATGGGGGTCCTGGAGGTGCAGTCCCAGGAGGAGTGACCCCTGCCTTCTTGGTGTCAGTTCTTCCTAAAATATCCAAACTCCGTGACAAACCATGGCTGGCTCTGAGTGTGAACTTGGTTGTGTCCCCCACCAAGCTGAGATCCAAGGCTCTTTGCTCACTGTCCTTTCCTTCATTTGGCACATGTTTTCCTCGGAGACTTTATTATAGATCCCAACGCCCCTATCTCGCAACTGGGGACATGATCACATTGATTTTTAACCAGAACTTTACCTAAATGAACTGTTTCCCCCACTTAAAAAAAATCTGCAGTTTAAACTCTTAATGTTACTCTGGAAATAGGAGTATTTCTAGTTGACTGAGTACATATTCTGTTAGGGAGCATACTATGCATTTATATATAAAATTGTATTTACTCACCCTGTTATACATACAAGGAGGGTGTTTTTATTTCCCCATTTGACAGATGAGAAAATTGACGCTGACAGAAGTTAAGTAACTTGCCCAAAATCACAGCCAGACTTCTAACCCACACTCATAACTGCTCTGCCACCCAGCCACTCTTAGCAAGTGTCTATGTCATTACCTGTTGCCCAGGTTAGTTAATGTTTGCTAATGAAAAGAAATGTCCAAAAAGCAGCTTTCAAAAGCAAATCAGTGACAGGGAAAGCCATAAGTACATAGCTCATTCTCTGTATCTGTATTGGTTTCTTAAATGTGAAATGAGATCAAAATTAAAACAAGCAGCATACTACCGATAAATTAATGCTGATATTTTTGTTCTTGACATGTTATGTACTTGCTTACAACATTATACTTAAAATTTTTAAATCTGAAATTTCGTAGCAATTCTAGTTCTATTAAAATATACTTTCCATATGACAAAAATACAAATTTTGGTATTTTACCAAAGAGATTTAATCGGTGACTATATAGGCTATATAAACTTTAACCAAATAGACTTAAGTGGTGACTCATTAAAAACTATGTGGTAACAAAGAATCTTCTGAAGGTTTCTTAATTTTTTTAAATTATTTCTCATGAGAATGTATAATGTAGGAGAAAAGTGTGTGTGTGTGTGTTTATGTATTTGCCTCAGCTGTGTGACTTTGGTCAAATCACTTAACTTCTCTGGGCTCAAATTTCTCTAACAATGAAGTTGGATTTTATCCTTTAGATCTCTAATTCCATGATTGCTCGTGCATCATAAAGCATTCACTGGCTGTTTAGTTGTTCTGAGCATTGGAATGGTTTGAAATAACAGCTCTCAGGTCATATTTACTGAGTCCCACAAAGGAGAAAGGGTGGAGTGATAGGGATAGAAAATCTGGTCAAAGGCGATCCACTAGCCATTGTCCATCACCATCACTGAGTTAGGTTGTGCATCTGATGGGTCATTCTTAGACTGAGAAGAGCCCCTGTTTGCCCCCGGATCTGAACACAGGACAAGAAACAGAAATGGCTGCACTATGGGACTCCAGTTTTACATCTCCACATTGAAATCTGTCCTTTATTTTCAGATTGCTGAATTCTAACTCATTTACAGTCATCCGGGATGATGCTTTTGCTGGACTTTTTCATCTCGAATACCTGTAAGTGTGCTTTATCTATTTGCTGAGCATGTGGTATGTCCATAGAATTGCAATATTGCTTTCCAAACTGAACAGCATCTGTTGGAGAACTCAGGGGTGGAGAAAACCCCATTCTCTTTCCAGCCTGACCTTTTATAGTTTACTTGTGTATAAACATGCTGGGACAGGAGGAGGTTGGGGACAAAGAGGGGGAAAGGAAACAAAGAAGGAAAGATATTCATTTATTCTCTGTTGACATTTAATTTGTCATGTAGTAAGCACAATTGGAAATTGCGTTGGATATTTTTACCTCTCATAACTAGGCATGGATTTGCTGATCAGCCAGAAATAAAGCTGAAGGATTCTGAGGCTTACTTATTTTTAAATAAAGTCTCCCTATTTGGGGATACAACTTCATGTTTTTAATTCAGTTGGCCTATAGTCCGTTTGCAGTATCTCCTGTAAGCTGCTGACGAGGGTCTAATTTTATTTCTTCTTCTTTTTTAAAAAAACACACATTATTTTTTCCTTTTCAGAAGTGCAGTTTTTTCCCCCCAGCAATGAGCTTTGCCCTCCCTCTGATTTCTGCCATTTCCCCCTTTCATGTCTTTTTCCCCCTTAAGTTCTTTCATCCTTGTCTTTTGTAACTTTATAATAATATTAATCCTGCTATCAGTGGGATTTCCTTACTGAGTATTCAGAGGGATTTTTAAAGCCTTGTCTCTGCTTTCTTATCTGAGGTTAACAGGTAGATAGATGTTTGAATTCTAAACACATCCTGGGTCTAAGAAAGCTCTCTGCTGATTTTGCGTCCTTGGGAAGGATCTCAGTGAAAGAGTTCTTTGTCCAGAGTACATACGTAGTATGTATGCTGTCATGACACTCTGACGGTATCCTTAATCAACATGGAAAGAGTGGTAGGGCTGAAGCCTTGAGTCCAACTAGGTTCTATCAAGGCATATAAGCGAGCGATGAAAGTAACAAATGTAAAACTACTTGTTTGCTTTTAGGTGATTGAGGAGGAGGTTAGCTTAGTTTATACTGAAGTCTATTACTGAATAAATCCCTGATTTTTTTAAAAACAGTCATCAGAGAGTTCTCAGTGCAACAATCAAGAACTCACTAACTAATGGCATCGTGTCCCAAAGCCTTCCTTTGCACCATCTCATCAAACACCCTCTTACATTTGACGAAATATAATGCTGTCAACTAAATTATAGGTCTCTGTGACCCTAGGGCATAGTCGCAGTGCATGTATTTCCCACAGAGACTTTAAAGCATGGCCAGAGTTGTTATTTCAGGGTCCTATGCTCAGGCCCCAGGACATTTTAGTGCAGAGAAAGAAGTTTGGCCTACACCCAGTTTCATCATACTTCCTGTTTACTAGTGGCTTCGAGATCGTGACAGGATCCCTGCCTCGTCACCCGTTTGTTCAGAGATTAGACTGTGTAGGACACGATGAACTCAGAGTTTGCCAGAAGCCAAGCGTAATGCACTTCTCCCTCAGCAGAAACTTTAATATGGAGATAGGAAACAATGGGCTCCCCTCAAGGGATGATGATATTAACAAAAGTATTAGTAGCCAGGCACTATGAAATCTAAGAAGGGTTGGCCATCTGGGAGCATTCCAGGCTTGCAGAGATGTGAACATTTCTTGCCTTGGTAGAGTGCTTTCTTCTTTTTTGTTTCCCGAAATGTTTTCACCAGTGTTGCCGACTCTGAATTTGAAGATTTCCATGCTGCTTCTGGAAAGAGTGCGGAACATACCCCGTGTCCATGCATTCTTGCATGCAAACCCTGCTCACTCTTGGGATCTGGTGTAGCTGACCTCGTCTTCAGAGATGAATTTTTAAAATTCATGAATGTGTTTCGATTTTATTCTGAAAGCACACCAATATCATTTTTTAGAGATGTAAAGCTGAGAAAACTTAGTTTAATTATACTGCTGTTCTCTTTAGGTTCATTGAAGGGAACAAAATAGAAACCATTTCAAGAAATGCCTTTCGTGGCCTCCGTGACCTCACTCACCTGTAAGTTCTTTGACAAGTGTTGTCAGTCCTTGACTACGTAGGGTAAGATTTACTTCCTGGTGTCTCTCTCTTTCTTAACTGTTTTGTCTGTATTGTAACATCCTCGGAAGGAAACTAATTTCCAGGTTGCCCTAGAGGTTCCTATACTGTCAATCAGGCACCAGCCTGTGGTGATTATTCACACACTTAGCTTTATTATCTTTTCCATCCTCCTGGATCAGCATCACATGACTGCATGTCAAAGCCTCTCCTTTGAGAGGTGAGAGGCTTCTATCGAGCGATGGAGGCAGTGGGAAGGAAACTGTCATGTATTGTATGCTTACTGTGTGCCAGGCACAGAGCTGGGTGCTTAGTGAGACTTCTCCTCTTTATCTTTCACGATAGTCTGTGTGTCCCCATTTTATAGATTTGGGAATTGAGGCTTACACGACTCATTGAAGAATGTTGAATGCAGGGTCAGAATCAGAATGAAATGGAATAGAGACATTTTTGTGGTTTCTCTAATTTGAATGCAAATAGCTTTTTCTTTTATGTTGGATTAATCTTCGGCTTAAGCTAAGCTCTCTGGATTCTTTAATAGCTTTCTGGAGAAAAAAAATTAAATAAATTGATTTGAATTGCCATATCAGAATGAAGCAAGTGCACACACTTAGCAAATTTAGAAAATGGAAAAGATAGGGGCTGTGTTTATAAAAATGTAAAAATAGCCATTGTCTTGGTAAGAGCCATTTATTAGCCAGGAACCAGGTCCCATCTGCATGATAGATATTTTGTGTTTGCGTAAGATAACATGTCTCATCTCCATAGTCAGCTTGTGTATAGTAAAAAGAGAACTAGGGAAATTGCAGGGCTTTGAATAGGGGAGTTGGGCAGGAGCAGTAACACCCTGACTGTGTAACCCTGATACAGCATCTAAAGAGGTAATCATTTACGTCAAACGCTGATATAGGCAAAGGTGTCTGCCACCAGGCTCAGCAAACACTTGATTCTGGAGTTCTACCAAGCAGAAGCTCTACCTGAGTTTAAGCTCACAGAACAAGGAGAGGAGGGAGCAGAGGTCGGAGGTGCAAACCTGTGGATCAGCACCGTCCATCCTGGAGAGCGTCAGCCTCTTGCTCACGCGATTGCTCCACGTTTTCTTTTCTTCCTAGAAACGTTTTGATTTGTATTTTCAAATTCAACCTGGATGCTGAATTCTCACATTCTTGTGGAGGCTAAGACAATGGGCTTGAAGTCACATAGACTTGGGTTCAAATATCAAGGCCATCATTTATTACTATTGCTTACCTTTTTGAGCCTCAGTTTCCTCATCCTTAAAATGAGGAGGTTTTTCGGGCCCCTTAGATTAATGCTTTATTGCAAAGCAGCCAGTCCATCATCTTCCCTTCCTCCACTCATCAAGAAGTCTCAGTTTTCTCCATGGATTATTGAAAAGCCTTGGCAGTTTGGGTGGCCAGACAGGGTCTGCTAAGAAGACAGCTGTGGGTATCTGGAGAAGAACAGCTGTGGCCGGATAAATCCAGTTCCCAGCAGTCAGGAATGAGGGGCTTTGTTTTTAAGCAAAGGCTCTGGGCAGATTTTGAACCTAAAGCAAAGCCCATGTGACTGATTGAGTTAGCCCAGATGTCAAATTTCATTTGACCGATTGGCTGTGGGCCCCTGGTCTGAAAATGGGTGTGAACATACAGGTATTGTGCATGTATATTTATTTGCATTGTTTGCTCACGTGTGCCCATGGGTGCATGAACTTCTCTACATGTGTGTACATAACTGCATTTGTGTGTGCATGCTTGTGCCTCTGCCCATACAACCATATGTGTATATCACATGTGTATATGTGTAAGAGGCACCTCATTTTCTGTCTGAAATGCAGAGGGAACAAAGGAGTCCCCTGCTTGGGTCCAGACTACATCTCATGCATTAATACACCCATCTCAGCTTATGCTTGTATTCCCATCCTACAGGGGCCCCTCTCCCCAGCTCTCCAGCCTCATTTCCCTAATGTGCTCAGAATACCGGGCTCCCAGTGGCCCCTTTGCATAACCAACTCATCCCATTCCTGGGCTTCTCCTCACATTCTTTCTTTCTCTTGCTCTGGATGCTGTATCTTCTGTCTGTGATCTCTTGAAATCTGCTTTTTCTTCAAATTCCAGATTAAGTTTCATGTCCCCTATGGAGCCATTCCTGATCTGCCCTTCACCTTGCCTGTAGCCCTCCTTGTTGGCTCTAAACACCCAGCACTTTCCTGTAGACTCAGGCTACACTGGTTGGTGCTATCTTGTGAATATTAGTTTTATCTCCCCAGCAGCACTGAAAGCTCCCCAAGTGGAGGGCCCATGAGGATCTTCCATCATCTCTGCTCTTTCCCCAGCATCTAGTACAGGGCTAAGCCAGCAGGATATTCTTTCTCATTTGCTGGTTGACCAGTGGGTTCCTTCCTGAGCTGGATCTTTCATATAGACTCTACTTCTGGGCAAATCAGGTGACTTTTAAAGTGGAATCGTCTAGGCTGGAGATGTATGTAGTAATTAAAGCACTGAATACATTGTTTAAGAATGAATTGATTCATATATAAATGAAATCATATGACATTTGTCTTTCTCTCTCTGACTTAGCATTATAATTCTCCCATTTCCCTCCCCAGTTTTGTAAACTTCTAAGCAAAGAGACCACATTAACTCTCTAACTTTCACCCCTGTGCTTAAGGAAGTCACCTGTATTTGCTTATTTAAGTATCTGATTTTTACCTTTTGTGAACTTTTCCAACACCTACAGGCTCATATTCATATGTAAAGAAACATAGATCAGGTTTCAAAGCATTGAAGGAACAGTGCCAATCTGTAAGTAAAATCTAGGACGTTTGTTTTCCAGCAGCCCTATAAAGCCCAAGGGACAGGTTGCTGTTAAGTAGTTTTAAAAATGAAGGAAGTGTCATGAATTTATGGGTAAAATGAAGTGGAAAGTAAGATGTTATGCACCGAGTGTGAGTGGGGGTGGATAGTCTATCTAAATAATTCAGCTTTCTGAAATCTAAATTGAACACTTGGAACAGTTGCTAAACAGTCTGCTTTTAGGGCCTCAACCATTCCATATACTCTGATCACTTTAATGCGATACATTTCAACTAGTTAAAAATTTTTGCACTCTACTTTCCAGGAAAAGTAACCCTCAACCAGAAAAAAAAAATCAAAACAAACATGTCCGTTTTTCATTTCAGAAAGCTATTCTAGAATATGTTCAGTCTGATGACGTATTCAGCCTATTTTTCAACATCTTTAAAAATGTACAGATAAATCGTTTAGGAAAGAAAGGTAAAAAAAAAAAATACATGAAATGGTATTTCAATCCATTTGTGGTTACCTAGATGGGAAGGGGTCTCCCAATATTCTGTTGGTGTCTTGAAGCAAGAATGGTTAGCTGAGTCTAAGGCAGAACACTCATTTCTTTAATTCCTTTTTCTGGGATGGGTCATTATGATGCTACAACAGACTAATTTCATGTCTATTTTCAAAGAGGTTGATGCTGAATTGCCTACATATTTATCATGTATATGTTTTACTATTGTCCTCATGTGTAAGGGAAAAGAACAAGCACCAGTTTCTTGGCTGACTCAGACTAGAGCAGGATGCCTGGGGGAAATCACAGACTTGATGTACAGCCTTTCAACACCCGGTATCTTTCAACGTCAGCAGCCAGCCCCATGGACATTCATCTTTGCAGGATGATGACAGAGCACTGCAAAATCCTGAGTCATCAAAGAAAGTTGATGATGTTCATTCACGTCTACTTCTGGGAGATGGGAAGTGGACTAGGACATTTTAGAAAGCTCTTCAACACTAACAGCAAAAATGCAAAATGGTTTCTGGTCAACCTTTGTTAACGAGACAACAAAATTGATCACAATCATTCATTCCCTGAACATTGTGGTTCATTGATAATTTATATTATCGTTAGGATTAGAGCTGGGGGTCTTTATGTAAAAGAGTATTTACTGAGTCCTTTTTTAGAATCACAAGTAATAGAGTTCATTTTGATGGACCGTTAGGGAACTTCTTGGGGCAAGACTGTGCATCTTTTATTTTTTTAAAATCCTTCTCATTTTAGTGCATAATTCATTCATTCAACAAAGACTTACTAAGTACCTACTATGTTCCAGGCACTGTTTTAGGAGCTGAGGATACGGCTGTGGAGAGACAGACAAAAGTCTATCCTCATGTTTGCATTCCTTACGTGTAGGGAAACTATACAGTCAATAATTAAATAGATAAATAAAATATATAGTATGACAAGTAATGGTCATGCAGTGAAGAACAGAAGAGGGAAAGGAGATGTGTAGAGGGCCGGGAGGTAGTGATAGTTGAGGACAGATGTAAAGGAGGTGTGGGGATATCTGGAGAAGAGTGTTCCAGGCAGATGAACAGCAAGTTCAGAAGCCGTGAAGGGTGACAGAGAAATAACAAAGGGGCCAGTGTGGCTGGATCTTGGGGGTTGAGATGTGGTCCCACAGGTAGGCGGGAATGAGGTAAACTAGACAATGGAGGGTCTTGCATGCCATCAAGGGGACTTTGGCCTTTATTCTGAGAAACATGAGATGCCATCTGAGGTTCCATCAAGAGCTTAATAAATGCTTGTTTTAAAAACAAAACAAAAAACTTACAATGTACTCCAGCATTATAATGTCATCTTTGTATAAGTAAACTCTTTTCTTTATCTCAGTATTGAGCCACGTTGTGCTGAAGTGGTTTAGAGCTCTGTTTCCAATTATCAGCTTGATTTAAGGGACTGCAGAGTAACAGCGCATGAAGATAATAACCACATTAAAATATTACTTTCTTGTTCTAGTTCTTTGGCCAATAACCACATAAAAGCCCTCCCAAGGGATGTCTTCAGTGATTTAGACTCTCTGATTGAACTGTAAGTAACGAAAATCAAGTTTATGTTTGCTTGTCCCAATTATGTTTGCTTGTGCCCCAATTAATCGCATCTTTAAATGTTTTCTCCCCCTTTATCGAATTTCTTTTATATTATAGCTAAAACTGTATGACAAAGTAGTGCCTGCTGGGAAACAGCATATAGCTTGTATCGTGTTGGGTTTTGCCGTTTGTGAATACACTTAGTAGCATTTGGCTATGTCTTTCCCTGATATAGCACATCCATCTGCTTTATCTTCTAGTGTTTGTCACTTCTTTCTGGACATAATTTAACAAGATCTTAAAGGTTCAATTGTGTTTGTGAAAACTGTCTTCCTATAATGTCCTGTGTTTGTTAGCAAGAAGCTGTGTTGGATGGTGTTCTTCTGCCATCCCTCCCCCATTTCTAACATGGCATGGTGACAGTTTCAAGAGAGTTTGGGGAAACGGTGATACGTTAGCTCTGAGAACTCTCTGTAGTCTGTACAGTTAACATCACGGGCACTGAAGATCATTAAATAAAGTCAGTGACAAGTACAAGAAATAGGATGTATTAAATACATATTTTTAAAAAAATTTCATTTTTTGGAGGTATCACGATGTTAATATCGTGGTGTTAATAATTCTGGAGACTCATATTACTGCCAAAACATTTCAGGCATGTCTGTTTCTCTGTGTTTGTATTTGTGTTTTGTTTTGATTTTTAGAGATTTAAGGGGCAATAAATTCGAATGTGACTGCAAAGCTAAGTGGTTGTATCTGTGGCTGAAGATGACAAATTCCACTGTTTCTGATGTGCTGTGTATCGGTCCACCAGAATATCAGGAAAAGAAACTAAATGACGTGACCAGCTTCGACTATGAATGCACAACGACAGGTACTGAGTGCCTCTCTCACTGAAGATTGTTATTTAGAATATTCCCTTTGTGTTTTTCTTTTAGATTGTCAACTGGGAGTGGAGAAATGTGGGTAAAAGCAAAAGTTTTCTATCAAGATTAGTCAGGCAACACTTAAGCCTTCTCAAAGATACGAATTTATGTGTAAGGAAACTAGGTCAACAGTTTAGGTGTTCGTTCACTGCACTGGCTTTCATTTTGATTCTTTTTGATTGTTTACAAAATTCGAATTTCTCTAAAGAAATTTGACCTTTTTTAAAGGTCAAAGTATAAACTAGTGAGTTTGACGTAGGAATATTTTCAAATCAGCCTGAGTTTCAGTGAAAAGACAGGGCAGCGAGGCCTCAATTATGGTTCTCTTGATTAAATGATAGGAAGTTTATTGAAAATTTAACTAGTAAGTACCAGACTTCACCGTCTATAAATTGCTTTTGTAGTTCCATGTAAAAAGAGATAACTAGGTACATTATAACCAATGGCAAAGTGGAAATATAAGTTAACAATTAGTAGCCAGAAGAAAAAACTCACGCTGAGGGAAAAACTGTAAAGAAAGTTTGATTTTGTTTTCCAGAGTCTGCCTCAGGGTTTCTGTTTATACATTTTTTTTTTAGGCTATGAGATAAAATTAAGTGCTAACTGCCTCAGCTCTCTATACATCTTGGGGAGAGCAGGTGTCTCCCTAGGAAAGACTTAGATGGAGTGTCCAGCTTTTAAAGCCAGATTTGAAAGGCGAATGGATCAATACACAGTATGAAACCTGCTTATCAGACTTATAAAAATAAACATTTAAGTCGAGAGTTGATATCGACAGAGCCACAAGGCATGTCGGTAGGAGCAGCAAGAATGAGAACTCAGAAAATAATTTCATAAACTCAAAAGACAAAAGAACTTCAAGAACAAAATATCACATTCAGGCCAGTCCTGCTGCCTTCCTCCAAACAAAAAAAAAAACAACTCACAAAGTAAAAATTATTTTTATGTATCTTTGTAAAGAAGGGCCCCTACCAGTTCTGTTCTTTGCTGAGAGAAAACCTGAAATCTTAGGGAAATGACCTCGTCTTTCATCACTGAACAGGAGCTTATTCAGCTGTGTAATTGGCAGGTGCCCTTTAGCCAGTGAGGCCACGAGCAGGTTATTTATTGTATTGTAGAGCAGTGCAATAAATCAGAGGTCATAGTCAATGACATTTGCACCAAAAGGTGGCATTCAAGGCCATTTGGTATGAAATGCTAAACTGAAGCTCACTGGGGTTCTGCTCTGCCTCTTCTCCAGTTCTCCTGGAGAATTCTCTAAGCCCCAAGGTGACGTTAGCAGCTTTTCTGTTGTTCTCTTCACACCTGGCCATAAATTTGTCAATCTCTGAGACAAACGGCATGGGCTTGGGGGAGCTGGGAATAATTTATATGAGGAAGCGTGATTTCTGACCGTAGAGCCCTGTGGATGTAGAAATGAGCTAGGCTCTGAGCATTATCATAGGAATGGAGGGGGCTTGGAACCGAGGTAGCCAGATCCTGAAATCTGTCCTAGTCCCAGAACCCATGGGGCAGTGTGAGCCCCTAACACATTTTAGGGCATCCTCTCTCTTATCTATGCCTTGGCTAAAAAGCTTCCTGTTAAACTTTAGAAAGTCAGCACTCCTCCCTGGTAACAGGGAAATGACCATTCTGTCTTTGCCATTGTTTTATCCCTTTAAGATTCACAGACAAATTGACTCTTGCTCTCGGTTTCTTCCATCATGAAAAAAACGGCACAACCCACTTATGACCGGCCCCCAAATAGACTCCCTGCCTTGTAAGAACTTAAGTCGATACTTCGTGAGTTTTTTGGGTTCCTGTTTCCTGCTCAGATCACGCCTCAGCCTCTGGTGCTTTATTAAAGGCTGGGGAGGAAAAATAGGTGAGGATGGATGGAAGATGGAAAGCCAGATCTGAGAGTCGTGGTACTGTTGTTGTATCCTCACCGACGATTCGGGAAGAAGCACGTGTTCTGAGTGCACTGTCTTCCTGTTAGCTCCGATTCTCAGGAAAGGAGTAAGTTCTTTAGGTAGAGGAAGGACAGGCAGATACTGTTCTTCCCGGGGAAAGGAAGGTACTGTTACCATTCCGTTCCGGGCACAGGGGTGTAATTAATACTGGGAAGCCGCCCCTGGACTGTTGCAGCTCTCTAGATTAATCACAGTCCTTCCACAGCCCTCCGCCTCAAGTCTATTTTTAACCACTTCAAAACTCCCTGTTACCTGCTCATAATTCCGCCTGGTAGGAGAATAATTCACTAAATTCCTTAAAGGGAGTGGATTTTGCATCCTAATGGTCCTCTTCGCTTCCCTATTTCAGGGCTGATGAAAACGCGAAGAGAAATAATGCATTAATGTGCAGTTTCTCTCCCACTAGGGTTGGCGTCATGTATAATTTATTTTCTCCAAGTGCTATAAATAGCTATGTAAAAATCTGTTGATTCCAGTGGGAGCCATGCCTGAATTGGAAGAGTCTCACTGACATCATGAACTTAATCCAGTGTGAATGGAAGTGGCAATGTTTTCGCAGAGAATACCAATCATACTTAAACACTAGTAAATGGATGTCATGTCAATATGTGTAGTCTCTGAGATCTTTTCACAATGAATGTGCTTTTGCCATTTGTGAAAAATAAATGAAGATGGGGATGGAAGAAAATATTTAGACTCCTCGAGTTCCCTTCCCCCCTGTACACACAAACACATACGCGTCCGTCATTTTCTTTCACCTGTTTCTTCCTCATTTTCTTCTCTTCCTCCTCCTTTTTTTGAGGGGGTGGTAGAGGAGAGAAGGGGTCTCCTATTAAGAATTAGATTTATAATTCAAAGGACTTCATCTGTTCTGCCAGATACTCAGTATATAGAAAATATGATGAAACCAATGTTTTGGGAAAACAAATGAAAATCAGACTAATAAAGGCCAGATTTGTAAAATGCTCTCCACTCTGGCAACTAACTCTTTTTCATTCTGGGATTCTTTCATTTAAAAAAAACGGACTTTTTGGTCTGCACTTTAAATGACCCGTGTTTTTGAGCAGATGCTCATGTTTCTGAGAATTCAGAGTGTAGTCGGGAGACTATCTAGAGTAAGTGAGTTACAGGGACTGCAGACGTGTTGGGAACTTTCTGAAGACCTGGACGAGACAAATGCCGCCGGAGGTAGGAGAGAGGTTCACAGCTGTCTCAGTTGTGATGAAAAGAACGCAGCTGTATTCTGTGAGTCCTTTTCGAACTCCAGAATAAGAAGCAGAAACCAACTACTACCATTTCCCTTCTTCCATTTATCTCCACATGAACACGGAACCCTCAAAGCCTGTGCCTCAGTCAATGCTTTCTGGCTTCTACACTGGTTCTGCCAGTGCCAATAGGAGAGAACTGAGGTTGAGTTTTTCTGTTTTAGTCTTTGACGGATCAACGAGGGTGTAGACAGAGGGGTGGGGCTAGGAGCTATTGTGACTCTTCCCTAAGTCTTTGTGTAGACCGTATAATGCTGTCATTGTGACTAACTACATAACTGTGTAACTATAGAGTTACCTATATAAGACTACTGAGGGGCCACCATTGACAGAGCTCTGTGCTAACACTATGTGCACTCTCATTATGAAATAAACGTCACTCTCATTTTACTCATGAGGAACCTGAGGCTCAGGTTTCTTGCCCACGGGTCACGGTTCCTTCCTGTAGGCAGGAACCTGAAACCCAGTCTGTTTTACCTCAGAGCCCCAGCTCTTCTGGATAGGCCACTCCCTGCAGGGTGGGGTAGAGGGTACCTTGTCTACTATTGCCACCTGTCCCCACTGTCCCTCAGCCACTTCTTGCTGTTGGGGTGCAGAGACAGTTTCTTCTTTGCTTCTCCCTGTACCTGCAAGCACCATCATTCAGCCCTGTCCTCTCCCCACCACAGTTTCAGGATGAGCTAGCCTTCCCACCTCATTAAGCCAGCAAGCACGTATTAAGCACCTTCTGTATCTGGTGAAGGACACCTCTGAAAGTTATCATGTATGGAGCACTAACTTTGTGCTAGGTACAGCTCTGTATGAGTATGAATCATAATATATGATGAGGAAACTAAGGCAGAGAGAGGTTAAGCAACTTTCCCAAGGTCACTCAGCAAGAAGATGGGGTCACAGCTCTGGCATCTTATCTTAGATGCCATTAAAATGGACACTCGTCCAAGAGACAGCCCAGTGGTGGCTCTGACAGAGGAGGTGGGCTGTCCTTTCTTGGACCTCAATTCTGTATTTATCAAGCACTTACTATGTGCTAAGCCCTGAGGTAGGCATTTCCACCTACCTCAATGTACCTGTGTCATTAAGCTTGGGAGGTATCATTGCCCCCTATTGTGGATAAGTTAACTGAGGCCTTGAAAGGGGTAGTGTGCAGCCCAGGGTCTTGAGTGCACGAAGTGGACTCCAGGCACAGTGCTCTTTCCAGTGCCTCACGTTGCCCTCACTCCCTCTGCCCTTCCTGCTTCTCCTGCTCCCTGATTGTCACCTGCTCTTCCCATCCCCATTCCACGCTTCCCACCACAACGCTTTCTCAGCTGTTCTCACCTCCTCCCTGCCTCCATTCCTTTTGCTCTGTCCCTCTTTACTCACTGCTGAATGTCCCACCCCTTTATTGCCTTTCTCATGTGACGGCTTTATGAGGCTTCCAAGTCAGAGGTATTTCTTGAGTGACTGCTGTGGGCTTATGTTACGGGGACTCTGAGAACATAGGACCCAGACCAGACCTTAGGAAGCACTAAGTTGGTTCAGGAGACATACCACACTGGCTGTGTGGCTATGGCCAGACATGCACCCTCTCTGGGCTTTAGCGTCTGGCTCTGTTAAAATGACTCAAGTCTCTAATATCTCTCACTCTCATTTCTCCAAATCTGTTCCTCATATCGCTATGTTGGAGATTAAATCATGGTGAATATTAAGGTGTAAACAGCAGTGCCTGATTCAGTGTCCAACGTGTTAGGAAGACTTCTGTGAATTGGACTGGTCAGAGAAGGCTTTTCAGAGGAGATGGGACTTACTTGAGGGGCGCCAGTAAGGATTTCGTGGGGAAGAGATAGGCAAAGCCAGGATTTTCCATAGGAACAACTTCCCTTAGCCAGGCAGCCACCATCATTGTACCCGGGGCATGTTTACCCTGCCAAGAAGCCGTGCACATTGACAGGTCTCTGGCCAAAGAAATGACTGACCTTAAACTTTATTAGTGTTTTCCTTTCTTTCTTCCTTGGTTCTATAGCTACCCCACACTGTAACCATTCTTGCATCTGAAAGCATCCTCACCCCGTTCCGTGGTAACACTGTGCATTCCCCACCAAGATTCGATACAGTGAGTCAGCCATAGCTCGGGGGAGCAATGTGGACGAGGAGTATTTTTGTGCCACTAAATGGAAGAGTAGAACACGTGCTCAAATCAGACGAGTTCTACGTTGCTTGAAAATCCAATCAATCTCCTTCCTGTAAGTGCTTGCTGAGCGGTCCATTGCTGTCCAGACCCCAGGCATAGCCATTAGTTACCCTGCACTGAGTCCAGGAACCAGTAAACACAGTTAGGTTAACTTCCCCGCATGGTGAGCTGTATAAACCTCTCAGACCGTATCTCAGGGGTTTGGTTTGGTTTCCAAATGTGCAGTGTGCCGTTTGGGGAGTTGACTTTTCATTTTGAACCTGCTATGGCAGTTTCTGTACCAAGGTAATACAGAGCTTGGGAGTATGCTAACAGATGATAAAAGGACCCCATTCCTAGGTAAGTATGAGAAGCACCACAGCGAACAAAACTAAATAGGTTTCTTTACTACTGGGGATCTTCTGAGAGGGCTAGAATTACAGAATTTCCCAAACAAATTTGCCCACGGCAGCCCTTCTTCACAGAAGAATTTTCTTGATAGTTTCAGGAATGTTGCTCTGTGGCATCCTTGCTGTCTTGTCTTTTTGAAAGCCAGGTTTCACCAAATTTGTTTAAAACATAGAGATCCAATAGCCAGACTTGTGAACTGTTCATCTCAAGCTGTATCAGAAGCTGTGCATTCAGTCTGTGAAAGCTGGGACCTTCTGGAATCTCCCAGAGTCAAACACACTGTGATGTGTGTGTTGCTTTTCCTCTGCCCTCTCCCCTCCCAGTACTTTTCAGAGCTGATATTAAAAGGGATGGAAGGGTAATGGTGGTTAAAGATTGCCACCAGAGACCTCATGGAGCCTTTTTTTTTTCTTGTTTAAACACCAATTCCCAGATTTTGTCGTTCATCAGACTTTGCCCTACCAGTCGGTTTCAGTGGATACGTTCAACTCCAAGAATGACGTGTATGTGGCCATCGCCCAGCCCAGCATGGAGAACTGTATGGTGCTGGAGTGGGACCACATCGAAATGAACTTCCGGAGCTATGACAACATTACAGGTGAGTTGAGGCTTTGATCGGAGGCATTGGCCTACTTTCTGGGAGAGAAGAAACGTTCTTGCTGTACCCAAGGACGGCTTGGCTCTCTGATTTGGTTAGATTTGGGGAACACATTCCAGCCCACCCTCATCTCTCTGATTTTGTATCACAACATGTTCAGTGATTGGTGAGAACGAAACGTCAGGAGTTGATCCTATTTATTGTTGGTGATTCTTTGGAAAAGGGAGAGGGTGGTAGGTTGCATGGGATGGGAGGCATTTTCCTGGAGTGGTGACACATCACTTCGAGAACCCCTTAATCTTGAGCAGTTATGGTGGCCTAAGACTGCACCCACTTTGTAGCAGCAGCTAAATGATTCCTTTGACTTTTGTTAACTAATATGCTAATGCATACACATGCGTGTGTGCTTGTGCACACACGTGTACATATGCACACACATACATGCACATACATGTGTACACATGCATGGACACACATGTACACTCTTTAGCTGTTCCTACTGCTCCCTTACCAGGCCCTGGTGATCACTGCTTCCTTTTAATAGTACAAACAAAATAAGAATAAAGGACTCTAAACTCAGGCCTTTGGGATAAAACTTACTTAATGCTTCTTTCACTGCTGGCAGGAGATCCCAGTGTCTTAGTGCTACTAAAAATGGATGGTCTACTTGCTTTGTGAGTAAGTGGATCAAGTCTTTCAAAGAGTTCTCATTTATCAAGTGCAATCTGATAGTAATACTAACTTTATAAAGAGCACCACGATAGCCTAGCTGTGACCCCACGAGAGGATTTCCTTTAGTAATTCCTGATTTGGAGTTAGAGCAGCATTTTGCTGTTGCAGCAAGAAGCGTATCTGGGTAGAATTTCCGGATGGGGAGGCTCCTGGGAATCTCTCCCGCACAGAGTGGCTTTGCAGCAGGTGCAGGATGTATGGAGGCAGGGAGAGTGTCGTTTCAGCCCTCGGGAGCAGAGCTGCTAATGAGCCTCATCTCGCAGCCCTGCGATGTCTGTGAGATGCACATGCGGGTGCCACGAAGAGGCCATTTCAGATGAGCCGCGTTACTGTTGGGCCATCTGGCCGCCGCGTGCTGAGCTCACATTCCTGAGAGCAGCCCCGCTCATCCAAGTGCAGACTCAGCATAGAGCTGCGCAGGTGAACCTATTGAGGGAGCCAAGGCCTTAAGACCTTAAACCCAGTCCGTGTGAAAGGAAAAAGGGAGGCGAGAGAGGGGACTCGCTACTCACGTGGTTTTGCTTTTCTCTTTCTCCTGGCTTGGAAGGTAAGTGAGGGGTGAATGAGCTGGCCCCTCTGCCTTCTCACCACGGTAGGAGGTGGGAGCAAAGTGAAGCTCTGTGCAAGGAGTTCTGATGCTTTGTGGCCAGTGCTGGTTGCGGTCCTGCGAGGTGCCAGGTTCTGGTTCATCTCATTGGAAACTCACAACAGTCGCTGGAGGCATTATTGTGGGCTACCTGTTCACAGGTAGAGGACAGAGCCTGCTGTTCAAGGGAGAGCTGGCATACAGACAGACCATAGAACACTCGGGTTTTGAAAACCGACGCATGTAGATTCTCCTCCTGATTCTGCCAGGTGCTAGGAAGTAGCAGTGGCCCCGAGGCTCAGTTTCATCATCTGTCAGATGGGCAGCTGATATACCCCGTGGGGCATTGTGAGGATTTGGTGAGGCCAGCACAGAGTAGGCAGTTCTTCATGCCGGCTTCCTCCTCATACCTTTGTAGACAAAGACGTCAAGTCTCAGGCATGTTGAGCCACTCCACTGTCACTTCGGAGGCAGAGCCCAGGGTCTGTCACTGTTGCATCCCACCCCTTCCATCTCCCAGGTGGACCTTAGTAGGAAGGGATGACACTCTTCTCTACCCGCAGCTGGTGGCATGCCTGAGTTCATCAAGTCCCTTCCTTCCTTCCTTCCTTCCTTCCTTCCTTCCTTCCTTCCTTCCTTCCTTCCTTCCTTCCTTCCTTCCTTCCTTCCTTCCTTCCTTCCTTTATAAAGATTTCTGAAGTACTTACTCTGAGCCAGGCACAGTCTAGGTGCTAGGGCCATAATAATAAACAAAGCAGATAAAAACTTCTGCCCTCAGGGAGTTTACATTCTAACAGGACAGAGAGATCATTTAACAAAACACATAATTGCAATACATATAACACTTAGATAGCAGCATGCTAAGAAGGGAAAAGAAGGTGGGAAGGAAGCTTTGAAATGCTGAGCATGGGGGTGTTGACATTTCAGGTAGTATCTGGTAAAGGCCCCATGAAGAAGGTGTTATTTGAATTAGACCTGTGGGACATGAGGGCTTGAGCCACATGGAGAGCTGGAGGAAAAGTATTCCAGACAGAGGGAACAACAAGTGCAAAGGTCCAGAGGGAGCCAAATGGTCCCGGGGAGAGTTGCAGGAGACAAAGTCAGAGAGGTAAGAAGGGCTGGTCATGGGACCTTGGAGGTCTTACAAAGCATGTGGGCTTTTACTCCGAGGGCTGTACAAAGCCTTGCAGGGTTTTGTGCAGAGGTCACAGGGCTGCACAGGAAGAGGCAGGTACCAGGCATGGAGTGCTGGGTTAAGAGTAGCCTGTGTGGGAAAAGGAACAGAGGTGGAAGCAGAGCGACGAGTTCAGAGGCGATTGCAAGAATTCCGGCAAGTGCTGCTGGCCTGGACGAGCCGAGGCCACAGAGGTGCTGGGTAGGAAGTGGTCAGTGAGATCAGAGTGGGTGTGGCCAGAGCCAGGTCTGGACCTTGCTAGTCTCTCGGGATTCCTCAGCCCCTCAGTCTCGAAGTCTGAATCTTCGGCGCGGTGGGCAACCCGACATGGAGCCCACGGACCCCCTTCCCAGCCAAGCCCAAGAAATGAGCTCCAACAGTGGTATTTAAGCTTACGAGCTTCGACATCACACTAGTTTTTGATAAAACTGGCTTCAGATCTTTCTAGCTGGCGACCTTGGCCAAGGTAGTTAACTTCCATGAGCCCCCTTCATCTGTAAAATGGGAATTTCCTGAATTCCCATTTCACCTGTAAAATGAGGCCATCATAGGATTCGGCCCATGGGAATTTAGCTCTTAGCACAGTGCCTGCCATATAGTAAATCCTCAATGAATGTTGAGCTATCAGCTGGGGATAAAAATAGATATTTGATACCATTCCTTGCTACTACCACTAGGGGAAGCTACCAGCTCCAGATCTATTATTCTTCTTAATTCAGGAAAGCATACAATCCATGTATCAAGGTCCCAACATGATGCCTGTTTTATATGTATTGCCCATTTTCTGTCACTTATTATTGATTTCTGAGCACATCTTACAATTCAACCACCTCACTTTCTCATATTTCTCCCTTCACCTGGATCTCCAGGCTCAAATGCAGCCTCATACAGGAAGCATTCCTTGATGACCTGATTGAAATGAAGTATCTGTCTTCTGTGCTCCCTTAGTATGTACATTTCCATTAAACACAAATCACAGTCATTGAAACATAGTTTTTCACTGAAAGGAAGGCAACTAACATTTATGTACTCAGTCATTTATAAACCTTTTCTCTCATAAGCCACATAACAATCTCATAACATGTATGTCATTGTCTCCATTTTATAGTAAAAAAAAAAAAAATAGGAGCAGGCCTTCTGCCCCCAGTCCCTAACTTTTTACTCTCTCCATGGTGTTCATAAGCATAGGGAATGGCAGGGACCAGCAGAGAAGGGCCTGAGGGTGGCAGGGGAAGAGGGTGGTTACAGAAACAGGAGGACTGCGGCTGGAGGAAGAAGCGTGCCTAGCTGGATGTTAGCAGCATGCGTGCGCAGGGCAGGTGACAGATGCATAAGCAAGGGAACAGCCACGGAACCACTTGCCTTGAACAAGACCGAGGTAAACGTGGACAGTTCTCCCCTCATGGGGCCGTGCATGCCTCATTTGTCATCTAGTTTGATCACAGGGTGATCCCAGAGTCGGTAAGATATAGATTTTCTCAATCCTTGCACTGCAAGACGGGGCTCCGAAGAATGGCAGGGGCACCTTCTTTCTCCCTTGTGAGCCCAGTGAGCATGATGCAAAAGAGACAGCTCCAGCTCTCGCTCCATCTTCTAGGGGGAGAGGGAAACCTGTGGTCATGTGCACCCCAAGGCTTTACTATTCACGTCTTTTTCTTTCTACATCTTTCCTCAGCTTTCCTGGTTTTGGCTTATTTTGTTTTTCTTTTAATTTCTGTAAGCAATGTATGGTCCAGACTCTAATCTCTCTTTCTACATTAACACACACACACACACACACACACACACACACACACACACACACAATCTCTGCTGCTACGGACAACTCCTAGGGCTAAATGTGTTTACCTGGACAGAAGTGTTATGGAGCATCTCCAAAAACAGAATTCTTTCTGTCTCACATTGCTCCTCAGCTGAGACAGACAGGCCTGTAGGACGCTGTGGGTAGCAGGGACCTCCATGGCCAGGCAGTTCGGGAAGGGGACCAGGGGCATGCACTTTCAACTTGTGTTGGCAGGGTGGGAGTCAGTGCAGCTTTCGAAGAGCAGTTTGATCGTTTAACATGTGCACAACGTTTGAGTCAGCAAACATTTAAGAACACTTCCAGCTGGTTTTCAAAAAAAATAATTTCTCTACAAGTAAGCATGTTGCTTATAATAATGAAAAGCTAGAAATAACTGCAATGTCCAACAATAGGGGATTAGTTAAATAAATGATGGTGCATCCATGCAGTGGAATACTGTGTAGTATTTTAAAAAATCTAGTTATAGAAGATGAAATATAACATGAAAATATTCACGACATAGTAGTCAAGTAAAGAAAAGTCAATTATAAAAAGCCTATGTATACTATCTGCTCAAATTTATTTTTAAAAAGTGTATTTGAATATGAGCATAGCTTGACAAAAAAATATATCAAGATATCAGGTATTATTTCAGCATTTGAAAGTCATTTTGATTTTCTTCTTTGTGCTTTTTGGTACATTGGTGGTATAGTGTAGACTGGTGCCAGATTACCTGGATTTGGATCCTAGGCTCTACCACAGACTAGCTGTGTGACCTTGCATATGTTACTTAACTTCTCTGTGCCTCAGTTTTACCCTTTATAAAATAGGGAATAAAAATTAAATGAGTAAAAATACATGTAAAGTGCTTAGTATAGTGCCAGCCATAGAACATACTTCACAAGTGTCACCTATTGTTATTTTAAAAATTTGCTTTGGTGAACATTTAAAACTTCTATACTTAGAAAAAATACAATAATTAGTTTTTAACAAAGGAAAGGGACCAGATTCTAGCAAGAAACCCAAAGCAGTGAAAGAGAAAAGTAAATACCACTCTAAAAACCACCTATCGTTTGCCCTCAGAGTTATTACTAAGGACAGAAATCGGGTAACTATCCTTGTAATTTACAGACCAAACTCACTTTGGTCCAAATTGCCTAGAAAATGGGAAGACAGAACTAATTTTTAATCAAATGACCTAGATGGAGGCTCAATATATTTTTTTAGGTGTGGGTGTGATGCTATTGCTTGCTGGCTGTGATGGAGAGCTTGGAGGAAGGTCTGGGGGTCCGAATCCTGAGTGGGAGAGCATGGTAGGTGGTGACCCTGACCTTCAAGGGAGTCACTACTGAAAAAGTTCCCCTTTTCCTGAAAAGTTCTAGTTTTGTGATGCCTGAGTTCGATCATTGAAATCACCCCTCATTCTATAGGTATTTCTACAGTGGGCAGTCTCCAAAGGGGCTTTTGATTATCAAGACAATTGCTTCAATGAGCCAATAATGTTAGCTACTGGTTACAGACTACTTCCTGCCTGCTGGTGCTCTGTACTAACAACCCTAACCATGAACTTTCTCCTGGAGCCCTTTCCAGCAGCCCTGCAAGACCACCGCTGGTAGCTTGCTTAAGTCTCATTTCATAGACAAGGAGCCTGAGCACAGAGTTAAGTGACACAGGCTCAGAAAGCTTTTCAGGTGCGGAACTGCGTTTGGAACCCTGGGCCACCTGGTTTAGAGTCACAAAGTTCAACACTACTCTGCCTCGGTTTCCTTTGGCTCTGGAAATCAAAAGAGGCCAAATGTCTTTCAGAGCCCTTATTAAAATTTTTTCCTCCCGACTTTGAGGCCTGGCGCCTATCTTTTTGCCCCGCAAGAAAAGAAGCCCCTTTAATTGCCTCATTCTGGCTATGGAGTTGGGATGTACTTTTTTTTTTTTTTTTTTTGAATAGCGTGAAGACAATTTGTATAGTGCGTTAGTGAATTTCCTGAATTGTATGCCTGTCTCTAAAGATGCAGAAGCTCGCGTGACCAGTACTTACCTGTTTCTATGGAGCCACAATTTATAAAAAGGATTTACATGTTTTTTTTTAATTATGGGAAAATATGCATAACATAAAACTTACCATCTTTTAAGTGTGCTATTCCATAGTATTAAGTACATTTATCATTAGGCAACCAAACTCTAGAGCCCTTGTCATCTTGAAAAACTGAAGATCTATACCCATTAAACATTTCCCCTCCTCCCAGACCCAGGCACCCATTTTCTGTCTCTATGAATCTGACTAGCCTACGTACCTCATATAAGTGGAATCATATAGTATTTGTTTATTTGTGATGAGCTAATGTCCTCAACATTCATCCATGTTGTAGCATGTATCAGAATTTTCTTCCTTTTTAAGGCTGAACAATATTCCATTGTATGTGCATGCCACATTTGTTTATCCATTTATCCATCAGTGGACACTTGCGTTGCTTGCACCTTTTGGCTATTGTGAATAATGCTGCTATGAACATGGGTGTACAAACGTCTCTTGGAGTCACTGCTTTCAATTCTTTTGGGTAAGGATACAGTATTGGAATTGCTGAGTCATATGGTAATTCTATGTTTGATTTTTCAAGGAACGACCATATTGCTTTCCATAGTGGCTGTCCCATTTTACGTTTCTCACCAGCACTTCCCAAGGGTCCCAATTTCACTAAAGAGGGGCATCTTTAACTGTGGCTGCCCTAATCCCCTCTCCTTTCTTTTGGAGCAGGTCAGTCCATCGTGGGCTGTAAGGCCATCCTCATCGATGACCAGGTCTTTGTGGTGGTGGCCCAGCTCTTTGGTGGATCTCACATTTACAAGTACGATGAGAGCTGGACCAAGTTTGTCAAATTCCAAGACATCGAAGTGTCTCGCATTTCCAAGCCCAATGACATCGAGTTGTTTCAGATCGACGACGAGACGTTCTTCGTCATCGCAGACAGCTCCAAAGCAGGTCTGTCAACAGTGTATAAATGGAACAGCAAAGGATTCTACTCCTACCAGTCTCTGCACGAGTGGTTCCGGGACACGGATGCCGAGTTTGTGGATATCGATGGGAAATCGCATCTGATCCTGTCTAGCCGCTCCCAGGTCCCCATCATCCTCCAGTGGAACAAAAGTTCTAAGAAGTTTGTCCCCCACAGTGACATTCCCAACATGGAGGATGTGCTTGCTGTGAAGAGTTTCAGAATGCAGAATGCCCTCTACCTTTCCCTCACCCGCTTCATCGGGGACTCCAGGGTCATGAGGTGGAACAGTAAGCAGTTTGTGGAGATCCAGGCCCTTCCATCCCGGGGGGCCATGACCTTGCAACCCTTTTCTTTTAAAGAGAATCACTACCTGGCCCTGGGGAGTGACTATACGTTCTCCCAGATATACCAGTGGGATAAAGAGAAGCAGCTGTTCAAAAAATTTAAGGAGATTTATGTGCAGGCGCCTCGTTCCTTCACAGCAGTCTCCACTGACAGGAGAGATTTCTTCTTTGCGTCCAGTTTCAAAGGGAAAACAAAGATTTTTGAACACATAGTTGTTGACTTAAGTTTGTGAAGGTGTGATTGGTGAATTGAAAAGACACGTAGCCCTAACTCTGATAAGAGAGGACCAAGAAAAAAAAAATTAAAAAGAAGCCAGGTGCAGAGCTTTGAAATTAAAAAATGCACTGGAGAAATAGTTAGAAGTTTTCAAACTTTTAGAAGTCACATTTTAATCAGGGATTGCATTTACTGGCTACCTGCATGAAATGTCCATTCTCCCATTTAAAAAGACGTCTTGAAGCTTGTAATTTCTGAGAAAAGAGTACAGTATTAACTCTTACCATATAGGAAAGTAATGTGCTTTTTTTTTTTTTTTTTTTTTTTTTTTTTTAATGATGAAGGAGAAAAATCAGATAAGATGGAATAGCTCTTATAATGATTTTTTAAAAAAAAGACCAAACAAACTATGGGACCTTCTCATCCCATTTTAGCGATTTTTTGGTAAGAACTCTGAAAGCCAAAGTCAGCTGAAAAGATTTGCTGATGATAAGTTTAAAAATCTGATAACACTCAGCAGTGCTATTTTGAGCCATCCCAATTTCCTGAATCCTACCCCCACTCCTTCCTAGCAGAACCTTGGCTATTTCATTGGCTCATACGGATGCTTGTCATGGGTGTGTCAACAAAATCATGTTTGACAAATTGCTTCCTCTGCTACAAAGAGAGAACATTCTGCTGACCCATGTCTAGGCCTAGCACGGGCTGCAGGCCCAGGAGTGAGACAAAGGCGTTTTCCTCTCTTCTTGTGGTTCAGAGCTGTCCCCTCTGGTGGCGGGAGCAACAATGCTTGTTTGATGCGCTCCACGTCTCACTGCTTCTCTGAACCCATCCTTTGAGTGTGTGGGTCACCAGCAGACAGGCCAAAGACTGAATGGTGCTTTTCATCCCATCCTTTAGAGAAATAGAACAGGTATTTCCCTCTGATGAGGATTGAAGTAAGATTTTGTGAAGTCAAAGAGGACTTTACACAAGTGTCTGTGTACTTTGAAACCTAGAGATGGCCCTTTGATTGATGCATGTCTTTGCCCTCTGGGCAACTTAATATTTCAAGTAATTGAATACCAACCTCCCTACCTGCCCACCTACCTACCTCCCTACTCATGCAACAGTCCTGCTTGGTTGATTTGCTAATATTGCTGCTGCCAGCACAGCCCTTCCAAAGGTGCTGTGGCACCAAATTGTAAACTGATGAAACTCAGGACAGCACGCTCCTTCCTTCCCCAGTCCTTGGCAAAGGAAACCCACACACTTACATGGGGCCACGTGCTTCCATGGGGGCTCATCCTGTACAAGCTGGGGACAGGGGTCCCGGGCTGATCAGTAGGGACCAGGTTTGGAGCCAGACACTCTGAATCCCACAGACCAGGTCCGCATTTGGATAACCGAGTGGCCTGTTTCAAAATGGGCCTCTTTGGTGTGGACCATCAGGAATTTTGTGGGGCGTCTGGTTTTGTGGAAATTTCCAGGGGGATGTTCTGCCTGGTTAGCTGGTTCTCTTAAAAAAATGAGAAGTGAATGCTTTTAGGAGTGGCTCTCAAAGAGTGACCCAACAACTTCTAGCAGTGAAAGCACCAACTGTGTTGTTCTTTTTAATGATTGCTTGCCAAGCCATGAGTAGGTAAATGTTTTGCCACAAATTTGAATGTGTTTGTTGTTCCTAGACTTTAAGCAACGCAGATCGAGGCAATAAATAGCACTTAGAGAGCAATCCATCGATGTCCCAACGGCACTCTTGGGGACATTGTGGGATGGCAGGCTGAGGGCTTCCAGCCTAGGATACCAGGGATTTTAACGAACACACTCACCCGCACATAGGAGTGTTCATTGTTGCTTGAAACTTTCCTACTAAGCACCTAGCAAATAGGAGAAAAGTGGTTTGTTTTCCTTTTTTATAGCACACATTACTCTTCTGCATTCTTTTGCCTTCCTGGTTTGTTTGAATTGACTCAGATCCCCACACTGGAAGCTGAAAGTGGGACAGCCCTGCTATTCCTCCAGCTGTCGAGATGGACAAACTGTTCTCTCTAGTACATGGAACCCCTCAGACAAGGCTGGGTGGAAAAACAGGCACTTGGCAAACATCGTAGATGGTTAGACAGTCCCAACAGTTGTGTCAGGTGGAAATGAGCTTCCTGATGCAGACGTTTGTAGAGAAGGCAATGGGGGCATCTTCACAGTGCTGAGTTAACAGAATGGTGCACTACCTTCCCAGCCTCGCCTGTGAGGGGGAAGGTAGGGGCTCACGGTGTGTACTCACCATGCTGGTGCCCATTGCCCAGACTCTGGAAACCAGGAAGCACAGGGTGCCAGGTTGGGCGTGGGGACTGGGTGAGTCCAGACGAGACAGGTGAAAGAAAGATCTAAAGCATACGATGGGGGTCGGGGGGGCAGTGGGTGAGAGGGTAGGTAACCCACTCAGCTGCAATCAGGATTTCTTTTCTTTTGCTTTTCAAAAGAACTTGAGACAAGATCAGAGTCTGCAATCTACAGAGTTCCTGCACTGGGGGAGGAGATATTTGTTCTGGCCGACTTACTTAAGGAGTGTGGATGTTTTTGGCAAGAGGCAATGGAAGCTTTGCTTCATTAATCTTACTGCTACCTCCCAAGAGTCCCTCAAGTTTTAAACAGTTTCTGCAAGAAGCTTTCTTCCAATAAGAATGCCAGACAAAAAACAACAACAAAAATCCAAAGCAGAGACATGGGGGCCCATCCCTGTGGAGATTGCTTTGTGTTGGGGGGGGGGGGGGCGCTGTGCTTGTTTCTTTCTTCCCATCACCCATGGGTTGATCATTTCAGCTTGTTTTTTTATAATCTTGGTGGCAGCTCCCAGACTGAGTCCCTCGACATAGCCATATAGCCAAAGCCACCGTCTTAAAGCGAGGACTTGTCCCCAAACTCCGTGGAATCACAAATAGATCTCTTATAAAGACTAAAAATAAGGCTTTGGTGTGAATAGTGCTGTGACATTGAGCAATGGTTAATAAGACCCCCTTGTGTTTCAACAAAGCTTTATGTTTTTTTTCAGTGTACCTTTGTGTTCATCTGATTTGTTCATAAATAGTTCTTCAGTTTATTGGAGGGCAGATATTATTCCAATTTCACAGGGAAGGACATAGACACAGAAAGTCAATTGCCTGCTCAAGATTATCCAGTAGTGAGTGGCAAAGCTAGAACTTTCCTTCTGAACAGCAGGCTTTGTATTTTCTTTCTGTGACACTGCCCTGCCTTCCAAATGAAGATTTTTTTAATCATGATTTTGAATATAATCATGCACCTTGAGATAAAACCAAAAAATGCAAGAAATATGCGGTCAGAAGGAAAATAGCACTGACTAGACTCCATCCAGTCAACCAGTACATTTAACAATGAAACACCACCGAACTGCAACCACGTTTCCCCGAAAATAAGACCTAGCTGGACAATCAGCTCTACTGCGTCTTTTGGAGCAAAAAAAAGACCCGTCTTATATTAATTTTTGCTCCAAAAGACGCAGTAGAGCTGATTGTCCAGCTCGGTCTTATTTTCGGGGAAACAGGGTATTACGTGCAAGGCCCCACTCTTGAAAGTCTTTTGGAAGTTTCAAATAATTTTCTTTTCAAAAGAGGGTTTCTAGCTGGCACGGTTATTTCTCCCTTCACTTAGCTATGAGAGGGATGCTAAGGTTGAGACGCATCTGGTTCTTCTCACAATGTCCACAAGATAAACAAGAACAGTTCTGTGAGGGGAAAACTAAAAACTTGAATGCACGCGTGATGATGAATTGCTCCCGGCCGCAATCAGCCTTTGGGGAGCCCGCTGGAAATGGTAGTGCTGCATTTTTCTTCCCCACGGAGTGAGAGGCTGTGTATTTTTAGGAAAGAAATCCGTGTGGGATGCTGGAGCTTTGGCTGCCAGGAACACTCACGATGGAAATTTCTCCAACCAGGGTATAATGAAAGAGAGATGAAGGTCTGTGGGAGGGGAGTGCATTTGCATGCCACCTAAAGAAAAATCTTTTTAGCCAGCTTCCTGATTCTTCTGCAGAAGTATCAGCCTCTCACTCACAGCTTTGTGGGCAGTGGCCAGAGGTTCTGTTGAACAGTGCCCTGCAATAGATGCAGTAATCTACTTGTTGATACAGTGAGTAGTGAGTAAGATGGTCCAGCCTTGGGAGAAATGTAAAGGGAATCAGCAGAAAAGCAGGGCAGATGGTTATGGAGGAAACTCTTTGGGGAAAGTGGAAATAAACTGGAAGAAAAGAACATGTCATAATGATTTCTTTTGCCTCAACCAGGCAAGGAGAGGGTGGAACAACCAGGCAAATTAGCAGCGTCCTAATTATTAATGAAGAGAACCAATGATAACAGTCATTAAAGTAATTATATGGAAAGCTACTGAGATCTAAATCAAGGCACCCTTATCCTTACATTATCCCATTGCTTGTATCAGAATCTACCTTTTTTCTAGTAGGGAAACTATGGCTTCCCCATCAATCCCTTTGACTATCAGGAATGAATAAGACCAGTGATAAAATAGGCCAATATGCCATTTGGTACCATTTTTATGTATTTTAAATGCATAACGTAGGCAAAATAAGAATAGTTTATATGTATATGAAAGTGAATTTTGCAGTACACAAGCTACAATGAATGCATTTTAAGGCTGAATATATATTTAGCTCTTTTTGGTAAATAGAGTTAACAAATGATATGCCTCTTAATTCGATATATTCTGTAAACCTATGAATAAAAAGTAGCTCCTGCCCAACATGGCTTTGATTTCTGGTCTGCTTGAGTACGCATACGTCCAGTTGAGTCACAGTTGAAGGGAGGCCCACCCTGGGGTATTGAGGGAAAATAGAATGTGCTCTTGCATTTTTGTGACTTTCTCCCTGTTTAAATGGAAGTTGGACACCCCAGGGGCCTTTTGGTTCTTCTACTTGCACACTAAAAAGTCACAAAAAGTGACTGAAGAACTTTACAATTGCACCCTTACCTGATCTGCAGAATTGTCATTTGACAGACTGATAAAGAACTCTAGGAATCTTTGGGTATCTTCTGATTCTGGGTGGAAAGGAGATGCGATTGCAAGATCTCAGGGGTTGGATTGAACCATGAACAGCTGGAGGGCAGGATTTTTGACTTGTTCCCTGCATGTCTGGGATCTAAGTTGGTTCATAGTAGGTGTTCAGTAAAACTTTGCCACATGTCTGTGTCTTTCATCTAAGACCCACTTAGTTTAGTTGAACAAATGGAGGGTCAAAAATTCAGATCACATATCTGAGTACCTACTGTGTGCTAAGTACTTGGATGTGCTGTGGGGCCTTTTAAGAAAGACTTGCTCTCTTGGGGCTTCCAAGCCAGTTAAAAAGAAAAGTCATAGTTGCCTGAAGCTGTAGTCACAGCATAAGGTCGAGGTAGTATTCTGCATCACAAGCAGTGTGTGGCTGATTGCACAATGAATGAAACAGGTGATGGCCACATATTTAACTACCAGAATGGCATGCGCACTGAATTCGTTTTCTGTTGCTGTGAAACAAATGACCACAAAGGAGTGGCTTAAACAAAACGTGTTCATGAGCTCACTGTTCCGGTGGCTCAAGGAGTCCTGGCACCGCTCAGCTGAGTCCTCTGCTGGGGTCTCACAGGCTGCAGCCAAGGTGTCACCCAGACTGCACTCTCATGTGGGGCCTTAACTAAGGGGGAGATCTGCTTTCAAGTTCATTCAGGTAGTTGGTAAATTTCCTTGTGATTATAGAACCGAAGGCCTTGTTTTTCTTCCTTCCTTCCTTCCTTCCTTCCTTCCTTCCTTCCTTCCTTCCTTCCTTCCTTCCTTCCTTCCTTCCTTATTTTCCTTCCTTCCTTCTTTCTTTTTTGGTGGCAGTAGAATTTTGTAATTAATTTTTAATTAACATATAATATTATATTAGTTTCAGGTTTACAATATAGTGGTTCAACATTTATAAACCTTAAGAAGTGATCACCACAATAAGTCTAGTTACCACCTGTCACCATACATAGTTATTATAAAATGATTGACTATGTGCCCTATGCTGTATTTTATGTCCCTGTGACTTATAACTGGAAGTTTGTACTTCTTAATTGAGGTCGTCCTTTATTTGCTGGCTGGTGGTCAGGAGGCCTCTTTCAGCTCCTAGAGGCTGCCCGGAGTTCCATCCAGTGGTCTTCTTCATAGGTAGGTCCTCTCACAACTTCACTTAGCTCCTTCAAGGTCATCAGGACTCATTAGCATGATGACGTCCCATCACCTTGGCCCTATTCTACTGGTTTGAAACAGATCACAGGTCCTGCCCTCATGCAAAGGGATGGGATGACAAAGAACATGACTCATGAGGTGGGGGGTGGGGGGTCACCTTAGGGTGTCACAGGCACCAACCAAAGAGAATGGATGCCCAGCTGATCAGAACAGACATTAACCATAAACAACCACTGACCTGGGCCCAGTGCATTTCTGTGGAATACGAACTGTGAATACAGATAATAAATTCATAGGAGAAAAGGTCACTTCAAGCAAGAGCAAGCACTCTTTTGACGAGGATAAAGGGGGAAAAGGGCCTGGGTCCTTCTCATTATTGTTTTACCATGATTTCATTGCTTTGTGTTTGTGGAGAAGTGTTAAAAAACTGAATTTTTCCAGACTTACAAGTCATTAATCCCACCTACCTCAGGGCATTTCATCTTGGAACTAAAATGCTCTGTGTGACTTGCCCAGTCCTAACCATGTGCCCACTGACTTATTTCCTCTATTTCTCAGAAAGCTAATTGAGGGTTACCTGTCTAAGAAGAATCGGAGGCATAAATAATGGGTCACTTTCATTGATCACCTTTTCTTACACTCGATTCTTTACCTGCCTCCCAGACAGGATAACTCTTTGCCAAGTAGGGTCTAATCGGCACAAATGACTTTCCCCAACAAATTGGTAGCAGAGCTGAGGCTGACAGCCTTGGATGAACCCCATCTCTTGGCTACGGTTTCAGGGAGCCTCTTGCTAAACCTGAGCTTCTCCTGCCTTCAGCCAGACAACAAACCAAAGCAACACCGGAAAAGAGGCCTATTGTGATGGAAGCCCAGAATCCGCAGGACTTTCTGAAATTGGTATGTAAGCCCTGAAGCACATTCTCCTGCATACACCTCCAGGTGTCCACTCTAGGACATCTACTAGGAACCAAGTAAAAAAGCACCACTGCGTTCCTTCACCTTGCAAGAAGTAATTGTTGGGGCAGAGAGAAGCCTGCCTAGATCTCCATCCTCATCTCACCCCATCCATCATCTCCATTTGCATTTCCAATCGTAGGGCTGGAAGAATCCACGTTGTGTTGCCAGCCCAGTTAGTTCTGCCATCTCTCTATTTGCTTTCAAGAGTAGCACAAGCTGAAGAGCCTGTGAAAGTAAAGTTGGGGCCTCAGGAGAAAATAGCAGTCTTGACACTTGTCCCGGCCCCGGGCTCAACTCTGCTCAGCCCTGGTGTGATTCACTCCTAACCTCCTGCCTGTGTTTTGAGGGCTGTGTCTGACTCAGAGAAAGATGACAGTGCTCTGAAGACCATCCAGGATACTCAGCGTGTCACCAGCTGCTATGGACTGAATGTTCATGTCCTGCTAAAATTCATCTGCTGAAATCTCACCCCCAATATGATGGTATTTGAAGGTGAGGCCTTGGGAGGTGAGTAGATCATGAGGGTGGAGCCCTCAGGAATGGGATTAGTGCCCCTATAAAAAAGAGGAGGTGCATGGGATCTCTGTCTGCTTTCTGCCATGTGGGGATATAAGGAGAAGACAGTCATCTACAAGGCAGGAAGAGGGGCCTCACCAGACATCTAATCTGCCAACACCTTGGTGTTGGACTTCCAGCCTCCAGAACTGAGAAATACATTTCTGCTGTGTATAAGCCACCCAGCATAATGGTATTCTTATATAGCAGCCTGAGCTGACTAAGACACACCCCTATCCTTTGCAGACGACACCCATTGAGAAATGGCAAAATGTCAGAATAGTACCTTTATTATATAACTGATAAAGGTTATATTGAAGACTGTGATTTATTATCTGCAGGCAAGTGAGTTTCCTAATACCAAAACAGACAGATATACTCGGTCACCCACTTACAGTATGGAAGAGCAGGGGACATGCTTTGTCTCTGCATGCATGCAGACCAGGAGGGAGAGGGTGAGATTGGCTTTAGCATGTCCAGTTTCTCTGTCCTAACTCACCAGTCACTTTAGGACATCCTGCATTGTCGCGGGTGCAGAGTGAAGCATGCAGGTTGGGGATGGGAGGCTTGTGTTATTGGGGCCCCTTCCCCTTGGAAGGAGACATCAGGAGTAGGAAAGAAGCCTTCTCTCAGCTAACATCAGCAACTCAGGACAAGACAATGTTTCTTCCCTCTTGAGTAGATCTGGGGAGCTCAGGCTCCCTATTTCCTAACTCCATTTGCAAATTGTCCACAGAGACCAGGGGAATATATTTTAACTGCTTGGATCTTTTTGGTATGAAATAGACCAGAAGACAAGGGAAATTTTCCAGCACTGACAGAGGGTCTTTTCTGCAGGTGACAGGAGTTGATATCATTCAGTAAAACCCTGTTCACCCCTACTATCCCTTTCTAGATTTTCATTTGCTATTTTATCTTTTCATATTGAATAGTAGCAAACATAATGAACTATAATCCATTCCAGGGTCTGGAAAGAAGAAACAGGTCATCTTTAAATTTCTTTCAGTAACAAAGAAAGTCACAAGAATTTTCTGGGATTTCGTATTTTCAGCAAAGTGGAGTATCTGCTCTACTTACTAAAAATGACACTCTCCCACCGTTTCCATCTGCATTTACGTTCTGCGTGTACTGCTGAGGTAGCTTTCCCCCTTGTGTGTACTGCCAACGTATTTGCATTTTCAGTCACAATAAATAACCCACAAAGACCCTCCCATAAGCAGGTTCCAGCCCCTGCACTTTGTAAGCGTGGCACTACAGACAACGACCTATAGTTGTGATGGCTCAGAGGAAGGGGAAAGTGGACATTCGCAAAGAAAAGGGAGTGAATCCAAACGATGCTCACTAAGCTGTTAAGAAATGAGAGACATGAAACCGGTGTGACATTTCTTTAACCATGAAAGTCGTAAGTGTTGAGGGAGTCCCCAGCAGGAGGAAGCTCTCATTCCAGAGGCTGTGTCTATGTTGGGTCACCACTTGTTCCCCAGCACCCAGTAGGGTCGCCTACACCAAAAGGGTTCCCCAATTAATAATTAGCTGAAAGGACCTGATTGAATGAAATGTTCTGCATTTGTTGAGTGCTAGGCACTAGGCAGAGGGGCTTACACACCTTAACTCAGTTATTCTCAGAACTATTCTATGAAGCAGGCACTCTCATGTCCCCATTTCACAGATGAGAAAATGGAGGCACAAAGAGGTTGATAGATTCCCTGGGTCATACAGTTAAAAACCAGCAAAGTCAGAAAACCACGGCCCAAAGCAGAAAGGTAACTTGCTCAAGTTTGTACAGTGAAGAAGACCTGGGATATGAGCACGAGTTCAGCTCCAGAATAGGGTTGAAAATTTCAGATAAACAACATTTTTTTTTTCAGTATAAGGATGTCCCAAATATTGCATGGGATATACCTATGCTAACAATTTTTCCTTGTTTTTCTGAAATTCAAATTTAACACATACAGAGTCCTGTATTTTTATTTGCTCCATCCAGCAACCCTAATCTAGGACCTACACTTTTAACCATGGCATTGCACTGTCTTCAACATGCTCAAAGTGCAGCTGGGGAGAATGATCCCCATTCTCATTTTAGTTTACATGTCTGCATAGCCTACATCATACATAAACTTTTGCCTCTAATCCTCATCACCAGTGGGAGGGGCCACATTATTATCTCCTTTTACAGATGAAGAAACTGAGGCCCAGGTCACTCATGTCACTTGTCCAGGTCACACAGGAAATACTAATCATGTCTAACCCTTACATGGTACTTGCCCAGGGCCAGGTGCTATTCTAAGAGCTTTATGCCTATTTTCTCACTTCGTCCTCACAAATTCTGCAAGACACTTCCAATCATTATCCCCATTTCACAGATGAAGCAACAGAGGCACAGAGATCTAAGGAACTTGTCTGGAGTCACACAGCCAACAGGTGGAAGAGCCTGGCTTTGAACCCAGGAAAATCTGGCACCAAAGAGTATATGCTCATTCACTGCTGTATTTCCTCTTTACTCACAAATACAAAAAAGCTCTAGCTTTGTAGGGACCAAGTGCTAACCCACATGTGTTTGACTCCAAAAGTCCATGTTTTTTCTGTTGAACTCCATTCAACGAAAAGCCTGTGCAGCTGGTCATGGGGTCGGGGAACACATACAGAGTGAGAGAGTCTGTTTCACACTGCGGGTAATATGAGAAGCTGGAGACGCCATCCTGTCCCCAGTCCTCACCGCAGCAAGGACTCCCCAGCACCAGCTTTTTCTGGCGGCCACCGTGTGCTTTCTTCATCTCACTTACCCACCAGTGGTCACTGACGTGGGCCCCTCCCCTGTGCCACCAGCCGTTCACTCCCTCAGGTGCGCGGACACAGGGGACCAGACCTGAGTCTGAAGATATGGTTCATGTGGCCTGAAATCCTTTAGAGGCCTCTTGTTCCAAAACCGTTGTGTTTTAGGTAGGAAGCCAAGGTCCAGAAAAACAGAGCCAGTTGGAGATACTATAGATGATAGACAGATAGATAGATAGATAGATAGATAGATAGATAGATAGATAGATAATAAGATATTGGTTTACTCAATTATGGAGGCTGGGGACTCCCAAAATTAGTAGTCTGAAGAGCTGAGAACCAGGAGAGCCTATGGTGTAAGTTCTAGTTCCAGCCAGAAGACTGGAGAAGACCAGTATCTTAGCTTGAAGACCATTAGGGAGAGAGAGTGAATTCTCTCTTGTTCCATCTTCTGTTTAGGACTTCAGTGGGTTGGATGGGCCCCCCCTCTTTGGTGAGGGCAATCTGTTTACTCAGTCTACAGAGTCAAATGTTAATCTCAGTCAGAAACATCCTTGCACAGACACTCCCAGAAATAGTTTACCCATGTATCTGGGCACCCTCTGGCCCAATGAAGCTGACACATAAAATTAATTCTCACTGCATGTCTTACCCAAGGGTTGTAGACCCGGCAATTACCTGCTTATGCTTTGCCTTTAATGTAGATGATTACAAACATGGCAGCCCCCTGAAATTTGCAGCTTTAACCATCTTGGTTCCAAGTAATTAAGATTGTAAAAGCCCACGACCTTGTGGTTTACCGAAGCACAACCTGGAGACCTGTGAGGTACTGGTCCCTTGAACTAAGGGTGGGCCAGTGTGGGGACAGAGCCAGGAGTGCAGTTTCCAGGCTCTCGGCCTCACATGGAAAGGTGCTCACTCGGGTAGTAAATGGCCATCAACTGTGATTGGATGGCCATCAGCTGTGGCTAGTTGACCATCAGCTGTAACCAATGAGCCATTGGCCACTGATATAACTGCTGTGGCTACGCTAGCAGCAAATGGGGGCTAGCAAGAAGGTGGTGGTGTGGCGTGGCGTTGCGTGGCGGAGTGTGGGTTGCGGATTGCAGAGAGGCGGATGGAGTTAACAAGTGAGGTTGGTTGGCAGAGACAAGTGGACAGCATTTCTTCCTAGTGCGGCTCCTGCTTCCTGTGTCTCCAACCCAGCTTCCAGCAAGACTATAGCGGTATGACTCCCCTATCTATGGCTCCTTGGGTGCACCTTTTTGGCCTCACCATATACTGTATTCTTATGTGTGGAGTGGGAGCTGAGACCCCGCATGACACCCCGTGTGACAGCCAGCTATGCCAATACCTCCATCTCTCCTTGGTTTTCTTGTTCTCAAGCTCACGCCGTAGGAGCTCCAAAGCAAAAGCTGTGCGTCTGTATGGAAAGTAACACAAGGCTTAGTTTATTGGTAGACTGTGCTAATCGCTACTCAGTGTGTTTTCTTGCATTTTGTTAGGGGAATTCATTCATTCAGCAAATGTTTGTGGAAGGCCTGATATGTGTTGGGCACTGTGCTAAACCCTGAGAATTCAGAGTCTAACAAAATAGACACAGTGTCTGCTCATGTGGAGTGATTTGCTATAACGAAGCTTGGAAATTAAGTGGTTCCCAGAGGCTTGTAGTCATGTCCCGAATGTGGCTGGTCTACACAGGGCTTCATAATTTTTTGGAGGATCAGCTTTCGATATGCTGAATAAAGTCGTGAGTCTTCTTAGCAGAAATACATGAAGGTACATTTCCATTTAAAAATATGTCCAGAATCTGACCACATCCACCCTGGTCCAAGTTACCATTTTCTCTTGCTTTGATCCTCGCAATGGGTACCTCACTGTTCCCCCTGCTGCCTACCTGACTCCCCCGCCCCCCGCCCCACCGTTTCCAGTTCGTTCTGCACATAGTGGCTGGAAGGATCCTGTTAAAATGTAAGTCAGATCAGGAAGTTCTGAGAAAAGGCAGGGCTTGACATCATATGCAGAGCAAAAACTACACTGCCTACAAGATTCTAAACTCCTCTGATGCACACACACACACACACACACACACACACACACTCTCTCACATACATACAACCTCTCTGATGTCCTCTCCTCCCCTGTTCCCCTTGCTTGCTCAGCTCCAGCCACTCCTGCTTGTTCTTCTATTCCTCGAATATTCCTTAGGCGTGGAGGAGCAAAGGATGGACAGAACCTGGATCCTGAATGGCCACATGGAACCGAGCTGCCCCACTCGCCTAGATGGCTCACTACCAGACTATTAACAGGGGAAAGAAAAAAACTTCTGCCTTACCTAACACACTACTTTGTGGTCCCTTTGTTATTGTGTGGGCTATACTCTAACCCAGGAGTCAGCAAACTAAAATCCTTGGGCCAAATTTGGCTTCCTGTCTGTTTTTGTAAATAAAGTTTTATTAGCACACAGCCTTGCTCATCCATTCATTGTCTGTGGCTACTTTTCTGCTTCAGTGGCAGACTTGAATAATTGCAATAGAGATTCTATGACCTGTAAATCCAAATTATTTATTCTCTGGCCTTTTATAGAAAATATTTGCTGGCTTCTGGTCTAAACAATATATGCTTGTGACCAACCTTTTTCATGTGAAGAGAATGAAGCCCTCGAGGGTTAAGTAAGTTGTTCAAAGTCAAATAGTAGCAGTTGGAATTTAAACCCAGAGCTGCCTGACTTTCAAGTTCAGACCAAATAGCACCTTAGTCAAGCTAAGAAATGAAGTCATGTCGTAAATTGACTCGCACTCCACTAAAAAATGCAAAACATAAGGCTTCTGTATTTGTCCTCCAATTAACCTAATATTTTTATGACCCTCTTCACCCATCCGGGTAATAAGTGAACTAAATGTAGGCCAATCAGTAAACTCAGTTTAATCCAACAATTTGAATAGTCTTCTTAGATCGTTCAGGCTGTGGTGAGTTAAACACACAGGTTTTCAGATTTCCCCCCTCTGGGCTTCTCCTTTAAGAGAAATTTCAGGGTCCTTATGGCAGCGAGAGTAGGGATACAGAAATATGCTCACATGCTCCCTTGTCTTCACCCTGCCCTGGTTTGGTCCCTGGCCTTGGGACCGCTAAGATCTGACTGGTTCTATATAATCTCACTGAGTCATTGGAACCGTAATAAGTACTTACTTCACAAGATAAATTCAAAGATTAAATGAGGTGATACATGGAAAGCACTTTGAGCAATGCCTCACATTTTGTAAGTGTTAATTAAATGTGTGTCAGATGTTGTTGTTGTTGGCCAGGTCCATCACTGGATCCTGGCCATTTCCCCCAGTCATAGGCATGTACCTGCAGTGGCCTCTTTGTCCCCCTGGCAGATCACTCTGCCAGCTCTCTGGGCACCTGCAGTCACCTCACCACATATATGTTAAGATCCCCTGGGGCCAGAAGTGCTGCTACCAGGGCTGCTGTCTTTGACCTTGTGTTATGTTGGAAGCGGCCAATTGGTGGGCTTCTCCTACACCCTGGCAGCCTCTGCTTGAGATGCAACAGGGAGCCTGTCACTGGCTCTGTAGACTTGGCCCTCCCCTTGACCTTTGCAGAATACCCCCCATATCCAGGACATCCAGGACCTTGCTCCTGCCGCTCTCCTCTCCCTCCCACGATCTTCAAAGTAGAAGAAATGGACTTTCCATTTCCTCTGCCTCATAGCATGGCTTCTTCCTCCTGTATCTTGTGGTAAAACTAGGATCCAGTCAGCCAATGAAACTAGGGGAACTTAGAAAATTCTTTTCTTTTGACAGAGTCTGGCTGTCAAGACTATTGTCTTGCTAAAGAGGTCAAGGAAGGCAGCTTAGAGACTCAAGCTGATGAATGGCCTCTTTCTTCTGGGGAGAACCGCCCTTTCCTTCCCTGGGGCAACTGGAGTTATTATTATCCCTGTGGAGAAGCACTCTGGCAGGTCCACTAGGTGGGGATGTTGTAGAAGGGAACCGAGCCTCAAGGGCCTGAATGTCCTCCAAGGTCCTTCCTGGCTGGGGGCACCCAGACAGAGATAGCCTGGCTAATGGAGCTCTGAAGGCGCCTTTGGTATTCCAGCTGGGGGTCAGGGCTCTGGATTCTGACTTTCTCATTATGCTCCCAGAGCAGTGCAAGTCCAGGCTGGGGGCTTCTCCGAGCAGGTACACCCCTGAGACCTGGCTGAGTGCACCTAATGTAGGGGCCACTTCATAAAATGCCAAGACACACACTTCCAGCCTCACCATGCTCATGCTTTCCCAGACTCGCCCAATGGAACCAGCCACCAGGAGCAGCCAAAGTAGGAGGAAGGAATATCTCTAAAAAGAAAGAAATGTTTCTATCTGTTAAGGCATCATGAGAAAATACCTGACTAAAGAGTCATCAAAAATGGAGAGCATGTTTGGAAAAGTCTGTTTTATAGTATATATGGTACTGTGTATGTTGGGGGGGGGGGTCCTCAAAAGGGCAGACAGATATCCTCCAGAGGGGCGCAGATGGGTAGACGCCCACGTGAAGACCAATTGGAGAAAAACTGCAGTATAAACTAAGATGATGTAGATGCAGAAAGCAACCTACAGTTTCAAATATGAACCACAAATTCAAATTCAATTATGCAGTTTCCACAGGCTGTATTTTTCAAATTTGGCCACAGCCATACCTTCCATCCCAGTGTTGGACTCTGGGTGCATTTATGGCTCACTTGTACCCAATAAAACGCAGCAGAAGTGATGCTGTGACTTCCAAGGCTGAGTCAAAAAAGATGGATGAGGCTTCTATGTTGCATAACAAACGACGACACACGTAGTGACTTACCATGACATTTTTTATTATCTCACACTTTCTGTGGGTCACATGGTTGGGTATGGCTTAGCTGGGTCTCTCAAGGATGAAATTAAGGTGTCGGCTGGGCCATGTTCTTTGCAGGAGACTCAAGTGGGGAAGGATGCACTTATAAGCTTCCTCAGGTATTTGGGCAAAATTTATCTCCTTGTGACATCATGGTAGCTGACTTCTTCAAGCCAAGTGTATTAGAGCTCTAGGGCTGCCATAACAAAACACCACAGATCAGATGGCTTAAACAACGAAACTGTATTTTCTCACAGTCCTGGAAGCCGGAAGTCTGAGGTCAAGCTATCCATAGGTTGGTTTCTTCTCGGTTTTGGATTGCAGATGGCTATACTTACACCATCCTTTCTTTGTGCATCCCTCGTGTCTCTCTGTATGTCCTCATTTCCTCTTCTTATAAGGTCACCTATTAGTTTGGACTAGGGTCCGCACTAATGGTCTCATTTTAATGTAATCACCTCTTTCAAGTCCCTATCGCCAATTAACCACAACCTAAGGTACCAGGGGTTAGAGCCTCAACATGTGAATTTAGAGGGGACACAGTTCCGCCCATCATAGCAAGTAATTGACAGAGAGTGTCTCTGCTTCCTGGAGCTTCTCACCTCAGGAAAGTTCTGGGCCTTCTTTCAGAGGGTTCACGTGATTAGCTCAGGCCCATCGAGGATCCCTTTTGATGAGCTGAAAGTCAAACGAATAGGGACACTAATTGCACTTGAAAAACCCTTACATTTTTGCGGTGCACATAATTATGGGAGTGACAGCCTATTGCCTAGAATCGGGTTACAGTTCTTGCCAACCTCAAGGGGAGGGGACTCCACAGGGTACAGACATTAGGGGACAAGAATCATGAGGTCATCTGGTGAATGTCCACCACCAAAGGTGTTACAACTTCCGCGTGCTTTGTTGGGACACTCTCCTGAAGCTCCGAGCCATCCTATAAGTGGTCTGACTGCACGGAGGCCTCCCTGCCAGGAGGTAGCTCACGTTAGGGACACCCCTGGAGAAAACATGAGACACATGAAGAAAGAGAGTGCGATGTCCAGGCCCCCCAGTGGCTCCAGCTTCCCTCTGACTGCACTGCAGGAGAGACCCTTCACAAAAACCACCTGGCCACGCACTTTCTGAATTCCCGACCAACAGAAACATTGTGAGATGATTCAAGCGACCACAGTTTGGGGCCATTCTTTATGCAGCAAAAGTAACGGGAACAGTGGGCATTCCAAATGGGAGAGTTCAAAGGGAGCTGCCCCTCGCAGATAACTCTCCGGGATGAGTAGCATAAGGAATTGGTTTATTTGGCAACCGTTGTTCCCTAACCCCTTCCCTATTTTACTTGTCTCTGTTACTCTTACTATCTGACACACGCTCAGGTTAGTTGTTTGCTTGTCTCCTATTCCCCACCCCCCACCCTCTCCCCAAATGTTACTTCCATAATGGCAGGGTTTCGTCTCTCCTGACAGCATCTGGCAGGTATGGAGCTTCAATATGAGCTTTATTATTTTCCCTGTAGATGGCTGATTTAACAGCTGTAGGGAGGCCAGAATGAGAAAACAAGTGTTCAGTAAAGGTCAGAAGATCAGAAAACTATACAGAAATAGAGCAGAAGTGGTCCTTAGCAATCATACAGTTCAATGTCACATTTTATCCTTGAGGAAACGGGTGCCCAGAGTAAAGGACTTGAATGACACAGGAGGTTAATGGCAGAGCTGACTCCTAGAGCCAGGTCCCCTGACCCTCCTTCTAGGGTTCTGACCACTAGGTCACATTCATGGTGAATCCACACAAAGGTGCCCGTATCTACCCTGCTCCCGTGGTCTTCTAGGAGACTTTTGCCTGAACTTGTACACATCGAAAGACATTTTACTTTTTTATAGACTACGTCCTATGATTTCTCCATTAAAATACACTTAGAACATTATATTGATTTTTTTAAAAAAAAAATAAGTGTGGAGATAGGTTATTATGAATGAATTTCATTTCAGGAGAGTCACGGGGATAGTCTTGGCTGGGGTCCCCCAGCACGCAGGGCCAGGGACAAAGGTTTTGCTGGAAGCGGTTGCTAGTGGGGAGTGTGATCCATGGAGCCAGGAGTGAAGAACAGGAGGTAGAAGCAAGGTGGCTGGTGCTGTAGGCGCTGCCCCCAGATCCCACTAGGACTGTCTACGAGGCCGTGTGAACTGGGTTTCAGAGCTGTCTGCAGAGGGCATGAAAGGGAAGCATTCATCCATCAGCTCTCATTCCTCATTGACCCTGGGTGGCCTTGCAGGCATTCATAGTTGCCCACTTCTGGGCTGGGAAGCCTCTGGAGGTACCCCGTATGATGCATCAGGATGTATGTCCTTTCAAGGCAGGAGGACAGAGGTGCATGAAGGATTGCACACAACATGTCCGGTCGCAGCTGCGCAAAGCTGGTCTGGGTCTGCCTGGAACTGGTCACTGTAGAAGTGGCTAGAATAAGAGGTGATGCCCGGAGGACCTTGAGGAACATTCAGGAGGGGTCTGTCTGATCCCCAAACCTCAGTTCTTCCACTGCAGACAGGTGTCCGCAGTTCAGAAGAGTGAGGTAGCTCAGAGCGTTTGCTATAAGCCTGCGACATTTCTGGCTAATCACATGGCCTGGATTTCTCTAGGAAATTCCATCTGCAGCGTCAAAGTCATAGGAGAAATTCAATGTGCTTTTATATTTGGAAAGAACTGAACCAAAATCCCACCTCTGGGAGTTCTTGGTTGCCTAAGGTTTCCCACTTCTCTGACACTGCAGTGAGTGTCAAATTTGTCCCCACATGGTCCCTGAATATATGATGGTTATCAAGGGAGCAGTAGCTTAGCCTGCCAGGGAAGATGCTGCAAGAAAATTTGCAGTTATCATTTGCTGAGAACTATTTCCAGGAACAAGGCTAAGTCCATAAGAGCCGCTTTCTCATTTAATTCTCACTGCAAACCTTTGAGGCAAATATTATTTCCATTTTATACAGGAGCAGGACTGGCTACATAATTTGCAGGGCCCACACCAAGATGAAAACACAGGGCCCCTTCTTCAAAAATTAAGAATTTCAAGATGGCAGACAGCAAAGCATGAAACTAAGTGTAGGGGCCTTAGATCCCCCTTTGCCAGTTCTCTGAATTGAAATCTCCCTTATATCAGTCTGATGTCATCAGGCTGTCATCAGAGCCTCATGCTGAGAGGGGCCTGAGCACTGCCGTGGGGAGGCCCGACTCTTAATGCCAGAATTTCCCCACACACAGCCAGGGTGCTCAACCATTTGAGACAGACTGAAAATGCAATAAATACCCACTGCGCTGACTCTAAAATGTAATGATGAGGATCAGATAGGCTCATGTTCAGCTCATGTGGCAGAAAGTCAACTGCCAGGGCCTAACCAAAAGAGGAGTTTGTTCTGCTCACATCACGAAGAGTCCAGGGGTGGGCAGTGCAGCTCGAGGGAGTAGTCTCTTTTTTTCTTTCTACTATTCTTAGAGTGACTGTCAACCTCATGGTTCCAAGGAGGCTGCTCTACCTCTAGACATCACGTCTGCATTCCAGGTAGGAAAAGATGGGAAGAGCAATGGGCAAAAGGCACATGTCAGGCAAGTCCCCTTTTTCTCAGGTTAACAATAGCTTTCCCAGATGCCCCGTCCAGTAGACGTCCATGTGTACCGTTTGGGCAAGAACTAGGTTACATGGGAAGCTAAGAAAAAGAGCATTTTAACACAGGCCATTCCAAACACAGTCAGGACTTTGTTAATACAGTTATTGGCTGGGCTGGCCTAGCAGTGTTTGCCACAGCAGGCCTGACAAGATTATGGCTCAGAACCCTCCCACAACACCCCACTTTCCACACCAGCACTGTGCAATAGAAATATCACATAACCCACAATGCAAGCTACAGACGGACTTTACCATTTCTTTTTTGTAAAAAGTACAAAGAAACAGGTGAATATATTTAAATAGCTTATTTACCACAAGATATCCTGTAATTAACATAAAAAAATATTCATGAGATACTTCCATTTTTTTCCCCCATGCCAAGTCTTCAAAACCCAGTGTGCGTTATTTCACACGCTAGCACATCTCAGTTCAGAAAAGCTTCATTTCAAGCGCTCCATAGCCACATGTGGCTATTGTGTTTCCCCGAAACTAAGACCTAGCCAGACCATCAGCTCTAATGCGTCTTTTGGAGCAAACATTAATATAAGACCCGGTCTTATTTTAATATAATATAAGACCGGGTTTTATATTATATAAGACTAGGTGTAATATAATATAATATAATATAATACAATATAATACCGAGTCTTATATTAATTTTTGCTCCAAAAGACGCATTAAAGCTGATGGTCAGGGAAACATGGTAGTAGCTTCTGTATTGGACAGCGCGGGCCTGTACTTTATGAAGCTGGTTCTCAGCTGGGTATTTAAAACAGTGCAAGGGAGTCAGGCTGTCATATAACTGAGGGTGCACTAACTGCGCTCAGTGGACAGAGATGGGGAGGGTCCTGAAAGACCCTTGACAACCACACGATGACCAGCACAGCCCCCAAAAAGATGAGGAACTGTCCTGTCCAAATGCCAGTAGTGTTTCTGTTGAGAATCTCTCTTCTGATACCTGTCAAGTGCTCAGAACAGTGCCTGGTTCATAGTGAGACTCAGTGCAAGTTTATTATTATTATTATGTTATTACAGTCAAGTCCAGATGTTATCTCTTGGCATATAAAACCCTCTATAATCTGATCCCTATTACTAAGAAACTACATACACAAACACACCCATATTCTGGGTAGTTGTTATCTCTACTATTCTACTATATACATTGTGTGTGTGTGTGTGTGTGTGTGTGTGTGTGTGTGTATCTCCTGGCTCTTCATATTTCATTTCATTGGTCCTCAAATCTGCATTTGGAATAGAAGAGTATTATTAGTTCCATTGTGCAGATGAGAAAACTAAGGCCAGAGAAGTGGAGCTGCTTGCTGAAGTTCACACAGCTACTGAGCTACTGAAGGCAGAGCCATAACTTGCACCCTCCTTATGGATAATCCATGAGCCTGGGAGCCTCACCAATGCCAAGGCTACAGTCGTCACACCTGAAAGCAGCCCATTTTCCATCCCCAAAGCGCTGTCAAGCCCTTCCTTGGGTGCACAAGGAAGAACAATTCTCCCCAGTCCAGGCCTCAGGCTCACCACACAGTTTCACTCCTGTCCTAGAAAGAGCTTGGAGCAGGCGACAAAGAGAAACATCCCGTGCAATTGCAGCCTCAACAATGACAACTGATGAGGCACAATAGCGGGCTGTGGCCTGTAATCAGTCTCCAGCTATACTCAGCTATTTAGGCGTCCATTCTGTTGGGCTCCAGAGAGGGTTCGGGGAGAGGCACACACTCCTCAACTTCAGCTCCGCGCTCATCATAGCCGAGCACCATGAGGAAAAAGGACCCCTTTGTGACAGCACCGCAAATTATAGCCCAGGCAATCTGGAGTCTCAGCTACAGCAGATTCTTCTCTTCCCTAAAAGAAAAATCTGTTTTAAGCTTAATTATAGTCTGTCATTACCCACAATCTTGTAATGATCCAAAGTCCCTGGCAAAATGATAATAATAATAAAAAAGAGAGAGAGGGAGACAGAGAATCAATTCAAATACGAGTTTAAAAGACTCAGACAAGCATGGGGAAGGGAGGTGACAGTGGCATTCTTTAGAAACAATTGTGAAATGAGGATCAGGGCTTTAGAATGGTAAATAGTTATTCTGGCTCCATTGTCGATTTACCAGGCCCAGGGCCTCAGGGTTAACTTTATCCATTTCCTGACTCTTTAATCTTGTTGCTCCAAAATTCACCTTGTAAAATATAGGAGCAGCTCCAAAGATAAGCCGATGCCCAAAATCGAATGACCTAGATTTAATAAGACAATGCTTCTTAGATCCTGAGAGGATGCATTGAACAGGCTAAAAATGTGCAGTGATTGTTCTTGGCATGTTAGCAAGAAGATGCTGAGGTTTATCAGAAGGCACCCTTTAAATCAAGTTTTCTGTGTCAGTTTCCATGAACTTGATGGGAATTTCCTTTCAGGTACAGCCAACCATTGGGAGCTCCCTCTTGTGGCCATGTTAGGAATGGAACTGTATCTCTCTTCCCACCTTCCCAATCACCCCCAAAAGCAAAACTGAGAAGACCAATTACCCAAGCTGGTGGGGCTGGGAATGGATACTAGAGAGGCAGGCTTTTGAGGCATCTCAGATGTTATGCTAAATCTTCCTGGAGCCCAGATGTCCTCCTGAAGCCATGAAGCTTTGTGAAATAATGTGAATGTCAGGAGAAATTCCTTTCCTTTTCCCGTTTAACGTCTTCCTTATTTATTTTTCATAACTTGTTTTTGGAAATAATTGTTTTATAATGTATATAAAATATATGTACTTATATTTTATGGAAAATGGTATTTTCCATTTATTGCTCTGTGAGAATTCTTAGAGTATCAAGGAAACCTTTTAAACTTTGTGTTTCCATGGGAAGATTCTTGATGTGATTCAGTTTTCGGGAATAGACATCAATGCACTGGATGTGGAGTTCGGGTTGGAACATGGAGCTGACAGTGTTCAGAGAGTTGAGTGAGTTCCCCGGTGAGGTTGCCTTCACTGGATTGGCTGCTGGGTCACAGGGAGGACGTGGCTGCCATCTCAGGCAGCAACGCATTCTCTTACCATTGCACTCTGGCTTCAGGAAGGAAAGGACGACACGGCTTACCCATCTGTCCTGTTTCCTGATTTTGAAAGCACAGAGAGTCTTATTCATTGTGGGAACAGTTTAGGAAAGATATGAGTGAGGAATCATTATGTTGCAAACAACAGAAAACTCAACTTAAGCCAGCTTAAACAGTATATGGAATTTATAGGTGCAGATAAATGAGAAGTCTGTGTAGGCTTCAGGTAAGGCTTGATCCATCACCAAGGATCTCATTTCTTCCCATCTCTCCTCTCTGTTTTCTAAGGTGTAGCAGGGACTATCTGTGCTCTGCCCACTGCCCCCAGCCTTTCCTGAAGCCCACTTGCAGACATTCCCTGTAGACTTTAAGGATTCCCTACATCTTTCTGACTGAGGGAATTCTCTGTCCCCAGGAGTGTACTTAACAAACTGGAAACACCAGAGAGTTAATGCCCTAAGACGGACCCTCAGCATAAACTAATAAAAGTTAGTAAATAAAGAGCCCCGCCCGCTAACCCCTAGTGGGATAGGTGCTCCACACCACTTCTCAAAGTCCCCCAGGGAAGTGAGCCCCCCATTACCCACACTGATCTTATTAATCCACCCCGTATTGGTTTCCATCCTGTGCCTACTACCTCACAGAGCTTTTGGGGATTCCTTCCCCCAACATAACTTGCACTCAAATCCTTGTCTCAGGATCTTTTTTGAAGGGGTGCGGGGGATAACCCTGGCTCAAAACAAAGCGCGGGGCTCCCAGAAAGGGGAACATGGACGCTGGACAGCAGACCACAGATCTTACCCTACTGAGAAATCCTGAAGACATACCTCACTCAGAGAAGCAAAAGGACGTGGGGTGTTTCAGGGAAGGAAACCAGTGAGGCCAAGTAGATCCGAACCTGCAGCCAGCTTGCCAGCATTTCCATGTGACCAGTGACCATGTGACAGGATGCTGAACCTGTTTCATTCTGTGGATTTCGGTGGTGAATGGCAGGAGGCAGGATGGGAAAAGGGAAGAAAGCCCATTTTATTCACAGGGGAATTAGCGACAACAACCAAAGCAGACTGGTTCCAAATGCTGTCCGACCCCACCCCTACTGCCTGATCTGAGGTTTGTCTGATTTCCCTCACTGCTCCAGACTGACTGTCTTCCCACACCAGCACCCCTCACAATTTAAACTATTGGTTCCCAATAGAAATATAACGTGAGCTCCAAATGCAAGTTACGTATGTCATTTAAAATTCGCTAGTATTCACATCAAACGCAGGAAACAAAACAGGTCAAATTAATTTTAGTAACATATTTTATGTAACCCAATATATCACAAACATTATCCTTTCAACAGGTGATCAATATAAAAATTGTTAAAGTCATATTTACATTATTTTTTTAAAAAAATACTAAAAGCCTTCAAAAGCTAGTATGTGTTTACACTTACAGCACATTTTAATTCAGATTAGCCATATTGTAAGTGTTTGGTAAGCTACGTGTGGCTAATGGCTACTGGATTGGGCAGCGTAGATTTGGAACATCTCTTGATGCTATGTTTGCACTGGGCTTTAGAGTTTCAAAATGCTTTCATGTGCTTATCATTTGGTCAATATTCCCAAGAGGTAGACCCCTCGGTATTATCATCCCTTTATTGATGGAGAAGTTATTTTACACCCCTTGGGGGCAGCAAGACTGGGACTTGAGCTAGATTTCAGTCCTGTGTGCCTTCCATCAGGGTTCATACCATCTTTTTCTTTCTTTTTTTTTTTTTAATGCCCTTCAATATCTAGTAGCTGCTAGAGAAAATGACATCTCTTGGAATTGCTGACAGAGCAAAGCAGTGAGGGTTCTTGGGGTTACACCCCCATGGAAGTGGGAGCATGGAAGCTACAGCGTCCCAGGTCTCTCCCAGGCCTGTGAGTCTCAAACCACAGATGGCTGGTTGGTGGGGACAGGAGCTGGCACCTGCGGGTCACCTTTGGGAGCAAACTGTCAAAAGCAGTTGTGCCTGAGGCTGACCTAGTTGGACAGTGGGCTGCACACAGGCCCTCTCCTTTTCAGGATTTATTCCAGGCATTTGTTTTTTCACAAACCACTCCATTTGCCGCTAAAAATACTCCTCCAAAGCAGATGAGCAACTGACCCTGACTTTTCGGCAATGGCCCAGCACATAAGCAGTGAAGCGCCAAGGCCTCCCCTTGGGCCTGGGCTCAGGAACCACAGAGAAGCAGGGCAAGGCCTTTCTGCCTTGAGACAGCCAGCACCGGTCACTCCCATAGCCCCCAAGCCAATCCCTCCCTAAGATTTGTGCCGATTAAGAAGGGCCTCTCAGTCTGTCTGTCCGACTGTGGACATTGTGACATGGAACTCTTCAGTTGCAACAGAGAAAACCCGACTCAGACTGAGTTACACGCACGCACACACACACACACACACTGTCATGCAGGGTCTCTGGTCCTGCCCCCTGCATAACAACGCAGGATATGGTGAGACCAAAAAGGAACACCCATGGAGACATGGATAGGGGAGTCATACCACCACATTCTCGCTGGTGGCTGGGTTGGAGACACAGGAAGCAGGAACCACACGATCCGCAATCTGCCGTCCCCTTCTCTGCCAACCAACCAACACCCTAGCAAAGCCATGGCAGTTATATTAGTGGTTAATGGCTAACCGGTAACAGCTGATGGCCACCCAGCCACAGCATGGCCATCTAATAACCGAGCCAGCACCTTTCCACGTGAGGCTTAGAGCCTGGAAACTGCTCTCTGGGACTCTGTGTACACACTCATAGACACAGACACAGACACACACACACACACTCACACACACACTGTCATGCAGGGTCTCTGGTCCTGCCCCCTGCATAACAACGCAGGATATGGTGAGACCAAAAAGGAACACCCATGGAGACATGGATAGGGGAGTCATACCACCACATTCTCGCTGGTGGCTAGGTTGGAGACACAGGAAGCAGGAGCCACACGATCCGCAATCTGCCGGCCACTTCTCTGCCAAGCAACCAACACCCTAGCGAAGCCATGGCAGTTATATTAGTGGTTAATGGCTAACTGGTAACAGCTGATGGCCACCCAGCCACAGCATGGCCATCTAATAACTGAGCCAGCACCTTTCCACGTGAAGCCAAGAGCCTGGAAACTGCTCTCTGGGACTCTGTGTACACACACACACACACACACACACACACGTTGTCTCAATAAGCAAACATTCCAGGGATAGTTTCAGGGACAGCTGGATCCAGGTGCTCAGTGGATTACCAGAATTTGGTCTTTTCCTGGTCTTCTTTTGGTTCTATTTTCCTCCATGTTGGCTTCATTCTCGAGCAGGGTTTGTCTTCACGATGTCAAAATGGCTGCCAGTAGCCGCAGGTTTATCCACTCACTAAGTTCAACCAAAAAAAGGTCTCTTTCCCCCTAATATTTTTTAAACAGTTTTAGTGTGGTATAATTGATATACAGTAAACTGTAAGTACTTCGAGTGTACAATTTGATAAGTTTTGACATAAGTCGACACCCATGAAGCCATCATCACTACAATCAAGACAGAGAATATATCCATGACCCACAAGTTTCCTTGTGGTCCTTTGTAATTCCTCCTGCTCACTCCTCCTTTTCCTCCATCCCCAAGTAACTAATGATCTACTTTCTGTCACTTTAGGTGACTTTGCATATTCTGGAGTTTTATGGACCTCTTGGCAGGGGTGCAGGGCTTGTCCTGGATTACCCTGAGTTTCGTTGGTTCTTGTCATGACTCTGTTGAGGCAGCTGACCTCGGGCTTCTCACTCTCAGACCCCTGATGATACGTATTAACCAGTACCCTTGTTGGCTGCTCGTCTATCTTGCCCTTAGAAACACCATGTTCTATGAGCCACCAGGTGTGAGTGTGGGTGTGTAC